>NC_064645.1:360222731-360866481 GCF_023864345.2 Schistocerca serialis cubense | reverse complement strand
TTATACATTGAGCTGTTACATTCCATCATGGATTTTCCATTGTTTGATTTTTGTCATTTGTGAGAGTGATCCATAAGAAAAAGAAGGAAAGTTGCTACTCACCATATAGTGGAGATGCTGAGCCACAATAGGCACAATAAAAAGATTCACACAGTCATAGCTCTTGGCCATTAAGGCCTTTGTCAGCAGTAGACACACCTACACACATGCACACACACACTCACACAAGCACAAGTTGCACACACATCTGCAGTCTCAGAGAGCTGAAACTACACCGTGAGCAGCAGCACCAGTGCATGATGGGAGTGGCGACTGGGTGGGGGTAAGGAGGAGGCTGGGGCGGGGAGGGGGAGGGATAGTATGGTGCGAGTGGTGGACAGTGAAGTGTTCCAGTTTAGATGGAGGGTAGAGGAGAAGGTGCGGAGGGAGGAGGGGGTAAGTAGCGGAAAGGAGAGAAATAAAAATAAAAATAAAAGAAATTAAAAGACTGGGTGTGGCGGTGAAATGACGGCTGTGTAGTGCTGGAATGGGAACAGGGAGGGGGCTGGATAGGTGTGGACAGTGACCCATCCCAGAACCTCTCCACAGAGTCCATCTCTCTACTTACCCCTACCACTCCCCACACTCCCACCTTCTACGCGCTTCCTAAAGTCCATAAACCCAACCACACAGGAGAATCTCTGCTCTCAATGACCAACACCTTCAACCTATTACCCGGAACCTATCCTCCTATATAAAAGATACCAACCATTTCCTCGACCGACTCTCCACAGTTCCTCTCCCTGTACCACACAGTGCCCTGCTCGCCACTATTGATGCCACCTCCCTGTACACTAACATTCCTAATGCCCATGGCCTTACTGCTATCGAACACTACCTTTCCAGATGCCCTATGGGTTCCAAACCAACACCTCCTTCCTAGTCTCCGTGACCAACACTGCCTGAATTTACGTCAATGGCCAGGGCAGGTAACCGGAATGTTAATGACCAAAAGGAAGATGATTGCACTGGTGCACTCCAATTCAAATAACCAAGTACAGTTAAACTCCACCGGAGGGTGGCTAAAATTTGCCAACTTGAAAACAAGTGTTGTTGCTCGCAGGAATATCCCAACAGCACACAACGAACTCCAAATGACACAATGTGAACAGTTGTGACTTGCTGGTGGATTAAGTCAAAACTCAACTTTCATGTCCAGGATCGGTGAGCCACGAACCTCCTAGCAATGGGAACAGCACCCCACACTCCGACACTGCATAAAGACCGCCAGCGGGCCCGGTCAACTTATGCAGCGCGGAGATTTGCTCGCTGCTCCATGCCAACCGATCAACTGCCCAGGCCTGGAAACAGTGAAAGGACCAAATATATGTCGGCCAATGAGACGACCAACCAAACTACCAACCAAAGGTTGTCCTGGTCCAGTCTCCCTCCGTCTGACAGTTCATGTGTGTCGCCAGCAGTCGACGAGCACTAGCTGTCGGCACCTCACCGGTGCTCCATTCCCCAACTTCACTGCTGCTGCATCCCGACTGCACTGCTAGTCCATCCCAAACTGACCAACAGACATACAACAACCTGGAAAATACTATCGGTCACTCCAGAGATGGTATGACAGTGCACTTATCGATTCGCGGTACTGCTGCTGCTCACGGGCAATTAAGGCAGGAAGTTTGTGATGCCAGTAAATGGAATAAGAAAACGAGGTGGCAGTACCGTAATAGAAGATGACAAACAATAAATGAGATAAACGAGAGCCATGCATGGCTCAGCAACCACTGTATTTTTTCTCCATGAAACTGACTGATTCTCAACACAAGTGGTCAGCATGTAGCAAGCTTTTCATGGTGTATGAAGAGGTGCACCATTTTGAAGGTGATATTGAAGACTGACCACTTATCATCTACACTGTTCATTGACCATTGGCAGACTCCATGCTTGACCTGGAAAAAGACTCCTGCCACATGGTTTTTGACATCTGCATTATCTTGCTCAATTTTTCACCAATGTCTGATATCTTTCTGGTGCACACAACATGTCACAGTCTTTTTCTTATGACAAAAATCAAACAATGGAAAATCCATGATGGAATGTAACAGTACCAGAGAAGGAAAGTTGCTACTCACCATATAGCGGAGATACTGAGCCACAATAGGCACAATAAAAAGATTCACACAATTATAGCTTTCGGCCATTAAGGCCTTTGTCAGCAGTAGACACACATACACACACGCACACATACACTCACACAAGCGCAACTTGCACACACATCTGCAGTCTCAAGAGAGCTGAAACTACTTTGCAAACAGCAGCACCAGTGCATGATGGGAGTGGCGACTGGGTGGGGGTAAGGAGGAGGCTGGGGTGGGGAGGGGGAGGGATAGTATGGTGGGAGTGGCGGACAGTGAAGTGTTGCAGTTTAGACGGAGGGTAGGAGAGAAGGTGTGAAGGGGGGAGTGGGTAAGTAGCGGAAAGGAGAGAAATAAAAATAAAAATAAAATAAATTAAAAAACTGGGCACGGTGGTGAAATGATGGCTGTGTAGTGCTAAAATAGGAACAGGGAGGTGGCTGGATGGGTGAGGACAGTGACTATGAAGGTTCAGGCCAGGAGGGTTACAGGAACGTAGGATGTATTGCAGGGAAAGTTCCCACCTGTGCAATTCAGAAAAGCTGGTGTTGGTGGAAAGGATCCATATGGCACAGGCTGTGAAGCAGTCATTGAGATGAGGAATATCATGTTTGGCAGCGTGTTCAGCAACAGGGTGGTCTACTTGTTTTTTGGCCACAATTTGTCGGTGGCCATTCATGCGGACGGACAGCTTGTTGGTTGTCATGCCTACATAGAATGCAGCACAGTGTTTGCAGCTTGCTTGAAGACCACATGACTAGTTTCACAGGTAGCCCTGCCTTTGGTGGGATAGGTGATGTTAGTGACCAGACTGGAGTAGGTGGTGGTAGGAGGATGTATGGGACAGGTCTTACATCTAGGTCTATTACAGGGGTATGAGCCATGAGGTAAGGGATTCGGAGCAGGGGTTGTGTAAGGATGGACGAGTATATTGTGTAGGTTCGGTGGATGGTGGAATACCATGGTAGAAGGGGTGGGAAGGATAGTGGGTAGGACATTCCTCATTTCAGGGTACGACGAGAGGTAATCGAAACCCTAGCAGAGAATGTAATTCAGTTGCTCCAGTCCCGGATGGTACTGAGTTAAGAGGGGAATGCTCCTCTGTGGCCGGACTGTGGGACTTTAGGAGGTGGTGGGAGACTGGAAAGATAAGGCACGGGAGATTTGTTTTTGTACAAGGATGGGAGGATAATTACGGTCAGTGAAGGCTTCAGTGAGACCCTCGCTATACTTAAAGAGGGACTGCTCATCACTGCAGATGCGACGACCATGGGTGGCTAGGCTGTACGGAAGGGACTTCTTGGTATGAAACGGGTGGCAGCTGTCGAAGTGGAGGTACTGCTGGTGGTTAGTAGGTTTGATATGGATTGAGGTACTGATGTAGCCATCTCTGAGGCGGAGGTCAACATCTAGGAAGGTGGCTTGTTGGGTTGAGTAGAACCAGGTGAAGCAAATGGGGGAGAAGTTGTTGAGGTTCTGGAGGAATGTGGATAGGGTGTCCTCACCTTCAATCCATATAGCAAAGATGACATCAGTGAATCTGAACCAGGTGAGGGGTTTAGCATTTTGGGTTTTTAGGAAGGATTCCTCTAGATGGCACATGAAGAGGTTAGCATAGGATGGTGCCACGCGGGTGCCCATAGCCCTACTGCAGATTTGTTTGTAGGTGATGCCTTCAAAGGAGAAGTAATTGTACGTGAGGATATAGTTGGTCACGGAGACTAGGAAGGAGGTGTTGGTTTGGAACCCATAGGGCATCTGGAAAGGTAGTGTTCGATAGCAGTAAGGCCATGGGCATTAGGAATGTTAGTGTACAGGGAGGTGGCATCAATAGTGGCGAGCAGGGCACTGTGTGGTACAGGGAGAGGAACTGTGGAGAGTCGGTCGAGGAAATGGTTGGTATCTTTTATATAGGAGGATAGGTTCCGGGTAATAGGTTGAAGGTGTTGGTCATTGAGAGCAGAGATTCTCCTGTGTGGTTGGGTTTATGGACTTTAGGAAGCGCGTAGAAGGTGGGAGTGTGGGGAGTGGTAGGGGTAAGTAGAGAGATGGACTCTGTGGAGAGGTTCTGGGATGGGTCACTGTCCACACCTATCCAGCCCCCTCCCTGTTCCCATTCCAGCACTACACAGCCGTCATTTCACCGCCACACCCAGTCTTTTAATTTCTTTTATTTTTATTTTTATTTCTCTCCTTTCCGCTACTTACCCCCTCCTCCCTCCGCACCTTCTCCTCTACCCTCCATCTAAACTGGAACACTTCACTGTCCACCACTCGCACCATACTATCCCTCCCCCTCCCCGCCCCAGCCTCCTCCTTACCCCCACCCAGTCGCCACTCCCATCATGCACTGGTGCTGCTGCTCACGATGTAGTTTCAGCTCTCTGAGACTGCAGATGTGTGTGCAACTTGTGCTTGTGTGAGTGTGTGTGTGCATGTGTGTAGGTGTGTCTACTGCTGACAAAGGCCTTAATGGCCAAAAGCTATGACTGTGTGAATCTTTTTATTGTGCCTATTGTGGCTCAGCATCTCCACTATATGGTGAGTAGCAACTTTCCTTCTTTTTCTTATGGATCACTCTCACTGGGTAATGACTAACACAGGCTGGCAAAGGCACAACTACAGGGCACACAATTACTTGACATGCTTGGCAGCACCACAGATGACTTACAAGAAACAGGGATGATTTTCACAGAGACTCCCACAAAGGAGCACACTACCAAAAAAGTGTAAACTACCAACCCAAAATACTTTTTAGTGCATTTCCTTCTACAATAAAGAAAGTTAAGGAATTTCATAAATTCAAGGTAGATCTTAAACAATTTTTACTAACACATAGTTTTTATAACATTGAAGAATATCTGACTACGGAAAAGTAATATTATTTATATATACTGATATAAAATATTTGTATTTACTATCCAAGTTTTTGAAACAAATTAAAGATAAGAAACTATATTGTAATTGACTACATCCATACAATGTATATTGTTAACAGATGAATAAAAAGATTGATTGATTGCTTGATCATGAGTTTGCAAGTCTGTGCTCTTAAGGGGACATGCTCGTGAAAATGACCAAAAATTTGAAAAAAAATTTCTTGGTCTATAGAAAAGAGCATGTCATGCTGATTTCAAAAATGTATGTATGGAAGTGAAACGTGGATGATAAATAGTTTAGACAAGAAGAGAACAGAAGCGTTCGAAATGTGGTGCTACAGAAGAATGCTGAAGATTAGATGGGTAGACCACATAACTAATGAGGAGGTATTGAATAGAATTGGGGAGAAGAGGAGTTTGTGGTCAACTTGACCAGAAGAAGGGATCGGTTCGTAGGACATGTTCTGAGGCATCAAGAGATCACCAATTTAGTACTGGAGGGCAGCGTGGAGGGTAAAAATCATAGAGGGAGGCCAAGAGATGAATACACTAAGCAGATTCAGAAGGATGCAGGCTGCAGTAGGTACTGGGAGATGAAGAAGCTTGCACAGGACACAGTA
Source organism: Schistocerca serialis cubense (assembly GCF_023864345.2). Taxonomy (NCBI): domain Eukaryota; kingdom Metazoa; phylum Arthropoda; class Insecta; order Orthoptera; family Acrididae; genus Schistocerca; species Schistocerca serialis. The sequence continues at coordinate 360,860,856 of NC_064645.1, read as the reverse complement.
GCATGGAGAGCTGCATCAAACCAGTCTCAGGACTGAAGACCACAACAACAACAACAACAACAACATATTTTATGGGCATTATCATTTCCCGTTTGTTCTACAATTGAGGGTGAACGTAATGTTTGCACAGGGGCCACGCCCATCTGTCAGTCTGAAGTGCATCCGAATACGTGATGCATTATTTACTTCTTCTGTTTTTTCCGCCTTTAGTTATGGATCGTTAACACAGGTGTATTCTACAAGACAATGACTCCTGGCACCAAAGTACAGGCATGTCTAGAAGGCTATGGTTCAAATGTAAACAAATATCTGAAAATATATGATTTCAGAATTAATACGCTTGTGGTTTTGTAGTTATTGTGTGTTGTTTTGTCTCTGTGTGTGTGATTCCTGTACTACGAATGCCGAGAGTAAAGAAATTTAGCCCCAAACGAAAGTTTCATGGCAACCAGTTCCATACACAACCGAATAAAACACATCAGTTGCTTCAAAAGTCGCCCCTAGAAAATGTGTCTACAGGCAGTGCTTCTAGACATAAACTTTCACTTTCTGAATGTCATAAGCACAATCCTAGTAGTATTGTGAGCAGCAATAACGACAGAAATGTTATTGTGAACCTAAATATGCTCTCAAGACTTTTGAAGAGTGTTGTGAAATGTAAGTACTGCAATTGTGAAGATAGTATTGATGTTTCTGAGGACATTTCAGCAAGGAAGTGTCCTTCAAGTTGGTTACAGATTGCCTGTAACTCGTGTAAGTTGCACAGTGATACTATGACATTGTCAGTAACTGATAGTCGACATTACAGCGTAAATATTCAGCTTGCTTATGTAATGTGATGTATTGGAAGTGGAAGGAGAGCTGCCCAGACTTTTTGTGCAGTGATGGATTTGCCTCCACCTCCACTGAAGTTTGACAGATACAATAAATTAATACATAATGCTTTATGTGGTGTAAGTGAACATTCAATGAAAAGAGCAGCAGAAGAAGCAGTAGCCGTGTCTGAGAATACAGACATTGTAGCAGCATTTGATGGATCTTGGCAGAAGAGAGGGCATACTTCTCTGAAAGGGGTTTTAACTGTCGCATTTATTGAAACTGGTAAGATACTAGGTTATGAATGTCTAACAAAGCACTGCCAGGGTTGTTCAAGTAAATTTATTGGCACCCATGTTTGTGAAAATATCTTTGACGGCCTAGGTGGAAACATGGAAACGAAAGGAGTTCTAAACATTTTTAGAAGATCAGAGGTCAGTTGTGTTGTGAGGTATGTAGGCTACCTTGGGGATGGAGACTGTGAAGGACACACTACTATCATTAATGACAGACCATATGGGAACACTCTGATAGAAAGGCTTGAATGTGTTGGGCATTTACAAAAAAGAATTGGACCCTGGCTGAGAAATTTATGTAAAGACTTCATTGGAAAAAAACGTCAGACAGAAAACACGTAGGTGGTCCAGGTCATATTTCAAAAAGTGAAATTGATTCTTTGACTCAATATTACGGGCCATCAATAAGGAGAAATGTAGGAGATTTGGAGAACATGAGATGAGCTGTTTGGGCAACATGGTTTCACAGAGTGTCAACAGATGAAACCCCACAGCATGGTTTGTGCCCAAAAGGGGAAGCGCAAGTACCAGTTGAGCAATGCTACAGGCATACAATATACCCACAAGCATTCGTTACCATTTGCTGTAATGGAGACAATTAAGCCTACATATAGGGATCAGACAAATAAAAATCTACTTAGGAAATGTATACATGGTCTCTCTGAGAATGCAAATTAAAGCTTCGACAGCTGTATATGGGAGAGAGTACCCAAAACTGTATTTTTTGGGCCCACAGTGCTGAAGATTGGTGTAATGGGTGCAATAACAACATTTAATGATGGTGCAATTTCAAGGATCAATATTATGAAGAAATTGAACATCCAGACGGGAAGGAATATGGCTTTAGCTCTAACTGCTATTGATAAGCAGCGGGTAACCAAAGTAGAGACAGCTGCAGAATCTGCTACCAAGGAGTCAAGGATAAAGAAAAGAATGAAGAGAAAGAGTATGGAGGATAAAGAAACAGGAGGACACCTGGAGTATACAGCTGAAATGTTCTAAATGAGCATAGTGGTAAGTTAATAAATATGAAAATCATCTTTAGCAATTTACCAAAAACTTGAATTTTCATCATTCAGGTACACTTTTCTCCTAAATGATTGAAGTTAAACTCACAAAAATTGGTACAGATATTTAGAATGACCTCCTCTACTTCCCTTGCCTACTATTTCCTGAAAAATTTATAACATGATGACGATGTTGGTGATATTTGAGCTACGTTTTTAAATATTTTTGTTGTAGTAAAATAAATTATTTGTCTTTTTCACATATCAGCATCAGGGAAGGAACTGGAGGCATAAAACACTTATGTGAATGTTGTTTGTACTCTCTTTTTCCAAGCTGTGCAGTCAGTGATTCCAAAAAGAATGGTACTGCAGTGAGATAGTGATCTGTTCTTAATACTATTATAAATATTGTTGTCAGTGCCAAAATATAATAAATATCTCAATGACTTTTTGGGAAATGCTTTGATTAATGACCCTAATTGTGTGTAAGAATTTTGATTTATCTCTCATTTATGGATCACTTGCACTATGAGGGTGAAGATAATGCTAAAAATACAGCCTCTTCAGGGACATGTCCCCTTAACCACTCAGCTATCACCCTTAACTGACATCTGTTGTTTGAATTTTCCTTGTGATTGTGATTTTTATTGGTCCGTTAAATTACCTTTCATACAGATATGTACTTGTAACATAGGACAGGTAATTATGCTTACAATGTAGATAATATGAAATACAAAAATATATCAAATAGCTTACACATTAAATATTATATAGGAGCTTTCACAGCATATATATAATATTACATCATACACAATGACTTATGATGCAGTTTATTCATAATATTACATGGTACAAAATGACTTATGATACATGATACATACAAAAAAATAATAATTTTATGAGATACAACTAGATTATATTATACATCAGTGGTTCATAATTATAGTTAATTTCTTTAAGACTGATTTCTGTTGCTAGGTCTTTTTATGATGCGCAAGGTTTATCACTCACAGGATGAACTTTTGATCACTGTTTACTAATGTAGTCAGCTACACTATAAAATTCTCCTTGTATCAGAAATGTTTTTAGAGTTGGGGGGAATGTTTTCTCAGTTTTGATGTCTTGTAATTCCCTTGGCATTGCTTGTATTAACTAAATGCCAGAGTATTTGGGTCCTTTTTCAAAAATCTTAAGTCTATGTGGAATGCACCGCAGTTGTTTTCTGTTCCTTGTGTTGTGCGTATGAACAGTCTCATTAGTGTCCAGTTTTGTGTGATCTCATAATGCACTCACAATGGTCTTGAATATATACAATGATGGAAACTTTAGAATGTTTAGTTCTTTGAAACAGCTTTTACACAATTCTTTTTGCTTCTTTTTCAATATAATTTGAATAGCTTGCTCCTGTAATGTGAATATTCTCTTCATTCCTGTGATAGTTGAGTTGCCCCACACTGTGATGCTACATCACATGTTTGGTTTATAAAGTCCATGATAGACAATGCACAAGAGGTCTTGTTGAGTATACTGAGCCAGTTGTTTCATTATAAATATCACTGAGCTTAGCTTACTGGAAACAGTATTTATCTGCTGTTTCCAATTTAGTTCACCGTCTATTGTAATGCCCAAAAACTTAACTGAAGCTACTTCTTCCAGTCATTTTTCATCTAAGAAAACATCCATATGTTCTTCTTTTTACCGAGCGAGGCGGCGCAGTGGTTAGACACTGGACTCGCATTCAGGAGGACGATGGTACAATCCCGCATCCGGCCATCCTGATTTAGGTTTTCCGTGATTTCCCTAAATCGCTCCAGGCAAATTCCGGGATGGTTCCTTTGAAAGGGCACAGCCGACTTCCTTCCCTAATCTGATGAGACCGATGACCTCGCTGTCTGGTCTCCTTCCCCAAACAACCCAACCCAACCCTCTTCTTTTTGTATATTTTTGAAGCTCGTGTACATAGTTTTTTTTCAGATAAATAGTGCTGTACTACTGACTATTATGAATGTACTTTGCTCAAGTGCCTCCAAATGGTTGGAAACATTTAGCACAGTCATATCATCTGCATAAAGTATTTTGATTTCATTTTCACATGTTTGTATATTACTCACAAATAAATTTAAGAGAACAGATCCTTGAGGTACACCATGCTTAATGCTTCTAACTTCTGATCTGCCTAAGTTATTAATGACTACATATTGCCTCCTGTTACTTAGATATGATGTTATCCAGTTTGCTGCATGTCCACAAATACCAGTATTTTCTAGTTTCTTTACTAGGACTGTATGATCAACTGTGTCAAATGCCCTGGATAGATCGAGAAAAACTCCAGAAACTACCATCTGTTCCAAGGCCTGTACAATTGATTCTGTTAATGATTCAATTGCTGTTGCCGTTGATTTCCCTTTCTGATATCCGTGCTGTGCTGGAGTTATTACATTATGTTTTTTCAAATAAGCAGTTAGCCTGCTTAACATGAGAATTTCTAATATTTTGGAGAAGCCTGATACTAAAGATACTGACCTGTAGTTGTTAGGGTCATCATGCTTTCCCTTTTTGTATATAGGTACTTCTTTAACTAATTAGAGTTTACCTGGAAATACTCCTCCTTGGAAAGAGCAGTTGGCAATTTTTTTTTTTTTTTTTTGTGGTTTTCGGGCGCACAACTTCAATGGTCATTAGCGCCCTGACTACTCTAAGAATGCACCGCGAGGCACAAGTTGACAACAACAACTAAAAGGGAAAACACAATAAAAGACAGACTGACAGGCATAGGATTAAAAAACATCATCAAATGTCCTTAGCGAGGTGTGTCAAATTGATAAAACAAAGAACACGAGCAGCTGCTCGTGGGTCATCCGCTAAAATGGCATCGAAAGTATTAGGCAGGTTAAGATCGAGGCGCAGTGTGTTAAGATCAGGACAGGACATTAAAATGTGTCTAACCGTCAGCAAGTGCCCACATGGGCAGAACGGCGCCGGCGCAGCCGTCAGCAGATGGCGATGGCTGAACCGGCAGTGTCCAATTCTTAACCTTGCTAAAACGACCTCCTCCCGCCGAGAAGGGCGTGAGGAGGACGTCCAAGCCACGGGAAGAGGTTTTAAGGCCCGAAGCTTGTTGTCGGTAAGTGCAGCCCAATCGGCATCACGCAGTTGGCAATATCCAGTAGTGGTGTAATTATTTCTACTGCCACCTGCTTGATTATGTAGTTTGGCACTTCATCATGTCCAGCAGACTTTTTTGCTTTTACCTTTTTCATAACATTTGTCCATTCCTTTTCCAGACACTTGTTTCAGGAACATTGAGTGGCTTGGCTTATCTGTCACAATAGTTTGGTAAGTTCCCTTGCTATTATTTCCATGCTTTAGTTTTTTTATTGCATCTGTGTAGTTATTATTCAGGATGTTGGCAATTTTTGTTTTATGTGTGATGATTGATGATTTTGTTATTTACTGTCATAGTTTCTAATTCATTTGTTTTCTGTGAGTATTTTTTCTTGCCCCTCTCAGAGTTAATTGTATTCCAAACTGCTCTCATTTTATTTGTTGATTTTGAAATAGTCTCATTAATTTATTTTGCTTTTTCTTGTCATATCAACTGTCTGTATTTCTTCTGGTGCTGCCTGTAGGTTTCAATATTTTTTCTCTGTTTCATTTCTCTCAAGGCAGCTCTCTGTTCTATTATTTCCTTCATGATACACTGCTTATTTTTGAGATTTTTTTCTTTCTCTCTTGGTTTTTGGAAATGCTAAACTGAAGTAATGGGTTATGGTGTCTTGGAAAGCATTATATTTTTCATCTGTGTCCATCCACTGATCTTTTCATAACATCACTTTGAAGATGTTGATATTTTGTTGGCTGATAAGCCTAACATCTCTTTCTACACTATTGTCCTCCAGTTCAGATTTCCATATACTTCACAAAGCTGTCCAAAATGATCAGAAATTGCTGTTTTTAGAACCTTTGTTGTATATGCATTGCTATCTATACTAGTGATAATATTGTCAATAACTGACTCAGTTTCCAAAGTCACTCTTGTTGGTTCCATAATAGTCACCTTCACATTGTATTGTAGTAGCAGCTCCTCAAATTTTTGCTTCCTCTGTTTCTCTCTTCCTATATCAGTGTTAAAATCGCCACACATTACACAATCTTTCATTTTGTTTTTTTTCTAGTAGCATGGACATTCTCTTGAGGAAATCTTTAGAGAGTATTTTCCTTTTCCTATGGCCCAATCAGGCAAAATATTGTAGGAAACTGAAAGGGGCATTTATCTACTTCTATTAACATAGTTTGAACCACATCAGTGAGCCTCATCCCACGTGCACCTGTTGTTAGATTTACATTTGGAAAAGATCTACCTAACTCTTTAAATCTCACTTTCAACTGCTAAGATCTACTGGAAAAGGGTCTCTTTAGCAGATGATCGACAGAAAACACTTTGATACTAAAAGAAGGTGGCATTTTCCACTTTTTCTGAACTGGTTTTATTTGTCCGTGGTTAGTTTCAGTCCTCTAGGCCCATGTCAAGTGATTTTGGGGTTCTGCAATAGAAAACTATGCATTACATGGAATGGTAGTATAATACCTATGTAAATGTCAAGCTGCCAAACTAACACGATAGCATAAGTCTATGCCTCCACCGTACGTTAGATGCAATTTCAAAGAAAAATACTGACCTGCTGCAGTGAGCAACGTAGTACTCATCATGCCAGAAGGAATGATGTCACAACAGAGCACACACAGTCGAAAACAGACAATTCTATCTCTTCTCTGACCATCATTTCAGCATTTGATATTGATTTCTAGTTATTGTGGAGAGAGTACTATGAAACATGTTGTTGTCCATTTTATTTGCATACCAGCATGTATTCAAAGAGAAATGGTGTAATTTTAGCTCACATTTGAAGAGAAATGGTGTGATTGTAGTGTGATTTCCAACTCACATTAGAAGAGAAATGGCATAATTTTAGTCTGATATTTACAGTGTGCTGTAGCACATTAACACATGATAACCAGGCACCACTGGGTATACCTAAAACAGTTGATTCTGATAAAGGGACACAGTTGAGTTCAAAAACTTGCAAAAACTTTGTAAAAGGGAGAGGAAATAGATCAAATGTAAATTTTGATATCCCATCCATCCCACAATCCTGAAAATGGCATATGAGGGAAATTGGGAGACTGTGTAGATCCTATTGCAGCAAAAACCATTCATATTGGGTGAGTATGTTAAAAGTTTTGAAGAACTTTCAAGTAGTTTACAACACACTCCTACTGGTTTCTCAAGTTATGAAATACTGTATGATAAAAACATGACAACATTATAATGGAATCAATAGAATATCTTGCTTACAAAAGTCTTGCACCACAGGAGAGAGATGAGACTGTTAATCAAAGTATGGAAAAACAAGGAGAAATCAGTAAGCTGTGGCATGACAAGAAATTAAAAGTAACACAATTCAGAGTAGACGATTTATTTCTTCTCAAACCTAATGAAAAGTCAGAATCTATCTGTAGTGAGCTTAAAATATTCTTTGGCATTTATATCGGGTCTTCCAAAGTGCTTGAGAACCCACATCCAGATGCTTATAAGTTGATGTATCCAACACCAAGAAAACTTTTTGGTTTAAGAAATGTCATGACGTTTCGCCAACAACAGAGAGAGAGAGAGAGAGAAGAGAGCTGTGGTAGAAGAAGCAGTGTTATCTAATTACAGTTGTCAAATTTGATAATTATAATATAGCAAACAATTACTGTAGAAAATTGAATATAAGATGTGGTATGGCAATCTATCTTAACCAGTCACTCAGCTGCTCTGTTATTAGAATGGATGAAGCTTTTTTGTATGAAGAATGTAACTTCTGTGCCGCTGGTATAGTTGCTGACAGTTGTAAATTAGTAGTAATACCCTTGCACAAATCACCTAAGGGTATCATCATGGTATTTTTACAAAAATTGAACAATATGTTAGAAGCATTTACAGAGACTAGATGGCTGCACTATGTGACTATGACATCTGAACAGGTGGTGATCTAAATGCAAATTTTGATACAACATACCAGGTGGCTATAACTGAAGTGCAGCAACTGACAGGGGTCCACTGTGCACTGTAATTATCGTATGGCAGTGAAATTTTGTGGATATGCTAATGCATTAATGTGGAACCAATTACTGCTAGAAAAAAAATTAGTTCCAGTTTTGACCACAAGGTGCAAATCTGGTGCTGTACACTTATTATTAACATAGTGCCTTTCCCATTTGTTTGACCTTTTCGCCCGCACCACTTTCATAATCCATTACATACAGAAACATTTCTGTATGTCTTTCTTGCATTCACAGGGCAGATCTGCACTTGTTGACCAAAACTGGAAGATAATTATAGTCCACATTGGGCCTCTGAGAGTAGCTGCACTTTAATTATAACCAACCAGTATAAATATCGAATCTCTGAGCTGAAAAATCTTCTAAGATAGTGCAATTTACACTATACCAATAATAGGCCCACAAGTGATCAGGTATATCTTGACAATATTTTTGTCAATTTTAAGACTATGTAAAAATAAGTTGATGTGACAGTATTTTCATTTTCACATCATAAATTGGCATCTTTAAATTATATGAGTAGGTTCCATCTTGTTAAAGAGTAATATAACGATGCCTGTCCCAAAAGTTGTGATCACCAGGCCTGTCACTGATGATGAAATTGTTAGATTTTGTAAGTCCCTTGCTGAGAAAGACTCATTTGGCTGGTGTTATAATGACATACACTATACTTTAAGTAATGATTTGTTCACAAAGATAATATTTGATAGGTCTTTTAAAGCATTTTGACACAATTTGACGACAGCATTGCCATAAAGAAATTCAAAATAGTTGACAAAGGCTTCAACATGAATGTTCCAACTACACAAAATCCACGTTGTTCTAAACGACTGATAAATTTGAAAAATCAACTAATGCTGTTGTACAATATATGTAACAGTCTGAAGATGGACCATGTCAGATAAGCCTGCATTAAATGTAGGAATGAGTATAAAAAAGCCACTAAGGAAACCCAAAAAAGCACATCATTTCATCAAAAAAATTGATAAGTGCCCCAAATACTTCAACTATTTTATTTATTAAATCAGTTGGAGAAGTAGGAAATACTATTATCACATCTGATATCAGTTAATCTGAGTTAATTTCAAACAATGTTTGTAGATCATCAATAAATACAAATATGTTTACATACTCTGAAGTCTCATTTAGTTTCATCTTAACAATAGGAAACCAGTTGAAATCATAAGACAATGTACATACATATAAATGATATATCTTGCAACTTACTAAGGAGAGTGATAGATTGTAATGTGTACTACTTAACATATTGTATAAACAAGTGTATACCTGTAGTATCTTTTCCTGATGAGTTGAAAGTGTCTAGGGTCACATTCCAGGGCACAAAGAGGAAGATATGGACTCACCTTCGAGTTATAGGCCAATTTCTGTAGTCCCAGCTTTTTCTAAATTACCGGATGTAATTTACCAACAGTTATTTGTTTACTTTGAAAAATCTGGGAATAATTAGTGGTTCGCAATATGGTTTTAGAAAAAAATTGTCAACTGTTGTTGCTGTAGACTCCATGGTTGAATACTTACATCAAGTGTTCAAGGGTAAATGATACGCTAAAGTCACTTTTTGTGATCTAAGCAAAGCTTTTGGCTTTATAGGACGTACACCACATCTAGAAAAAATGGAATTCTATGGCATTAGAAATAACAGCCACAAACTATTAAAATATTATCTACAGTATCACAAACAAGTCGTCTACGTTGGTGAAGAAATGTCCAGTATAGGTAGTTGCTCCACAGGAATCAGTACTAAGTGTTTTCCTGTTCCTAATAATGATCAATGGGCTGCCATCATTTACTAAGTCCAAAGCAGTGCTGTAGGCAGACAATACAACTTTCCTTCACAGTAGTAATGATTTCAGTAACCTTCAAAGATGTGTTACAAAGGCAATGGATCAAGCATCCTATTGGTTTCAAGAAAATGGGTTCTTGCTGAATGAAAACAAAACACTGCCACTGGGTTTAGTCTAAAACACAAGTTCCCATCAGATGATCCAAGTTATATTAAGTTTTCAGGGGTATATTTCAATAACAAATTATCTTGGGGTAAAATTGTACAATATACAGAGTGTCCCATTTATCTTGATCACCCTCAATAACTGTTAGCCCAGATGCAAATTACAAAATGTTTCAAACAAATGTTCTTTAGCCGTCAGGGGACATGAATCTGCATGACTGCCTTTGTTGTAGCTTTGTTTTTTACAAAGATATGAGCAGTGGTATGACTTTTTAAAATGGCACCCCGTATTTTTTATTCGGTAATTCATTTCCTCTCCTAAAGACCTACTCAGAAATGTATCACAGTGTACCATTCACTGAAACACAACGTTATTAATTACATAACACAACATTGACGATGAGGCTCCCAGTGCTTATTGCCAGGTGCTCAGGGTAATGGAACACGTCCAAGTGCTGGCATTGACAGACGCTAAATGTAAACATAAGTAGAACGCACACCCATCATTTCGTCAACCTCGTCAGTTGAAGAGTTGTGTGGGTAGAATGTACACCAACAAAGAGAAGGTAGAAATGCTACTCATCTATGGGGAATGTAAGTTAGCAAACAGTAATTGCAATACAGTTTTCTTATGTACGGGTACATTTAGTACAGTAGTTTAGTCCTCTTAAATACTGTTGTGTAGAGTATGCATACAGTAAAGGCTGTACTTCCTACAAACTAGGCTGTCCTTCCTACAAACTGCACTGACATAATGTTTCTTTTATTGTTGTTGTTGAAGGTAGGCAAAATGTTATGCAGGCAGAGAAACACCTTGTTGTGATGCTTCAGGAAACGAGAAGTTCCAACCCATGACAACGCAGTCATCGTAGCACTCGCACAGACGAAGCTGCTGAAGTTACTGTTCTCTCTTCTGTTGCTATGAATCCACATGCGAGCACATGACAGCTTGAACACAAGATTGGAATTCCTAAAACCAGTGTACACCATATTCTTACATGTCACCGGTTCCATTCTTACCATGTACACCTACATCAAGAATTGCATGGGAATGATTTCCAGAATCGTGTACAGTTCTGTCAGTGGGCACAGCAGCAAATCCTCGCCAACCTGAACTTCTTCTCCAATGTTCTGTTAACCGATGAATGTTCTTTCTCAAATACAGGACAAATAAATACAAGGAACATGCACTATTGCTCCAGCGACAACCCACGATGGCTTAGACGGGTGGAATATCAGCGTCAATGGAAAGTTAACATCTGGTGTGGGATGTCTGGTACTACAATTATTGGTCTTTATATCATCAATGGTAGTCTAAACGGCACAGTGTATGCCAACTTCCTCAGATGAATTCTTCCTCTTCTTCTGAACGAAGTGCCGCTAAGAACCAGAATGCTTATGTGGTATCAACACGATGAGTGTCCAGCACATAATGTCTTGCATGCACGTCGTGTTCTGAACCAAAGGTATCCTGAGAGATGGATTGGTCAAGGAGGAACAGTTACTTGGCCTGCTAGGTCTCCTGGTTTAAATCCTCTGGACTTTTTTCTTTGGGGATGTGCTAAAGACATTGTCTATTGCGATATTCCAACAACTCCAGAGGACATGCAGGAACGTATCATGCTTGCTTGTAATTCTCTTCAGCAGGCAACACTGGAAGCAGTAGATAATGTTTTCATTCAACGAGTGCACCAGTGTATCGGTGTCCAGGGTCACCACTTTGAGCACCTATGAATATTCTACTCACTCCTGGGCAATGCTACAGGAGAGTCAAAGTCAATTTTGTGTTATGTTTTCACTTGTTTTCTGACAACACCAGCAAGTGGATGAGTTTGTGATCCTGGACTCAAAGTCAGTGTTGTTTTATGTAATTAATTACATACAGTGTTACAGTGAATGGTGCACTGTGATACATTTTTGAATAGGTCTTTAGGAGAGGAAATGAATTACCGAATACACGATAGAGGGTGACATTTAAAAGAGTCATTCCGCTGCTCATATCTTTGTAAGAAACAAAGCTACAACGAAGGCAATCATGCTGATTGATGTCCCCCTGATGACCAAAGAACATTTGCTTGAAACATTTTGTAATTTGCATCTGGACAAACAGTTATTTAGGGTAGTCAAGATAAATGGGACACCCCGTATGAGGGGCGACCAAAACGCTTCTGTTTGGTGGAGCTGAGGCACCATACATGCAACGTAGCACGACTCTGAGGCAGGTATATAAACACAAACATGTAAGTAAGGGATTAGTGTGGCATTCATGTCTTTCTGTCATAAGTGCAGTAAATATGGGAACTTTAACTATGCTGGCGTTATTATCAAATGCATCCAAACAGCACCAACGTGCTGTTGTTCTTTTCTTGGCTGCTGAAGGACAAACAGCAGTAGTCATCCACTAGAGAAAGAAGAATGTGTCTGGAGCACCAAGTCTGTTGAAATCCAACATTGTAGAATGATGTGCCAAGTTCCGTATTGGTCACGATTCGACACAAAACGCTGGTCGATCTGGGAGGCCAGTCTCATACGTGGCTGTTTGCCTGAAGTACCTGAGGCATTTCAGTGTTGAAGGCAACATGTTCTTTGAGTGTACTGTTGCACATGATAGAAGCTGATGTGACAAAGCCTGCTGCTCCATCATGGTAGTTAACACACGTCCCCCTGTCACAAATGTCGTAACGCAGAAGTGTCACCAGGTCAAGTGGGAGACACTCGAGGATCCACCCTGCAGTCCTGATCCCTCCCCATGTGATTATCATGCCTTTGATCCCTTAAAAAATGCCTTGAAGGGTCAATGGTTCCTTTTGGACAAGAATGTACAGCAGGTACTTACGGACGTCTTCGAGCAGCAGGACACAGTGTTTCGTCACATGGCTATCTTGATATGATTTCCTCAATGCTCATAGTGATTTTGTCTGATGTGCACACCAGTTCTGGACTTTACAGCCTTCAAATGAAAACTTTTTGATCATCCCTTATATTAGGAGTAAGTTGTCAAGAGGAATTTATTTGTTAAGGCGACTTACGGATTGTATACCAGAAATATATGTTAGAACGTCCTATTTTTCATTCTTCCAAAGCATATTAACATAAGGTATTTTATGGGGAAGCTCTATACTGCGGAAGAAAGCTGCTAAGGTAATTGCTGGTTCTTCATACAAGGTTACTCTGTAAACTATTGTTCTGTGAACAAAAAATCATTTTTAATGTATATGAAGAAGTTACTGGGAGCAAAATGCAGAGAAAATATATATTGTTACAACACAAGAAGTAATAGGTACCTTTATATACCATACCACAGACTGTCAAAATCACTTAATAACGCATGGGATACAAATTATTTAAAAAGCTTCCACAATCTGTACAAGAGTTGCCAGAACAAGTATTCAGGCAAATACTGCATGATTGTTAGTTGCCCACTCATTCTACAATACTCACCACATAGCACAGATGCTGAGTCACAGATAAGCACAACAAAAAGACTGTCACAGATAAAGTTTTCGGGCCAGACACACACACACACACACACACACACACACACACACACACACACACATATATATATATATATATATATATATATATATATATATAATGGAATTTATCACATATAATATAAAACTGTAGTGCAATAGGAAACTTGTTCTTTCTTTTAAATTACTAATTGTTTTGTATCAACCAAAATTAGCACTTCTTGAAAATATGATGTAATTGCATAGATAAAAAAATCAACTCACCTAGCCAGTGGCTGGAGGACATACATATGAAAGGTATTACAAATGAGTTGACTAGCACAAGGTAGACAACTGATGACTATTTGAACAAGATTGATGACAAAGAAGACTGACAATCCCATGTGGCCATCATTCCTTCTTATGTAATCCTCTTGTCAGCCTTTGTTGTCATCTATTTGCTCAAATTATGTTTTATACCTTATGCATTTGTCCACTCGTTTGTAAGACCTTTTATATGAGTGTTCTCCTGCCACCGCTTGGTGAGTAGACATTATATCTATCTATTACATTATAACTGTTTTGAATTATGTGTGTGATGATGTGTATTGCTGTAATGGCCTGATGACAATAAAATCATTATCAGTGTCATCATCATGATGTGATATGCATGCAACACATATGTAACTTATGAAAGCATGCTGACACAAAATGCTATCAGCTCTAAATTATTGACATTACAACTTCAATATAAATTCAGTTGGGCAAACCACAGTCCAACACACCATAACTAATCTTTATCTACTGTATGAAGAATATGCATATGAACAATAAAAAGGAATGGTGGACTTTGCTTACTCACATTCCATAATGTCAAACTGTATCATAGTACAGAGTACCTACACAAGATAACATTTTCAAAATACATAATTTGTGGAGTGAATCAAAAGAGTCCTGCATTCTTTGACTCATTCTCTCATGTTCCATAAACTGGACCATGGGGAAGAACCACCTGGGTAGTGGGATAAATCAACTTATACATCAACAGGCAAAAGCAGCTACTGTGTGCTAGTTCTACATCTACATCTACATCTACATCTACATGGTTACTCTGCAATTCACACTTAAGTGCCTGGCACAGTGTTCATCGAACCATTTTCATACTACGTCTCTACCATTCCACTCTCGAATGGCGCGTGGGAAAAAGGAACACCTAAATCATTCCATTCAAGCTCCAATTTCTCTTATTTTATTATGATGATCATTTCTCCCAACATAAGTGGGTGTCAACAAAATATTTTCGCATTCGGAAGAGAAAGTTCATGATTGAAATTTTGTAAATAGATCTTGCCGCAAAGAAAACCACCTATGTTTCAGTGACTGCCACCCCAACCCGCATATCATATCAGTGACCCTCTCACCCCTATTTTGCGACAACATGAAATGAGGTGCCCTTCTTTGCACTTTTTCGATGTCCTCCGTCAATCCTACCTGGTAAGGATCCCATACCATGCAGCAATATTCCAGCAGAGGACAGACAAGTGTAATGTAGATTGTCTCTTTAGTGTGTTTGTCGCATCTTCTAAGTGTTCTGCCAACAAAGCGCAGTCTTTGTTTCGCTTTCCCCACAATATTATCTATGTGGTCTTTCCAATCTAAGTTGCTCATAATTGTAATTCCTAGGTATTCAGTCAAATTGACAGCCCTTAGATTTGTGCATTTTATGGTGTACCCAAAATTTATCGGATTTCTTTTAGTACCCATGCGGATGGCCTTGCACTTTTCATTTTTAGTGCTAATTGCCACTTTTTGCACCATACAGAAATTCTCTCTAGATCATTTTCTAATTGGAATTGATCATCTGATGATTTTACTAGACGGTAAATTACAGCATCATCTGCAAACAACCTAAGGGGGCTGCACAGATTATCACCTAGATCATTAGTATAAATCAGGAACAGCAGAGGGCCTATGACACTACCTTGCAGAACGCCAGATATCACTTCTGTTCTACTCGATGATTTACCTTATATCACTATGAACTGTGAGCCCTCTGAGAGGAAATAACGAATCCAGTCACACAACTGAGATGATACTCCATATGCATGCAATCTGATTAATAGTCGCTTGTGAGAAATGCTATCAAAAGCCTTCTGGAAATCCAGGAATATAGAATCGATCTGAGATCCCTTGTCGACAGCACTCATTACTTGATGGAAATAAAGAGTTAGCTGTGTTGCACAAGAACGATATTTTCTGAATCTGTGTTGGTTATGTATCAATAAGTAATTTTCTTCAAGCTGATTCATAATGTTCCAGAACAGTATATGCTCCAAAATCCTACTGCAAACTGAGGTCAGTGATATGGGTCTGTAATTCAGTGGGTTACTCCTATTTCCTTTCTTGAATATTGGTGTGACCTGTGCTACTTTGCAGTCTTTAGGAACAGACCTTTCATCAAGTGAGCAGTTGTATATGATTGCTAAGAAAGGTGCTATTGTGTCTGCATACTCTGAAAGGAACCTGATTGGTATACCATCTGGATTGGATGACTTGCCTTTCTTAAGTGATTTGAGTTGTTTCGCAACACCTAAGATATCTACTTTTATGTCACTCATGCTAACAGCTCTTCTGGTTTCGAATTCTGGAATATTTACATCGTCTTCTTTCGTGAAGGAATTACAGAAAACTGTATTTAGTAACTCCGCTTTACTGGCACCGTCATCGGTAACATTTCCATCACTATCGCACAGTGACGGTGTCGACCATTTTTTGCCACTGGTGTACTTTACATATGACCAGCATCTCTTTGGGTTTTCTACCATATTTTGAGACAATATTTCATTGGGGAAACTATTAAAAGCATCTCGCATTGACGTCCGCACTAAATTTCGAGCTTCCGTGAAACTTAGAGAGTCTTGGGGAATTTGCGTTCTTCTGAATTTGGCATTTTTTTCTGTAAAAATACTTAAAACAAGGGAAAGGCAACCGCTCACCTGTAGCATACTGATGCATGGCACACAGAAACATGTAACAGGAAATGGTATTCACACTGCCTTTCAAAACTCTTACACTTTCTCTAGTAAAAGTATACACTTTCACACACAGATATACTCAAACACAGACCCCACTGTTACAGCAAGAAAAATTATACTAATAACTAATGATGACCAATCGTACTCTACCAATATTGATAATTATGGGAATTACTTAAATGTCACTTTACATAGGAATACGCATATTGAATTAGAAACAAACAGTGGAAGGAGTAAAGGTAACAACCCACTGACCAAACTATAATCTCTCCATAATGTATATTCCATGCAGTGGTTTCAGTTATTATCACCACCTGCCGCTCATCAAACTACTAAGCTGTTTCCAGACTGAATTTCCACTCTGCACTGGAGTAAAAGTGCAGTTACAGTGTCAGTGCCTGTTGTGTGCAACTGTTGGTAATTGTGTGCGAAATAACTCATGGGAAGTTGACATGGCAAATCACGAGTGACATGTAGGTCTTGTTCGTAAATAAAGATAGCTGGTATTTTGTCATGTAAGGTTAGAAATTAACCACATTGTCTGAATTTTTGGCAAAACTGGAAATAAGACATACAAATATGTTATAGCAACAGCAAATGTATATCTAGGCTATGTTACACATCAGTCTACAACAGCAATCTTTCTTTCATGTGAAGATCCATTGGCTTCACCATCTCACAAGCAAATTATCACATTCCAAACTAACCTAGATCTCAAGCTAAGCTACAATCATTCTGTCACCACAGCCATGTTTTTTATTTTCAAATTCGTTGGGTTTGCCAACTCACAACCAAATTGTCACCTCAGGCTTTGCTACAGTTCAGTCAGTCAATACATCTTGGTTCTCCCAGTCACCAAAAAAATAAGAAAATCAGTAAGTGACCTTAAAATTCAAAATAAGCAGATAACAAATGTAATAAAATACAAAAAAAAAAAAAAATATTCTAGTGCTCTCCATCTTAAACATGGTCCAGCCACATTAATGTGACCCTGCTTACGTTTGATGTCAATATCAATGACCACTCATAAATGGCATGTGGCAACACCTGCAGTGGAGGGTATATAAAGTATATCAGAGGGACGCAGTGAACAGACCAATCATTATCATAATGCAGAAATGGAGTGACTTTTCTGAGGCTAAAAAGTGCATGATCATCAGCTTTTGGGTGAAGGATTGAAGCATTTCCAAAATGGCTGTGTTTGCCTATTGTTTGCGTGCCACTGTGGTTAAAGTGTACTGTGCATGCCAAAATGATACTACTCAAAACCAGCCCCGAGGCAACTGTGGTATACCACAGACCATAGATGACGGCTGCAAGCATGTATGGGTGAACAGGCAAGCAACAGTTGAACAATTGACCACCCAGATGAACAAAGGGACTACCAACAGTGTCTCCTCAATGACTGTTCCACGAACATTGCTGCGTATAGGCCTCTGAAGCAGCACCTTGTTCACGCACCCGAGCTGGCAGCTGTTCATCAACAATGAAGGCTGGAATTTGCACACCAATACTGCAACTGGACATTCACAGAGAAGCAACATGTGGAATTTTCAGATGACTCACATTTTATACTCCATTAGACAGATGGCCATGGGCATATACACAGTGTAACATCTCAAAGCAAACACTCTGTATGCATTATGGTCTGGTGAATACTTTCACTGCATTCTGTGGGTGATCTCATTATTCTGAATGGCTCAGTGGATCAACACAGGTATGCATCTACCCTTGGGGACCATGATCACCCCTACATGCAGTTTGTGTTTCTTCAGCACAATAGCATCTAACAATAGAACAAGACAACATGTCACAGAGCTCGCAGTGTGCGTGCATGGTTCAAAGAGCACTAGGTTGAGTTTACCATACTGCCCTGACCACCAAACTCTCCAGATTTAAACCCAATCCAGAATCTGTGGGACCACTCAATTGGGCCTTTCACTCCATGGATCGTCAACTGAGAAACCAATCGCAGCTGGCCACAGCAATGGATTTGACATAGCTCCACAACCCTGTTGGTATCTTCCAAAAACTCATTGACTGTCTTCCTCCACATCTCCCAGCAATCTGTGTTGCAAAAGGTGGTTATTCAGGCTTTCGACAAGTGCTCACGTTAATGTGACTGGACACTAACTTCAAAAAGAATGCTTATATAACTTTATAGTGGCAAAGTCACAATCTGTTTAACGTAGACATTAGAGTTAACTGAAATTTATATCTCAGAACACAAATATTCTGATAAATCATACAAGAATTGGCTGATAAAGTATTCTTTTAGTTTTTTTCCAACGTGTTGACTCCCATGAGACCAAAAAGGGGATACAGCAGAAATTGACACTACGTGCCCAATTCACTCTGTTTAGTACAATATGTAATACCGTGCATTAATTTGTATTTCTTGATTCGGCTGACCCCGGTGCACAGGAAATCATGTCCGATAGCTTGTCCGACATTTTGAATTTATTTTTTGCAATTTTATCTTCACCAGAGCCTTTATTACTAATTCTCTAAAATTTCAACCTGACACTACAACCACTATAAAGTTGACTGCCAATTTATATTTTGGTGTGAACAGTGAAAAAATTTGCTGTATCATACAATACGAGCATAAAGCAGAAATTTTGAGTCACAGACAGGCACAACAAAAAGAGAAAAGGGGAGGGAGGGGGAGGGGGGAGAGAGAGAGAGAGAGAGAGAGAGAGAGAGAGAGAGAGAGAGAGAGAGAGTTGTCTATTTCGGCCAAATATTGTCATTATTCCATCCTAGACTTGAATATGAATGTAAACAGTCTTAGCACAGGTGGATCCAGTACCATCAACCAGTGGTGTGGCAATACAGTATAATATAAAAAAAATGACTGGTTTCACTGGTGAAGAATTACTGAGGATGTTGGGAGAATGAGGTTTTCATGGCAGTGATCCTGTATTACTGGAATTTTCTGACAAAGAAGGTGCATTTGTGGACACAACTAATAGAGATGTCAGTGCCAATGACAACAGTTGTGTTGGTAATAGTAATGGTAATGGACTGCAAGGGTTCTTCAGCAAATGGGACTGTAAAAAGCCAAAACTCCATCCAAAGCTGAACTCGTAACACGTCACCAACCTGAGATCACATTCATTGGCCCCATTCATCCGCAGTATATGTTTCATCAACAAGCTACTTGTGACTGTGATTGTGAATATTACAAACACGCCATCTAAAGACATAAGGTACTAGAGTGGAGCTTGTGGTTACCAGTGAACACACAGCATCAGTCTCTGGTCTGTTTACCAATGGCCTCATAGAAGTCAGTGGATTAAATATCTGTGGATTTTCAGTTGCCTACTTGACATCTGTTTGTAAAATTTTGCATCTGAATATAAAACCTCATTCCGTATGGATTTTTTTATTTATAGTATTGTGGTTGTTAACTGCACAATTAACAATTATTTCCCTCTTTGTTATTAATCACAAGTACCATTAGTTAACATATGTACTGGTTCAAGAACCTCTAGATCTTTAGTGAAGCTTCAGCAAGATGGTCTGTTGTCGACTTTATATAAGATTCTTATGGCACACTGCCTAAGACTACAGAATAAATACTTACTTGACCTTACCAGTACTGAGTCAGAAGACTGTGAAACAGCACAGTATAGAGAAAGAAAGTAATCCAGTTGATGTAGATGTAGAAGAAACATTCCTAAGTGCAAACCAGGCAGACCTTTTTGGTTAATTCAACCCCATGCTTGTGCCACCTCACTTTATTATACATGTGGATTTACAAGAACTTCATGCATCAAGCCTCATCCAGTGTATGCCCAATTATCTCTACCTCCGGTACTTCCAAAACATTTTTATCTTTATTTTTTAGTGGTGTAATGTAAGTGGTCACAATGTTAAAGGTTAAGATGTTGGCTGTGAACCAGTTGTAAACGCGCTGTGTGATTCTCCTGGGTGTACCTAGTATGGATTTGTTTGCTCCCTTTATCAGTGTAGTTAATATCAAATGTCGCAGTTCTCGAAGATTACTCAATGTCCCACATAAATACATATGTAGGACAAGAACATGAGTTTCTCCACATCTCAGTTTCTATTTTGTGTTGTTGAGATATGATTCCATCCACATAAGGTGATTCCGTACCATTTTAGATCCCCAGTCAATTTCTGTACTCTAAACAATTAATTACCTAAGCTAGTTTACAGAAAAAGCCATCAGGTATTGTCTTTCTTGTTAGCTCTACTGGAATATATTCTGCTATTCGAGGGGTAATTCTCAGAAAGATAGTTACGTATTCGGTTGTAAGCTACCTTCTCAAAAATTTTTGGTAACATGGGAAGGAGGGAGAGGTATTAATAATTAGGGACTGGTTGCTTATCTTTAATTTTATTCAGGAGTGTTAGCACCCTATACTTCCATCCTTCAGGAAATAAACCTCAACTCATTGATGTGTTATATAGGTAACTAAAGGAGAACTCTACCAACTCAATATAAGATTCTGGTACTTTGGTTGATATATCATAATAGCTCAACTGAGAGTCCCCTAAAACCTCCTTCACTTATCAAGATAGTCCCAGACAACCAAACTCTCAACCTCCATTAGAAGAAGAAAAACGATCATTCAGTCTCTGAAGAATAACAAAGTACCAGGAGAAGACACTATAGCTGCAGAACTGTGGAAGCAGGCTGGAGACGAAGCAATCAACAAGTTGACAGAGATCCTACGGAACATTTGGGACACAGATGTCATCAGATGACTGGATGTCCACTCTGATCCACCCCTTACACAAGAAGGGTGATTTGACTGACATCAACAATTATAGAGGGATCCCATTGATATCAGTCACCTATAATATCTTATCTAAGGCATTACTAAGCAGAGCCAAATCCAGTTGGACCCAAAGCTTGGAGATTGTCAGGGAGGTTTTAGAAAAGGACGTTCTTGTGCTGAACAGATCCTTAACTTGAAGTCAGTATTAAGTCAAATTAAACTAGAGAATGAACAATACATAGATACTTTCGCTGACTTCAAGAAAGCATATGATTCAATTGACAGACATACTCTTATGAGAATTTTGCAGGAAATGGGCCTGGACCAGAAAACCCACAGCCTTTTCCAAAATACACTGAGTAACACTAGATCATGGGTAAAGTTCAGGGGAAGCTTTGAGATAAGGACAGGGAGATGGACTTTCACCTCTTCTCTTCAACTGTGTACTGGACAAGACGATGAGAGAGCGGCAAAAACAAATGGACGTACAAAACATACTAAGTGGTATTTACCCGGGTCACAAACAGCGGGGACTAGGAGTAGACTGTTTAGCTTTCGCAGATGATCCGGCACTTACAGCAATCTCAGTTGAAGTAGCAGTAAAGCAGCTCAATATGCTCAGACTCCAGGCTGCCCGGAACAAGGTCAAATTGAGAAAGTTGACAGATCCAAGTATCTACGAGAGTGGTTGGAATGCAATGTATCCGAAGAAACAACACTAACAACTCGGATTAATAAGTTACAATTAGCATATCGATTAACCAAGAACATCTATAATAAGAAATGCCTATCTCGCAATTCCAAACTAAAACACTACCAAACAGTTTTCCACCCTGAAGCCCTATATGCCTCAGAATGCTAGAATCTGAACAGGAAAGTCTTGACAGATAAACTAGAGATTCAGGAGAGGAAAAACCTGAGAAAAATTCGGGGACCGGTCAAAACAGATGGTGAGCACAGAAGACAATCAAACCAGGAGCTATACAGTCATACTGACAAAATTACAGATGTAGCCAGGAAGAGACGTCTCGCTTTCTACGGACATATCACAAGGATGGACCAAACAAGACTAACCAACCGACTTCTCAGCTACTGGAAGAGCAGGAAAACCACGACACCATGGCTGATAGAAGTCAAGAAAGACATCCAGGAACTGAACATAACTGAAAGTGACATTAGAAATTGAGTACTTCTCAGAAAGATACTAAAAGAAAAGAGGTTTCAGGGCAGAGCACCACATAAAAAGACCGGCGTCCTTTGGACAAAGGAGAGAAAGGAGAAAAATAGGCACAGAATGTGGGATTACTGGGCAGACATCAAGTCCCTCTCCAGGCTGAAAAGTTGAATATTGTGGTCCTTAACTGGCCCATTCGAAATAAGATGATGAAGAAGAAGAAGAAGAAGAATAGCTGGATGAGTTGGCACTATTCAGTAATGTAATTGCTCCATAGAATTTCAGGTATGCAGTCAAGTAAATTTCATTTCTTTTAATATTTTGGCTGTATATCATTTAGCCATCTACAGTGTGAGCTGAAAGACTGAAGCTTCAGCACTTCTTCTGTCCTTTTAAACTTCAGGACCACATCACTGTGCAGGCTGCCACAGATACGCAAGCATTAGAGATGTTAGTCAGCAGCAAAGCAGAAAATTATGCATGAATTAGATCTGTGGCTACAAAGTTGATCTGCACTGTGATGTCTATCACTGTGAGCTGCAGTGTGGTGATGTGTTTGTAAGTTTGTTATGGAAAGTGGCAGATTCCATTACTTATCCAAGCTTAAGGTGCTATCTCTGTTAATTAAATTCATCGCCACACAAATAGCAGCCCCCATCTGTGCCAGATAATGGGTGTACTCAGAACACACATCATTTCTTGTGAAAGCAATCTGCAAGATGAGCTCCTACACTTACTGGAAGTTTTTGAAGCCATTAGGTATTTTCCACACCAGATTCATAAGACATTGCAAATGAAATTAAATGAAATGATCTTATGGCATTGTTAGCCAGGAGGCCCCATGCGGGGGTGTTAGGCGCATGTCCAAGAGGACACGGTATGAAGTAGCCAAGGCGTGGTGGTCACTTCAGAACATAGCTGCAATGGAATAGGACAAGGAAGTATGATACCAGAAGAGATCTTGCAGTCAAACAGTCCTTTTTAGTTGATCCCACTTTGGTGACTTGCGAGTCAATGATGATGAAATGATGATGATGGACACAAAACCCACTCATCTCGAGGCAGAGAAAATACCTGACCCTGCCAGGAATCGAGCCCGGGACCCCGTGTGTGGGAAGTGAGAACGCTACCGCAAGACCACAAGCAGTGGACAGGCATTGCAAATGAAACCAAAGGTTGCCATTAGAAAAGCAGAAGACTGGGAAGAACAAAATTTTCACTCTGCAGCCAAGTGTGTGCTGATATGAAACTTCCTGGCACATTAAAACTGTGCGCTGGACCAAGACTCAACTCGGGATCTTTGCCTTTCGCGGGCAAGTGCTCTACCGTCTGAGCTAGTCAAGCACGACCTACGACCTGTCCTCACAGCTTCACTTCCACCAGCACCTTGTCTCCTACCTTCCAAACTTCACAGAAGCTCTCCTGTGAAACTTCCAGAACTAGCACTACTGGAAGACAAGATATTGCGGAGACACTGCTTTGCCACAACCTGGGGGATGTTTCCAGGATGAAATTTTGACTCTGCAGTGGAGTGTGCGCTGGTACTGGCAGAGTAAAGCTGTCACAATGGGTCATGAGTCATGCTTGGGTAGTTCAGAAAGGCCCGCGAAAGGCGAAGGTCCCGAGATTGAGTCTCGGTCCAGCACACAGTTTTAACCTGTCGCGAAGTTTCAAGACCAGGAAGATTTAAATCCTTGGTTCTCCTGCCAATGTGGGAAGACCATTCTCAAAGCCAAGAAGGATCCTCCGCAGGCACAAAATAAAAGTAATTTTTCAAAACGGTTCAAATGGCTCTGAGCACTATGGGACTCAACTGCTGTGGTCATAAGTCCCCTAGAACTTAGAACTACTTAAACCTAACTAACCTAAGGACAGCACACAACACCCAGCCATCACGAGGCAGAGAAAATCCCTGACCCCGCCGGGAATCAAACCCGGGAACCCGGGCGTGGGAAGCGAGAACGCTACCGCACGACCACGAGATGCGGGCAGTAATTTTTCATTCTCCACCAAAGATAGTAGCACTCTTGGGTTCCACTAAAGAGGATTTGATGATCCAGAAGGCCGTTGTTTCCAGTATCCCTTGTGAATGTGACCTCTCATACATTGGACAGATGACTCTTACAATCCATGAAATATATATGGAACACCACAGGTACACCCGGCTCTAGCAGCCCAATAAATTGCCTACAGCAGAGCACTGTATTGATACTGGTCACTGTGATGTACAAAAACACTGATTTTAGCACTTACTACATCTTTTTGGGACTCAGTGGTGAAACAAGCAATTAGAATTCACTTGGTGACAAATTAAGTTAATAGATATAGCAGCTACAGCTTTGACAAATCATGGAATCTTGAGTTTTCTGTAACAAACTTACAAAGACATCACCACAGTACCGCTCCCTTGATACATTGACACCCAACATGTAGCCACAGGTCTAATGCATGCATATTATATTCCTTTGCAGCAGGTCAATATCCCTGCTGCTTGTTTATCTGTGGTTGCATGTGCAGTGGGGTGGTCCCCAAGTTTAAAAGGCCAGAGTGAGTGCTGGAGCATTAGTCTTTCAGCTCACTCTGAAAATAGCTGAAGGACATACAACCAAAGTATTAGAAGAAAAAGTGGAATTTATGTGGCTGCACACTCAAAATCTAATGGAGCGGTCATTGTCCTGTGAAAATACGAAGAAGCACAGTAGACCAATTATTTAGCAAAACTGATGTCTCTTCATAGAGTATGTAATCCCTATCTAAGTAAGGCTAATGGATCTGTTTCAGTGGTGTATTTTTGTATGTGTTTTTCGATTACTGATAGCAAGAAATTGAATTTAGTGCCAAACAATTTGAATTTACCAGCTTTTGTTTCACTGAAACTGTTATCAGGGAGCAAATGCTGCAAATTTCATTTGCTTTGTTCTTTAATCTCTGAATTTTTTTGTCCATAGTTAACAACTTTTGATGACATTGTGAAGACAATTTGCGGTAATGCTTGCAATGACCTTTCATTCCTTAATGAGAGCATACCCTTCATGTTAAATACAACTCCATATTCCTGAGATTAGATACCTTGGTTTCAAGAAGTAACTATCATTTCTCTTGGTGACCACAGTAAATGTCCCTGATCACTGGAAAACGAAACCTTGATTCATAATGTTAGTTAAGACAGTATTTTTAGAAAAGAATCAAATTTCTCAAACAATGTGTATCCTCCTCATTGTTCAGCCTATAAACTCTCTCTGAATAGTTCAACTGAGTTAACAATTAGCATTTTATGAAATTGTACTTCTTCCCTCTTAGCATAAGTCGACTGAGGTCATTTGATCACCATGGTCAGATACCATTTACAGTGGGGCACACACACTTCTATTTGATGAAAGTTTGTTGGATTCAGAAATAAATTCTTAATTGCAGTTGCGTGTTCTGCTGTGGATGACAAACCAAAGCTGGTCACCAGGAATTTGTTCTAACAATATCCATCCTACAGTACAGAGCTCACAAAATGCATAGCGTGGATTACAGTGTTCATCAATGTAACGTAACTGCTAATTTTTGTCTAAAATTATGCATTATTTAGGTACACTTACTGCCAATAATTTGACAGGAAACAAAGTTTACAGCAATGGAAATTCCAGGGCAGAAATATAAAAAAAAAAATAAATAAATAAAGATATGCAAAAACTACTCACTTGCAGCTGAATGCTGCATTGTGCTCACATACTTTTGTAGTTTAAAGGAGCTGGTGCTGTGGAGAAGTATCCAAATCACCCAAGTGCTGAAAGAGTTGTTGTTGTTGTTGTTGTTGTTGTGTGGAGGTAACAATGTAATAACGTTTTTGACTCGCCAGAGATTGGGGGTGGTCATTTGTGCCAAGAAACAGCTAGTTACGTATCACAGTGACATAGAACACTGCAAAATAACTGCAGCACATTTTATCTATGGCGTGTGAAAAGTCACATCACCATCCTTGGTACAATGGTAGATCTTCACAACTGGACTGCAGTAGTTAGTGGTGGGTGGCTGCATGGAGCAGGTCTTGGATCTAGTTGGGTCACATGAAACTTGCATGTAGTATGCACACATCTTAAATGTTGTAATATAATCAACATATGTAAACAACACACACATTTTCATTTGACGATACACAGCAACATCAGCACATAATTTATGTACTTCAATAAGTACGTAATTATATATTTCTGGAAAATAAATTAGCAAAATGTAAATTAAAAGGCTCAACAGTACCAACCGGCCACTGTGTTGTCATCAGTCCAAAGGCGTTTAGTTTTATATGAATTAAAATGAATTCCATGCACTTAGGTTTTCCAGAGGTATATGGCATCACGTCAATGCACAGGTGATACAATTCCTGTAAATTATGGTCTGGGGGACTATGGGCTCAGAGTTGGCACCTAATTGAGTTCATCTTGCTTTACAGAGCAGGAAAGCCTCCGACCACCGTGTTCTGTAGTGAGGCGCAGGTATCCTACCCTTGTTACCAACTTGTGGTTTCTGCAGTTCTCAGCCACTTCTTGTGGACATTCACACTAGCACGTAAATAGCCCACCGCCTTCACCATTTCCACGATGCTCACAGCCATGTGCTGGGCCATTGCACACTTCCCTCTGTAGAAGTCACTTACACCAGAGGGCTTCCCCATTTGTGGCATGTCTCACTGCTAGAACAATTTCCCCAGCTGGGTGTGCTCCGCATCACGTACCCGCAGTGCCAGCAGGCAGCACTCAGCCTCATGATTGGATGCAGTCAGTGTTTTGGCTCATCCGCGTATTTTCTCAACTATGTGTTTCTGATTGTTTTGACAGAGTAGAAAGGGTGGTGGGAAAATGAAGGAGGCGTATATATTTTATTTAGGTTGTATTCTTTTATTGTGAGAAATGGTATTTTACTGTAAAGTGATTTGTCAACATTCAAAATGTTTATTTTCTTCTCTACACCATTGTCTTGTTTATGAATGATGATTCTCTTGTAGAGTCAATTTTATATATGCCATTTTTGTTTGAAGAGCACCTTAATCAGTATGTATTTGCTGAGTAGTGATTTTAGTCTCTCTAAATGCTAAATATGTGTTCATTTAAATACACTGACTGCCAGGTATTATAGACTAGCTACTAGATATCACATCGGCTGTATTTATTAGTGGTGGTTGTGGGTGTCACTATTTTTTCTATACTGTGTTGGTGTGATTTAAGTGATCCCTCTTTTTAAGATGTTGTGGAGCATGAGGTAGAGTTTCCATGTAACTTTTCTTTGCAGGCTCTGAAATTTCAGGAAAGCTACAAATGTGTAAAGAACTTGCTCTCTGAAACATACTTCATGAAATTTTGTAAAAGAGAACCAATTAAATTCCTCTGCTCTTGTCCCATTTAATGTAACTGACAGAAGAGCTTAAATTTTTATAAATGTCCAATGTAAAAAAATTGCAATTGTTTCAAAATTTACTGATTTGTAGATGCTCCATCAACACTTCTTTTTAATTTTTTGTGGAAAAGGGTGTAGGAATGTTAATATAAATCTTAGAAGTACTTTCAAAATAGGTTTTTAATTTTCTTCATGCTGCCCTTTACAATACACTTATTAGTCATTTCTTAAATAACCACATAACTGAATTCTATTGGACTATAGTAGTATAAATCTGCTTTTTACCCCTTTTCTGCTGTGGATATCTTTTTTTTAAAAACTAAATATTTCTGTCTACATTTCTTTCAATGTACATAAATACTTATGCTGCAAATTGTGAGCACTTCTTTTTAATTTACATAAAACAGGCTCGAACAAGGAACACGACATACTGTTGTGCTACTCCACTTGGACAGAACAACCATGGAAACTACATTTTGTTCCTGAGATTTTTGTAGACCATTTTAACAACAGTTGTTTGCAGTATAATAGAACCAAGAGACTGTTATAATATGATGAACAATATTTTAAACACAACAAAAACACAACAAAGATTACAGTACTACTATACTGAAGGTGCCAGGTGACTGTAAGATCTTTCTCACATTAGTCTTACAGCCAACACAGTCAATCTGCCCCAATAAGTTTGAAACACATCAAAGTTTGCTCATCAAATATCACAAATGCCCTTTAAAGAATAAAAGTCATCTCAATATAATATATGCTGCAGGAACAAACAACACTGCAAACTGACAAGATGTATGAAATAGGAGACATTTACAAAAATGTTTCTCCTCCATTTACCTCATTCAAATAATCTGATTTTTGTTTATAAAACATTTTGAATCCCTACAAAAAGAAAGTCCACAATTACATTTTTCTTGGATGTTCTATGAATAATGAGCCTCTGACAATGCCCATGCCAACAATGGGCGTATCTTTAACAGGAATATTATTTTTTCCCCCTCAAAGAAGCAGATTCAAAGGAACATTAAAGAGGCCTATCACAATGGAGTAGTATTAACAGTCATTTTCTCAGATGTGAAACAAAATTATTGTCATTTATGACAGTAAGCAAAATTTCATATTCATAAACAATGAATTTTTTTTACACCAATGGATAGAGCCTCACATTTATAGCATGCTCCAGATGAAACAGAACACAACAAATAAACACTTCCTACAATAAACTAACAACAAACTGTAAGTATTAATTCACAATAATATGAATGGAACAAATAAAGAAACACCCCACAAAAAGAAACAAATAAAATTAGCACTAATAATTCCATCTTGCTATCATACCAACATGACACAAAACAAGATGTAAACAACTAACATACATAATTAAGGTGATATATATTACTTCAAATTAATCACATCTTCACTATGAAAACAATTAATAATTAATATAACATTGCCTAGTCTACCACATATAAATACACAGTATGGTCATCATCAATGGTTTCTGCCTTTCCTTAGGTTGAATTATATGCCAAGACTGAACAACTTAAACATCTATGTTGCACCTTCATACATCATAACGTTAACATAACAATGGTGGGGATTAAGAACAGTCACAGTACAACTGGCAAACCAGACATTAACGACATATCTTTGGTTAAGTAATCCGTGTCCCTTTTGGTAACTTTACAGATATTTTCCTTCCGACACTGTACTATTCAGTTTACACAATTTTCACTGGAGACAGAAAATCTGTTTTATACTGCCTTCAAACATCAAACATTCAAACATAATAATATAAACACGCTCTTTATTTTCTATTCTATAAGTCTTTAACAATCACTTGTTTTAATTGCATTCAAGTAAGACTAGGAAAAGTGCCTTTTGTACACAGAAAATGGTAACAATAATGACATAAAACTAGCATTTTCATTGAAGATAGTGAATACTAAGAGAAAAAAAGATGGAGTGCAAGGTTACAGAAAAAGTGAATTTATGGCAGATGGTACTTTAGTGAGGGATCCTTTCCAGGAGGTGGCACTACATGTATTGTACAAAATACAGTAATTTGACAACAACAGCAGGTGAAAGACAACACTGATTTAAAATGCTTACAGGTCTGTGTCAGTCAAAGAATTAAAATGATGCAGCCTGCCACATCCTGCACTAACCCTCATCTGGAGGCGCACTTGGTCCTGTCATTTGAAATATTTACTCAGCAATTTGTCACATGTATCAAGTATATCAGGAGCTGAGTGAATTAAGAAGTACAGACTATGTTTGGTGTAAGCCATCTGAAGTAATAAAATGAATAATATAAATAAATTATTTCCAGTTCCATGAAATACACACCAATCCGCCATAACAGTTATTTAACACCATAATACAAAACTTATTTGTAACAACAAATACACAGTGTTCTGCACAGATACATTTATTACTGTACTTAATGACAACATACTTAAGAACTTACAGGTTCAAAAAATAACAAATTGCGTTTGTTATGTAAAGGACATTTTTTAATTTTTTGTTTTATTTGAGAATTCAACATCAATTTATAAAAATTACTCTGAGTTTTTCATACAGTATTCAGCAAAACAGTTTCTGCTCTTTCATTGTCACATGCAAACACAGTGCACAGTATTTCAAATCTGATCATTTCATTTTCAAAGAAGAAACATTGACATTTAATTACAATCTTCACAAATTTTATCTCCTTTGTGCTGATATGATTTTGTTATGCTATTTTACTAAAATGCTGTTATTTCAAGTAAAAAAAAATACAAAATGATATAGAGAAATTCACAAACGTACAGGTGGCCGGCACAGTTCTCAGTCGTCGGACCCGTACGACACAATGTGACTATTTTGGTTACGGACGGTCCAGGGGCAAACCACAGAGCGCAGGCCTTCCTGACACCCAACAGAGAGAAACAGCAAGTGTTACAACACAGCACATTTAAAGCTTTCAATTACTACAGTCATGCTGCTACATACAATCACGGAAAGGAAAGACTGAGCGTAAATGGAAAAGAAACAGTATTCACAGGCGAACAGTGCAAGTTTAGTCTTTGAGGTAGTTTGAGGATATCATTCATCTTACAAATGAAGCAACAAATGACGAAATGCCACAATGAGCACTACAGAAGAATTACTAATACTGAACTTTGCAAATCTTTTCAAAGCAATACGTCAGGAAAGATCCATGCATTAAACAACTGTCAATTTTTAAAATAACAGTACTTCCTATATCCTAAAATGCTTTCAGTTCATTGTCGGCTAATTCAACTGCCGAGAGTACCTAATGTGTCTTAGCATGCCATGATCACTAAGTTCTTTGTTTAATGATATAAAAAACTGATAAAAATGGTATATTGCCACTGGCAGAACACACAAAAAAAGACACAAACAATTAACAACAATTCTCTAGTTGTGGCATTATTTACACTTTTTATTAATACGCTGCTTGGTTAATACGCAACCACACAAGATACAATCTGAAGGGACTCAAACTGCATACATGGGAAGTATTAGTTAATATAGACTAGAATAATATTGCTAACATACACAAAAAAAATTACAGCACTAATTAGATAATAAACCAATGTGAATGATGGCAGGATGCAGTTGTTTATGCACGAGCATGCTTTATTAAGATATATGCACATGCATGTGCGTGATTTTGCTTGAAAGACAGTTAACTACTGTACATGTGTGTCCAGAAAGTACGTGTAACAATGATGGAGAACAGCACGACTGATGCAAGATGTTAGTAAAAAGAGATACATGTTTATTAAACACTGAAACAGGCAGTAATACCATATAAACCTACAATTTCCTAAGCACCCCACATCTATTTTATGACACGTGCACCACTCTACATTAAGCAGGAGAAAAAGAAATGGATTGGAGGGGACAATTTTTTATTTTTATTTTTTTTTATTTTATTATTATTATTATTTGTAAATGAACTGACACCTAGAGAAATTTGCTTCTTGAATTTCTGTTGTTACTTAATGTTATAAGATTAACTTGTAACATCATGATGACTAGATGGAAACTGGATCTTGATATTAGTACAACTAGGAAAAATCGCAAGTCTTATTGTGAAACTCTGATTACATGAACTGGTGGGAGTTACAAAATAATGTTTTTTTCTCACATTATAAAGTGTCAAAATACACCATTTTAGGAACTATTTATACCAGGAAGCAGTAATCAAATGAGAAACTATACCAGTTACAAAAATAGTATGATATTTCTGCAACTGAAACATGTACCAACATTCTACTTTGCAAAAGTGCAACTTGGAAACTACATGAAAATCTTTTTAACAAGATGTCACTCTTTCATTTGTTTCTTCATTTTATCTTGGTTTGGTTGAGTTTCCCCTGTTGCTTGTAGTTTGACGAATAACGTTCAATATTTAAAGTGAGTCAACTAATAAATGCTTTCATCAGGCACAAAAGTTTATTTTATATCATCATCATCATCATCATCATCATCATCATCATCATCGTTATTAATATAAATACTATTGGAGTGAACTATAATTTAAATCAAAAAATGAAAGCCACTATTTACTTCACTGGAGTGCTTACTTTGGACAGCTATATAAATGTAACCTTTTACATTGAAAACTGTTCCATGAAAAGCTACTCTACTACAGTGAACAATACAATGAAGTGTGTCATCTCAACAAGTAGCTTCATTCTATTTCTGAACATGTGTAAATTACTCTGTTTGAGAAAATAGTGTGGGTGCTCAGCAATAAATGCATCATCCTGAAGTAAAAACAACATTATCCAATGATAAATCTATGAATTGCAACCCAACAACCAATGTCACAAGGTGTTCCATTCCTTGGAGCTCACCTGGCACTTAGTATGGTCTGGATGCCTCCTTGGAGCGCTTCAACTGCACCTTAAGTCTCTTCGTGCCAATCTGGAACCCATTCATCGCCTGTATTGCTGCCTGGGCGCTGACTGGGTTGTCATATGACACAAAACCTAAAAAAAAAAAAAAAAAAAAAAAAAAAAAAAAAAAAAAATAGCAAATACAATGATTTTTATATACCAGGCACATTTACTTTCCTCCAGATATTAAAAGTAATAGTGACAGTGTCAAAGAGAGATACTTTGTAAGGAAACTAGAGCTTTTTGCAGCAATAAGGACAAAGATTCAGGAAAATAGCTGATGAAATGTTTTGTAACAAATGTCCTCCTCTGTGGTACTGAATCATGGACAATAAAGAAGAACAATAAAGCTAGGTTGGAGGCTTTCTGAGGTGTGGACGTGGAGGAGGATGGAAAAATAATTTGGATGGATAGGGTGAAAAATGAAGAGGCAGTGCAAAGAGAGGGAGAGCACAGAGAGTTACAAAGTGCAATAATATAAATGAAATGAAACTGGGTAGGTCATGTATTAAGAAAGGAGGGGGCTTATAAAAAAACAGCCTTAGTGGAACATATGGAGGTCAGGGAAGAAGAAATCTCGACAATGTGCTGAATGGCAGTATGTACGGCAGCATTAAACAAACGAGATGTTGGACTGCCTCAAATGGAGATGTAAAAGACCTGCTAAGATAGCAGGAATCTAATGTACTGAGGGTTTTATTTATTTATTTCCTGTAGACATATCTATACATTGTACTGCAACTGAAACTGAAGATAAACTTTACAAATACCCAATTATCAAGTAAATATGGAGGCAATTCATTTCTATTTTTAGTGCTTATTTTTTACTTTTCTTTAATCATATACTTGCACTGTCCTGGCAGAATGCTGCACCACAATTTTTGTTTATTCTCGGAACATGCAATGTAATCCCCACTATACTTGCAAGTAAGGTCTTGTATTCATTTATAGGCAAGAGGAAAAAAAAAACAACCAAAATATGAATCTTATAATTCACACGTAAGTAATTCTTTACTATGGTCTAGCACTAATAATGTATGCAATCCACTTATACCTGTCCAGTACATCTACTGTTTCTTTGCCTCGTTTGTTAACCCCGAGTTTGAAACTTTCGGGTTCTCTGCCTGTTCTCCATTTTAGCATTTGTCTGGTACTTTCTTAGTTTCAACAATTTAAACGGCCAGTTCCTGCTCATATTTTCAGCATAAAGCACTTCAAATTCTGTTCTTTATGGTCTACTCTTAGGTCACACATTTTTACGAGTGAAACCAACTTTTGACTTTAAGTCCTATAAAGTCTTTAATGTTTTTTTTCTAATAACCCATTTGGAGGGCACGATGAATCAACTTTGGCTACTCTTCATTGTATTAGATTTCTTCAGTTTCCAAATTTCCTTCATCCTTTTAGAGTGTTGTTCCCTTTCTTCTTGAGTCCACTTTTGTCTAGTTATTTTCTTTCTCTCCTGAAATTCTGCCTTTTGAACTGCCTTTCTGAAATGTGTTCTGTTTTCTATTGTGTCTATTGTAACTCCAGCATTTTCAATGTCCTTTTCAGTCTCTATGAACCATGCTGGCTTGGATTTGTAGCTATTGAGTAATGTGAATATCCACCTGGTTAGTCTGTTGTTATCCATTCTGAATATATGTCCAAAAAACTGTAGTCTCCTCTTCCTCATCACATCAGTGAGTTTCTCCGTTTTCAGATATAGCTCTCTGTTTGGTCTTAACCTGTATTCAGCATTATCGTTTCTTTTAGCTCCCAGTATTTTCCTTAAAATTCTTCTTTCAACCTTCTCTAGTTTCTCAAGATCTCCATTTCTTGTTAGTTTAAGTGTTTCTGCCGCATAGAGAGCTTCAGGTCTGGCCACTGTTTGGTAGTGTCTTAATTTCGTGTTCCAGGACAAGGATTTTTTATTATAAACGTTTTTGGTCATATGAAACACTCTTTCCATTTTGTGCACTGTAGTTTCTATAGCTATCTTTTCTTTGGCATTGTATGTAATCCACTCTCCTAGGTATTTAAAGGTATCTGTTTTGTATATTGTGTTGTTGTCAACTGCAATATTTTGAGGAGCATCACAGATGTTTGTCATAAACTTTGTTTTTTAATAGGATATTTGTAGTCCTACTTTGGCTGCTTGTTTCTGTAGTTCTCGTATTTGTTCTTGGGCATTGTGTAGTGAATCTGTAATCAACGCCATGTCATCTGCGAAGGCTAAACAGTCGACAGTGATCTTGTTTGGATTTCTCCATAGTTGAATCCCTTTAGTATTGATGGCCTTCCTCCATTCTCGAACTAATGGTTCTTTTACAAACTATAAAATCCACTGCTGATGGACGTAAGCTCCTAAAACGTCTCAACTGTTAACATATCAAAGCTAAAACGATGATTTAACAGGCAAATAGGTCAACCCTACCTTGCAATAACCATTTTATGCGATCATATACTAATAACAATGATTTACAGGCCCCAAAACCACATTTTTCTTGACATTTGGCAGGAAGGGTGAGAACTCTTCCACAATAGCAGATGATGTCCAGACAAGCAAAACGTTAAATAGGAAGCAATACATTAACTGAAACAATCAGCTCACACCCTGCTGCACACATGGAAGTAGCTTTGTTGTTTTGACCTCCAAGCACAAATAGTAGCTTCTCTGCATTTTTTTTAGCTTCTCTATAATTTTTTCAGTCCCTCCTCTCACGGCTAACTTTTAGCCTTAAGTGCATACAAGGGCTGGCTGATACACTCTACATACTCCACATCTTATCCTCTATAAATATTTTTTCTAAACTACTTGCAAAAGGAAACAAGTTATGAAGTGAAAGTATCACTTACCAAAACACTTTGAAAGATTGGTTTGTTTATCAATGAATACTTTGGCTGACACAATGTTCCCAAAGGGCAAGAAGGTGGATGCAAGATCAGTATCACTGAATTCTTGTGGTAAGTGGTAGATGAAGAGGTTTGCTCCCTCAGGCCCCTCTATCTGCTTGCCAGCTGGACCTGTAGTGCTGCCAGCCCCTGTTATGCTCCCAGGTCCAGAGCCACCTCCGTGGGCACCGCCACTGCCGAATGCTGGAAAACCTGCGGTGCAAAGAAACGCTTGGCACATGCACGCACGTGGATAGCAATAGTATTATTATATCTTTATAAATGTTACTGCATGCATTTTATCCAAATACTTTTACTTGAAACAGTGTAGTGAGGGAAGTTATGAGGTTATATTAATAGTGCTACAAATTAGCAGCAAGTAAAGATGACAGCTTTCTAGTTACGTGCTTTAGCTACCTACTAATCTGCATTCTACTTTCTGTTGCTAAAGTAAAAATTCATTCTTCCACATTTGCTACAGAGAATTTGCAAAGTTTATCATAATATTCTAATACCATCTTGTCAAAAAAAAAAAAAAACATTGAAAACCTTAGGAATAACTTGAACTTTAACTTTCAATAACTTTGAGTAATGCCAACATACTACCAACCTATTCTGTATCAGAGATCAGTTTTTAATGCTGTACAACATATTGCAGAAATGTGGAAATGATTATGTCCCCTCCCCCCACAAGCCCCTTACACTACAACTCTTAAGGCAAATATTGTATCTCTTAAGTTTAATACTGTAGATGGTAACTGTGCTGTTTATGTAGGACCATTAAAGGTGGTTGTAGATAAACAGTAGGTCATCCATGGATGTCTCTCAGCAGATTATTGTGGGAACAATCTATCATATTGTGCCCTCATAGGTTTGATTCAGGTAAGGGAATTTCACTAGCCACAAATAAAAAAAAAAAAAAAAAAAAAATGTGACAAAGAATTGCCAGTGCTGTTAACCAGTCTGGTTCTCAAAGTCAAATGAAGTCAAGTTCGAAGCGCAGCAAAGGAGCTTCAATGCCTTAAACTAAAAAACTTTTTTTCTAGGAACTCTAAGGTACTACATCTGTACCCATCCTTTTTTTTTTTTTTTTTTTTACTGTTTTGATGCAATCTGATACAATCCAGCAAAGCAATTAGGCCTGAGAATTAATTTTAATTCAGCAGAAGCATTCATTACTTTACCTTCAGAAAAATGATCAAAATCTGAATGTGCTAAAGGAATGTACCTGAACTGTTTCAGTTTCTGGATGCATGTTGTGTACGGAGGATTTAGCACAGATTTCTTTTACATCTGCCATAACTGTGGTGTCACCGCCAGACACCACACTTGCTAGGTAGTAGCCTTTAAATCGGCCGCGGTCCATTAGTATACGCCGGACCCGCGTGTCGCCACTGTCAGTAATTGCAGACCGAGCGCCACCACACGGCAGGTCTAGAGAGACGTCCTGGCACTCGCCCCAGTTGTACAGCTGACTTTGCTAGCGAAGCTTCACTGACAACTACGCTCTCATTTGCCGAGACGATAGTTAGCATAGCCTTCAGCTACATTTGCTATGACCTAGGAAGGCGCCGTATTCAATTGATAATTGATATTATGAAGCATGTACCGTAATGAGAGATGTTCTACAATTGTGGATTAAAGTTAAGTATTACATCATCTGCGTACTTTATTTACAATTCTCAAGATATTGTCCTGTTCTTTAGACCTCACGCCAGTAATTAAACGCGTGCATTTCGGCCTCCTCTAGAAAAACAGTGTTGGCTCTTCTGCCAACACTACAATAACAACATATGTAATTGCTCACCACTGAACATTGGTTTTATGTGCTTGCATTTTTCTTTTCTTTAGACACAATTTGTGAATCTGTCTGTGGTAATATAGAATTTTCCGAAATGATCTCTTACTCTACAATTTTATATTTATCATATTGTGTGTTTTCCAGAGTTTGACAATTCCAATTTCAGACTGTATTTCAGACTTAATACTGCAGAGCTTTCTTTCATATGAGAAATTAAAAGGGTGTTTTACTATGACTTAACTGAAAAGAATCCCTCTTTAGGATTTTTATTGCCATAAATTTTGTTCGTCCACAGGGATTATAAGTAAGAGCAAAAATTCATGTCCAGCAATCACCTATTAAATTGATTTATCACTTACACAATGACCTCCTCTAAATTACTTCTTGCCTTAATTGTGACACTCAGCACACAACAACAATTAGAAGCAGACTAAGGGGGGCAACAGCTTTACTACACAACATAAAAAATTAAATACCAAAAATACACTGATGTATACAGCAAATAAAGAAAAGGTGCCATGCAGTGTTGGTAATACCAGAAGTAACACTAAGAGACAAATGGTGCCTCTCTCTCGTTCTGCCAACCTTCCAATTCATGCAATATCTACTTTCTTTTTTAAGTAGTCAGATCACTGTACTTGATAAAAGAAGAACTTACATTTCATATTGCTATAATTAACAGAAAAACCACAGTCAAAGGAAAGGCATCCAGCAGTCACCGTCTTGACACTGACCAGCAGGAGACAGAAAAAACATGTGATTTTTGAAAAATAGAGAATTAATTTCATAGCCCTATAAGTGACGATTAACAATATTCAAACGAATTTATTGTTATTGTCTTTGTTGAAATTTCTGTAAATTAAGTAGTTGCTGGAAGGCTTGAAACAACTTTTCACTGAAAACAGTGAATTTGTGCGTCTTTATATTCACTTTGTGATTAAACCAATGTACCTAAGCTTCAACACTGTAATGCAGTTACAATGCCTTTATTATTGTTTTCATTTGAAAAAGATGTGAACTACAGTTAACTTGTGTGATTAACATTTCCACCAATTATTTGTTGAATTTCCCTGCAGCAATAAATTTGAACTTTCCTACAATTTGTCAATATTGCCCAGAATTTTATTTAATCATATTTTTACT
The DNA here is from genome assembly GCF_023864345.2 of Schistocerca serialis cubense. Lineage (NCBI taxonomy): Eukaryota > Metazoa > Arthropoda > Insecta > Orthoptera > Acrididae > Schistocerca > Schistocerca serialis. The sequence continues at coordinate 360,822,132 of NC_064645.1, read as the reverse complement.
GTGTTTCTGATGCATATTACCAACAGTAATATTTAACTATCACTTTTGGGTGACTAAAATATGTAACATTTTCTGTGTTCGTATCAGAGTGGGAAAGGAACAAATGGATGAATTTTTAAAAGAAAGGGAAGAATGGGCAGTGAGACAAGGTGACGTCATTAGACTTAGGACTTAGTGGTGAGTACCTTTCTCCAGCACTCCAAAACATCACTGGTGCTTATTGTTTTGATCCCTCTAAAGCCACGGTTACTGTCTATCGAAAATATGTCGCTGATGTATGTTAATGATGCAGCAGTAACTCAAAAGTTTTACATAATGAATGAAATGATCATATGGCGTTGTTGGCCGGTAGGCCCCATGTGGGGAAGTTCGGCCGCCATATTGCAAGTCCTTTTTAGTTGACGCCACTTTGGCGACTTGCGAGTCAATGATCATGAAGAACACACAACACCCAGTCATCACGAGGCAGAGAAAATCCCTGACCCCACCGGGAATCGAACCCGGGACCCCGTGCGCCGGAAGCGAGAACGCTACCGCAAGACCACGAGCTGCGGACAGTTTTACATGATCTATATATGCAATAGGACATTTACCTGTCCATCCACCATTTACAATTCCAAAGTAAAATCACAGGATGTTGGAGAAAATAGGTGATGTGATGGGAATGACAGAAGAAAAATTAGGACAGTCTCCCATATTTTCCTGGCGATTCGTCATTATCTCATAGAGATCAGGTGTTCTGCCAATCATCCACATCTCCACAACTTTATCTTCAATGCCGTAACTCAATGTCATTGTCATATGTCCCTTGACACAATTTCAGGGAACACATGATGAAGACATCCAGTTACAGGTTCAAAATATCGTGTTGGAAAGATGTGGATCACAGGGAGAATACCAGAGCTAACAAGATGACAGGAAAATTAGGGTTCAACAGCCCAGGGACACATGATCATTGGAGCTAAAGCGGAAGCTCTGGCTGGGGAAAGATGTAGAAAAAAAAGCAGCTGCATCCCTTTCAAGGAAACCATCCCAGCACTTGCTTTAAGCAATTAAGGGAAACCACAGAACACCTAAATCTCTGTCATTGGACAGAGATTTCAACACCCTCTCTTGAATGCAAGTCCACTGTCCTACGCACTAGGGTACCTTACATAGTGAGGTGATGAAGCAGTAAACAAATATCAAGTGTAAACTCTCATGAATAGTTCAGAATCAAGTGATGAGACAACTAACACAGAAATGAAAACTACAGCCATCATCTCTCCATATCCTTATTGTAAATGTTAACTGCTAGTCTACAGCACCCATTCCCTGATTGTAAATTCACTGTGATGCTCCTCTGCTTTCAATGGTGGTGCACTTGGCATGACCACGGTTGGAATTACCACTGATGATAAGGTCATAAATACAGGATAACACTACAAATCACAACATTACTTGCCGCAGGGATGACAGACGTGCAAAGTTAGCAGTACTGCTGAACATAAGTTTTTGGATATTACTTCCAGTAACACAAAAAAAAAAAAAAACAGAATCTTTGCGTGTACAGTTCTCGAAGAAAATCTGTCTTGAAACACTGGGTTACTGGGGAAACAAGATACAATGAATGAACAGAAAGTAATACTGGTCCAAAATCAAATAATGAAAATGGAATGTGACTGATTTATAGTATTATTTTTATAGCAGTCAGCCTTCACAATACAGTCCATCACTATATCCTGTTTGAATTCCAGAACAATCAGATCATTTATCAGAATGTAAATAGTTCAGAAGAGTTATCTCCATTTTGAGCAAAAAGGCAAAAGCAAGAAGGTCAAGATGATGATTACACATTAAACAAAACTAGTGTGACAGTATACACAAGAAATACTAAGGTGCAGGGTATAGAAACAAATGAAAGAAATTTTTATGTAAAATGGATGTGAAACAAAACAAGAGGATTTTGGTACATGAAGTGTGTGCTAACAAAGTATTGTTTACTTGATAATGAATGTTTAGCCCTTAACAGTGCTGGAATATTTGGTACTTTCAGGGTGCATGGGGTAGGTTTCACAATTAGACTGCTCATATTAATATGAGTCATTAGTAATTGGTTATAATTGAAGGTATTGTACTTTTGGAAAGTATATTATTCAGCCTGGGAGTTTGGTAGGTCTGAGGGTCTTTGACAGTATTCATCTCATTCGACATCTCCATCTTATTTCAGATAATGACGGCGTGAAATCATTCTCTTTGTACAGAAGCTCTAAATGACGACACAGTGTAGTACCCTGTAGTAAGATGATACTGCTTTGTTGGTTGGAGTGGCATCACTTTGTTCAGACTGAGTCACAATAACCCACTATATTTTCTTGCCTAGAGGATCATCAAGGTATTTCACTATTAAGCATCAAGAAAAATTTTAAAATTCAAAAAGCCATAGTAGCTGTATGTTAAGCATTTTCCCTATCCTATTACACCATTATTTCTCCATTCACAGCACTTTTCCTCTTGCTTTCTTTTTAGTTAGTACTACTACAACTCTGGAGAATTAGCAGTTAGTAGCAACTCATCACACACAGAATAATATCTGGCAAAAATCATCATTATATGGACATCATTAATTTTTATTTAGTGAATGTAACCTACATCCAATTTTAAAATTCATCTTTGTAGGATTTCATTAAAAATGTTGTATTTTTGATCAGTCTGCATCTATACTCCACAAGCTACCTTACAGTGTGCAGAAAAGTTGATTCCTTCATAAATACAGGCATGAAAACAATTAGTGCTGATAAGCATCCAGATTAGCTCAATTTCATGGATTTCTTCGTATCGATCAGTTTTGTAGATGAATGTAGGAGGATGTATGTTGCCCAACTCTTCTTGAAAAGCACAAACCAAAAAAATTGAATGGCGCACCTTGTATGATTTTTAGCTGGCAAGAGCCCTGGATTGAGGGTGGAGGGTGTAGTGACTCGACACACACAGAAGTTCATACATGCCAGACAGAGATTTAGTGATTGAGATTCTGATGTTGTCTAAAGACGGACATGTATGGGTACAGTATCTACTACTGAAAACAGCAACATCTGGAGTTCAAGACATTCATGTTATATGATTCCAGAATTGTGTATGTACAAAAAGGAACAAAATTAGACAAAATATATGAAGACAAGCCACATTCTACTAAGATTGTAATGAAATAGATAAAACTATATCTGAATAAAGATTGTTGCCTTAATGGCAACTAACTACTACAACTCGCCTCATTGACTTACTTCTTTTTCAGAAAACTGATGTGTGGAACTATGTGCCTGCCCAGAAGAGATATGCTTCCTATCATTTCACCACAAAAAACTAAATAAGATAGCCATTGATGCTTTTCAGTGGGGAAAATGGACAACAGTTCAATGGAAGGAAAGGGGAGAGGTATGTATCTTGACCACTATCAACAATGCTGAAGTTAAAGCAGTAAACAAAACATATGGAGAGGCTTGTGTTTAAACAGGCAGATGTCACATTCAAAAGGACAGGCAGAGTAGACAACTTTGGTAACAACTAAGGAAATCATAAAAGTAGAAAAATATTGGGGGGGAAAAAAAAAAAACGCACGCTCGAGTACTGTATTGCCATTATTGAGACCATTATCTAAAAACACAATTTCCAGCACTAATTCCACCAACTATTAGGAAACAACAGTAAAGAAGGACTTCTGCAAAAAGCAAGATACTATTGTGAAGACCAATGTCGTCCTATATCTTGTTCCCTGCTTTTGAATTATCACTCACTCACAAACATTTAATGCCATAGTAAAATTCGTATTTCAACTTCATATCGAAGACAAGGAGTTGAGGGGGAGGGGGTGGGGGGGCAGGAGAGAGAGGGGGAGGGGGGGGGGGAGAGAGAGAGAGAGAGAGAGAGAGAGAGAGAGAGAGAGAGAGAGAGAGAGAGAGAGGGGGGGGGGGGGGGTATTAAATTTCGCGAAACTTCAGTCAGTGTACAGAACATGAGTACACTCATAATTTTATTTACAGTGACCTTCAAAACTCAACATTTCAAGCTATATGAGGTACCTTTATATATCCATGTATTACAACATTCATCACAACACATTTTTCATTAATAAAAAGTATTGTGGTTTGGAACATACTTTGTAGAATTAATGTTACAGAGACAGAGGGAATCTTAAAGAGAATAGAAAAAATTGTTTCCATGTAAATAACTTATGTCTACATTCTATTAATGAGGCAGAAGACTACATAATTACAAAGCCTGATAAATGACTGCAAATCAAAGTAAGTAGTGATTATAGGGCTTTTGACACAGTAAAACTTTTGCTTTACAAAGACCACATGGAACTATACTCCGATTATAACTGCTCGTTACTTCTCATATTCACTTGACGCTACAGCACTGATACATCAGAAGGGCTATCAGCTGCACCTCAGTGATCACTCCAAAAACAGGGAGATGGTTGTTAAAAGGGGGCGGAATGCATTTTTTTTCTGCTGCAAATGGCAGGAGTTACATGTATTGGCAGCTATGCCCAACAGCAGGTTACACGTTTACATTGGACTAGACAACAACTTTAAGTGATGTGACACTTTGTGGTGCAATGACAACAGCAGATAGTCTGTGTGACACTGAGTGCTGAGAGGAGGAATAAGCTCCAGGACAAGAAGTATTAGCCAATAAGCACTTTCACTCTGTCAACAGAAATGAAACTGACTCCATTTTATCAAATAATAAATAAATTGTATAAGATGTAATGGACCTACACCATTTTTAGAATTATACCTGATGAAAGACCCTTAAAATTCTGAGCAAAAATAGATGAAAAAACCATCAACCTGGAGGTTAGCTTAAACTCCACAGCACTTTATTGGCCATGGTGCTATTGGAGGTGGTCCACTGTTGCCTTCCTCTTTAACCGAGTTACACAGCCAGTTATAAGAGGCCTTACCATGTTGCAACTCACCACTTTTCTCATTAACTAACACTGCCAGAAGTTAAAAATAACACACAAAAATCTTATCTGGCCAGGGATAGAATCCTTTGTCTGGGACCTTACCACTAAGACACCAACCCTATAAAACTAACGAAGCAGGAAAATTTTGAATAGTTATTTACAAAGAAAAATTTAGGGATAATTTAAAGTAATAAATTCGGCATTTTGGAAATTAAGGTTACAGACGTAACAGGGAATTATTAACAATGAAATTTCAGCAAACAGCGAAAGCTGTTTTTGGAATGAGGAGAGCAAACAAAAAGAAAATCTCAAGGGAAAATGAGTGTATCCAGAAAATGGTTATTGACACATGATAGGACTGGTTAGACACTGGACTCGCATTCGGGAGGACGACGGTTCAATCCCGCGTCCGGCCATCCTGATTTAGGTTTTCCGCGATTTCCCTTAATCACTCCAAGCAAATGCCAGGATGGTTCCTTTGAAAGGGCACGGCCGACTCCCTTCCCCGCCCTTTTCTAAGCCGATGAGACCGATGACCTTGCTGTCTGGTCTCCTTCCTCCAAAACAACACAACCCTACCCCATGATAGGACATGCATAGTTGATCCGAACTATTCACACTGTGCTCTAGAGAGGAACAAGTGGGACAAAGAAAACTTGTAAATGGAACAACTGAAAACAATAAGAAAATCCAAAATGGCATGCCACCACCTCAAAAAAACTCTCCACCCTGTACGCCACCTACTCATGCCTTGGGACCACCACTGCCCACCACCTCTACAACAGCCACCAAACATCCCCAACATCACCTCATAGCTGACATACCCTGCCTCACAGAACCACAACATTTACCACATCCTCAGAAACTCACTCCCACCACCACACAGAACCCGGAACCCAAACAGACCCGGAACTCAGACAGACCCGGAACCCTGTCATTAATCTTTCCTCCAAAAGCAAACACTGGAAAATCCAGTATGGAATAATGACAATATCACAAAAAGGATAGATTGCTACTGTTTGCCCCACTCCAAAATTCAATCACAATGGACTTATCAAAGAAATTCTCTCCTTTACCTGGTCTTTCTGGAAGAAACATTTCTTTCACTGGCAACCTTAACAATCAGACTCAACCCAAAGCCAATGCTGAAGCTAGTCTGACTCAGTTCACTCCATCCAACTGTAATCCAACCCAACTGCCCACAAATCACCCCATTAACATTCCTCACCATCATTCCGTAAATCTCTCAAACTGGAATCTAACCTTACAGTCACAGAAAGAACTGCAATCCATCTAAAAACTGATCTTGACCTTATAACATTACCTGCTGACAAAAGGCTGTAGTTTTGAACTACAGAGATTACCTATTGGAAGGACTCCACCAGCTGTCAGATCTGTCCACCTACAAACACTGCCACAGGGACCCTTCTCCACAAATCCAACAATATCTACAGTCTCCCCTCAAATCCTTAGGCCCATCTCACAACCTCTCCCCAGAGTCAACCTCTCTTCTCACACCTGCCTTTCCCTGTACTCCCACCTTTCACTTGCTTTCTGAAGTCCGTAAACGCAAGTACCCATAACGTCCCATACAAAAATACCAATTTCCTCACCTGACTCTCCACTGTTCCTGTTCCTCTACCTACCTTTCCCAATGACTGACCGATTCCAAACCTACAGCCTCATTCCTGGTCAACCATGACCAACTACATCCTCACCCACACTTACCTCACTTTTGAAGTTATCACCTGCAAACAAATCCATGGTACAGCATTGGGCATCCACTTGGGACCTTACACAAATCTATTCAAGGGCTGTCTAGAGGAAACCTACCTTACCAGCCAGAATCCCAAACCCCTAACCTAGTTCAGTTTCATTGACAACATCTTTGTCATTTGGACTGAGGATGTGAACACCCTATCCACATTCCTCCAGAACCTCAATCCCTTATCCCCCAGTTGCTTTGCCTGGTCATCCTCAACCAAACAAGCCATTTTCCTCAATGTACATCTCCACCTCACAGATCGCTGCACCATTATCTCCGTCAATGTCAAGCCTAGTAGCCCCCAACAATACCTCCACTTCGACAGCTGCTACCCAAGGAGTTCCTTCTACACACACTAGACGACCAAGGTCATCGCATCTGTCATGATGAGCACTGCTTCTTCTAATATGGCAATGGTCTCAGTGAGGCCTTCACAGACTGAAATTACACTCCCAATCCTATACAGAAACAAGTCTCCTATGTCTTGTCTTTCCAGTCATCTACTACCCCCTCACAATTGCACCTTCTGGCCACCAAGCAGCACTCCCCTCATGACTACTTAAAGTACTACCCAGGAATTTAGTAACTGAATTACATTCACCACCAGGGTTTCTACCAACACTCTTCATGCCCTGGAAGAGGAATATCCAGCCCACTATCCTTCCCACAGTGATATACTGCCAATCACCAATTCTGCACAATATCCTTGTTCATTTGTACACAACCTCCACTCCCAACCTCTACAATAGAACCAAATGCAAGACCTGTCCCAGACATCCTCCTACCACCACCTACTCTGTTCTAGTCACTCGCATCACCATCAAAGGTAGTGCTGCTTGTGAAAGCAGTCATGTGATCTACAAACTATGCTGCAGCCACTGCACTGCTTTCTACATGAGCAAGACAACCATCAAGCTTTCTGCCTCCATGAATGGCCACAGGCAAACTGTGGCCAAGGGACAGCTGGACCATCCAGTTGCTGAATATGCTGCCAAACACAACGTGCTTCACTTAAATGACTGCTTAATGCCCTGCACCATCTGGATCATTCCTCCCAACACCAGCTGCCCTGAACTGCGCACATGGAACTTCTGCTGCAATATATCCTACGTTCCTGTAACAACCTTGGCCTCAACCTTCGCTTGTTCCTGTCCATCCACCTATCAATTTCCCTGCTCCCAATCCAGCCCTACAGAGGCTTTTATTCCACCAACACACCAACTGGTCTCTTTCCTCTACTCTTCACTATGTTGCTGCCCCTCTGCCCTTAACTTCCTAACTGCACCTAGCAGCACTACCACATCCCCACAATATCCCTGAATACTCCCACAAGCAGCACTACACCCTCCCCCCCCCCCTTTCCCTGTTATTCCCCCCCTCCCCCTCATTGCCCCAGCCTTTCCTTATCCCCACTGCCCGTTGACTGTTTCTCCCATTACATAAAATTGCTCAAAGTCTGAAGATAGTGGTATGCATGCACACAAGTACATTGCGATTGTGTGTTTCCTACTTCAGGGCGACGACTTTTGGCCAAAAGCTTAAATGGATAGTCATCTTTTTGTTGTACCTGTCTGCAACTCAACATCCCCTTTATATGGCGAGTAGTGATATATCCTTTTCATAATGGTCATTACTGGAAATGTTAAGACTAAGAAGAAAACCGAATGGAAACTTAAATGTTCTGTGGACACCAATTTTCACTAATGTCGATGAAAATAGCACAGCAACTAACAAAGAAATTTCTCCTGCCATTTCAAGTTTCCTTTTATATTTTTACACAGTACTATTTAAGACACACATCAGGAACATAGTTGGTATCTAATTACAACAAAGTAAATTTGCAAGTAATGCCAGAGAAGCTGCATAAACCTATTTCAGGTACAAAGAAAGGAAGGGAGGGAGGGTGCCTAGAGGAGACTTTTGTTCAGCAGAAAAGGTTAACTTCAATGGCAAAGTTTACAAAAAGAACAAACAAAATTGTCTGCAGAAAATCTGCACAGACAGACTAATGGAAAAAGACCTGACAATGCTAGAATTATATTCCTTCACAAGAGAGGAGGCAGACTCTGACTGAACACAGAAGAAAACTGTAACTTATTACCCTCCTCTCCATAATATTCAAGATATTTGCTAAATTTATCAGAAATGGGGTAGAACTCTAGATTTTAATAACAATACTATAAAAACAATTGTTGCCACACACACACACACACACACACACACACACACACACACACACACACACACACACACAGAGAGAGAGAGAGAGAGAGAGAGAGAGAGAGAGAGAGAGAGAGAGAGAGAGAGAGAGAGAGAGAGAGAGAGACAGGAAGTCTCTTACTGTACTGCAAAGGCCATACTGCGAGCAGCAGTGCAGGATGGAAGAAGAAAACTGAATGGTGGGGGTAAGGAATGTGTGCGAAATCTTATGGGACTTAACTGCTAAGGTCATCAGTCCCTATGCTTACACACTACTTAACCTAAATTATCCTAAGAACAAACACACACACCCATGCCCGAGGGAGGACTCGAACCTCCGCCGGGACCAGTGGGGGTAAGGAGGAGGCTGGAACAGGAAGGGGAGGAATAGCAATGTAGGAGTGGAGAATGGTGAAGTTCTGCTTGTGGTAGCATACAGGGATGATATGGAGAGAGAGAAGGGCAGCTAGGTGCAGTCAGGAGATTAGATGGAGGTGAGGGGAGGCAGTGGGAAAGTAGATAAGTAAAAAGACTGGTTGCGTTGGTGAAATAGAGGGCTGTGTAGTGCTGGAATGGAAACCGGGAAGGCTCATTTGGTAAGGACAATGACTGATGATGGTTGAGGCCAGGATGCCTACGGAAACATTGTAGGGACAGTTCCCACCTTCACAGTACAGAAAAGCTGGTGTTTGTGGGAAGGATCCAGATGGCACAGGCAGTGAAGCAGTCATCAAAATGAAGGATGTCATGTTTGGCAGTGCACTCAGCAACAGGGTGGCCCAATCGGTGGCCATTCATGCCGACAGACAACATGTTGGTTGTCATTCCTACATAGCATGCATAGCATGCAGCACAGTGGTTGCAGCTTAGCTTGTAGATCACATGGCTGGTTTAACAGGTAGCCCTGCCTTGGATGGGATAGGCGATGCTTGTGACCGGACTGGCATAGGTGCTGGTGGGAGGACGTACGGGACAAGTCTTCCATCTAGATCACAGGGATACGAGCCATGATATAAGGGGTTGGGAGCAGTGTTTTGTAAGGATGGAGAAGGATATTGTGTAGTTTCAGTGGGCAGTGAAATATGGGAGGTCCCCATGCCTTATCTCTCCAGTCACACACCACCTCCCAAAGTCCCACCATCCATAGAGGAGCATTTCCCTTCTGATCAATACCACAAGGACTGGAGCGACTGAATCATATTATCTGCCAGGATTTTGAATACCTCTTGTTGTGCCCTAAAATGAGGACTGTCCTATCCACTATCCTTCCTAACACTCCCACAGTGGTATTCCACCACTCACCGAACGTACACAATATCCTTGTCCATCCCTACACACAACCACTGCTCCCAACCCCTTGCCTTATGGTTCATGCCCTGTAATAGACCTAGATGTAAGACCTTTCCCATACATCCTCCCACCATTACCTACTCCAGTCCAGTCACAAGGATCTATGTCCCACCACAGGCAAGGCTACCTGTGAAACCAGTCATGTGACCCACAAGTGAAGCTGCAACCAATGTGCTCCTTGTTTTAGATGTAAATTCTAAGCAGATTATCAAAACTGCTAAATCTGAGTACAGCAGAGTAGTCAATCAACCAAAAATTGAGTGTTTTAGAAAACTGCTCAAAGATATGAACTGGAAAGATGTTTATAGTGCTTATGACATGAATGAAAAATATAACACATTCATGAACAATGTCAGTACCATGTTTGAAAACTGTTTTCCTCCAAAAGATACTCAAAGTAAACAGAAGTCTATAATAAAACCATGGATCACACAAGGAATAAAGATTTCCTGTAAGACAAAAAGGAAAATGTATCTGTCGACCAGGGATAGCTCCAATGCTGATGATTTAGCTAAATACAAGGAATACTGTAAAATATTAAAAAAAGTAATTCAGACATCTAAACAAATGCACTACGAGAAGAAGATAGCAATGTCAGAGAACAAAATGAAAACAATATGGGATATAGTGAAAGATGAGACTAGTAGAACCAGAAAGGAACAGGAGCGAATAGCACTAAGGGTAGGTGACACATTAGTAACCGATGGGCATAGTGTGGCAAATCTATTTAACAAGTACTTTATATTCGTTACTGATAGAATGGGATTGTCAGGATCAGTAAATAATGCCCTTGAATATCTGAAACTAGCCTTTACAAATAGTTTCAGGTACATGAATATGTCACTCACTTCACCAAAAGAAATAACTTCCATAATAGAATCTTTAAAAACAAAACATTCTAGTGGTTACGATGAAATATCAACAAAGTTAATTTAGGCATGTTCTTGTGTGTTTAGTACAATTCTAAGTTACCTGTGTAACCAGTCAATTATAACTGGGACATTTCCTGACTGGCTAAAATATGCAGATGTTAAGCCTCAATTCAAGAAAGGGGATAAAGAGATACCATCAAACTACAGACCAATTTCCCTTTTGCCAGAATTCTCAAAAATTTTAGAAAAAGTAATGGACAGGCAGCTTCTCAACCATCTAACCACAAATAACATATTATCAAGAACACAGTTTGGATTTTTGAAGGGTTCTGATATCAAAAAGGCTATTTACACCTACAGTGAAAATGTACTTAATTCATTAAATAACAAGTTACAAGCAGCAGGTATTTTCTGTGATTTGTCAAAGGCATTAGATTGTGTAAACCACAACATCCTTTTAAATAAATTAGAATTCTATGGTGTCACAGGCAGTGCTGCAAAATGGTTCAAGTCATACCTCGCTAACAGGAAACAAAAGGTGTCAGTGCATGGGACTACTGAATTAAGTCATCAGTCATCATCAGAATGGGAAGAAATTTCATGTGGTGTCCCACAAGGATCCATCTTAGGGCCATTGCTTTTTCTTGTGTACATTAATGATCTCTCATCAGTTACACTGCCAGAAGCAGAGTTCGTTTTGTTTGCAGATGACAAGTATTGCAATAAATAGTATGTCAAGTGTAGTTCTAGAAAGATCTGCTAATGATATTTTCATGGATATTAATAAATGGTTTAAATCCAACTCACTGACATTAAACTTCGAAAAGACTCACTATATGCAATTTAGAACCTGTAAGAGGTTTCCACCCAGCATATGCATGAAGTATGAAGAAGAGCAGATAGAAGAGGTTGACAGTCTTAAATTCCTGGGATTACAACTTGATAATAAATTCAGTTGGGAGGAGCACACCACAGAACTGCAGAAACGCCTTAACAAATCTCTATTTCCAATTAGAGTGTTAGCAGACACAGGCGACATAAAAATGAAAAAGCTTGCATACTTTACCTACTTTCATTCCATAATGTCATATGGTATAATATTTTTGGGTAACTCTTCAAGTCAAACAAAAGTTTTCAGAGTCCAAAAGCGTGTAATACGTATTATTTGTGGAGTAAATTCACGGACGTCCTGTAGAAACCTCTTCAAAGAACTGGGTATACTAACTACTGCCTCTCAGTATATTTACTCCTTAATGAAATTTGCCCTAAATAATATCTCTCTTTTTCCAACAAACAGCTCAGTTCATACATACAATACCAGGAACAAAAATGATCTGCACAAGGACTTAAAAGCACTTACTTTAGTTCAAAAAGGGGTCCACTACTCAGGAACACTCATCTTCAATAATTTGCCAGCAAACATATAAAATTTAGTTACAAATAAAGATCAGTTTAAAAGGAGCCTGAAAGACTTACTAGTGGCCAACTCCTCCTACTCCATTGACGAATTTTTTAATAGAAACAAATGATGTATTGTATATATTCATACTGTTAGTATTGTTATTTCAGCTTTTAAAAGAAGTGACATGTTCCACATCCACGAGGATCTCCTCAACACGGATCTATGGAACGAAAAACTAATCTGATCTAATGTGCTGCATTCTGTGTGGGCATGACAACAAGCAAGCTGTCCATCCACATTAATGGTCACCAATAAACTGTGGCCAAGAAACAGTTGGACCACCCAGTTGCTGAGCATGCTGCCCAACACGACTTTCTTCATTTCAGCGGCTGCATCACAACCTGTGCCACCTGGATCCTTCCCTCGAACACTAGCTTTTCTGAATAGCACGAGTAGGAACTCTTCCTACAATATATCCTACAGTCCCATAACCCTCCTGGCCTCTACCTTCATTAGTCATCGTCCTTCACCCACCCAAGCTCTTCTCTGTTTCCATTCTAGCCCTATACAGCCCTCTATTCCACCAACGCATCCACCGTCTTTTTACTTATCTTTTCCTGCCGCCCCCTCCTCCCCCCACCCCCAAATTAACCTCTGTACTGATACCTAGCTTTCCTCCTCTCCACTCACCTCATCCCCATATGCTGCACCAAGAGTAGCATTTTACCCCCCCCCCCCCCCCTCCCACCTCACTATCCCTCTCCAGCCTCCTCCTTACACCCATCACCCGGTTTGCTTCTCACATCACGCACTGCGGCTCACATTCTGGCTTCGGTGGCCAGAGACTGTGGTCATGTGTGTGTGAGTTGCATTTCCGTGTGTGCAGTGACAGTCTTTTTGTTGCACCTATTTGCAACTCAGCGCCTTCACTGTACGATGAGTAGCAACACTTCTTTTCATAATTCTGTTATTATTCCATCCTGGATTTTCCACTGTTCAACATTAGATTTTCATCATGTATATGGGCAGGTTGGCTTTATATATGGATAAATCATAAAAGAACATGGCTTACCATATGCCTGGGATTCACAGTTTAAATTAACCTTTTAATTCAGCTTAAACAAAACCAGTATAAACAGTCTTTGAGAAATAAGCCACTGATTTAGCTTATTACATTAAACTGAAAAATATATCTCCATGCCACTTCTCCCATTGAACATCATTATGCTGAAAAATCTGGAACTTTAGTGACTAGTCAGGTTAGAAGATTCCACAGACCAATAATTTTCTCAGAAAATTTAGAGATAGTTTTCAAATCCTTAATGCATTGACTGCTATGTGAGCCAATGTTGGCTCACAGTTACACAGGTTGTGACGCCACATGAGCCATATCTGGCTCACATGCAGAGTTGTGTTTCTAGGCCTTGTGAACCTCATAGGGCTCACAGGTAACGCATTTCAACTATAAGTTTAAAAGTTAACACTCTCATATTCTTAGTATCCAATATTTTTGCAGTTGGTAGCCATGATATTCCTAACTGCAACCGTTGGGAATATACTTGACAACAACTCAGTTGTAGTAGTCTTTTGTTAGTTTTGCTGATTGGTCATGTATGCTAGTTGAGGTTACGTTTGTGTATTTGATTAGCTTCCTAGTTTGTTTAAGGCCAAAAGAAGACAAACTTTGAAGAAATTGAAAAGCTAGTGAATGAGGCTATGCAGGATAGCTTATCAAGTTGTGAAAGTGACATTTTTGGTAACAAGGCAGCCACCCCGATTACGAGCCTGATAATGGATGTTGTGTTAGAGACCCAACAAAGCAACCGAAGTTTATTGAAAGTGATGACAAAGGGAGTGACTTTGAGGAACTGAGTATTTGTCATACACTTAACCCAGGTGATACTTTTCTTATCGGGTCTAGCTCTCCAGAAGATACATTAGGCCCACAAGACCATTCCAGCTCTACAGACCATAATTATTTAAAACCTCCATTGTTGCAAAATGTTGTGTACGTGAGTGTTATACACGACGGCTATAATTCTGAAAATGACACTGATGTAACACCAGATGGGAATATTACCAATGTCACAGATCTAATACACGCAGATGCTACTGAGGAGACAAAGATATTTCCTACGTGCTTTTCTGCTGCTTTATCAAATGATGTTGAGCAATTGTCTGCAAGAGGAAGCACATTTTCATTTCATTCATAATGATGTGTGAGTTTCTTGTGGCTGAAATAAATCAATATCTAAAACAAAAAATTAATTCTCAACAACTCAAGTCACAATTCCAGGTTAACAAAATGGAAAGAACAAATATAGCAGAGATGGAACGTTTTTTGTGGCATTGCAATGTGTATGGGCCTGGTAAAACGCTAAATTTAGCTTACTATTGGAGCAAGTCTATACTTTACTCTACCAAGGTTAGCTCCATTATGTCACGTAACTAGTTTGAAATACTCCTCAGACTATGTCATGCTTCTAACAATGTAACTAGACTTGAAAGGGATAGACTCCACAAAGTCCAACCCCTCTTAGAACTGATAGTACAAAAATTCAAGGACACAATTTGTCCCCAAGGGGAAATTTGTATTGATGGGACTATTATCCCACTTAGAGGACATTTGTCATTTCAGCAATGTGTACCAACAAAAGGCATAGATATGGGGTAAAGTCTTCAAACTTAGCCTTCCATCTGGCTATACATGGAACCTCAAAGTCTATGCTGGTAAGGAAGCAACTACAGGTATTTGTGTTTCACAAAAAGTAGTTATTGAGTTACTTGACCCTTTGTTGCACAATGGGATGACACTGTATTGTGACAATTGGTACAGTAGTGTACCATTGGCTACAGAACTAATGAATACCTCTACCCACCTTGTTGGCACTCTTAGGAATAACAGAAAAGATAACCCACAAACTGTAATACCCACAAAACTGAAAAAAAGGGGCGAACAGTGTGTTCACAGAGCAACACAAAAAACTCTGATCAAATGGAAAGATAAATGGGATGCATTGATGATTTCTATCAAATGTAACAATGATATGGTGCCTGTAAAATGTAAAAATGGCGCCTAAGTTTTGAAATCCAAAGCAGTCACAGACTACAATGCGGCAAAGTCATTTATTGATGCATCCGATCAGACAAGCTCATACTCAACGACACTTCGGCGTACAGGTAAAGGTACT
Organism: Schistocerca serialis cubense; assembly: GCF_023864345.2. Lineage (NCBI taxonomy): Eukaryota > Metazoa > Arthropoda > Insecta > Orthoptera > Acrididae > Schistocerca > Schistocerca serialis. The sequence goes on along the minus strand of NC_064645.1, from coordinate 360,806,399 downwards.
GAAAGATTGTTTCCGAAATCCTTTTCGGAACATCAGTTGTAAATGCTCAAGTGCTGTACAACTTGACAAACAAAGGCTCCAAGTCTCGCATACAAATAATTCCTTTCAGGGAGCACTTGACTCTGCTGCTATTGAATGCCAAAGATCCACAACCACAAGCAACATTGCAACTGTTCCACGAAGACAACAGCCATCACCTTGTGATGGTAGATGGACCACAAAGCAGAGCATTCGAAGATGAGGTTCGTGGTGTTATAAGTGCCTGAAAAGAAAAGAAGAAAGAAAGGACGCTGCTAAGAAAGAGAAGAGGGTGTGCTCTAAATGCAATAAATGTGACAGTTTTATGTCCATCGAGTGCTTTAGCGACATTCACAATGCTGTGTTGAAAAAATAGAATATTCTAAGACCTTTATTCAGGAAATTATTGTCAGACCAAGCAAAAAAAAAAATTTTAATAATGTTATGTGTAGCTAATATAATCAAATAAACTAAATGTTTGGATCATTTGTTGAGAAATCATTTTTTATAACTGTTGTAGTTTTATATCACGTGAGCCACATGGGGCTGATGTGGCCACAGATAACTGTGTTAAAGTGTTGTTCTTGGGCCACGTGAGCCATATATGGCTCACACCTGTTATCAGTCCAGATCAGTCATAAATTGACATTTTAAGAAGTAACTTAACCCTACAGCTGATGAAAAAAAAATCGATTTGGCTTCAGACGTAATATTGTGATTTCAATGTCCATGGTCCAAATTTCATCAAGGCAGTTGATGTGTTAAATTGTGAAAATTAAAGAGAAATGTGAGTTAATGGAACATACCTGACCCGCCTTCAATTTGTAGATAACACAGTACTGCTTGCTCATAAAGCACAGACTTTAACAAAGATGGAAAGAACTTAACAGATCAAGTTTCAAAGCAAGCCTGAAAATTGGCTTCAATGACATTAATGGAATGAAACAGTTACAAAATGAGATTTTTTATCAAGATCAGTTGGAGACATCCATTACACACACAAGAAAAGGAATGGCCTGGATTGCTTCAATCAACAAAATATGTTTACTAAAATTTCTTAAGTTTTTGAAGAGGAAGTTTTGCCATTAGTGTTATTACCACTTTTCAGTTACTGTAGTGGGACAAGGACTTTTAATGTGGAAGCTAACACAAAACAATTGATGGTTGCTCAGCAAACAGAAAAAATTGCTAGTTGCTCAGCAAACAGAAAAGAGAGAAATGTTGGGAATTACTTGGAGAGAAAGTAATATTAACAAACTGATCCGAAAACTGACTCGTTTGTCAATTTTGATCATAATGTAAACTAAATGAAAGTGGGCACGATGTGTAGGCAGATATGGATTCCAAGGTTTACAAAATGAAAAAGTAGATGTACTAATAGGATGTGGGAAGGCAACAACAGGACATCTACAGGAACAACATGGATGTTTAGAAGCAGGCCTGAAGCATAATGCATACTGATGATGATGACCACAAAAATTTGAACAATTTTACACTATGAATTTGCATAATGTAGGGAACAAAGGAAATGAAGTTTGACAATAAACGCTATGGACAGATTGAATTGTATTATTTCTAAGATCATGAACGACCCAAACATAATTGCATTTTAGACAGTATTTCTCATACTACAACAATATCAGCTTCATTCCTGATGTTCTTTGGACTTAAATTACCTCAAACGAGGCAAGAGCCAGCATATCTAACACCAGCCAGCATATCTAACACCAAAATCTTCATTTCACCAATCACTACCCTGTTAAGTCACTCTCTTCCATAGTTTATCTCACTCCTAGCAGTTATGTTTTCTTGGCAGACCACTTCCTTTTGAACTTTTTGGGAAGTGCTTCAGTATACTCTTGGACCAGCTTCTATTCTCCTATCACAGCCCTATCTGAGCAGTTGCCAATTCCAAATTCTGTCAACCATTGTGTCCTGCACATGAAAATCTTATCCCGACATCTTTGTTACTTACAAGCAGTTACCAGAATACTTGCTGCATGTCACCGATTGTCCACTTCCACAACTATTAGCATATTCTTGGTCTTAGTTGTAATGTGTCAACTTTTGCACAGTGTGTATATTGCAAATGGTTCAATAATAGCTTTCCCTGTTCTTCCTTTGGATAACAATAACGGAATGATACGGCTCTCTGGGCTGAGCAAATCTCTGACATGGCAGTTTCGCATTTCCCATTTGCTATCAAAGCAGACCCAGCATGCTTGTATATTTTTCCACATCTATATTTCTCCAATGTCCAAATCTGTTGAGAGCTCTCCTACAGCAACATATTCACAAAAATTCTGCCATACTGATCTTCAAGCTCCTTCCTTTACAAATGATCTTTAAATTGTGTACCATGAATGAAAAAGGTCTGTCATCTTTAGCTATCAGCTCTTTCAGCAGAAAATGATAATGTGAAAAGATAATCTCTTACAGCAACTAACTACAGCGAAACTTTTGGTAATGGTGACAACTGAAGACTAAGAAGAAGAACTATCTAGATTTGAAAAAAACTTTACACGTATTACCCATACTGCTTCAGAAAGGACCAAAAGTTGTTTCAATTACTTTAAGAAAGGACCATAAATATTGGCAGCATTTTTGTTGTTTGGATGCCGACAGAAAAAAATCCACATTCGAAAAATGTATTTCATTGTCTCTCTTCCTTCAACAACTTTCCAAGGTGAAGATTACAGTAAATATTAAACATTCTGTACCAACTTGTCGGTGGATACATTACAACATTATATTTAAGTAATAGAGCAATGAATTTGGAGTTTGCCAATACCAGTGTACTGCTGGATGCCTGAGTAGGCAGATGTCAAGGCATCCAGTCCCAGCCCCGTACCATTGTGCGCCGCAGCTGCAGAACCCAGGCCATTGATGGAGGCCATTGAGTTCAGTGGTGACCCTGTCAAGCTGCCTAGCCCCATGCTCGTAACAGGGCTCAGTGGGCTACCACCTGACGTTTGTCCTGTTAGCGACCCTGCAAGAAACACATTTCAGTTGCCAAGAGAATTCTCAAACATCACAAACAATACTGTTCATTCTAAAGCTTAATGATAAGTTGTAGTACTGCAATCCATGATAAGTTGTACAGTACTGCACACTGGCCTCTATTATTACAGATATAGGCAACTACGTTCTGCATAAATATTGGCCTAGTATTGTAATTATTAAGCTAGCAGAGTAAGTTAAACAACACCTGTTTGACGTAACTCAGTGAGTGTTTTAAGATCAAAATTAAAACAAATTCTCTTTATGTTCCTGACCAAGGAGTGACTACTGCTGCACAAAGACATTCCAATTAACCTACTTGGAACTGTGTTTGCCTAAGGGAGACTGAAGTCTAAAGTGAGCCTTTTACCAGCAAGCTGAACTACTGGTCTTCTATGGACTAAGTGCACTGCATTGCAAGAAAAAGTCTCTATCTGCATGGTATGGTATTGTAGGGTAATAAAGAGAAACTAAACACAATAGATTTGAAAGGTGTCTCTTTCAAAACCCCTGTGTAACTATTTTCCAAGAAGTAACAGGTGAAAGTGAGAAATACAGGGTGTACACACAGATAATATAAAGAAGTTCCCGGATTTCCTGGTTAAAAAAGCACTTTTTCCCCATGTGAAAATACGCTGCTTCCAAGGTGAAAAATATGCTTTTTCCATGTTAAGTGACAGTATACTTTCCCTCGGAGCTGTAAAAATATCAATCCTTTGAATGGTAAAGTTTTTGTACATTAGCATAGAAGTTCCTGGCACTTCAGAGAATGAAAAAAATTTATAAAAAACTTTTGGAAAGACCTTTGATGTGCAGCAATGTTCACGCTGTATGTTTTCACATTCGTATTACGAAAGTATAGATTTGAATTCCACCAAATACAGCACATTAGTTTCCGGAGCATTTAAATCAAGACTGAAATGTGCTTTTGAAGTGGCTGGTCCTCAATACGTTAAGTTTTAAATGATTGTCACCTTCTGTGATTTAACACATTCATACCACATTCTCACAAGTAACAGAATTCATCTTGTGTTCCCAATATTTTCCTGTAACCTGTTAGAAATAGGTCTGTTTCAGCAATTGCAAGAGAGCACCAGAAAACAGGCATTACTCTGCATGGGCAGTTATGGATTGAAGTGCATATTTGTAAGTCCAGATAAACAAAGAAGTATGCTGAACCTGGTATTAAGTTTTCCACTGCCGTTTTCAGAACGCAAATTTTCTTGGAGTAACCAGTACGGCATTATTTCATGTTTTGTTCTTTATTATGGCATAATGCCATACATACCAGAAGATGAAGGAGTGCACTTGAAATTCAGTGAACAGTTGAAACTAGCCAATAGTGTGGAATGAAACACTTCATTTCTAATAAATTGGTGCCGCTGCAGGAAATATCAATAAAAGCCACATTTATTTAGCAAACCGATGAAAATAACTTCATTGTTGTGCAAGGTGATTAAAGCTTGACTGCCAAAAATGTGGAAATAAAATATAATCAGAAAACAGAAACTAATAAAATTTTGGCCTTCCATAATTATATGAATTATTTTAATTCACTTGACGACTCCCAGTCACAGAAATCCGTTTTGTTTTCATCTGATGTGAGAACTATAAATGAGGAGGCAACAGCAAAATCACTTAAACATGAACACAGCTCACGTGGAGACTAATCCCCTCCCCACTACAACTCAGACTGCTCTGCGCATGCAAGAATCAGGCAGCTTAGGCACGCTAGTCAAATTTTTCCAGGTAGCATCTGGCTGCTTGTTACTACTGTTGATACAGCTAACAGCCACATTTCAAGTTGCCAGAAGAGGGAAAAGGTACTGCCCATACGCAATTCAATTGCACATGCATGTGAGCCTGCTGGCAATTACTCAAACAAACTTAACATAAACAGTTGTGACATCACACTCGTCGGCAGCAGTTTGCTGTTATGAAGCATTCTATAGACTTCGTCCTAAAGCCTTTGACACATTGTGCTGTTTATCATTTCTTTCTAGTTAAAATTACATAAATTTAACTATTGTCTAGAAGAATGAAAAATGCCCAGAATTCTAAAAAAAACTGCTGGGTTTTTCGCAGTTTTCTCTCGGACGAAAAAATTCCTGAGTTTTTCCCATAATTTGGTTGTCCCACACATATAAACGCTGAAATATTGAAGGTGATCCATTATTTCAACATGTTTCACAGAAAAAATGTTTTTTAGCCACCAATATTCCTGTATTGTGATGATCTGCTCTCCTAATTTTAAACAAAGTGAGTTTTCCTCTTTGGTAGCACATGGACACCTGAATGTAAGGACTCTGCATGTGCCCAAGAACTACTGAATAATCCAAAGACACAATATGACTCAGGGACTGTCATTCCAACCATTAAGATATACGAAGTCTGTACATATTCAAACAACTTCAACGAAGTGTTACGAATAATATTCATCTCTTAATCTACTTTTACAAACGGTTATTGTGACTTAATTAAAAATTAATCACATATGCTTTGTATGATCCAAAGAAAAAATTTGTTCCTTCTCTACTACTACTTAAGTGTACCACTTATGTTACCTTTGGATGCAATAAAATAATAGCTTAGTAAATTTAAAGCTTTCACTATTGGTCCAGCTTTCAACAGGAGTTTCTATAGGCCAAATCCAATAAAATCTCTGTGAACACGGTATTTTGAGGGTATCACACTTCATATCACTTCGTGTAGCATGCAAATTGGGGAGGAACGGAGATTGCAGGAGGGCAGGAGGTGGAGAGGGCTGGGGGAAGGGGGGGGGGCTGGCAGGAGATAGATAGGGGGGAGAGAGGGGGGGGAGAGAGGGAGAGAGAGAGAGAGAGAGAGAGAGAGAGAGAGAGAGAGAGAGAGAGAGAGAATATGTGGTGCAGGAAATCATTATCCACTCTCTTACTGCCATGCCATGCAGAGCTCTTTTCTCATATTTATTTGGGATAGGGCAATACCAGCAGCAGGATCATAAAATCTTTCATGCACAAATAAAGCAGACATATTTTGGAGGAAAACAACACTAATAAAATTTCCATTGGTTTCCATTTACACTAATTACTGGTTGACTATGGAACTAAGAGAAGTAACTGGAACCAATTACAGAATTTGGCAGCAAAGTTTGCCACTTGGTCCATGTGTTAAACTCAATCAAAAGCATACACAGTTAGATACAAAAAATGGTGTTGCTCAGATTGAAGTTACGCGGGGTAGAAGTGCTCACCTGTACTGCTTGTTTTTCCTAGGAGACCTGGATCCCATCAGAGAAGAAATGAAAGAACGAGTATTAGAGACTGATAAGTAGTTGCAAATCACCATTTATAATTTTCTAAATGTTCTATGAACAAAAAAGAGGATACTACGTGTTTCATATCAGGATTTGAAACTGTGGGGGGGAGAGAGAGAGAGAGAGGAAGGAGGGAACAAACAAACACACAAACACACACACACACACACACACACACACACACACACACACACACACTTGTATGTTGCAACGTTCACTGAGACAGGTCCAAACAAATCTGTTATTTAGTTAGAAGGATTAGTTTTTTCGTATTTCACTGAAGTACTGTTTTCCTTTTACTGCAGATACCACCAGTTTATTTGACTACTAAGTATAATCTGCATAATCTCACCTGCACTACTTGCTTTCCTTAGGAGTGCTGAATTTCCCAGTGTATGGTTAGAAACAGAAAGAGAAAGCAGAAAATAATTAAACAATGAAGCACATAAACTGTCTGGAGGAAAATTATTTATAAAAATATCCAGTTTAAGTGAACAGATACAGATTTAGATGAACATGAATACTGCTTGTAAAGCTACCATGCTGACGTAAAAAAAGGAAGTTCCACAAGTTGCGACACGGTCGCAAATTAAAAAAGCGATACAGGAACTATAGGACGAATTTCTTTTATTTTCCGTATTGATCACAAAACTTTTGATCTGTGCACTAGCTGTATTTCATTTCCCACATTTTGCTGCATATCTGAAGACGGTCACTGCTGACCAAAACTAGTAGTTTAAGAATCTAAAGTTTTGAGATCACTGGTGGAAATAAAAGAAACTCATTCTAAAAATGAAGTTGTCAGCAGGCATATTTCTCCATTTTCATCCATACACAATAATTTACAGTGCCAAAAACATTGACATTACACTCCACACAGTAACGAAGTGCCGAAGAAATGTAAGCTCCCTAAGCATGTAAATACAGCTGCACATGTGTACGACATTTGCAGTTATTTATGTAAACCATATGATGTAAGATGAGATGAACCAAGATATATTCATTACTCAATACATCTTTTTATGTTACTATTTTACACTGATTTTCATTCCTAAGCTAATTGTGAGTGTCACAGGAATCCATCCAGGAACCCAATAATGGAGCAAGAATCATCATATCAAGTTAACAGTGATAGTAACAGGAAACAAATGAAGGAATTTGTACCTTGTTTAATTACACAGGCAGACAATATCTGTGGCATTTTATAGAAAAATGTTACTAAAAGACGTCAAATCATTTTATAGACCAACATAAAATTACCACCGTCAATAAAATTATGATGGCTATTTTAGTGCACTTCTTTTTTAAAATGGCCCCACTACCATGAAATCATTTATCATTATCCACCCAGAGTTCCAAGAAAAATGAATGACAAGCACTGATGCAATCTGCTGTCGCCGACTGATAATCACAAACTTAATCGCACTACAGCAAATGTGTACGGCAGTTTGACCCCAAGAAATTAGCTCTACCTACAAAATATAATTAGTTTGTTAAAAAAAAGAGACACATACACATACCTGCAGTCGAGTTGGTTAGGCTCGAGAGAGCTGTAACACAAACAAACACACAATCAAGGCATTAAAACTATTAGAACACAATCTTCAGTGTTTAAAAGGAAGGAAATCAACACTTCCACCCAACCACCATTAATTACAGAAGAGTGAGAATTTAATAGAACTTACGAACAGCCCAACGGTAGTAAGATAATTTTTATAGCAATCACACATCCTTGGAAACACAATACAAAAATTATTGAACAACACAGGTAACTTGCGTTACTTTTTCCTTCACTGTCTTATTGCATTATTTAGGAAGTACAAAAGCCACAATTTCATCAGTTAATAATATTTTTTTTACACACATGCGAGATATGGTTATTAGCACACAGAACCACATGTCTGATGATAACAAATGGTATTTTAATTACTTCTTACTGTTTACAGCCTGCAATACATTCCAAAAGCAACTACAAACATGCGTATATGGTTGTTTAATGTAAGCTGCAGAAAACAATTGTAATTTACGGCCCAGTAGTTTACAATGTACAAACAACACACATTAGAATTTGTATAAACTTATGAACATCCATAACTCCGAAATTGAAAATGTACCCACAATCTTCAAATGGTACGCAAACTCAAGCCTTGGAAGTTCACATGCATACACTATGTCTTCTTAGCACCCCATGTACAGATGGATGCCATTTTCATACAGTCCATTTTGTTGGTAGGTGCAGCAATTTCTTTAATATCACTCACACATGTTCACTGGAATGTAGAGAAGTTCTACAACCAAGAAGCCTTAAGCAATAATGTAAGCAAAACAGATTGTATCAGTTGTTTCTCTTTTAGAATCTCACATTCCATTACTCATTAATTCCCTGTCATTATTTTCTGAAAAAAGTTCTGGTATGTGTAGTTTGTCTTGTTTAACTTCATAGCTTCAGAGGTAGGAGACTAGAAATCAAGATTTTTTGGGTTTTCATTTCCAGGATAGTCTTTTTCTTTTTTCTTTTTTTTCTTTTTCTCTTTTTTTTCACTTACTTTAACAGTCTGCTGTGTTTACATAAAAATTTCTAAATTTTACCATGATTGGATTTCAACATAACACTATAGGGTTGACTTGTTAGATAACAAGTCAATATGGACTTGTCGTATCATCCCCAACAGCACTACACCTACAAAAACAATGTAAATTTAAACCACTGTGTAAATGGTTGATTTACGCCGTTTTACTGAAGGTTTTTACCTAAATCAAAGCACAAATCTCGACAAATTTTTGACTCTGGCATAGAGAAGGGTAATAGGTTGTCATTTTGGCTTGATGCAATTTGAGGTACAGTCATGAGTTATGATGGACCATCCTATCTACATACTTTAACACAAGTCAGTGAAAAATTGTAGGAGTGCAGTCCCAACTGCTAATTACTCAATGTGGCCCTTCTCTTGTTGTGTACACACAATAAATGAACATGATAATGAGTCCACAGATCACAGACATCACTATTACCATCATTTTATTAGCATTAGATGGAAGATCGTCCATACATTGCAAGAACAGGTGTGGTCCCAGAACTGAACGCTTTGGAATGCCAATGGTAATCTGTCTCCCACTCTGAATTGGATTCATCATGAGAGCTCCCATCAGTTAAATGTAAGATGAACAATTTAAAGTCCTCAAAAGCCATGAATGTAATGTTTCTTCAAAAGAATGTTGTGGTATGCAGTCAAATGCCTTAGATAAATAAATATCCCGACAGATGAAATCTTGTCATTCAATTATTTAAACACATTGTGACCAAAATAGTATATGAAATGTTCAGTGGAGTGGTCTTCCTAGAACCCCAATTTTGATTGATCCAGAATCTTATATTTGCAGATATGCTCAACCATTTTTGAATACATCATGTTCTGTAAAATATTTGAGAAGGAAGTTAGTAGTGAAATGGGTGAATAGTTGTTAATGTCTGTGCAATCAACTGTCTCAAAGAGTGGTCTAAAGATGACATACTTCAATCTGTCTGGAAAGGTACCTTGTGAAAGTGATGCATTCTTGTCATTAACCCACTGATTAGTTTTGTTCTTATGGGAGATAATTTTTTCCAATTTCCATGATAGAGTTTAGGGAGCTCTTGGATTGACAGAATGCTTGTGGTACTTATTGTTGCATATACTGCAATGCTTTTTATTCTGAACTGACTGTCCCTAGTTTCTCAGTTACATGTGGAAGTCACTGTTGAATATGATTGCTAAATGTTTTGTGTTTAGGGTTACTCATATCTGGCATGAAATTTAACTTCTTGATTATCTTATAACCCTTCTCAATAAGGAGTAATACATATTATAATATGAAAGCAGCTGCACATCTGAGATCAGGAACACTTTGTATAGTTCTCTCTTTTTGTTACTTATACCTGAACTCTTATTATTATTATTATCATTATCATCATCATCATCATCATCATCATCATCATCCTCCAAGGTTTGACACATTGCTGGTGCCATATTTTCATTGGGAAACAGCTGTTAAAAGGAGAGAGAAAATTACTGTGAAACGCATAAAATTGCGTTATTGCCTCATAGGCCTAATTTTATGGCTGATGCTTTGCAGACACCTTATAAAGGTGTCCAATGTCAACTCATTAGCTGTGCTAACATTTTTCCTAGTTAACATGTTTTACAGTTGTTATATTGTCTGTTAATGTACTGACATTCTGCACAATTTAAGTGTAAAAGTTTAAAACTAAGGTTAGACTTTAACTTTGAAAGAAAATTCCTTTGCCATGATTTTGCTCAGATTTTTTCAAAAATTAATATTGAAATCACCGTAATTTTTATTCTTTATTTCCTCTAGTCAGACAGGAGACATCATAATATTTCAAACATTACTTAGAATATCTGATAAATTCCCAGTGGAAATCTTTAAAGCGCAATTATTTTAACTGTTTATAAAATTGGTGATACGTGTTACTCACTGTGTGTGTTCTATCACACCCTAACCAATCTTTCCCTTGTTCTTTGTGCTAGTGGTGAATGAGCAGTACAACTGAGATAGTGACTCCCAACAATCACGGGAAAGGTTGCAGTACGTATGGATCGAAAATGACAATTCGACTTAACTTTCGTATGCCATCAGCCCTTGTGATTAATGTTTATTGGATGGGTTGACTACCAGCCCATGTAAGCAAATGATCAATGTTTTTAGAATGGATTCGACTGTGTGACTCTTGGCGAACCATCCCAGCAATTTAAAAGTAGGCAATGGCTGTGGAGGAGTAGTGATATTGACAGGTGGGTGTGGGTAGTGTGGTGGCGTTGGGGCTGCATCCATGCAAAGCAGGCGTAAGATAGGAGTATGGAGCACAAGTTAAGCATTTTTTTTTTAGGGCGCAAAACTGCTATGGTCATTAGCGCCCAGCCCGTGACTTAGGAAACAGTAAAAGACCGAAATTGAAAACCAGCAGCAATGGGAACAAAGTCATAAAACTGGAGAAACTAAAAGCAGAAGGAAGACTTAAAAATCCACTACAGAAAGGGGTTGGTAGTCTCCAAAAAAAGCTTCAAATGACTGACGTCATTTCACTGACACTAATAAACTGGAGAACGCGGTCGGCTGAGCGCGTGTCATCTGCTAAAATCGACGATAGATCAGGCGATAGCTGTAGACGGGAGCGTAACGGATTAAAATAGGGGCACTCAATTAAAAGGTGTCTTACCGTCCACAGCTGAGAGCAGTGGGGACAGAGTGGGGGAGGATCGCCGCTTAAAAGATGTCGATGGCTAAAAAGACAGTGCCCTATCCGGAGTCTAGTTAAAATTACCTCCTCCCGACGACGCATTCGGGAGGAAGAGGTCCAAGCACAAGGAAGAGCTTTCACGTCCCGCAATTTATTATCGGTAAGTGTCGACCAATGCGTGTGCCATAAATGAACAACACGTCGACATAGAACGCTCCTTAGACCGGCGAAGGGAATCGATTGAATAGCTGGCCGAGGAAGAGAGACTGCAGCCTTGGCTGCAATATCGGCCGCCTCATTTCCACAGATACCAACGTGTCCCGAGAGCCACAGGAACGCCACTGAGACGCCCCCCAGGTGGAGCAAGCGCAGACAGTCCTGAATCCGGTGGACCAGAGGGTGCACAGGGTACAGAGCTTGGAGACTGAGGAGAGAGCTGAGAGAATCTGAGCAGATAACGTACTGTATCCGCTGATGGCAGCTGATGTAGTGGACAGCCTGGAGAACAGCATAAAGCTCCGCAGTATAAACCGAACACTGGTCGGGAAGCCGAAAGTGATTTGGGGTGTCGCCAACAATATAGGCACTCCCTACACCTAACGATGTTTTCGAGCCGTCTGTGTAAATAAATGTGGCGTCCGTCATTTGTGCACATAGAGCAGCAAATGCCAGACGATAAACAAGTGTAGGGGTACCATCCTTGGGAAATCGACAAAGGTCACGGAGCAGGCAGATCCGGGGACGGAGCCAAGGCGGTGCTGTACCCCAAGTTGTCAAGAAGGTTTTAGGAAAGCGGAAGGAAAGAGAATGGAGCAGTTGACGGAAGCGGACTCCCGGTGGTAGTAGGGAGGAGGGGCGGCCTGCATACCCTACATCAAAGGAGGCATCGAAAAAAATGTCATGGGCTGGATTAGCAGGCATGGAAGACAGATGGCTAGCTTAACGACTCAGAAGGACTGCTCGCCGATTGGACAGCGGAGGTTCAGCAGTCTCAGCATAAAGGCTTTCCACAGGGCTAGTGTAAAAAGCTCCAGACACTAAACGTAATCCACGGTGGTGGATAGAGTCGAGACGCCGAAGAATATACGGCCGAGCAGAGGGGTGGACTATGCTTCCATAATCGAATTTCGAGCGCACTAAGGCGCGATAGGGGCGGAGAAGGACCACTCGGTCCGCTCCCCAGGAGGTACCATTCAGGACACGGAGGGTGTAAGATAGGAAACGTGGGAGGACCAGCACAGTTTTCTGTCAAACATAAGACCCAAGAATTTAGCGACGTCTGAAAACGGAAGGTTGACAGGACCTAGATGTAAGGAGGGCGGAAGAAACTCCTTACGTCGCCAAAAATTGACACGAACGGTCTTACTGGGAGAGAAACGGAAGCCGGTTTCGATGCTCCAAGAGTGGAGGCGATCGAGACATCCTTGAAGACGTCGTTCAAGAAGGCTAGTCCGTTGAGAGCTGTAGTAGATCGCAAAATCGTCCACAAAGAGGGAGCCCGAGACATCAGGAAGGAGACAATCCATAATTGGATTGATGGCAATGGCAAACAGTACAACACTCAGCACGGAGCACTGGGGTACCCCGTTTTCTTGGGAGAAAGTACGGGAGAGAGTAGTGTTCACCCACACCCTAAATGTGCGCTCTGCCATAAATTCGCGAAGAAAAAGGGGCAGCCGACCTCGAAAACCCCAAGAGAACAGTGTGCGGAGGATGCCTGTCCTCCAACAGGTATCGTATGCTCTCTCCAGATCAAAAAATATTGCTACTGTTTGGCGTTTCCGGAGAAAATTGTTCATGATATAAGTGGAGAGAGCAACAAGATGGTCAACTGCAGAACGATGCTTTCGGAATCCGCATTGGGCAGGTGTTAAAAGACTGCGGGATTCCAGCCACCACGCTAAACGGTAATTCACCATATGCTCCAAAACCTTACAGACACTACTCGTGAGAGAAATGGGGCGATAGCTAGAGGGGAGATGTTTGTCCTTTCCAGGTTTCGGAACAGGAATGACGATAGCTTCCCGCCATCGTCTGGGAAAAGTACTGTCGGTCCAAATTCGATTATAAAGGCGAAGGAGGTAACGCAGACTATGGGTTGATAAATGCAGCAACATTTGGACGTGGATACCATCCGGTCCTGGGGCGAAGGAGCGAGAAGAAGAGAGTGCATGTTGGAGTTCCCGCATGGAGAAAACAGTATTATACCTTTCGCGATTTTGAGAGGAGAAAGCAAGAGGTCGCACTTCCACTGCACGTTTTTTCGGGAGAAACGCTGGCTGGTAATTGGAAGAGCTCGAAATCTCAGCAAAGTGCTGACCCAACGAGTTAGAAATTGCGACGGGCTCCACGAATGTATCATGCACGACAGTGAGCCCAGAGACCGGGGAGAAACTAGGCGCGCCTGAGAACCGTCGAAGCCGACTCCAAACTTCCGAGGAGGGAGTGAAGGCGTTAAATGAGCTAATAAAGAATTTCCAGCTTGCCTTCTTGCTATCGCGGATGACACGACGGCATCGCGCACGGAACTGCTTATAGCGGATACAGTTGGCCAAAGTAGGATGGTGGCAGAGAGCACGTCGCCGCTCACATATTGCGTCACAGCATGCCTCGTTACACCAAGGAACTGGGGGGCGCCGGGGCAATTCAGAGGTGCATGGTATTTAATGTTCCGCAGCTGTAAGAATAACGTCGGTAATATGGGGGACCTCATCGTCGACGCTGGGAAAGTGACGGTCATCGAATGTCGCTAGAGACGAAAAAAGTGTCCAATCAGCTTGGGCAAACTTCCAGCGTCGCGGGCGCATGTATGGCAGTTGAGGCTGCAGTCGAAGGACACATGGAAAGTGGTCACTCGAGTGTGTATCATCAAGGGCGAACCATTTGAAGCGCCGAGCTAGCGGAACAGTACCGACCACAAGGTCCAAATGAGATAAATTTGTCGTGGAGGCAGATAAAAATGTAGAGACCCCGGTGTTGAGGCAAACTAGATCCGCTTGGTGGAAGATGTCTAGCAATAGTGAGCCACGTGGACAAGGATGTGGAGATCCCCAAAGCGGGTGGTGGGCATTGAAGTCCCCAACCAGCAAATAGGGGGGTGGAAGCTGACCAAGAAGATGAAGGAGATCAGCTCGTGCCATTGGTGTGGACGATGGAATGTATACAGTACAAAGAGAGAACGCGTATCCGGAAAGGGAAAGACGGACGGCGACAGCTTGGAAGGAAGTGTTTAAATGGATTGGGTCATAATGGAGAGTTTCATGGAGAAGAATCATGAGTCCTCCATGTGCTGGAGTGCCTTCAACAGAGGGGAGATCATATCGAACGGACTGAAAATGAGGGAGAACAAAGCGGTCATGGGGACGCAGCTTTGTTTCCTGAAGACAGAAGATGACCGGCGAGTAGGATCGTAAGAGTATCGACAATTCATCCCGATTGGCTCGAATACCGCGGATATTCCAGTGGATAATGGACATAGGGTGAACAGAAAATGGCGACACAGAAGACGGCCGAGGGCGATTTCCGCCAGGTGGTGCTGTAGATGGGACACGCCTTGGTGGAGAAGGAGAGGAACTGGGTTTCTTTGTAGCCTTCTTGGAAGTATGATGTTTAGATGAAGGAGGAACCGATGGTTGTGAAGTTGCAGTACGTAAAAACTCTTCACGAGTATGTTCTTTTTTCAAAGTCTTGGTGTCTGACTTTTGGGCTCGAGATTTAGCAGAACCCGACGAAGGGTGAGCCATAGAGTGGGCAGGCGAAAGTGGTGAGGTTGAACGGGCGATCTTTGTGCTGGCCGATCTGACGACCATCGCACTAAAGGTGAGGTCGCAAGTCTGCATGGCCGCCTCCTTTGTTGGCCGAGGAGAAGCAAGGACAGTGCTGTATTTTCCTGTCTGAGGCACGGTGGGCTGTCGACTGGTGAATAATTTTCGAGCAGCAAAGGTCGACACCTTTTCCTTCACTCTTATTTCCTGGATGAGCTTTTCGTCCTTAAAAACGGGGCAATCTCGAGAGGAAGCAGCGTGGTCACCCATACAGTTGATGCAGCGAAGGGATGGAGGTGGACAAGCACCCTCATGGGCATCCTTGCCACACGTAACACATTTGGCCGGATTGGAACAGGACTGGCTGGTGTGATTGAACCGCTGACATCGATAGCAACGCGTAGGGTTTGGGACGTAAGGGCGAACGGAAATTATCTCATAGCCTGCTTTGATTTTCGATGGGAGTTGAACTTTGTCGAATGTCAAGAAGACAGTGCAGGTTGGAATGATGTTCGTGTCAACCCTTTTCATAACCCTATGAACAGCCGTTACGCCCTGGTTAGACAGGTAGTGCTGAATTTCTTCGTCAGACAATCCATCGAGGGAGCGTGTATAAACGAATCCACGCGAGGAATTTGAAGTACAGTGTGGTTCCACCCGGACAGGGAAGGTGTGTAGTAGTGAGGTACGCAGCAATTTTTGTGTTTGGAGGGCACTGACTGTTTCTAACAACAGGGTGCCATTCCGTAATCTGGAACAAGACTTTACAGGACCTGCAAATGCGTCGACACCTTTCTGAATAATGAAAGGGTTGACCGTGGAGAAGTCGTGACCTTCGACAGACCAAGAAACAACAAAGAACTGTGGCAACGATGGAAGAACTGTCTGTGGCTGAAACTCAGTGAACTTACGTTTGTGAGCAGACATAGTGGAAGGTGAGGAAACCATTGCGGAAGAATCCCCCACGATTACCGGCGTCTCCGATGGCGCACTCCTTCCTTGTGGGGGCCCTCACTGAGGGCACTCCCGCCTTAGGTGATTTTTCACACCTCAGGTCACACCTCCCGACAAACGGACGGAGGGAACAATCGGCACTTTCGGAAGGTATCAGCTCGGGTAATCACCCCTCCCTGGGCCTGCGTTACCCCGTCACCGGCTACGCATGGAAGTGCGTGGGTCGGCCTTCAGACACGCACAGGGAGGAAAAAAGAGAAAGGGAACAGAAAGAAGAGGGGTCTCAAACGCCGCAGTGGAGAAAAGGGCAAAGAGAAGAGGGAAGGAAAAGAGAAGGACAGAGGAAGGACAGAGACTTGCAAGTATAGAAAGCAAGGAATTTGGAACAGTTTCGAGTGTCCGTCTCTGGACGTAGGCACAAACCATACTCCCAGAGGGGGAGAAAGGGAAAAAAAGAGCCAGAGGTGAGGGGGGTGGGGCGAAGGTGGGGGACGGGGAAGGATGCAGAAAGGGAAGGTATGCAGCCCGGAAAGGAAGGAGGGCCACATTAGCTCGGGGTCCCGTGCTCGCTACGCACGAGTCCACAAAAGAGTTGTGGACCCCCTGCGGGGGCAGTGTTAATGTGAAATAAGTGTCTGATAACGAATGTCGCAGAATGCCCTGGGACCACAGATGGGATAAGGACATTAAATGCTTCGCTGATGAAGATAAGAACTTAAACAGAGTTAACTCCACATCAACTTTAGCACCGAGTTTGCTATGCTTCAGAGAATTTTGGTATTTTCATTGTTATCTCAATCCGATGGCAAAATTGGATTCCGCATTGACGGAACATATTGACAAAATGATAATCTTTTATTATTTTGGTTTTCCACAACAATTTCAGAGCTAGCTGACGGGCTATGTATGCTGTTTGGTAACAGTCCATTTCTAAAGAAATATCGCAGACAGATTACGTCACAACTGAAGTAAATGAAATGACAGCTTGTGCAACTATGCCTCAACTAGTACTTATTGTTCAGTACTGATTGCTCAGAGTTATGAGCAGTAGGCACAATGGGATGCAGGTATGTGTGAAAGCAGCATATGAAAGAGCAAATTTGTTATGACAACCAACTCAGCCTCATTATAGAATATTGTGCAACACAAAACTAAGATTTTAGAATATTTTTTAACCATTTGCAGAGATTGTTTACTTTCTTCGCAAAGATAATGAAAAGCAATGTCATACTGGATGATGCAAGAAATGCTGACCCAAGAAGGAATTTTAAAATACGATGAGTTAACACTGTATTTAAGTATAAGAAGTGGCTTGGGATTGCTGCTGATGATACTGTAGAAATGATTATTCAACAACCAGGAAAGGAGCTTCACTGCAGAAACTTCCCCAACAACAACAACAACAACAACAACAACAACTTCCTCTTTTGGCTTCAGTTTTTCGTCTTACACCTATTTAGCCAAGTGTAGCAAACTCGATGCAACAGTTTATGTGCAGTTCACTCAATTTAGGTTTTTATCTTCATCAGCTAAGCATTTAATGTCTCTTATCCCATCTGTGGCCACATGACGTTCCACAACTTTCATTATCAGACACGTGTAACAGAAGAAAGCATTTCTTATTTCACATCCACATTGCAACATTTGTTTAATCAGCTACACTGTGGGGTTTATGGTAGTGTGAAAGCTGTTGAGAATATGTCTCATTTCAAGTAAACAATACAATTTATGAGAAATTCTCTTCATCTGGATCATAATTAGGATAACGGAAACAGAAATGAAAAGATTGCAAGCCCAAAACATTGCCGAGTTTTAGGCTCCCATAAAACTGCTGCAAAGATCATACAGTGACAGCCTTGTTATGGTTAACACTGACGATTGTTTCACACTTATCGATCACCTGTCAGTGTGTTTATTATTCCAGTCCAGTTTGTTTCCAAAACACAAGCTCTTATTTCCTGGCAAAGAATTTCACACTTCAATTAAATTATTTGACTTAAACAAAATGTACTGCGACAGGAAATGACAGTCATCCACAGCAGAAATTATTTCCAGGCTGCAAATGGGGCTTTAATACTTTTGGATTGTATCCGAGAGAATGACTTTGAAACTGTTTTACTGGAATCAGTGAAACTTCTACAAATTATTTTTACAGTGCCAGTGACAACAGTGGAAAGTGAGAGGCATTCATCCACAATGGGAAGAATAAATGCTTTAACCAGAAAAAACAGTGGAAGAAGAGACACTGTAAACCTGGGCTATGTGCTCTATTGGAAAAAAAACTTTTGAATGTGCATAATCTTAACAAGCTTGTAATAAACTATTTTGTTTAAGTGAGAAAGAAGAGACTGGACTCCATCTATGAACTTAGTAATTAGGGTAACAGAGTTATTTTAATTTTATTTCTTAAATTACTGTCTTGTGGGCATACAATTTTAAAACTGTATTTGTGGGTAAATTTTTGTATTTTGGTATCCAAGTAAAAAAGGTTTGAACTGTGTCACTTGCTAATACACTAAATGCTGTATTTTCTCCATAAAAGTGATGTTCCAAAGGAATAAAGGGATGAAATGTCACTCACAATATAAAAAATAACCACACACACACACACACACACACACACACACACACACACACACTGTTTATGAGTTTTGCAGTGACATTTATCTTCTCCTGATCTTTGATTAGGATTCCACACAAAAGAATACAGCACTATGGGAAAGTCAAGAGCTTCATTAGCAATACGTCCCAATAAACAGATTACACCCTCACATTCTCTTTTAAACTGCCACTGACAGCAAGACATTAATATTTATTATTGTTTAGCGAAAACTCTCACTCACAAATGGATTATACATTGAATGAAAAGAGCATCAGTTACAGCCTTCTCTCTCCGGAACTATGCAGCTTCCTCTTACAGAATACATCTAGTATATCCAGTTGCAGGGAGAGTTGTATTTATGTGTGTCTTCCAACCACGCCTTGCTTCAATTTTTCAAGAGCTGCTTTTTATGTTTGGAAAGATAAGTGGGAATGTCACTTTAGAATTTCTGTGTGGTAATAGGTGATTGTGCTCACACTAAAACTAACGTCTGATGCAACATCCACAAAGCAACACAAGAAAGGAATCTCTCACAAATGTCAGTAAAATCCTTAAGTGCAAATAGGAAAGCATTGCAAGGTATATGCACTAGCAATGTACACGCAACTCTGAAGTGAGAAAACCAGAAAGGATGCTACTATTAGCTACAGGCAAATGTGTATTAAAGAAATATTAGTAACGAGCCACAGTAAATAAAAGGTGCATGGAAACTGCAAGAACATGGAAAATTTCAGACCAACCTGGACTACTTAAACCAGATGCACTGGATCCTATAAAAAGGAAAACATTTACTGTAAGTCCTCACAGCTTTTACTACCACAGATGGCATATTTTTAAATAGAAGTGTCTAGGACACAATCTCAAATGATTATAAAGCAACAACAGTTAATTAAAATTCAAAATAGAGTACTTTAATACCAGTAGTTTAATGTAAGATGAATGGTACTTAGTGTTATGTAATTATCACTGAACAAGTTCTGACAAAAGTTGAATAATGCTTCACCAATTTTGCAAATGACAGAACTCTGAATAATCTCTGCTTTACCAAAGAAACAATAAAAACTTTCTGAATACACAAAATGCATAGTCATCTGATTAGATAAAACCCAATCCTAGTACAAATTATAAGCTCCCCATGACCAGAAATTGTACAATTATTAAAATTTTCTAGGCTATTGTGTCTGGTCAAATGCATTTTCTTATTAAATTGAAATTTCTTCTTCATCTCTCAGAGAATCTTCAGAGGGAAGGGGAGGTCATGGCTTCAGTTCTTTTCACACAGTGGCTCACTACTCAGTCTCTGCAGATTATCTTTTATTGTTGGTAATCAGTTATGATGGCAGATAATTGATATTTAAGAAATATTTGTACACTAGTACCCAAATCATATTTTTTTTTTTTTTTTTTTTTTGTTCTCGCATATCACTTTTTTTTTCTTTGTCAACATGTATTCTTGCTCATGACAGTTATAGGCTACTTCACCAAACTTGGTAACCGTCTATCAAAACCCAGACTGTATGTTTCTCACCTCTACCCCATCCACCACATAATTACCAACCCTAACATAGATACTTCTATACTATTGCCAGTGTCACTTGCATCACATTTCTACACATCCCTCCCTCCCTCCCTCCCTCCCTCCTCCCACCCTCCCCACATTCAAGTGGGTGTGTAGTTAACCCTGTGTAGATGTAAACTTTAATCACTGAATGTAAGCATTAATACGGTACTGTTAAGTCCTCGACGAACTACGAACATGTGAATCACAAAATTTAGAAGGTAAATATTCTAATCAGCACTGTGTGGTGTGTTTAGTGATAGTTTGATCTATCAGTGACTAGCTGACAGTGTGGATACTGAAACACCACTGGAAAATAGTTGTCTTACTTTTAGACAAGTTGTTTGAACATCAGCAAAAATAAAATAATTATCAGAATGAAATTTAGCACAGCAGCCCTTGTCTTGAAAGAAAGTAGTAACAGCGAAGTATTGCACTATCAGAGCAGGCAACCTTTAATTCTCATTTCTAATGACTCAATCCATCACTATCCTCAATCCCTTACTAGCACCTAGTTAGCACTTTCTGCCAATTATAAGTTCTCAGGATTTTAGTCCCTTCTTCAGGTTCACCAATTTAAATTTTTCGTTCTCTGTAGCTGTATTTATCCCATAAACTATGAGAAAGGTTTTAATCCTACACAAGCCTCAATACATGCTATGTTTCCGCTTATGTTTGTCTGTCTGAAAATCCTATCCATTTCAAAACTATAAGTAGTTGGTAGAAGACACATTACAATATTATCCCACTTTTTATCTTTCTGTTTATCTTACTTTTCCTCACTTTCATACTACATTCATAAGATCTTTGATACATGCAAAAGCTATTTTAGACCATAATAAACTGCAATCTAATTTTATAGTGGATGTATACCAGCTGCAAGGTAACAGTGAAGCTGTATGACTTAAGTTAAGAAATTACACATATTAGTCACTGCTGGACACAGGAGACTGTCCAAATGAATAAGATGTTGAAAATATGTGAAATCTAACAAGAAAAAATGTGAAAACAGAATTTAAAAACTAATTATAAGAATGCTTGTCAAAATAAGAAAAACAGTCTTTAAAGTGTACAAGAAAAATAAACAGCAATCATACTATAAAATACTTTACTTGGAACAGAACATGGACCAAATAACAAAAAGAAAACTAATAAACACAACTGAGAGAATATGACTTCTGTCAAAGGCCTGGAGGTTGCACATATAAGAAAAGGGAAAATCAAGATTATGTGTTGGATTGGGCATTTCTTCATCATAAACCTACAGCGCACTAGGAAAAACTGTGTGCATGAAACTGACTATATCCTCATATGAAGTATAACTATATTATAAAAATTATTGATTTATCTAGTTTATCCCATTTATTGTATTGCTGAAGAAAATATTTACTGACCTGTAGGTGATACCTGCAGATTAGTTCCACTGCCACCAGTCATCGCTGCAAGTGTTACAAGATTCTGCATACTCATAGGACTGACCGCTGCAACAGAGAAACGTGTTTTCTCTAATAACTCTCTCTCTCTCTCTCTCTCTCTCTCTCTCTCTCTCTCTCTCTCTCTCACACACACACACACACACACACACACACACACACTCACTCACTCACTCACTTTCAGAAAAGACTTACTAATAATTAAATTTACACTTACAAGTGACAAAGGTCATTCTGAAAGTAAAGAGATTTGTTTCTTCAGAAATTTTTATTAAAGGTAATGAAAGAAAACTTATTTTACAACAGATTTTTACATCTTTGCTGTTTTTCTATCATCATTCAAATTCAAACATCTTTCACAGCACTCCACAAACTTTCCTATTCCCTCCTGCATACTTAGTTGCTGCCAAGTAGTTCAACTAGCCATTAACAACCTCTTTCAGTTCACTGTCATTTCTTTCATGCTTTCCACCCAAAAAATCCTTCAATTCTGGAAGAGGATGGTATTCCAGTGCAACCTGTTTGAGAGTAGATCGCACAGGTTCAAAAACCTCCCACTTGAATTGCCGGTGCAAAGCAGAATGTTGGTGAGCATTAGTGTGAAGCAGGACTTAACCCTGGACAACAAATCATGCCACTTGTTTCAAAGGGGTAGCGTAACTTGTGAAAGGTCTTACAGTAACCGCTGCATTTACTTTCTCTCTTCTAAGCTTTAACTCAATTAGGAGTAAGCCTATTCTATCCCAAAATACTGTAGCTATAACCTTTTCGGTGCTCAATATTTGTTTTCAATTTTTTTGTGGCTCATGAATCATACCATTCCACTGACTGATTCTTCCTTTACAGTGTTTTCTGCAAAACCGAAGTCTCATCACCAGTAACAGGGTCAATAACCCTTCTGCATCCTTTTTACACAAAACCAAAATCTCATCACCAGTAACTGTGCGAGCCAAATCCTCTTCTGCGTTCTTGTTGTACCAACTGAGAAATGTCAGTGCAGCTCTCATTCGTTGTTTGTTGTGTTCATCTCTCATAAGTCAATGAACCCATATGCCACACACTTTCGATAGCCCCGTTCAGGATTGACAATTTCATAAGGAACTGATCATGAAATTTCAAGGAAGCACAAGCTCACTCCATCAATAGTGAAGCTATTGCCACAATCTTTGAAATGAGTTCCTGTCACGAATGAAGACTGGCCCAATTGCTCATTATAAGGAATATTTTTTCATCTGCCATTAAACAAGACACAAAATTTTTGGACCGAAGTTAAATTATCACTTTTCCATGAGCTTTGGCGATTCAATTCAGTTATTGTATTACATTACAAACCTCGCATTTGGCATAATTGTTAATTTCGCCACACATTTAAAAACTGCACAAATAAACAGTGAATTACCAATCCCCCTTGTCATTAGCATCATATTGACACTGACAGTTAGGAAGGTCTTAGACATAGATGCAAGGATGGGGGAGGACTAAGCGACTCAACAGATAAAGCATTCTGCTACCCAAATGATAAAACTGACGTCCTACTTTTGGTGTCTAATTTCCTAATCAAATTCCCTTCAGCTTCACCTCACTTAACTCTACTTTATTTCACTGCCCTTCTTTCACTTCTGTCGATGCTCACCTTATAACTGTTCTATTCGACTGCTCTTCCAAGTCCTTTTCTGTCTGTACAGATTTACAATGTTATCAGAAAACCTCAAAATTTTATTTCTTATTCCTCAACACTAATTCCCTTTCTAAATTTCTTCCTGGCTCCATTTACTGCTTGCTCAGTTTACAGATTAAATAACATTGGGTATAGGCGCTCTCTCTCCCCCCCCCCCCCCCCCCCTTCTCAACTACTACCACCATTTCATGCCCTCCAACTCTTAGAACTGTTTATTAATATAGGAAGAGTTTCCCATTTGAGTCTGCAATCATCAAGCATTTTGTGAGGAACACTACATAGATTACTTAATAAAATTTCTTTATTACACAGTTTTGGTTACTGTCATCAGATACCAAAAAATTTAGAACTTGCAAACCAAAGTTCAGGGTCACTATTAAACACCTTTCTGCAACGTCTTTTCTGAAGTACATCTTAGGGCTAGTATTGCCTCTATGTACCAATATTTTTCCGTAACTCACACTCGCCTTCCTCGATGCCTCTCTGTCAATAATTATATCACTATTTTACATTCATGACTTACTGAAATGAAGGTTTTGTAATATTCAGCAGCTGCCTTCTTTGAAATTGCAATCATCACGTCCTTCTTTAAGTCCGAGAGTATTTTGCCTTCCTTATACATCACACAACAGGTGGGACAGCTTTGTCATGGAATATCCTGTCAACCATCTCGAAAATTCTGAGGAAACGTTATGTACTCCAGGTACCTCATGTGACTTAGTTCTTTCAAGCCGAGTCAAATTCTTTTCACAGATTCATGTTTTGCACCCCAACTTCATGAACTCTCTCTTCTCTTTCCGTAACATTGGCCAATTTGTTTCCTTCGTATAGATAGTTCTTCCATGTTTTCCTTCTACCTTTCAGCTCTTAATATTTGTATAGGCGACTCATTTCCCCCCAAAGGAATATTTTATATTCCTAGAGGCACATATAGCTTCCCCAAAGTCAAGGCATGCCTGTAAAGCTTTACATTTCTCTTGTAGCCTGTTCTTATTTGCCATTTTGCACCTCCTGTTTGTCTCATTTCTAAGACTTCCATTCTCCCTTTCATTTAATTAACTTTCTGCACTTTTATATTTTCTCCTTTTATCAAATACATAAAAATTAAAATTTGTGTTAAAAAATTACAAACAAACAAACTTTTCAAGTCTCATTGAAAAATGTTGAAATCATTTAAAACTGCTATTTGTGTGTCAGCAAACAAGTATCAAGCACTGCATATTCGTTGATATAACGAAATGTTTTGATCAATATGTTCATACTTACTGGGGTTTGCTACTGATAAATTAGCTAATGTTGCAAGTCCCTGAAGATTTGCTGGATTGATGTCTGTGCTTGCAGTCCCTGTAGAGCCTGTCAAGTTTAATCCTGTGGAATTCTGTAATGCTGCTAAACTCTGCAGACCTGTGACAGAAAATATTATAGTTAATAAATTACTGAACAAGGTTATGGAGATTTTAATGCTTCCAACAAATTCCACACATGCAACCCATAATCATTGTAATGTCAGAACTTTGTCCTAGTAGCAGTAGCAGTAGCACCAAATACCACCACCACCACCACCACCACCACCAATAAATACTACAGGGCAGCAGGTGCACAAGTATAATCAAGAAAATATGACTACCTCCTAGTCCTTGGCTTTTGAATTGTACAAACCAATCAAATGTAGATAACCATGCACACAGTATGTTTACAGAACTGCAGCCATTCCCACCAGTGATGTGTTATCAATATATGTTTTAATTCCTTCACTTTAGAAGTAGTTATAATGTCCCATGTTTTTATTTCCAGCTAGATTTCACTGAAATGAGCAACACTTTACTCTGCGGCTGCCGTTTACTTAACGAGTTCAGTTATTCAGTTCGTAGCCTTGATGTGTCGTTGGCAATAATGCAGCAACAAGATGACACTGCAGCCATGCCGAGAGCAACTCTGCTTCCCAAGCAGAATGTTAGGCAAGTTTTAAAACAATCTTATAGAACATACCATTCTCTATATTTCACTAGAAAATAAGGAAAATATTTCATACGTATACAAGGTGATCATTATTATGAAACTATTTTATGTGAAAATAATGTGGCCATATGTGAGACAGAAAGTAAAAAGGGATCTCTTGTTGGAGGTGTAAATTTTTCAGTACAACCAAAAACCGAATAATGTCTAAAATATCCCTTTTCATTTTTTGTATGTTGTAATAATTTACATTATTCTGCACATGCTCATACTGATTTTAAGTTATTTGAATTTAACAAGTGCCAACAGTATCATTAAAGAAAGTTGACTAAAGTCTTCTGAAAACTGATCTCTTGTCTTTATGGGGAAATTACTCTGGCCGGACAAGAGGCACTATTTCTGTCTCTCAGCCATGTATGCAGTGCTTCACAAAATAGTATCACCTAAATTTTATACGCATTTTAAGGAGCTCGTAATAGTTTTTTTTTTATACAAGAAGAACATTTTGTGTGTGCAATGGTCCCTTTTCATTTGCAGTTGGTCTCTCAGACTGCTAGCACGAAAGAAGCAGCAATAGTATTGACCCCCCTCACAGTCAAGTAGCTTCTGACAAGCAACAGCAGCAGCTTCAGGAAAGAACAACTAGACAATTCTGTAAACACCTACCTTACTCCTATCCATTAGCAACTGGGTAACAGTAACATCCTAAGTTTGGTCTCATAGACCGCCAGTGTTTAAGGGTTAATGGTTTCAGATTCAAAATTTGGTTTAAAAAATGCCATAAAATAGAATACAAATTATCAATATTGTGCAGGGAAAAAATTGTGCAGGGTATACTAATTTTTATCTGTTTGGGGCCACTTTATCTGATTTTAAATTTCTGTACACTGATGTGCGATAGGCCTGAAATGGTAAACAACTTAATGTGCAATGTTAGCTTAAAAAAGTCTTTACCACTTTACAAAGGACATTTTAAGATTAATATATTCACACAATTTCTTACTTTACTAAGACATATTACGCAATGGAAATAAAATGACTGTTTGAAATGCATTACCTCAAAACACCTACTGACCATCTCACTTATTCAGCCTGTCATAATGCACTGACATTTTGAGACATATTTTTCGTTTTTAGATTGTTCAGAATCCAGAATGTTTGTCTCTCATACGATGATCATTTCGTGCAGTTGATGCTGATTTAGTGACTATTAGGAAATGTGTTCCAGTTATTGCTGTGTGATGGATCAAAACATGATTGAAGGCGTGGGGTTCCTGCACCACGTACGGAATCTCTCATAGACTTACAATTATCTGAAACCAGTTCCACAGGGACAATACTATGAAAAAGATAGATTGCTGCTCACCATGTAGAGGCTGTGTAGACTCACAGACAGGCTCATGAAAAACACTTGTAAACAAGTGAGCTTTCAGCCAAACTCTGTGCCTGAACTTCTCCACTATATGGGAAGTAGCCATCAATCCTTTTCACAATACTGTCATTATTCCATCCTGGATATCCCATTGTTCAATTCTATAGGGAAACAGACCTGACTGAAGTCACAGACCATTTATATTTTTTATTTTATCTTTTTTCCCCTCTGCTGCTGGGATCATGTTGCATGCAGACTAAGTGTATTTTAAATCATTATGAAAGAGATTTCATTTTATCATGTTTTACAGTTATGAACACGACTGAAGGTTATTTGTACTTCCTATATATTGAATAAAGTCACAATTTTTATGTTTTATTGCATCACATGACAATTTGGACACTGTGGGTAAATTGTCAGGTGCAAATCATCTGTAATACCTCTTGAGCAAGGTGATGGAAAATGTCATGTATGTCCCTGTTACGAGACCCTTAGATATTAGGATTTGTGTTTTGGGAATCAAGTCACGGAAAATATGAACTGTGATTGCAGAGTGGGTAAATCAACGTTTGCTGGCATTAAAATGTTAAAAACATTCTCCCTTATTTCTTCAGAAAGTTTTTTGCTGTTTTTCATTGTTTCTCATCAAATTTTTGATCATTCAATGATGCAACATATGGAACCTAACATCTAACTTCCTCATTTCCAGAACAAACATGTTTCATCATTTCACTGAACAGCAGAAGTCATTAAGACTATTTGCAACTGATGATTGATGCACAGGGTCCAAAATTAATAGTGTGAAGCAATAAAATACAAGAATAGTATGACTGAAGGTGGTGTTATTCATACTTTCTGTGTATGAATATAGATGCTGATAACATGCAAGTTTAATTTTATGCTATCCTTTGTGTCTGACATTGCCCTCACTTTGGGCAATTAACTCACTTTTACTTATTTCATCTCTGTGAAATTTTTTTACTTGTTGGAAAAAATTTGTATCTGTGGTTGATGCAAAGAAGTTGCAAAGCAGCAAAACACATTAGTAATTAATTGAATAAACTATTAGTCTATTGGTAATAAAATAAAACGATATTAATCTCTTGTTCACCTAAATGATACCTGCTTGGAGATACAACATACGACACTATTATCACCTTTAAATACTAGAAACTAAACAGGTACTTTAAACACGCTAGATTCGTGGTCCCAAATGGACAAACAGTGCACTTGACAAAGGTTTATAAAGTAGGTATAGGTTAACTAGGACTTTGCCGCATGTAAAGTAAACAAGAGGAGAGAGACCACTTAACCACTAAAAACTGAACTTCTCACTGTCACTGCAGATGCACTCCACTGATTCAAAGACAAAATTTTTCTTAGGGCTTTGTATGTATTGAAGGCGTCTTGGATGTTAACTCCTATAGTGTCAAATGTTATGCAGATGCAAAATTTCTGCAGAAAGTGTGTTACGGTCTACTTCTCATTATCTGTTTTTCCAAAGAATACAGTTTTTTTTATAAACTATCTGTTGTCAAAACCTAAGGAAGACTTTCAAACTGTTCCTTTTTTACTGTTGCAATGAGACTAATTGTTGTAACTTTCAAACTTCTCTATTAATGTATCTGATAGGGGTTATGCATTGTCAAGCAAAACCTTTATTCAAGTAAGTGTGATTTTTGTGAGAACAGGAAAAGCAGAATGAGTGAGCACACGTTTAGTAGTTTTGTAAAGAGCTGATGTGAATTTGAAACATATGGCATCAATGAGCCCCTTCACTGCATTCTTTGAGTAACTCGTATTCTCCAACGAATGGAAAATGTTGAATACATAATGAGAGTTTCAATTTTTGTCCATTCTGTGTATGCTGGCTTCAGATACATGATCTGAAAGTCGGCATTTCCAGTAACAAGGATTTTTAAAAAAGTATGGTAACTTGGTATCTTCTACATGTATGTTCACTGATGAGGACCTATTCATACTAACCGCATTTCATAATTTGAACCAAGTTATACATAATATTACATTTGTGAAGTTAAGTTTCATAAACAGAATCCTCAAACTGAAACAGTAACAGCTATGGTAAATTCAGCACATGAAACCTCTGTGCATTTCCATACGATATACTTACTGGTTGTGTTTTGTGCAGCCTGTAGCTGCTGTTGCAGGAGGAGCTGTTGTTGCACAGAATTTAATGCCGACAGACCCGCTGTCTGCCCATTTGTTGTTGTCGAGTTTGTTGTATTCTGCAACTGCTGCAGCAACTGCAATAGAAAGGAGTATGTCACTTAAAACAGAAATGAAACACATTAAAAATGGCAATAATGACATAGGAGCAAAACTGCAATAGAAATATTCATCATTCAACAGTCTCGTCATTATTATTGGGCTCTGGTAACAAAGGAGGAATTTTGCCTCAGTCACAGGCAAACATGTAATTGCGCACCAAACAGATTGACTTCTTACACATTTTGCAACAATTTTTTGTCAGTGCACGTTTTATGCATTTTCCTCCCGACCCCACATCCATTTTCAACATTTCTGCTTTGGTCTTCTCAGTCTTCTTTACATATTGGTCTATAATGATTCAGCTTCTGCTAAAGAGCCATATGAATTCCTGGGCTCTCCAAACTTCTTCAAACCAAATGAAGCAAAACTTATGTAAAAGGTAATTGTTTCACTTATGTTTTTCTTCTAATAAAAATTTTCACTGGTGCCAGTGTAAATTACTTATGCATTGATTCATCTCATCCTGATCACTGTAAAAAATATAACCATGGCCAATGGTGCAAATTTCTTGCAACAGTGTAAGAAACAAAATGCAGTCACCTACGGGACATGCTAAAGAAATTCTCGGTGCTTTTGTCACAACTATAAAATCAGGTAACTTTGAAATACTCTCTCTGATGGTGCAACTTTATTCCAATTTGTCAGTTTGTTCCATCGAATATAGTAATGATTGTTTTCCGGGGTGCTTCCTCTCATCTTCCTCTGTTTCTGAATGTTCCTGTTCACCTTTATTATCACAATGTGTGTCCACTTTGTTTTCAGAGGCTTCTTTAACTTCTGTATTATCCTCTTAGAAACACTTTCTTTAAATTTCAATATGTTTTGAGCCAAAAAGATTATACGTCTTACTGTAGCCTGCCACAGTCAGTTATAGCCCGTGTAAAATACTACGATTCCTATAAAATAATGAAATTATATGCCATTAATCAGTTTTATACCCGATATTCAGTCAGTCATAGCAAATGACTTAACTATCCTGAAGCAAAGAAATACATTCTACATTCTAAAGTAGCTCTGTGCTGCTTACAAATTATGTTGGCACCAAAATAAATTTGGTGTTTAAATGAAAGAGGGAACAGATGTAGTATATTACAGTCAGCAATTGGCACATACCCCAACAGTGGAGGTGTCTCCCCAATACTGAAGCATGAAACAATGGAAACAGTCCACAGAAATGAAGCTATGAACAGCAAGTCTTCACTGCAGCTGACTGTTGAGAAGCAAATGACAGAAAATTTTGACACCTGCCAATACGAGCTGCTGTGCCCGACTGGAGGTTAGTAATAATCTTGCAACAAGAAACAGCATTTATAGGGTTCTTCACTTGTAATAGGACTGGAATTCAATAGCAAGCAAAGATGGTGAAAGGTGAATAGAAAAAAATACACTGACTGAGAAAAAGGAATTGAAGAGAAAGCCGCCAGGTAAAATTATGAACTTGTTAGGTAATGAAATTAACAAAGTGTTACAAAGAGATTACATTTCCTTCTGTTGATTACACTGCACTGTCTTTTGTATTACAATAAAGTATCCAGAAATGGCAAAAAGCTCAGTTATGTTTACATTGTTCAAGGTCATGAGGTCACACATTTATAGGAGTATTCTCTGAACAACTACTTCCCAGTGGTATGTTATTGCTATTTCAGTATCTACCCACCTATGAATGTAATACTCCCACCCCCTAAAATTTTCATTACAACAACTTGCCAATACAAGTAGTTTATTATACCATGCAGAGATGTGGTATTTTGTATTTCATGATTATGCCTGTCTACAAATCCATTGCCATTCTACTATTACATATATAAACAATGTAGTCTTATACAGAAACTAAATACTTTATTTGCTGTGTTTTCAAGTTCACAGCTCACTCTACACAGACAGAACCACACCGTCCTGAAGCATTACTATGTCTAGTAGTATAGCAGCTGAACAGAAACTTAGTAACATTTCAGAAAGTCTTGGAAGTATGATAAACTGAACAATCCATTCCCACATGATACTTTTTGAAAGGCTGCATGCATAGTTAAGAATATATGTGAAGAACTTACGGCCAGATATTGAGGATTTATACCACCCAGATTAGCTGTCGGTAAGCTCCACATGCTTGCCTGTAACTGCTGGAGTCGTTTCTGGTCCTTTTCCTTTTGAGTGTCAGCAAATTTCACTACTAAAGGTGAAGAACAGCCCTGAAAATTTATGTTTATGTTAGTGTTTATTGTTGTATGGAGAACATCAACACAAATTTTAGACAGACTATTGTAAATTTGATCAATGAGGGTAGATTCTAATATATTGACTGGACATAGTTGATTGCCATTCTGTGATGGAAGGAACATCAAGTTTACTAACAGCACCTTCACTGTTAATTAGCTTTTACTTGACAAATATTTCTCACCTCAATTCAAACATGCATATTTCGTAATATATTTTATGAGGACAAAGTTAATTCACCACTAGAATAGTGAAGCATACAGCCTGAATGAAGGTGAAACACATGAACCACACAATATAAAGGGTAAGTTACAATCAACATCTCTGTCATGCAACAAAAAATTGACAATGCAGAAAACATATAAAATATTCGTTAACAAGTGAACTGCTCTCTCTTCTTTCTTTTGGTTTTAACATTTATGCATAGAGTAACTGTTAAGAGGATGAGATTGTTTCACTTGACATTTGCATTAGAAAAGTGCACAAACACAATAAAATGAAAAATGGAGACAGTACACAATTCATTGTGCCTGTATAAATCTAGTAATTAAACTTAGAAACTCTCGGGAAAAGAAAAATAATGATATGTGGAATAATTCCACATCTGACCATCTGCCACACATGTGAAGTGAAAACAGCAGATTAACATAGTAAATAATACAGCAACAAATGAAACGGGGGAAGAAGAAAAGCATTAACAACAACTTATACACATTCTATATCTTTTGCTGAAGAGAAATCCAAGGAACAGAGATTTCTACTTCACCCACAAAAACAGGTATTCAATACAGTGCTTATCACAAACAAATTAACTAGACTTTGTGATGATAACGCATATATACTACACTCAAGCTCAATTGTAAAGAAAAGCACTACTGCTAAGATAGTAAAACACATCATTGTTAGTTGAAATATTTGTGGCTCTCACACTGATTACACCACAAACACAGAAATAACAATTAAATTGCATCAATTATATATTTGTACTTTATGCAGTTAGTAGAGAAGAAGTTTGAAGTCCCATCCACACGTCAACAACTTCCCCCCACCTCTGAATATGAACAGCCTCCTTCCTTAAAAACACTGTTGTATTTTCTCTACTGGGTAATAAGACGGTAAAATTGTTTATTATTGTGCGAGTAAGAATTCCGTGATGCAGAATAGCTTTCATTACCTCATTTGGGAGTTTATTCTTTAACTCTTGAGTGTGTGAATACAGCTGTACTACATAGCAATAGGTTGTTGATACTGCTGCTGCTCAATTTTGTTCATCATAAAAACTGGTCTGATCTACTTCATGAACTGATTTCAAGTTTATTTTAAAATGTAAAAGAAACTGTACTAAAACCAATGAAATTTCTTGATCATCATAAAAACTGCACAAAATGATCTCTCTACATTATTAAAATTTTCCCGAATCCTTAATGAAGCGTATTTACCATGTAAGTATACTGATTTCATTAGGTTTTCTTATGTTTATGCTTCAGTTCATGAGAACAGTATATATTTTATTCCCAGACTGTGTGCTTGTTTGAAAGTTTGTGATTGTAGCTATTATTATTATTATTATTATTATTGTTATTATTATTGTTCTACATTTACTGTTATTTTCCCACACTTATCCTAAACTTTCAGTACAATATGGTCATGAAACACTTATCACATCTACAAAAAATGGCATGGGACTGAACGTGAACACTGAAGTACATATTGCTGTTTCCTCATCACATGCAGGCAGTGGTTGTCTGACAAATAATAGTGTAACTTAAAAATTTAATTGAAAGACACTGACCTCCATTGTTTGGGAATGGTGCATGACCTTGATTGCATTAATGGCACACTGTTTGGAAGTGTATGTAACAAAGGCACAGCCTGAAACAACAACACACAGTTTCCATCACGAGTCTTCTTTGGGCCAACACAGAAGAAGGTATGGAGAAAGTTTACTCTGGGAAGAATATTCACCATAAAAACACACAAACAAATATTAAAACATTAAACTAGTATTTTTAATGTGAGTGAGATACAGAAAACATTTGTGGATTCATACGGACTGGAGTTGTAATTGCAACATAGTCAAATAAGTTATCCAAATTCTGCAATTTCAACAGATATGTGCACACACAGAACAACAAGATCTAGTACACATACACACCAGATACCTACAAATTTTTTAACATATATACTACAAGCATATCAACAGGAACATAACACGGTAAGCTGTAGCTTCATTTTACATTCACAGCAATGTTTAGTTTTATCACTCTTTGCAGAAGTTAAGACAAAAATTAATGATGTACTGAGAATGGCACATTCTGCAACAGAATTACACACACACACACACACACACACACACACACACACACACACACACCTCTGTCCTCCCCTACAGCACAGCCTATAAACTGGACACTCCTTGTTCTTGACTGGGACTAGTAATGTGGTGAATACTAATTTGTTTACCATATCTGTCTAGTTTCTCAAAAATATTCACGAGTTAAGCCTGTAGCCTATCTTGACTACTAACCGTAAGCAATACCATCATCGTCGTAATGTGATATGGCATGCATAAAATGGCATCATAGACACGTTGTCTATAATGCACTACTGATCTGATCAAATCCAAAAATGTTTCTATGAAAGTGAAGCTTTTAATATTTCGTAGGAATCTATGTTGTTAATTACAAAGCACAAGATGATAAACTTCAGTCAAAATTATATTATGAAGGAAGATACCAGATTCATATTTAACTTAAGAATGGCACTAGCGTAGAGTGAAAAAGGGGAAATGAGGCAGCAGGGGGGGAGGGGGGCGCTTAAATAAAAAACAAAAAGAAAAGAAAATGTAAAACCATAATAAGAATTAATAATGTAAAGAATCATGTAGAATCAACCAATACTCGCGCATTTTAAAATGCAGTTATTAATACACAACACTGAAAAATTTTTTTGTCTCAGAATTACAACAGAAAAGAAGAAGAAAAATTTGCAGCAAAAATTATTTTTTTTAAATGCTGGGCCATCTGGAGCTCCAATTTCTGACACTTTCATTTGTGGCCAAACCCTGCACACACTGTGAATTTGGATGAAATCAGTCATTACAAGTAGATGTGATCCCCTTGTGAGTGGAGTCAATTAGCAAGCTATGAGGGGAATACAAAAGGGGATAGGGGCAGTCAGAAGCTGCAAAAGGTCATCATAATTATGTACAAAACGGACAAGAATACTAACACAATAAATCACTTGACTTGAAAGATTGTGCTACATGTGAAGTATTAAAATATATGTAGTTAATGAAAGTGCCTGAATTGCCTTTGCAACAAGTATTCATTTCAAATTGGGGGAGAGGAGGGGTGCACAATGGAGAGCTGTTCACAACATTTGCCAAAAACATCCGAATTATTCAACTAAAACTAAACAAATCATACATCAGTCTGAATTATGATCCTAACACTGATGTAATTTTGCTCAGAATGTGCCATTATGAAGTCAGTTTCAAGCAATGCTGAAAATATACCTCTTTACGTATGACGAAGTAACTGCTGATGCAGTTCGGAAAATGATACACAGAACCTATAATGAAGTCACTGGCCAGAGTAATTTTGTTCTTAGCACAGTAACACTCAATGTGCTGGTGATCTTAGAGATGGTAATAGAGACGTTAAAGATACACAAAAGATTAATGAGTCACTCTTTTTCGTGATAGACAGAACAAACAGAAATGAAGCAGATTTTATAAATTGACTGTAGACATTTTACCTTTGCTCTGACCATTGGTGTCCCGCAAAACTGTGCATTCTTCAATGGTGCCGAAGGGGCTGAACATAGCCCTCACGTCATTTTCAGAGCTCTTTTTGGAGAGCATGCCCACGAACAGCTTCCGCTCTGCCCAACAAAGGAAACTCAGTCAGTAAACTGAAGCATGTAAGGTATAAATTTTATACAGATGTTCTTAATGTATAAAATGTGTTTAACCTTTTGACAGGTAGATTATAATTCAGTACAAAGGGAAAGCATGCACTACACTGAGTTTTTCTGTTAATAGTAAACAAATAGTTCATAACATTACTTTTGTATTGCAATAATAGCTGTATTTAAAACCAATTACAAGTGAAGATGAAAATTTTAAGTTCTTTCTCCGGTCAGACTATTAATACAATTCAGTCCAGAGCTGATGTTATGAAAAGAGTTTCAAAAGAGCTATTTAAAAATAACTTTTCTCTATGTTATAGGAAGCAGTTTGACTGAGCCGACAAGAACAAGTAACTCAGTGGACCACAAAATACACTTGATGCAAACACAGAAAATTACATAAAAAGTACATTGGGATAATAAGCTATAGAAATTGTAAAGGCAAGAGCTAACAGTTCAAGAATAAACAAACACCCATAAAAAATACTAATGGTACATTTATCTATTTCTGCCAATGGCCTTGCTGCAGTGCTAACACCGGTTCCCGTCAAATCACCGAAATTAAGCGCTGTCGGGGCTCGGCTAACACTTTGGTGGGTGACTATTCAGGTCTGCCGAGTGCTGTTGGCGAGTGGGATGCACTCGGCCCTTGCGATGCCAACTGAGGAGCTACTTGACTGAAAAGTAGTAGCTCTGGTCACGAAAACTGATAACGGCCAAAAAGTGGTGTGCTGACCACATGCCCCTCCATATCTGCATCCAGCAACGCCTATCAGCTGATTATGACATGGCAGTCAGGACCATTGGGCCTTCAGAGGGCTGTTCAGATTGAGTTACGTCTATTTGTACAGAAAGGGATGTATAATTAAAGTTCCAAGACAGCTATTCTATCCCTTGAGCAGTGATGAACTAACATTAGAATTATATGACTATCTGCAAATTACATGGGCTTAAGACAACCCTAACATCCTTATGGGTGGAACACAGGTGTGAAGACTATGTCAAATCCATGTTTTTTTTTTTTTTTTTTTTTTTTTTTTTTTTTTTTTTTCCCGATTCTCCCATGAACTTATCCCTAGTGACAACATATAGTAATATTATTAGGACTATCACCTGTACAGAACAAGCTTGTACACACAAAGGACCTAACATCCATCATACATTGTGCACCAGAGAAGTAGTAAAGTAATAACGAAGGACTGGATGCATACATATGCCTCACCACTTTCTCAGACAAAATAATGTACACAAAACAGGTAATGGAATATTCAACAGTCGTATCAAACAGCTGTAGTGTCTTGGGTAGACGGAAGACCACAACATAGTATTTCCATCCCCACCCCACCCCCCCTCCTTCCCCACTTGAGTTCCCTGATCTCAAACTAAATAACCTGGGGATCACCGTGATGGCATTTGCGTGTCTGTTGTCCACCAAGCACCATCTAACTATTGTGATAACTACTGTGTACAGCACAATTCTCTACACCCAAGAAGCAATCACTTGTATATTATAGCTTTTGATTTTTGCGCTTGCAAACAGAAGCACCAGAAAATATTAAAATTGTCTTAGGCAGAACGCTACTGATTTTTTGTTCTTTGTCCCATAAATACTTCAGCACATTATGAGCCACATTCAGCTAGTTTGTAATTTATTTTTCTATTGGGGCAAATACAAATACAGCAACTATATCGTTTTGTCAAAATACTTTTCTTTTTCTATGTGAAACTTCATCAATAGCCGTTATTGTCAGACACGTGGAAAGACCCAAATGATGTGCTAAACATGAGTGACTGCAAGGAAGATAAATCAAATGCCTTGCTCAAGGTAGATCTATTGAACAAGTTTCTATGCCCTCAGGTAACTATCAGCACCTGTGAGACACTTTCCCAAGTTGCTTGCCTGTGTAACAAGCTGCAAATTACTTTCCACTTGTTAATGGTTGGAACAGGTGATAATTTGGAACTTCTGCAGAACAACATTATCTGTCTGACAAACCGAAGAACATAACATGTAAAGTCAACATAATTCACAGACAAATTTCATGTCATAATATGTGAACACAGATGTATGTACCAGAGACTGTACCGTAAAGATTAAGGAGACACTAGCTTAATCATGCAAGTACTGTTAGGGGCACGATGTAATACATGCTGATGCCCACACACGAAAATGTGTTACGAAGCCAACACAGTACGAGGAGTACCACCCCAGTGATCAGTTGCCAAAGAATTTGCAACTAAGGGCCCTAAATTGAAATAACTTCAAAAAGTGCAGCTCGCATAAAACAGGAAGCCAACTAAAAACTCAAATTGGCAGCAGAGAGATTTCTGGAGTGAAAGTTGGTGCTTAGCAAACCGACCGGCTATTGAGGAATGGAACTTAGGACCAGGGATGGGCATAAACTTGCAATTGGATTCTTCTGTCATGCAACACCACCCCCCCCCCCACTTCCCCTGATACAACAAATGAAAAAATTTATGTAAAAACTGAAGCATTCTAGTATGTATGTTCTCAATCATACTGTTATCATTTTTAAAAAAGTTTAACAATCCAATAATAAATTAGGAAAATTACAATTTTGTAAGTGGTGAGCATCACAAGACATGCTGTGAAAGAATACTAAATGCTCTATGAACAACTGGAAAATAAAGTTACGAAGATCACTCAATGTAGAAATATATTATTACATTGAATTTCAACAAGGAGACCCGATTTCTTTGAGGATGCCCACATTGAAATGTTATCACTGAGCATTAGGTGGTTGTACCCTGAGAGGGAGAGATGTGCCTTCTCAACCAATTCTTGATTTGAAGGACTTTCCACATTCCATGGTCTGCAGTCCCTATACAAAAATTTCTGAAGTGTAAACAGTGCACTCAAATTCTGAACAAAATGCATTTGGCTATCGAAATCGCAACACTTGAAATCCTCAACACCTACAATAGTAGCATCTTATCTAAGGACCTCTCAAAAGACCCATATAAATTTTGATCATATGTGAAAGCTGTCCGTGACAGCAAGCTCCAGAAAACCGGGCATGGCATAATAGCTGACGCTGAGGTTAACAAGAGAAGTATTGCTTAATGCTGGAATCACATCTCCTTATACAAAGGAGCTACAAGGAACAGACAAAAATTGGGGGGGGGGGGGGGGGGGGGGAGAGAAGCCACCCCCCCCCCCCCACACACACACACACACACACACACACACACACACACACACACACACACACACACAGAGTAGGAAACACGCTGGCATTCAAAAAAAGCTTCCAGTCATGTGGGAATGGATATTACAGGTCCTATAGGGTTTTCAAGGGACTCAAACCATTTTTCCTGCCAAATAGTGGCACTTTCTTGTAACAATTATGGAGGTGGGCAGCAATATAGTATCCTTCTCTGCAGAGTAGACCACAAAGGCATAACGGTGTTGTGACCCGATGACTGCGGTAGCCAGTGGAGCCTCGTGTTCACGACAGGGGTCCCGGACAATGCGAGCGGTGTGAACAGGGACCTGTCATCTCCGAATACGGCATCACCATTGTGGAGCTAACATCGTACCATCGGATGGACCTGACCAGCCGAAATGTTCACATACTCCTCGGCAGTAATGCGACTTTTCGGAGTAACACGCAGCCCACGGAATACGACAGCATCGCTGCCCATATCACTGACAAACCTCCACAGTGTTTCACTCTTGGGACGGATGTTGACTATGCCACAAGTTTGAGACTGTTTGCAACAAGACTCATCCGACCAAACGACCATCTTCCACTACTTCATAGTCGAGATTTTAGGGATCTGGCACCATGTTTTCCTGTTGCGTGCATTTGCATCAGTGGAATTCCAGTTCGCCTTTTAATTCTCTGCGTATGGAGCCCCCTTCATGTTTTGGTGATGACAGGGTTCACAAGTGCGACATTCAGTTCTGAAGTGGCTTTTGTAGGTGTCGTGCTCGTTGCTTTTTGTCACTGTCCTCCTCAGTGACTGACTGTCACGATCACTCAACACACACATTCGTCTGCCCTGTGACAGCTGCTGATGTTTTTCAGATTTCCCTGTATACAGTAAAAATCTGTGATATGTTGCATCTCGGATGCCAAATACTTGGGCTCCCTCGGTTACGAAAGCACCCAACGTACAACCACTGACAATTTTTTCCTACTTTCGAATTCACTCAGCTCCGACACACTGTACTCACAGCTTCATGTTCCGACCGCAACTGACACTTGCAACGTTTTGAGGACACTGCGCGAGTTGATTAGTGCCACCAGAGTAACCTGTAGGCTTGACTAGCATCTGCATTTACACCGATAAGCCAGAACATTATTACCACGCCCACTGCTATGGTGGATACCGCTGGTGGCTTTGTGGGTAAGTGTCGCGGTGCCAAATAAAGACATGGGCTGCAAATCGTAAAGTCCATAGACATAAGCGACTTTGGCAAAGAGCAGATTATTATTATGCAGAGCCTGTGAACGAGTACCTTAAAAATGATGAAGCTAGTCGAATGTTCACTTGCTACTAGTGTAAGCACGTACGCACAGATGGAGGAGGGCAGTGAAGCTACCAACAGCCGCTAAATGGTTGGACTTCACGTTCTCCACAGAATCTCGGATTCGAAGGCTTGTCTGTTCTGTAAAGCAGGCCAGATGGTGGCGCCGAAAGAGCAGAATGCTGGCGCACGCAGAAGTGTTTCGGAGCACGTCGTTCATCGTACACTGTTGAACATGGTGCTCAGCAGCACACCACCCCTAC
Source organism: Schistocerca serialis cubense (assembly GCF_023864345.2). Classification (NCBI taxonomy): domain Eukaryota; kingdom Metazoa; phylum Arthropoda; class Insecta; order Orthoptera; family Acrididae; genus Schistocerca; species Schistocerca serialis. Next base: position 360,766,357 of record NC_064645.1, on the reverse strand, counting down.
ATGTTCACATATTGACGACGACGATTGCAGTGGTCACGGGACCATCGGGATTCGACCGAAGGTCAATGGAAACTTGTCGGCTCTTCGGGTAAATCTTACTACGCTAGGTCGCGGGGAGTTTCCACAAACGTCGTCATCGACGTTAACCACGACTAGAGATGTGCAGCGCGCCAAAGGAGGCTAACGGGAGCAGTATTTTGCTATGGGGGACATTCTCCTGCTCTTGCAAGGGACCTGTGGTAGTAACCGACGACACGCTCGCAGCTGCGAACCACCTGCATGTCTTCATGTTTGGTGTCTGCCCCGACGGTGATATCTTTCAGCAATAGAACTGTCCGTGTCTCGGCGCAAGAACCGCGCTACACTGGTTTCAGGAGCATTATACTGAATACAGGTTGATGTCTCGGCTTACCAAATTCGCCTGATATAAATCCTATGGAACCCTTCTGGGTCGCTATCGGGCGCCACCACCGCGTGTGCAAATCGGCGGCCCGTTATTTACGCAAATTACATGATCTGTGCGTAGACGTCAAATGCCACGTACCTCCACAAACCTACCAACAAATTGTAGGATCCCTGGTGCGCAGAATCAATGATGTTTTTCATTCGGAAAACGTACAAACAAATTATTAAGCAGGTGGTTGTACAGTTTTGGCTCATTAGTGTATGTACAAGCATGCATTTCTCACAGTTTTTCCATTAGTCCTGTAATTTGTTTCAACGTCCGTAAACGATTTATCAAGAGCTTTCAGCAGCACTGTAAAATTCCTCCGCTGCTGCTGCTTACTGTCTACAGGAATGAAATGATCGTCGGACGATCGTAACGAAACGCAGAAAGATTTCACTTGCCGAAATGAATGACACACTTTAAAGGCGACGCCTGTAACAAAGGGAAAGAACCGTGTACTACGCGACTGTAGAATTTTAACTCTGCCTTTCTCTACGTATGGAACTTTTTTCCCTACAATACTGACCCGTTCAGACGCAACTGCAACTGTCACGCAACGATCTACACTCTGGTAACACTTCCTTGAGAAATTTACAGAATGGTGTGCGGACACGTTCCACGAACCGGTACCTTTGGCTCGCATGGTCCCATGGAGCCAGATAAGTAAATAATAACGAGTGAAAATGGATATCACGGAAGAAAGTGAATAGCAGGCTCAGGTTTGTTGGTAACACTCTGGGAAATGCGATGCACCTGAAGAAGAAATCGTATAAAACACGCCAGAGCGACTAATTCCAGACTATTGTTTCAGTGTTTGGAACTAATTCAGGAACAGGGGGCTAGAAACATTACAGGCCAATGTGATCCATAAGAAAGAGCCACAGAAATGCTCTGGGAACTCACACGGGAATCCATATATTCGAAGAATATGCGAAACGTCTGTAGCCACATACATGTATCTCGTGTAGAGATCCTGAGAATGATGTAGGGGGGATTAGGGCGCGCACGGAAGCAATATAGATCGTCATTTTATTGCTCGCACAATACGCAAATGGAATAGGAAAGGAAATAATAATATTGACACGATGTCACCTCCACTATGCACTGTGAAGAGGCCTGCGGAGTAGATACAACTTGATTCCGTGATGTTACCTTTCTCCGTCATCCCAGAAACTTTGTAAGTTTATCAATTTGAGATAGGGGACCGTCGTCCGGTAACGACCGCCTCCAAAGTTGTAAGCAACAACCGTTCTCTTAACTTCTGACAGTGGACCTCTTCTATTGCAAGCTCTGTTTTGCATATTTTGAGATGATATAGTATGTAACGGAACAAGAAAAAAAAAATTGTCTAGTAAACTTGGACTCTAAAATGCGTACCTTTAAGAGCTATGTGCATTTGTTCAGTACCAGATGTGTGTTTCACAGTAGCGAATAACAAGTGCTCATAGCTCTTGAGTCGCTCACTTTGGAGCCCATGTTAACAGTACACTTTATTCTTGTTTTGGTCCAAACTACATCCTCCCAAAACATGCAAAGCAAAGAGTTCGCACTAGAAGAGGTCCACTTTCAGAGGCATGAGAATGATTTTTCGCTTATGACTTTCGACTGGGTCGTCTCCGGAACAGGGTCCCTTAGCCCAGACTGATACACTTACCCTTCTCCAACATCCGTGAAAGTTGGAACCACCACCGCCACCACCACACTGCAAACACTATCGCATCAAAAGAATCCCCACACTCCTATGGAAAGTGGAACTCAGCACTAGTAGAAAAGGTGTCTGGGTGTATGGTGGTGTCAGCAGAGAAGCAGTAAGAACAGAAGAATTCGATGACTTCGAACGTTGATGTCGCCTGAGTAACACATCCACCAGACGAGCTGTTTTCTTATTGCGCGTAAGACAACACTAACTGCGGAAGGATATGATCACATTTTGCGGCACTGTGGACAGTAAAGCAACAGTTCAGATGTAGTGCCTGTATCAGTACGACACTGCACCCTATTATAAGGCAACATCTGCGAGACAATGCCTTGTCGGTAGTAACATCTCTGAAATGGAGTGGCCTGCCCAGAGTCTGGGAGGAGGGAGAACTTCGACGTCGCTGTAGACCCCAACATACGTCATCACTATCTCCTATGGTTTCGGCTCTTGAGGAAGAATGGGCTGCCAAACTCCCACTTACATTCGGATACATCATTGAATCAAACAGTCATGAAGGCGTAAGTGGGCAGACCGCACATTAATGTTCAATAGGAGGTCCCCAAACACTTTTCATCCAACAGTTTATGTAGATGAGACTGCATAACGATTCCATTGTCTCCACCTCGAATGAAGAGAAAATAGGAGAGATTAGATGATCTCTCAGGTTTTCAAATCGAAACATCTCCGCTCAAGAACAGGATGTACAGCATTACCGGGGATGCGGTTAGCGCGGAGGCAAACGGGAGAAACGTGTTCCCCTCGCTCCATTGGCGAGCGTTAACATGGAAGGGAATGACCATATCCTGTTCATCATAAGAATAAACCACAGGTAAACATTACGCCATGTATTCTTCCGCGTTTGATTGAATCTCATTGGATTTCGTTTCACGTGCAGCGGAAGCCAGGCTGTGACCAGTACAGTCCAGTACCATCGTACACATACGTTTTATGCTGTTACACGCACACAGACTGCGCGATAAAGCGGGACCACAGCTTCACCCCGCGCATTAAACTTTGACAGCACTGTCCAGCCAGCGGTCTAACTAACCTCCAATGATGTGAGCACCTGCAGTTCAGGCGTAAAAAGAGACGTGCAAAGAAACACTAACGCTTCGAATGTCATTTTTAAAGAGAATAAGATAATATTCGGAGGAACTCCAGCACTACTGCGTGTTTCTTAAGTGACCACAAGGAAAGCATAAAATGCTCTCGTTCTCACCTGGCATAGTATTCTAATTACAAACAAAAGTGATGAAAATTTATAACTTAAACACAGGGTAATTTTTCTGAGCGAGCCGCGTGTAATGCAAAACCATACTGCAGGGATTTCACCATACTGTCTAATACTGAAGCCACTGAAGGTATTAATTAGTCAGTCGTCTGGTAATCTCTTAGCTCCTTCCTCATCCGAATCCAAGAAACACATTTCAGTTCTGGAACTGTTACTTGCTACGTTGATGACGAGCCTATCAACAACAGTACCAACGACGCCTACAAGGCGTATATCCCGCCAGCGTTCGGCAGTAACGTGTGAAAAAGCTGCGTGCGTTAGTTCCAGTACGTCCGGCAGCTTAACTGTTCTTGTTACTTCTCGGGCCTACTCTCGCAACTTGGCTCCAGATCAGTTCTCTTGGGTTCATATTGTAAAAGTAACGTAGGAAATGTAAAAATGCATCATTTGTATGATGTGATCGATGCTGTGAAAACGTTTGTTTTTCATGTTTCTACGATAAAACAATTGACTAGTACAAAGAAAGAGAATTTATTTTTTCATTTTTGCCTTAAAGAATTAAATTATGTTTTCTTAATTTAAGCAATTTTTATGAACAGTCTTTCATAAAACATCGCTAATTAAGAATTTGTATTTGAAATGAAAACAGGAATTCCGCGTCCGGTATGCAATTAGCAACAAAAAGACGTGCATTACTCATAAAAAATGGTGAGTTTAGTAATTACGAGATGTAGGTATTTCAAATTGAACGAGGAAAACAAAATGATACTAGGGAGATGAACAAACGAACCATTAACCGTATTTTGTTATTCCATTACGGTACCGACTGCGCTATACGTAAGATATGTTTTTATGCATCAGCTGTATTACGTACGGTGGCTGGGAAAACTTCAAAACCAATTATCTGCGGAAATTTATGAAAAACATTAAGACCAGCCTATTTCTTGGCAGTTTTTAACCTATTCAACTCGCGCGTTTCACTACGGAACAGAAAGCAGCCTCAGCCATTTTCATACTGCGCATTAAAAGCGCTCCAGAGACTGTACTCTGTCTTTGAAACAAAAACTACGTAGCTAAAACGTGATTATGAAAAATGTTGATGACTGTTAATACGTTTGAATATCTTTAAGTTTCATCTAAGGTAATTTAGTAATAAGGTATCTACTACATAAGTAGGACCTACTTCCAAGAGCGTAACAACACCATCGTACGTGTTCTACAGCTTCTGACCAATCATCGCGTTTGTTTGCATCAGGTTTGTTGTTACGATGAACGGATTATTGTTACGGTGCGGAGTCTCCTCCCCAGGTGGGTGTGGGCGGGAGCCGCTGTTTGGAGCCGTCGCAACGGCGCAGGGGCAGACGAAGTGTTTTTTCCCGGCAGCGAACGGGCGAGGCTGCGCCCGGCGCGGTCGACTATCTTATCTGAGCGAGCGCGGTCGGCCGCCGTTGTTCCTACGTCGCAGGGACAACAGCGGAGCCGCTCTTATCGCCAACCGGTCCCGGCCCACCTACAGGCCAGGCACCACGAATCACTGCCTGCTATCACCGCCGCCGTGCCTGGCGTTCTGCGACCCCCCTGCCTCCCCCTCCCCCTCTTCGTGCCACATCTTAGGAAACTACTGAATTCACAGAAAAAAGTAACTGCCAATTATTATACGATGCATCTACACATGCGCTTTCTTCCTCATCTAATTGAGGGCCATTTTAACGAAACAAGCGCCTATTTTATTATCAAGCTGAGTTTTTTAACGGATTCTGGTACTTTAATACGAGCCTTACATGGATAAAAGGAAATATGACAAAACTGAATATTTGCCACTGTAAACTGTGCCAGTACACAGCAAATTTTCATAAAACTCCATTTTTTCAGGGTTCCACAGAACTCAACTAAGCCTCCTTTTATACTGCGTGGTTGGAACCTTGAACATAAAATTTGAAAGTTAACTTTAATAGCCTTTAAACTCGCATGTGCTTGTCAGGCAATCGCATAACATTCTACAACGTGAACGAACTGTTTGCTGAAGCGTTTGTTCGACAACAATGCATAATGTTCCGTCTAATTCTCTTGCGTGTCGGGCCAGTTTTTACTACAAGATTGGTAGCTATTGTACGCTCTTTTTGGATCATTATTAATATGTTAGAAAATTGAGAATATTCTGGAACAGTTCTGGAAGCGAAAAGTGGAAGATGAAGCAGAAATCGTCGACTTCAGAAGAGGGAGAAATGCACGATTGCTCTCTCAAATGATGGTTCAGATGGTTCTGAGCACTACGGCACTTAACTTCTGAGGTCATCAGTCCCCTAGAACTTACAACTATTTAAACCTAACTAACCTAAGGACATCACACACATCCATGCCCGAGGCAGGATTCGAACCTCCGACCGTAGCGGTCGCGCGGTTCCACACTGAAGCGCCTAGAACCGCTCGGCCTCTCTCAAATGAAGATCTGATTATAGGCTGTCACTATACTGAAACAACGCAGGAAGGAACATGCACAGATCATTTAAACACAGACATCGTAATCTGCATCTGAATAAACCGAAAGCTGATCAGGTTTACAACGATTAGTGTAGCCACATTAGACTTTTGCTGCCCAGTAAGTACGCACAAGCTGGATATAATTTTAATTGACGTTTAGCTCCCAAGTAACAGTTGAACGAGTCTGCGACTATTTCTGGATTGTGCTAAACGTCTGGGGTCCGGAAAACCACAAAACTTTTGGGCTTCTTTCAGTTTTCCACTTTTAACACGAAAATTGCACATTGTACAAACAATTTGCAAAACATGTGGACGAAAGAGCATGAAATTTCGCGTAGAATAATTACCTACTAAGAGTTAAAATCGATTCAGTCGTTTATCCGCAATCGATAGTTTGAGATCGGCAGTTTTTACCAAATTGCAATACTGCATTGCAATACTGCATTGCAAACCACCAGCTGTACCAACAGTTTTATTCCTCTACGGTTTCTGTTCATAAAATCATTATCACTGGAGGGAAAGTTATACGCTGGCGATTTACACAAATATGTCGGTACAGTGGCAGTTCACTGTTGAACTTGCCTTTGTCTTCGTTCACACAATATTTGCTAATTGTTACAGCAACTTATGTCAGAAGCTCACGATCAAAACCACGAAATATTCGAAGCGTGTGATTGTGATGATCTGACAAACTGCTGCAATGATTAGGAAATATTTTGTGAGCCAATACAGAGGCGAGTTTATATAGTGGACTGCCATTGCGTGCGTGTGCGTGCGTGCGCGTGCAGATTAGTACAATATCATTCAACTACTGCCTAAAGATTTGTGGCTCACACTGATGCTGCATGTCTAAAATCCCAGTATGCGCCGAAAGAGGAGTGCGGTTAGACACACAGGCCGCAACTGTAATGAAAGAGGAAGGCGTGGGCGTCGACGAACTAGGCTAGCAGGTACGTGAGCCCTTTAAGCGGCTATCTACGTACGCTACTGTCCGGCAGTTCTTCATGCGCCATCTTCCTTCCGCTAGCAGAAACCACTTCTCACAACAAACAACGACTGCGGATGAAGCTTACCATTTCAGTTGACTACGAGTCAGTAGCCGGCATATGCATCATTCCCTAATTTCCCAAAACTTTATAGATGAATAAGGCAATCTGTAATCACTCCAGTCAGATGTCGAATTCTCTTTTTTATACTAAACAAACTCTGAGAACCGTTTGTCACGGGTGCTACACTGAAGTTTCGACAAATGATGAAACCGTGTGTATGCAGTATTCTTGGCTTGCAGATTGGATGCACTCTGGAAAAATTTCTTATTTTGTTCCGGTTTTTGAGAAAACAAACAACTTATGGCGAAGGACACATTAAAAGTTCAGGATCTGAAAATGAAAGAACATGTTATTCTTTCGATACATATAAGAAGACGCGATATTCTAATAAACGAATTTTCCGTTAAAGATTAAAATGTAGTACAGTGTTCCTTTTACTGGGACTGCAGACTTTTAGTACGTGATACCACCCATCATAGCAGAACTCCTCTACATTACGAAAATTTGCAAACACATGCTCATGCCCCTCATCCGAATCTGTGCAGAGAAGAAAAAACCTAGTAAGAATCTGTAAGTAGAACATTATGTTAATCCCTGTGCCAAACATATTCCCGTAAGATGAAGTAGTCGTCAAATGAAAATTTGATTTTAACACCCCAATAAGTAACTAAGCTCACTGCTTAACATACATAGTTAACTCTATGCCGAATGTAGGAATATACTTGCAAAGAATGTCACTGCACGTCCGGGGTCGAATTATTATCCGTAGTAACTGTAATCTTGATATCTACTCCTATATCCGACCAACATTACTCCTGACCACTGTCTTATAATAATCGAACATATTGTTAAGATCACCACCGCAAGATTTGCTGTAACACCAGTTCTCCCTGGAACCGAAGTGGGTTTCATTACATCAGGATCCATATTTCCGTATTACTCCACGGTTCGTCTCAATTTGCCAGTTGCGTGAAATATGTAAACAAACCATCTTGTGAAAGGTAAATCGACCGAAAGAGAGCAAAAAGGGGACACTGAAATAATAACGAACCCTCTGACATTCTGACTAATTGTGAAGTCGATACGGCGCCACTTGTGCATACAAATGCTCGCTTGACTAGGTATCAAAGGAGATTATAGTAAACTGTGGAAAACTTTGTCTCAAGTTTCCAGTTCTCTTCAACGACTCATAGTTCATCGTAGTTGCGCTGAGTAATGCGAGTGACTTCCGACTGTGCTGAATTTGAACTGGAACTGTTGGAACTGAGTGGACTACTAACGAAGCAACATCCTCCACCAGCACTAACGTTGTCCACGACTGACAAACATTTCAGCAAGTAATATATTTGATCGTGTAAGTACACCAAACTTGGACGTAGCTAAGGCTAAACGCCGACCAACATTTGCTAGTGGTTCCCTAGGAGAGTTCCTCTATTTCACAGAAATACTGAAATCACAGTCTGACGCCGTGCAATTTGTTCCGCACGCCGGACGGTGATTGGTGTTTGCGTTTCTTGCTCGCTATAGTCCTTCATTTGCTATCCACCATACGCCCAGACTACGGGGACACCGCAGCAGTTTCCACGTCCGGTCACTCCATAGCAGAATAAAGCAGATGTAAAGATGCCATCGCACGGCGATCACTATTTGAGGTACGCCGCATGCCAGTTTGTAAAACGGAAGCAATATGGCCAGTTCGACAATGCCGGTAGTCACGCAGAGCTTCCAGGTGTTCTCGAGCTGTGCACCTTTTCCAGATCTATTACCGAGAATCCACTTGTTTATGTAAGTCTCATCCTGCATTCCTTTCCGGAATGAATCCACAAACGCAATCTCCTTTAAATCATCTTGTCTCTCGGTTGTGTTGGCAGGATTGCCGTAGTGAAACATTTCTTGACGTCTTACAGTAACCTATTACGAAACCACTTCGTGTCAATGACTATAATTGGTAAGAATCTTACCGTATGTCTTTAATTCTTTAAGGTTACTTCTCTAGGTCTTGTCTATTTTATGTGAATTGTATTTGATATTCGGATCCGACTTCCCATCACTATAACTTTCTTATACGGAGACTATTTAATTCTTTTGTCGCATGACAGACTGCCTGTATTCTTCTTCTTCTTCTTCTGTCCGAAGACTGATCTGATGATGATGTCCACGCTAATGTATCCTGTGTAAGCCTCTTAAGCTCTTCAGCCTGCATCCATCTGAACTTGCTTACTGTATTCAAGACAAGAGCACCCCACACAATTTTTACATCACCCCCACCCTCTGCCCAATTACCGATCTGCCGGTTACCTGACGCTAAGGATGTGTCCTATAAACTGATCCCTTCTTTCAGTCTAGTCATCCCATAAGTTTCTCCTCCACCCTCTCCCCATCCCCGGCGAATCCGAGTCAGTAGCACCTCACTATTTTTCAGTTTGCCTTCCAATTTAACTTTCAGCTTTCCTATGTAGCTCTACACTTCTATTCTCTTCGTGATGAAACGCTTATCATCCACATTTCACTTCCGTGCAAGTGATCCTCTCCAGGTAAGTACGACCAGGAAACACTTTCCGACATTTACGATTACGTCTGTATTCCATATCTCATTATGAAACGCTTTTCTTGCGATCACTAGTCTACATTTTACACCCTCTCTACACCTGCCACTGTCAGTTATTTTCCTACCCATTAGCGTAACTGCCATTCCATTTTTTGTGTCCCATTTTGTAATCTAATTTCTTCGACGCCAGCTGACTGAATTCAACTACTTTCCACCGCTCTAGTTTTAACTTTTGTCAATCGTATTTTTACCTTTTTTCAAGAAACTATTTTATCTGCTCTTAAGTTCACAGTCGTCTGTTACAGTATCACAGTGTTACTGCCAGGCCGCATTGTGTTTCTCTTCCCAAAAACAATTTTTTAAACGTTTTTATTCACATCATTGGGACAGTATTACAACAAAATGCTCTGAGAGTTCGGAAAATTGGGAGGGGGGGGGGGGGGGAGAGAGCAGAAGGAGCAATGGGTAATTTCTCTTCTTTCGTGTCTACGATAACGTTCCTTTACATGTCACCAGTGGTGTTGAATTTAGACGACCAGGGCGAAAGAAAGCGGGAAAGAAGGAGGGAAGGGCGATTGGACTGTTGCAGCAAATAGGATACCGGAGATCCACCTGTCTAGATTGGAATATACCCCACTTGAAAGACCTAACACGAACAGCAACTGCCTATTTAACGCCTTCCGGACGAGCCAAGGTTTTCGCTGACTACAGGCTAGAGCTTCAGCTGGGCTAATCAGTTGTTGAGCAACTGTAATTCTCCTCATTACCACACGCTGTATCTCAAGGTTACCGGTTAGGTGCGTCGTGGACACGAACGAACACTTCCTGCACTTCAGAGGCCCATCACACGATACACGGACGTGAAGACTCCGGCGCTGTTCTTCGTTCCAATTACTTTGTAATATTTCCCTGCGACACAGCACTTTCCGATTCTGATGATGAATGATGTGACGGTATAGCTGTGTAGCGACATATAAATACGACACAAAGCAGGGGAGCGAGAGAATGAGAAACATTCGATGACGCTGCAAGACACGACGGACGAAGTTCCTGGAGAATGAAATAGTTTACTACCTCCTCCTCTGCGGCTTCGCACGCGTCTACACATACACGCATCACACATTACTGAATTCGGTTTTATCCTTTTCACTCCCAGACTGCAGCCATAGCGTTACTGGGGCTGTTTTACGGTCACAGTTTTTCCATATAGGAAATGATGGGAGTGCAAAGCTCTGTAGACTCTGCTTCGGGCGTTACAGAGATACGCAGGTACTCTGTCTGTGCACCCGCTCACCCTGTTCCTCCCCACCACACACACACACACACACACACACACACACACACACACGGCTTCCACACTCACCCCAAGCAACAACAGCGGTTTATTACATCCACAGTATTTGCACATCAATAATTATTTGCATTACGAGTCACGTATGTACAAAATTTAACTGTAAGTGCTCCACACGCTCCTGCGTTATGCTTCTATGGCACCTACGTTCCACCCACACCCCATGGGAGGTAGCTGGTTCCTACCGCCATCGTGCGTGGTCAAATGCAACCAGCTCAACTTGCAAGCCTGTCTAGCATCGGCATTTATGTTCAAGCAGGCATTTCTCTTTGTGAAACTTCCTGGCAGATTAAAACTGTGTGCCCGACCGAGACTCGAACTCGGGACCTTTGCCTTTCGCGGGCAAGTGCTCTACCATCTGAGCTACCGAAGCAAGCCCACGCCCGGTACTCACAGCCTTACTTCTGCCAGTATCTCGTCCCCTACCTTCCAAACTTTACAGAAGCTCTCCTACGAACCTTGCAGAACTAGCACTCCTGAAAGAAAGGATACTGCGGAGACATGGCTTAGCGACAGCCTGGGGGATGTTTCCAGAATGAGATCTTCACTCTGCAGCGGAGTGTGCGCTGTTATGAAACTTCGTGGCAGATTAAAACTGTGTGCCCGACCGAGACTCTAACTCAGGAGTGCTAGTTCTGCAAGGTTCGTAGGAGAGCTTCTGTAAAGTTTGGAAGATAGGAGACGAGATACTGGCAGAAGTAAAGCTGTGAGTACCGGGCGGGGTCGTGCTTCGGTAGCTCAGATGGTAGAGCACTTGCCCGCGAAAGGCAAAGGTCCCGAGTTCGAGTCTCGGTCGGGCACACAGTTTTAATCTGCCAGGAAGTTTCATATCAGCGCACACTCCGCTGCAGAGTGAAAATCTCATTCTGGATTTCTCTTTGTGTTTTCATATTTTCTACAACCCCTGTAAATTCATTCATACATTACATGCACGAATACACACACCCGCCAGTCCAAAAAGCTTCGAGACTCGTTTAATGAAAAAACTAGTGCAATATTAAAATGGTGGTTTAAATGATTTTTAAATAGTCCCTCCCCTCCCCATCCCGCTTCAATACGACAACATAAAACCAGGTGAAATCGATTATGTAGTCAAAGCGTTGATACTTCATGTGAATTTCTACACACTGTCGTTTTGTGTTATGTTCCTACTGATCACGCCAAGCCTCGTCATCTGTGGCGATTTTCTTCTGACCAGAACTGTTACAATCGCGTCGTTTTTTGTTCGGGTGTCTAGGTGTGCGGGGGACGAGCGTCGCACGTACTTTTCTCTTCTTGAAAACATCCTGCACTGCTTGCTCACAAGTGACTGGTCGAGGACACAGCTGTTGCTCACAGTTGTCAGTTCATGTTGCTACCGTAGTTGCTGCGATGGCGTCGATTATACGTCAGCAGTGAAGACGGTCTGGGAATTTTTAGGAAGGACGGCATACACATATACCATGTCTATCATATCATAGAATGCATTAAACAAGCAATCATTTTGTAAGTATGTAAGCGTGGGAAAAGCAAAAGTTGTCCAGAAAATCTTTTTAGACGTGACCCTCGTTAACGAACAGATGAACTGCCCATCACACTGAAGGCTGGGAAACACTTATTTCGATACACAAATAGGTTCCTCTGAGGTGTCTGCACATGCGAATCTCGGCATGCTCTGCCCCGAGTCCGCTGAGGAGAGGTACTAGGGCACTCGAGAGGCAGTGCGGTCTCCGGGCCACCTCGATCGCCTGATTTTTACCAGTGGAGCAAATTAAACGGTCATGCATACTTCACACAATGGAACAGTTGCAGCTGAACAGAGAAGACGCTACTGCTGGTATCCCTCAGGCAAATCTGCTACGCGTTTCACGGTTTGACAAATCGAGATCAGAGCTGCATTGACGTCAACAATGGCCATTCCAAGCCTTCTCTGCGATGTCCACTAACAAGGTTCAGTCCCTTGTCTGTCAAATTGTAAATATTTTCCTAGCCAGTTTCATTTTGCCTACCACGTACACAGATAATAGATACAAATAGGTAACTGCAAATATTTGGTTTCAAACAATTATTCCGTCGCCTTCACTACTTCCCAGACATTTTCGTTCCTTAGCTATTGTTTTATACATACTCGCTCTGGAGCTACCTTCCTCTCCTTTAAGCAAAATGCAGCCAAGTGTTGACCTCATCAACAGGCACGGAAGAATAAGAGGGGCAGTCATAAGATATGATGAATTATGCCACCAATGTTAAATTACATTTCAATTTCCTCCATCCCAGTAAGCATGTGGAAGACAAGGCAGTTAAGTTACGAGGGAGAGTCAAATGAAAATCTTAAAAGTGTAATGTATATTCGACACACAGCACCATTGTTTTGTAAGTTGGCAGTACTGATGACAATGACGTAAGGAAAGCCCTACAGATGGCAGCATACTACACACAAGTGAAAGACTGTCACACTAGAAGTTCAAAATGGCTGACTTGCTCGCGACATACACCAAGGAAGAACAGCGTTCTACTATACGCTTTCTGAGCAGTGAAGGTACGAAACCTACTTACCTATATTCATCGGCGAATCAAGGTGCAGTATTATGTTGCATGTTTATCACTGCGGCAAGTGTACGAGTGTAGTAGGTAGTTCGGTAATGGCGTCGCCTCTGTCATCCCGTTTACATGGGGCACCCATAACCAGATTTCGTAAACCGAATGGCCTATATCGCTTCTGGGGCATCATGTTCACTTCAAAATCGATTCTGGAAATCCGCTTCCAATTGCCGGTTTTCCAATTCCGCAGACGATTTGCGCTACTGCATAAACGGAACCTAATTTGATACGTGCTTTAAGTTATCTTTTTTTCCGCAAAATATTCGGTTAACTTGAACTTATTGTGCAGTGAAGGAGAAGCAGAAATATTAGGTTGAGCAAGAAGCTGTCTACGTGCAATATTTAAATGAACAGAAATAACGATTTTGTTGACTGAATCAGGAAATGGATCAGCTGTTTTCCAGCCGCCATATTTAACTGCGCTGACAAATGAGCTTCAGGCGTTAAGATGTAAACACGACAGGGAAAAACGGTTTCCGAAATACGGTTTTAGTCTTGGGGAAGATATGTCGCATGTAAATGTAGTGTGCGACAGACGCTCGAAAGCCCAGGTCACGCAAACCGCGTTAGTCGACTGCAGCAGTTGAAGCCAATGTGGTGGGGGGATAAAATAAGCGCAAATCTGAACGTCAGTAGTGGAGCAGCACGTGACATCGTTCATGAAGTGTCTGCGAGATACATGTCGCGACAGCTCACTCCGGAACACCCTGTCACCTCCACCAAACTCACCAGACCGCGCACTGAGTGATTATCAAATGTCTGGACCACTCAGAGGCGATGAGAAGAAAGAAACGTCGTTCCGATGGAGAGGTGCAGCAAGCAGTGCACGAGTGCCTGCGTACACGACACATACGCGTTTCGAGAGGAATCCGCGCGCTTCCTACCTACTGGAGAAAGTGTGTTAACGACATGGTGTCTTCGTCGAAGAATGACACCCTTGGGTTCCCGTTTTTACAATAAACAATTTTTTTAAATATTTAAAGTTTTCATTTGATTCCCTCTCGTACTTGCCGTCTCAGCATAGGTCTAGCTGGAACGTCTGAATAGCACCGCTGTACAGGCCAAATGCGTCGCATTTCACGCTAGTTAGAAGTGTGCGATTATGAATCAAGGCCGATTGTATTCCAGCGAGCATGAGTGATTCCTAGCAATTGGAAACTACCTCAAATTTCCGAAGGAGGAGAAGGAAGAAGTAGGACTACTACTCGCTGCTTCGTCTGATTTCTTACCGGAAGGGTCAGCCGAACCTCCTTGTAGGATTGACACCCGCCCGCACGTTGCCGGTAACGACGATTATTGTTGTAATTTATGCACGGCAGTGTGGCCACGGGTATTGTTGGCTGTCGGCTGGTAGCAGACTGGTAGTTGGCGAGCGTGGTGCGGCTCACGGCGGCGGAGCGGCAACGCAGCCGACGTGGCGGCCAGCCGTCGCTACTGTTTCACACGGCACGTGACGCAACGTGTTACGTCTCCCAGACGTAGCGTGTCGACACCTGCAGGCCGGCGAGCGCACAGCACACGCCACTGCCGGCGCACCTCGCCGTTTCCAGCAGCCAACGCGACGCGACCATCCCCGGGACCGAAATTTGGTTCACGTTGAGGTCTGCCCTCCGCAACCGGCGCGTCTCGCGGTTTGCTGAACCCAAGAGTAGCAGTTTCCGTTCTGCTCTTTGCGAGAATTTTCTTTCCGCACTGGCCCGAATAGAAGCCGCACTGTTTTCCCAAAAAATTCGGCCACAATAAATCGGCGTACGGCTTATATGAGCGACCCTACAAATAACGGTATAGAAGACCTGTTCAAAAAATTCCACATCTTTGGCCACAACACTTTTCTACGCTTACCTTTTACTTACTGTGCTTGGTCTCCTTCGAAGTATTCCGCTACACGATTGATACTCTGCTCCCAACGCCGTTTCTTCTTACGGAAACGGTCCCTGGTATGGCTCCTGCTCTATCGCGGCCGTCTGCGAATTTCCTTCTATCTCGTCTATCGTTGTATATCTTCGTCCTTTCGACGCATTTTCAACTTTGGAAATTAAAGGAAAAGTTCGCAGAAGCCAGGTCTGGAGAGCACGGAGGATGAGCCATCACAGTGATTTCGTTTTTGTGCAACAGTCACGCACCAACAGTGATGAACGGTGTGGGTGCGTTATCGTGATGCAAGAGCCATGAATTGGCTCGCCACATTTAAGGCCGTTTCTCACATTTTCTCGCAGGCGTCTGAACGCGCCCCATTAGTACTACCGGTTAACAGTTTGTCCTTGTTGCACGAATTCGTGATAACTAATCCTACTAAGTCAAAACTTTCACATTTGATCTAACCTGACGACGACCTTTTCGTTCTTGAGAACTTTTCCCCACCCAGTGTGGAGATTGAACCTTGGTGTCAACATTATAACCGTAGACCCACGTCTTGGTTAAAATTGCTCCAAGCATTGTGGGACTTTACATCTGAGGTCAGAAGTCCCCTAGACTTAGACTACTTAAAGCTAACTAACCTAAGGACTTCACACACAGCCATGCCCGGGGCAGGATTCGAACCTGCGACCGTAGCAGCAGCGCGGTTCCGGGCTGAAGCGCCTAGAACCGCTCTACGACAGCGGCCGGCTTATCACCAGTTACGATTTTCTTAAGGAACACCTCGTTCTCATTTGTGCGATCTGAAAGCTCTTCAAAGATTGAGAGGTGAAGGTCTTTCTGGTCTTGACTCATGAGCCATGGGATGAACATAACGTCAACACGATGCATTCCAAGATGCTGTGTCAAATTGCTAAAGGGAAATGCCGGGATGGTTCCTCCCCTATCATTCCGTAATCAGAGGTTCTGCTCCGTCTGTAATGAGCTGTCGACGGGACGTTAAACTCTTAATTTTCTCCTCCTCCTCTAAACCTACCTGTAAACCCACCTGAAAGACATCTACCAGACCGCCTCCGAATTGGTTGGACATCTCCTTTGACCGACCTGGTGGGGATCCCAAACTCTCGAGTAGCACTCAAGGATGGGTCACACTAGTATCGTATGTGCGGTCACCTTCACGGCTGAACCATTCTTTCATAAAATTCTCCTAAAAAACCGAAGTCGACTATTCGCCTTATCTAGTACCGTCCCTACATGCTCGTTCCATTTCATACTGCTTTGGAAGGCTACACCTAGATATTCAATCGTCGTTACTGTGTCAAGCAGTGCAGTACTAATGCTGTATTTGAACATCACTATCTTTCTTCCCCTTCTCAACTGCATCAACTTAAAATTTTCCACACTTCGAGCCACCTGCCATTCATCACACCAACTAGAAATTTGGTCTAATTTATCTTGTATCCTCCTACATTCACTCAACGACGACACCTTCCCATACACCACAGGGTCGTCACCTTGTCGGCCATATCATTTTTGTACGTAGAAAATACGAGCGGTCCTATTACAACCTTTTCTCACATACATGGTTAACGTCAAATATTTGAAACATCAAGTGATTTGTTAAGATGAGATGTCTGAATCCGTTTTAGACATGGCAGTTCCATTCTTTAAGGAATCGCGGGTGAGAGGTTTATTGGTTTCGAACTATTTGCAAGTGGAACAAGAAAAGAAGTAACTAGTAGTGGTACAGAGCACCCTCGGCTACGCACCACACGGTGGCTTGTCGAGTATTTAAGTAGATAGAGGAAGCAAACTCCTTTTAACTTTAATACTCGACTTACGGAGTTCAACACTTAACGTAAGATTATACCTCTTAATGAGCAGATTACGAAAATAGTTCAAATTTTTTAATTCGGCCAATAACTATATGAAATACTGGAAAGCAATTTTTTGTTGGCCCTGGAAGCCGTTAGATAGGTAACATGCAACTGGAACAGAAAACTAAAATTAAAACTGCTGAACACAGACTTCCCAGAACGATGAGGGTACAAAGCGGCCGAAATGAATCTGCTTCATTCAGGCGAGTACTGGATTATATTGAGAGCGAAATGGAAGTCGTAACGAGAATTACGTGTCAACTGGCGAGATTATCTTGCTCAGCAGATCATACATCTGAAATCATCGAGAGCTAGGGAACTAGGACGATATCCTAACAATCATCCGATATGAGAAAGCATGCGGGAGTAACCACTTCAGCAGGTAGCGAGGGATCTGATACAAGAGGCACGTGTCCTCGTGAGTGGCGACACAATTATGTTAAATTTCTCTTACACGATAAATTACACAAATTTAGAGGTTGGAATTCAAGAAGATATCCAGGGATAGCATTATTAACACAAACTGAGTCGACTGTACAGAAAATGTTGTAGAGATGGTGCATGGCAGACTACGTTTTATAGGCAGAACGCACATACGGTACAGCAAGTTCAGTAAAGAAACACGTGACACAATGCTTGCCCGTCCTTTCCTAGACTGAAGTACAGTCTTACCACACAACATTAACGCGAGAGACAATAAAAGTTCGAAGAAATGTGGTTCGTTTTCTGTTCTCACGAAATATAACGAATATAAACAAAACTAGATAAGGTGGCAATAATTAAAACACAGGCGCTTTTCGTATCGATAAAATCTTAAAGTATCCATCAACGACTTTCTCCTCCGAATGCCAAAAAATTTTGTTTCCTCTCGCCTTACAAGGGGAGGAATGACTACCGCGAAAAATAAGAGAAATCAGAACTCGCAGGGAAAAATTTATACAGTAATTTTTCTCAAGCGTCGTAAGAGACAATTTTGGAAAGTGATGGCTTGCTCCCTCTGCCAAATCCTTAATTGAGATTTTCAGAGTAGTAGTCTGGATGCAGCAGTAGTGACGTTTCATTAACCGGCTAACACTGGATGAAGGATAGCATATTCCACAACGTTTTGCGACCGCGTCCGGGAGACACCACTTAATCAGATTTTTCGGCTGTCAACATCACCGACGTCCGATACGTCAGTTGCCCCATACATTAGCTTCTGGCGGGAGTGTTTTGATAAAGAACGCCAGCTTGCACTATATACGAATGTACTGACCGTTCTGGTTATAGTCTAAAGTGCAAAGGAATAACATTTCGTTCGTAATTAGACTTCAAGCGACATTTTCTTTTATGTACATGAATTCTGGCTGTGCTGTTCACTTTTACTGTATTGCTTTTATTTCTGTCATTTGACATTACATTTCTTGTCAGTCCACCTAGAGAATCTCTTTGGATGAACGCGGAGAGAAGATTGGAAACCGACCAAAGATGGCAAAATATGTTCCGAGCATTTCCGGGAAGAGGACATAGACCAAACATCAGTTTCGTCAGCCTCTGTCAACCCTGTTTTACTAAACCATCGCAGAATTTACGATTGCAGTTTGGTATAAAATTACATATATACACTATGACAAGTAGTCCACCTGTAACACTCACTCGGAGTGCGCCCGTAGTTGCTTTTTGCGTCTGAAGACTTTTTTCCCTTCAGAATGATATGCTGTGTTCTGTTCGCTAAGAAACTCTTAATTGTATCACACGGTCTGATATGCAGTATGCTCCTATTTTTTCCATTTCGCGGCAGTGTAGAAATTATCAAACGAGTTACTGAAGTAAAGGAACATGATATTTGTGTGGATGCCGGTACCTAGCTATGTAACAGAACAATTCCGTACTTCTATCTAATATTACCATAATGGAACTTCATTTTTACTGCAGTACACAAAAACAATTGTCTACCGGCGACTATGTTCATACATACTATACATGGTATTTCAGGCCAGAAGATAAGAACGCGAAGCTTTTAGTGCCCAGGCAAAAGTTAATCTTTCCATACGAGGGTACCATAAAATTTCACATCTGTACCGAACAGACATGCACGTGGCGACCTTAATGCCGTTATGGAGTTGCATCTACCAACTTATGGCGTCACTCAGGATGCGCAGCTACGGAACGTTGACGTCAGCAGCGCCAGGTAATGTGAAAACCAATATCCGAAAATAGTCCTCCGAGAGCGGGCTTCCGAGCGCTAATCTGAACTCCAGCTGCAAAGGCAGTGAGAGCGGCCGTAACTGTTAGAAAAAACCGTATGATGATTGCGTGAAATTCTACTCTCGGCCTCTAAAAAATTTTAAATACAGATTCGCGAGAAGGTCCTGCTAGTAAAATGCTACCTACGAAAATTTAGGACTACGTCTGCTTCCCAGGGAGACATCACATCGCGCATAATTTATACTCATCGGTCTAGTGCATTTAAAAATTATTCGATGAGTGGTATCTCAGTTAATTTTTTAGGCCTCCGTTGCAGCATGTTTATTTTAATACGATGTAATTCAAAGATCTTGTCCTCCGCTATCTGTTGAAAGAAAAAATCGTGTTTGCTCTCTGTGCTTTTAATTGTCTCCCTCTCTACGGAGACGAAGACTGTATCAGAGCGATCTATTCTCGTTCATCGCCTCGACATTTTGTTCTTCCGAGCTCCGGCGTACGTAATTAGCTCCAATACAAGACGCTTAATTATTAACACCACGCAAAAAGATTTCAAATTCAAATTTGTCTGCTGATGTATACGAGTCCATGTCTGGGATTCAGACAGCTGACGGGCTCAAGTAAAAGCACATGTAAAGGAAATTTATTCTTTGTTATTTCTCCGTGTGAACTGATCAAGCAAAAATTTTAATTTCCCAGCTTCGTCTGTTACTAGATTCAGCGCCCAGCATTGCCCGGGATGTTTACTATCTGCCACACCGAGGGACTGGCCTTGTGCCTCCTTGATACTCTTAGGCAAATGTGAGCTGCATGGGAAACTGCAGTCGCTTTAAATCGAAGGCATATTAAATCTCTGGACATCAACTGAATGCGAGGAATGAAACGTCTGCACCCGCGGAATACCGCGTCATGCTCGTGGCCTTACGTTCTTCACGGTCAGCCTTGTTCCGTTGCTTAAGTAACACTGGCAGTCGTATTTCTGTCAAATTCCCAAGCTTTCGCTCGTCCCGCGTATGATGGTACCAACTCCAAAGACAGGCACTGCCGCTGTAATTTATTATCGCGGTAGGAATTACTGTCAGTTTCTAAGTCATTTAATTTTTGATCCGTTTTCTTCATTGTTTCATCTGAATGCAGAAATTTGACGTAAATTTAGAGCTTTTAGATATTTTGCAAATAACCTTTTCCCTTTATGTATTACAAACATGTAAGTTTCAAGTCAGATAATCTTATATAGACAGTAATCTTCCTCTTGTTTTTATGGTAAAATGTGCAAAATTTTATTAAGATCGGAATAAGACTGTAGGTTTGTATGAACTACAAACAAACAAGCCGACACACTTCTTTACCTAGCTAAGTAGACGCACAAACGGAAGCAAAGAAATACTGTTCCAACGTTCCTGTTTCCCTCCGTGCGAAGAGTCCACTCGGTAAAAGAATATCTGAACGCCCACGAGGGCGCAGTCTTCTTTCTTTCATTAATTAACAACATAGTTTTAAATGTGAAATACGCTGAAAAAGGGGGATGTTTGGTGACCGTGGCCCGGAGCAGTAACGAGTGGACAGATTCAAGAACATAGTACGTAGGTCTCCCTCACACAGCAAAATTTAATTAAAATGACCAGTGTCTGATGTGAAGCATCCATTTTCTAGCTGTCGTGGCTGTTAAGACACGTGTACTCTGACGTGGTCAAATCACATCGCGGTGGTCATCAAGACATCGTTCGTCTCTTTAGCAGCAACATATTTTTCCAAGGTGAAAATTCGAGACTTTCTACAAATGACGTACTTTGACACGCGAAAACTGCTAATACAAAATATAATACCACATGAAATATTTTTATCAATTTACACCATTATAAAGTAAGACGAATGCGTTAACTTCCCAACAGAATACCCAAATTCGTTCCATGTTCCCGGTACGCCCTTGTAGAAAGAAAAGCTTCTAAAGACCGTCATAGAGGCCGGAAATGTTAACATGAAAAGCAAATGGCAAGACAGTACTGATACCACGAATTCCCGTATTTCGACGAAGTTACCATTCACCTTTAAACTGTCTGTTTCCAGGAAAGTTAGTGTGTTTACCAGCGCGATTGAAGCCCATCAGAATGTGCTCTGCTATTTTAACGACCAGCCAACTTGCTCCTAAAGCTATTCGGATTTCCACAGTCTATACGACACTCGAAACAACAGATATGGTTTTTATTTACTGTAACATCATGGCGTGTTTTCAGCAAAGGCCACCGGGGGCCGAAAGCAATAATATCGTGGTTGTGTAGTAGATGCTATTGTGCTAACAAAAATAAAATCATCTTAAAACTACGACTTGTTTCATATAAATGAAATTATTAATTGCACTTTTTTCCTAAATGATGAGAAAGAAATCCCAAGTGAAGCAGGCTGCTTTACCATCGTATGCACTGTTGTTTGCAGACTTCGATATCACTGAGGGAGACATTCTCCTAGCAACTCCAATCACTGTTTCGCACGATTAAGTCGCCATTCTCTTTATGCAGATTGATGACAAGAACCTTGTATTCTGGTGAGCATTACAAAAAGCGTTTACATTTCATCGTCCTTCAGATTTGCCACTATTTATTTGTGGAGATTATGGTAGTGTCGCACTTTGTGTTCAATGAAGACAAGAAGAGAGACTATGCACAAGGAAAGAACAAACTCTAATATGCTACCTTTTTCTAAATAGATCGTAATTACTAACAGACTCTCAGGAGCTTTATATATGATACTATTCACTTTGCCTTCTACTTTGTCAAACATAAAATTTCACGATTCCAATCCAATAATTATCTGGGAAGTAGATTCACACACGAGTCAGCAACATTATATCCTACTTTCCTCCCGCTTTCGGCTGCAGAGTGGGTAAGTTTAAGATTCTAAATCAGATCCCTCGTTTGCTCTAGCTTTACTTTTTTACGTTTTATTTTTTTACCGGGCTATCATAGTTTACGTTCATTTTTTAAACTACAGTCCCCACTAAACTAGCAGATTAAATCAATTCACAGGTCGGGACAGGACAAGGTGAATTTCGTCTCCAAACCTTCAAGGTCTAGTGAAGATCTATGTGTAAGGTGGAGAGACGAAGTCTTAGTTGGAAGGGTAACATCACAAATTGAGTACCGCGTTTTACGAGGCGATAAAAAGCGAGTGATGCAAACAGAATGAAGAAAGATTCATCAACAAAGGAGTGATATGAATGGTACATGTTCGGAGCACAACTGATACGTCCACAAAAGGAACTGAAAAGCGTCGCCAAATGTGTGACTAATTATTAATAAACGGGCCAAACGGACTTGTAATCACCATCATTTGGCCAGTATAAATGTTGGCCCATTGTTATTACTGTAAGAACGCAAGCCAAAGTTCCGGATTAGGTATTTATCTTGTCTAGTGTTGGGATGAGAACGTCGTTAATGTGAACTGGTAGTAAGGTAAAAGCCCTACGATAGAAATGGCAGACTAGCCCAAAAACTAGTGTGATGCAGCTCTCCACATTAGTTAACCTTGCGCAAATGTTTTGCTATCAGTCGAACTCCAGAAACGTACAACAGATAGGTGCTTACTTTATTTAAGCCTTAGTCTCGTTCTACAATTTTCTTTCACACTTTCCTCCCTTACTAACACAACTACTCGTTCGTGTCTCACGATGTGTTCTTTCAACAGACCCCTCCTTTTTATGAAATGAAATTTCCCCCCCCCCCCTCCGATTCACATAAACGGGAATGTCGATTGAGAGTTCCTCTCTTCAGCTCAGGTCAGTTGAATCCAATCACGATGGTTCTGAGGTATGTGAGGAAGAATGTGAAGAGTAGACGTCCATAGAACTGGCGTACGAAGAACATTTACTCCACAACGACAATGCAAGGTTGCATATGGCACGTACTATTTGGGGATTTCCGAGCAAAAAACAAAACGAGATTTGTTCCCCATTCTCTGTACACAGCAAACTTAGCTCCGCGAGGCATTTATTCTTCCCTAAGATGAAGCTAGAGTCGACGTGGGAGGTGATTTGCAATAGTGGAGGAAATTCGAGCAGGATGGCAGAGGGCTCTAAAATACTCTAAGAAAGAAAGACCTCCACGATCGATTTGAAATGTGGGGGCAAAGTTGGGTTGGGTGTATTAGCTTTAAACGGAACTACTTTGAAGGTGACGGGTACAAATTGAGACTTTTGTACAACATAAGAATTATAAATAACGTATTTGAAAGTAGGTGAGCGAATCACATCACAAGTTAACAACAGAATAACTGAAAAAGCTAACAGTTTAAATTATTTACGAAACCAGCAAAGGGAGTTACAGATAACAAAGTTCATCAGTTAGGGTATATATGTGGCACTATTAATAGATCTTGGGTTAGAAAGGAAACAAAAGTTATTTTTTTATAAGAAAACTATTGTGGTGACGTCTCTGCTGACTGGGAATGAAAATACAGGAGGCTGAAATGAGATTGGCAACAACAGTGAAAGGTTGCACACGCGAAGACGGATTAGGAATGTGAATGAATTAGAGAAGAAATTCACGTTAAAGGGATAAACAACCCAATAGAGAAAGCCAGAAACAAATGGAAAAATCCGAGAGCAAGAAGAAATCCTGGTATGCCCAAAATGATGTGGGCTCAACAATAACCTGTGAAGACGGAACAGCCCTAGTCCCTGGAAGTGGTGGTGGTTTAGTAGTATCTCACGGAAACTACTTATTACATTACACCACCTCATATGTGGCGAAACACGCTGCTGCTCCTCGGTTAAAAGGGAGCTCGTCGTCGACGCGCCAGGTGGCCAAAATGGGGGAAGAGAGATGGCGTGGCGAGTCGGCGGATGCGGCCGGCCGGAAGACACGTCTGCGCGGCTGGGCCCACGCGCATGCGCGCGCGCACGCGCACAACGCCGCCCGGCTGGCCGCGCGGATCCGTGCCGAATACAAACGGCGCCATCAGGGAGACGCCCGCCGCCGGGTTCGACGCACCCTTATAAGCGGCCCTGCCGCGACGTGGGGCCCCTAAAGGCGACCGTACCGAGCCTTTACGACTGGCGCGACGCCCTTTAACGCCCCTCTACAGGTGCGGACGCCGCCGGTGGATGGGCGAACAATACCGTCTCCACCGGAAGTTGAAGCCGAGCTAGGTGTGCCGCAGTGGCCGGACACACTAAAGTAGTATTCGGACGAACGGATGCGCGAATCTTCCTCAGACCAATGGAATTTAGTCTTTCTACAGTGCAAGGGGACTTTCATGTAAAAACACACACTACTTGAAAGATGGACCAAATGCACAGTTCTGATGATACGAGAATGAAATTTTGCAGCATGCTTCACCTGAAATTAACACATTTACTGTTAAGTGCTGAAGAGCGAAAAGCTATTTACAATTTGTACAGAAACCAGGTGTCAGTTATAAGAGTCGAGGGACATCAAAGGGAAGCAGTGGTTGGGAAGGGAGTGAGACAGGGTTGTAGCCTCTCCCCGATGTTATTCAGTCTCTCTGCTGAGCAAGCAGTGAAGAAAACAAAAGAAAAATTTGCAGTAGGGATTAAAATCCATGGACAAGAAATAAAAACTTTGAGGTTCGCCGATGACATTGTAATTCTGTCACAGACAGCAAAGGACTTGGAAGAGCATTTGAACGGAATAGATAGTGTCTTGAAAGGAGGATATAAGATGAACATCAACAAAAGCAAAATGAGGATAATGGAATGTAGTCGAATTAAGTCGGGTGATGCTGAGGGAATTAGATTAGGGAATGAGACACTTGAAGTAGTAAAGGAGTTTTGCTATTTGGGGAGCAAAATAACTGATGATGGTCGGAGTAGAAAGGATATAAAATGCAGACTGGCAGTGGCAAGGAAAGCGTTTCTGAAGAAGAGAAATTTGTTAACATCGAGTATTGATTTAAGTGTCAGGAAGTTGTTTCTGAAAGTATTTGTATGGAGTGTAGCCATGTATGGAAGTGAAACATGGACGATAAATAGTTTGGACAAGAAGAGAATAGAAGCTTTCGAAATGTGGTGCTACAGAAGAATGCTGAAGATTAGATGAGTAGATCACATAACTAATGAGGACGTATTGAACAGAATTGGGGAGGAGTTTGTGGCACGACTTGACAAGAAGAAGGGACCGGTTGGTAGGACATGTTCTGAGGTATCAAGGGATCACCAATTTAGTATTGGAGGGCAGCGTTGAGGGTAAAAATCGTAGAGGGAGACCAAGAGATGAATACACTAAGCAGATTCAGAAGGATGTAGGTTGCAGTAGGTACTGGGAGATGAAGAAGCTGGCACAGGATAGAGTAGCATGGAGAGCTGCATCAAACCAGTCTCAAGACTGAAGACAGTAACAACACTGTTAAGTTCCTCAGATTATACATATTTAACATTTTTTTTTTTTTGAAATTTGAAAATCTTATTTCTAAAAATAATATATGTAACTTTTTCTCAGAAAATATAAAAGAGGTTTTCACAAAATTCGAATCGTGAATTGGACTGCTTATGATTTCTGTCACCTGGGACTAGTTCTCTTCATTGTTCGTCTGCTGTTGAGAAGTAAGATGGAAATTCAAATACGACCGGAGGAGAGGGGAGGGGGGGTGGGCATTCTTTCACTTAGGGCGTCACGTGCAACGGACGTGTCCAGCATCTCCTGGTCATATTTTTCCTCCACACACCACTGAGAATGATTAGAATTCAAACCATCACACTTTTGCTTGATTTAAAGGCCCGAAGATGCGTCACGGTCAGCCTTGGTCATCACAACACCTCAAACTGGACGCTTTGAGTCGTCTGGTCTATTCCTCCTTTCCCTAGACTGATCTGTAAGGTGGGTAGCAGAGGGTATTTAGGTAACATTTCCACACTTTTCTACTTGCCGTTAGTACACGGAAGGAACTGTCTCTACAGCTAAATTATCTATTTGCTCACGGTCATTTAACGAAATGCATGTGGAAGGAAGTAACATGTTATCCGACCCTTCCTGGAATGTGCGCTCACGGATGAGAAGCAGGGAACTTTTCCGTGAAGAATGACTGTCTTGTAGCGCCTACCTCTGCACTTCGATGAACATCTGCGTGCCACTCCTGGGTTTACGAACTTAGTGTCCCCGAGAAAAAACGCGACATTCTTTTTAGATCTTCTACATCTGATCTACCGATATTGGTGTCCCAAACTGGCGAGAAATTCCCAAGAATCGATCGAGTGTGTGCGCTCTATCTCTACCGTGAGGAAATACATTTCCTTCGGATTCTTCGAATGAATCTTGGCCCGTCACTTGCTGCAACTATTTTTACGTGATAGATGCACGTGAGGTTGTTCTGGGCGCTATCATACATACATACTTTACGACTGTTACCGTTTCCATTGATTTATCGCCAATGGTGTAGCAGTAATTCTATCACTTCGCCTGTTTATCCGCAAAATCGTTTTATTTATTTACTTTCACGGTCAACTTCAAGTCTAATCACGAAGCGTACATCTCCTGTAGAACCTCCTCCATTCTGATACAATTTTTCTTTGCTGAAGAAAATATACAGTAAGTAGCAATATTCACGGCAGTAGCTGCGTAAAAAGAGTGATTTTCTTCCCGTTGTGAAATACCACCACCGCACGCTCCTAGAATTAAAATTGCATGACGCTGGTGCTATTGTCACGTGTACTGGCCTGGACAGGTTTAATTTTCCCCATTTATATTTAAAATGATTTGCTTTCAAACATTTCATTAAATTTTATTATTCGATATTCTGCTTTTGAAAACATGCACTTCTGTCATCCATAAATTACTGTTTATCGACTGTCGACGGAAACTGATTTATCACTCAACCCTGCACCATCCACACACTAACTAGCATTTAGTAACTAGTTCTGGTTGCCATTATAAACGCAGGTGAAAGAAACGTTCTCCGCGAAAAAAATTAGGATGGTCGTTCGTTAACGGCTGTAGCTGAAGAAGACTTTTCGAAAACTAGCGTTTTTACATATTTGCATCGGAAAAACTTTCGCAAATGAAACACGAAATGAGGTGCCGGAGCTCATCTTCAAAGCTCAGATATTATCTATTAAGAATTGTGAACTGTAAAATTACTTTCTCCTCCGAAATATAGTACCCAAGTTAACGTCCCCACTTTTTAACAGGAACAATGCTCAATAATTTCGTGTGCTTATTATATTCCGTAGATGCAGTACTTAATGCAGTGGCCGTGTTAGCAAGATAGAGGGCACTACCACTTGCTCATAGTACAATTCCTCAGACGTGTAAAAGTGGAACCCAAAGGAGATGATGATGATGATGTATCGCGCGCACTCTGAAGGACCGGACCCTATCCTACTTGCAGGTGTCAACTGAGAATTGGATCAGAATATCGTTTAATCAAAGCTTATGATGGGGATATAGTTGAGCTGCAAGCGCCGTACCGTCTTCATCACAATGGGAGGACGAGCTCAAATTTGCCTCATAAATTGGGACGTATTCTACATTTAAGGCTTATCACCAAACAAGAAATCATGAAGTAGTAGTTCATGAGTATCCAATATCTGGGCTCACATTTAATAAGGCATCCATTATATATATATATATATATATATATATATATATATATATATATATATATATATATATATATGTGTGTGTGTGTGTGTGTGTGTGTGTGTGTGTGTGTGTGTGTGTGTCACGGCCGGCATTAGGATTATAAGCACTAGGGTTCCGGACTGTAGCGCCTAGAACCGCTCGGCCACCCCGGCCGGCGTGTCAGTAGATATGCGTTTCATTCTTCTACGTCGCGCTCTGTATGACGAAAGAATATTTTATCCCCGAAGCTGACAAGATATTTTAATTTTTGTTTATTCCTCGTCGTATTTATACCCTTCCCACTCGTCATGTTGGTTGAATAAATGTGTCTGCTTTTTCGGACTTCTGACGGAGTAACGGGATGTCCCTTAATTTTTTTTTTTAAATTTTATACTGATCGCACACGAAACAATCACTGCTGATCTGATACAATTAAATTGAGACATTTGAGTCTATCTACGATGACGACAGAAGCTCAAGCAATGAATTAAAATTTGTGTCACGGCCAGAACTTGAACCCAGGTCTCCTTGCTTACTAGGCAGGTGTGCTAAGCACTATAGCAGCATAGGTAACATGGCTGCACGGACTATCCTAGGCAATTGCCCTCCGTAAGAAGGGGAAAATAAGCTGAAGACGTGAATTGAAGTTTGTGTTAAGGAGGCTACTGGAGTAGGGTAGTCCATACACTGCTGCAGTCGTATAATGCCTCGCACATCTGCCTAGTAAGCACAACGAGAGACATGCTCAAGCCCTAACTGGGGCACAAATTTTAATTCGTTTCTTCAGCTTCCATCATTATCGTAGAATCAGTGCTGAATTCCGTGTTGTTCTGTTCAACATGCCATGGATATTTGTCTGCCTATAGTTGTCCAGCTAAGATAATTCTCTATCTACTGGTGCCAATATTGAATACAGGTGCAACTTCAGCCTACCTGTCTCTTTTGTAACAAAATTTGAAATTTAATCACGAATAAGTTTCGGAGTAGGAGGCAATGAGACTTCCATCTTTAATTTTTACACATGTTTCGTACGTATTTCAAGATTCGTCTCAATCAAAATCTTAGCTTCAGCTTCTATTGAGGTTCTTCGCCGAGCACTGCAACAGGACTAGAAGGTCCCGCTCCTTGCAGTTGATGACGTTTAACCAGGAGCACCACGTTTTCTCAGAAGTTTCCTCCTACCCCTCCCACCCCCAACGACACTGGGGTTAACACTGTAAATCTTAGCTCGTAAGTAAATTTTGTACACACTTAACAGCTGGACCGTAATGAGTAAGACTGAGCCTTTACAATATATCCTAAAAATAAATAAAATATCAAGCTTTATGGATAACTCGAGCAATATTCGCCAGGGCGGTGTGGCATTGACAGGAATACAGTGGTTATTGTCAATTTTGTGACGTCGCGTACCTCTACGTCAGAAACCCGAAATTTCAAGCATTTCTATCCAATCAACATGAGCAGGGGAAAAAGTATGAACAGGACAGGAAACAAGACTGAAGTGTAAATGTCCTCTCAGCTTCGCGGGTAAAATATTCTTTCCCAGCAGGGAGCACCGGTACACAGATCAATACATCTCAGATCTGTCGCGGTCACAGTATGCGTACAATGGTCCAATCGCTGTTGGCCTACTCATGTATATAGTTAACACCCATCTGCAAAATTTTTACAATTATAATCTTAATGTAACACGGTTAAAATCAGGAAACACTGAACGCAACATGCCACAGGTGCCCCAAAAACTGGAAGTGCTCTATTGCTGTAGAAGCTGAAAGCACAGGTAGGCTTGGGATGCATAGGCATGGAATAAATACAACAGTACACTCTTTACACGTATATACACACACTATGATTCCTTCCATGAAACTCTAAGGAAGAGCTCATGGTCCATTCAGTCGTGGAAAATGTCGAATTACACATTAAACGCGAATTCTCCTTGATGAGCGCTTAGCATTTCAGCTCGTCACTTATCTGCTACCAGACGGCATGTCTTGTATACTGTATGAACTTTTGTATGTCCCATCTGAAGATGGGCCGGAAAACGCTCGAAAACTGTTTTACAGGAATAAATAAATGTTTCAAAAGAGACTAGTCGTCGCAGTTTTCAGTGTTTTTATTCCATACAGAATCACGTGTCCTAGCATATACGTACACCTTAAGCTTGACATAAAGGTTTCGAATTTACTCGTCTAGCCAACAGACTGAAATAGGGCAGTTATCCGAAGTAGCTAAAGCCAGTGACCGTAAGTTCCTACTAAAGTATACATAGCCTGTGTGTTCATCTCTGGTATTTCGGGAAAAGCAATATTTTTGCAACACTCCCCATAAAACGGCAAAGCCTAACTCAATACCGCCGTTCTTAGCGGTGATCACTTCCGGCGTCGAGAACAAAGCGAATATCGGATACGACCGCTTTGGGAATTATGTGTGCGAATGGAATTCAAAATCACAGAAACTAGAAACTGTCTCTGGTACACTTCCTTTTAACCGTATCAATTTTGACTTGCATTGTTATTTCTGCTCTTCTACCGACCTGTCTGGCAGAACTTACATTTACAGTCCTGTGAAGCTGGAACAGAGCCAAGGATCACGCTGTAGACATCGTTCTCTTCACCTCTCACAAATGAATACAATTACTGGGACTCTTAGCGAAATGTTGTATATAAAAAACTGAAACATCTGCCCGCCTGCGGACACGAAAACATGCGACTTAAGCATTAATGTCTTGTAGAATGTAGACGGCGTTTTCCGAAGACCAGCTTGTGTTCTCGAACGCCGCAGAAAGAAAGCGGGGGGACGTGCGGCGCTCACGGTTCACGCGAACGGAAGCACCGGAAAGCGGACGGTTGCGTTATCTGCGCGGCGCGCATGCGCGTTAGCGGCCGGCGCCAGCCCTGCACGTGTCTCGATAAACTCTCGTGCGGCTAATGCATGCTCCAAATCGATACGCCTATACAATCGATTGTGAGTGCCATGGGAGAGGAGGCGACCTGCATCCTGTGGGGATACCACTGCGGCAACGGGAAGTCGAAAGCAAATACTCCGCAGCATACAAAACTGTCTTACTCCAATCGACCAATATTCATCCACTAGTGAGTTCCTGACGTGATTACCATAGAGTAGTGATGTACAATAAATCAATCTTCGTGTGCGAAAATAACGGATCGAATGGACTCAAACTCTAATAATAAGCAGAAAAGTGCGTAACACTCCCTTGCGTGATTGGGAGGTCAATCTTACGCCAGGCTCACATAGTGAAGATGCACCTAACTGGAAGGGTGATTAAACCGATGTGGAATACGCACAGCAGCAACACGCTAATCACAACCGTACCTGTCGAAAACTCAACCATATGCGTGTTCCACTGACGAGAATATACTACTGATGAACAGCTTCAGCTACTGCTTGCTGGTAGCTGGATGGACAGATCAATGGACAGCTGCCCATGTTCGTAGAAGTATCAGTGTCGTGTCGCTTCTTTCAACATTCCCACGCTTGACTGGTTGGCTAGCTGGCTGGAGGGGACCGAACAGCGATCTCATCAGTCCCATGGTCTAAGGTAGCAGAAACCAAGGGAGGAACAATACAAACAGCACAGTCCAGTCAAGGGGAGGGAAAAAACAAGCAAACGAAAACGTAAAAGGAACGTCGGGACAACAGGAAGGTGAAAGAACAGGAAGGTGAAAGAACAGGGGGCGGGAGGGGGTGGGGGGGGGGGGCAGCGGCGCACCAGAAACTCTACACGCATTGGGGCACCGGCATCCCCAAAGCATGCGACAATCACGACACAATGGGGACAAAACCGAAAAAAAGGGAAACAAAACCGAAAAAAAGAGAAACAAAACCGAAAAAAAGAGAAACAAAACCGAAAAAAGGGAAACAAAACCGAAAAAAAGGGAAACAAAACCGAAAAAAAGGGAAACAAAACCGAAAAAAAGGGAAACAAAACCGAAAAAAAGGGAAACAAAACCGAAAAAAAGGGAAACAAAACCGAAAAAAAGGGAAACAAAACCGAAAAAAGGGAAACAAAACCGAAAAAAGGGAAACAAAACCGAAAAAAGGGAAACAAAACAAAAACCGAAAAAAGGGAAACAAAACCGAAACCACAGTGGAGACAAGACCAAGGTCTATATAACCAGCACTAAATGAGTGACTGTAGTCCTGGATGTAAATTCAAGGCCTTAAACCTGGGAGGTCAAGCCACTTTTTGAACCCAGGACCAAACACCTGGGACAATGAAGGTGGGAAGTGGGTATTCTCACACCTGAAGACCAGGTTCTGCAAGTCTGGTAGTACAGACACTCTTCGAGATCGACGCACTGGGCGAGCTGTGGTGGCCTACTGAAAATCATCTAGGGACGAAATCCGGGCACGACTGTCTATTCCAGAGAGCATTAGTCTACGAAACACAGTTCCCGTCCCAGGCTTCATGGTGTGGGAGTTGATCAATTATAGCTCACGCACAAATTTGTTGTTTCTGCAGGATAAAGTAACCAGCGCCCACTGTATTGCACGCGCTATTATCCCCCTGCTACGGCCATTTCTTTGACAGGAAGGTAGTTTGCCTTTTATACAGGAGAGTCCACGGCCACATACAGCTACTGGGATGCAAAGTGCTCTTTGTGGTGTACAGTGGGAACACCGGACCTTTTGTGAGCTGAACATGATGTGGGAACTTAGGCCTCCAGCAGTGCCTGCAGGAATCTTAACCAAATTGGGGTGAAAATAAAGAAGGAAGTCGCACGATGCTTGGGACAACCTAGTACAGGATGCAATGCGGTACCTTTATGGTAGTATCCTTGCGTGATTACACATTTGCGTAGCAGCCGTAGGGGCTGGGGGTCTATACCGTGTACTGATACAGCTGTTTGTGTACGCTTTGACACGTGTTTCTCATTTGGTTCCAGTTCGTTATCGTATACTACTAGTATGATAAACTACCTGTCACCTAACTTATCAGTAAAATATTGGCTCTGAGGGTGCCGCATTTTTATTTATTTTTTGCAGCATTGCATCTGCATACATTGCCCACCTCTGGTTAGCGACTACGTTTTCCATTCTTCGTGTCATATCGTTCTCTATTATCTATCGACCATAACGATATTTTCTCAAAAAGTGACAACCACTGATTTGTAACTTGAAGTGTTGTTTAGAGGATGGACTAGCACAGACAGCGATACTATAGTAGACCTAATTCCTGAATTACAGTACAACAGATCAACACTTAGAAAATACAGTGGCCTGTCAGTCATGGTTCCCCCCCCCCCCCCCCCCCCCCCTCCTCCAGTTCGAAGAATGTCTTGACACAGGTCTCCACGTTAGTCTGTCCCCTCGTAACTGCGTTTAACTTTCACAACCTACAGCCATCTGAGCCTGCTTACTGCAGGTGAACTTTGGTCTCTCTGTACAATTTTCTCCCCACACTTATCTCCACCACTGAACTGATAATTGTTTTATATCTCAGAGTGTCTCATATTAGCCAACCCGTTCTTTAAATCGAGTTGTGCCACGAATTTCTCGGCGAGTCTATTCTGCAACTCATCATTAGTTATTCGGTATAATCATCTAATCTTAAGCGTTCTTCCGTAATACGGCATCTCGAATCCTTTTTATTCTCTTCCAATATGCACGATTTAAGGACTAAGTTTCATTTCCGTATAAGGCTACATTCCAGAGAAATATTTTCAGCAAACATTTAAAGAGTTAAATTTATATCAAGTGTTACGCGTTTCTGGAAAGAAAAATATTGTTATTGCTATTCCCATTATCCATTTTACATCCCAACGCAGATCGCGAAATGATGTAAGTGCTTGCAACAAAAAATGGGGAATCATTTATTTGCATCGTGCTTGCGGTGAATTATGTAATATAAGAGTGTACAAAAAATTAATATACAGTACTACGAATATTTCATTGCAACTGAAGTGTAGATATTCACATTTAAAGACAAAGTGCCAGAATCGCTGAATGTTCGAGAAACGAGCGGTTGATTCGGAGAACTTGGGCGAAGCCAATATGGGGCACCTACATTGTTAATATCGGCCTGTTGCGTAACAGCCGATGATTATGTAACAAGCATAGTCAGATATGACATTGATCGGAGGCCGGTAGCCGCCACCACCACGCGATGGCCAGGTAATCCGAGGCGAACGGCCGAAACGAACAGAGATCGCGTTATTAATGGAAGACTCGTGCACGCTAGCTCCCCGGCCTCTGATCCAATTACTGGCAACCTCCGTCAGTCTGACTCGCCGGTCCAGGTTTCGGCGCCACCATCGAACGTATGGAGTGCTACCTGTCGAGAGCATTTGAAGGATAGGGGGTTCGTCCCGTCAACGACGGATGTGTCAGAGACAGAACCATCCTGCATTGCAGAACAGTCGAGAAGAAAACTGAGCGTAGAGTTCTCAATTGAACCAGTCCGCCATTCAATTTCGGTAATTTAGGAAAACCGAGGAAAAGATAAAAATGGATCGGTGAACTAAGAGTCGAATTGCAACTTCACTCGGGCTTGTACACAACCTTTTATCATGACTCGTCTGCAAAAGGGGTTCGGTTATGCACAGTTCCACTCGCGCCCTATATTGAGTAAATAGCCAGCCTAAGTACAGCAGTAAATGAATTCAAGTATTTGTCTAAATCACGATCGTTCACAAATGATTCACACCGACAACAGTTTAGAATGAAAACTGTTTTATTTCACGAAATCACATCCACAAAACAAACATGTCCACGTGATACTACGTCGGCGGCTCTTAGCTGCACCGACGGACCACGATCAAAAAGCCCCGACCTTTGTCCCCTCTCCTCTGTCCGGTCACGTGACACTACATTAGTCAAATATATTATTTCTAAACATGGCCATCATGCATTTACAATGTTACAATCTTAAAATACCTTAATTTATTTTGTAGACAATCATCAGATTATTTAAATATTTAAGGGCACTCCACTTTTTGGCAGATTCATCCTGCTTCTTTTGTTTATTCACGTCTTTGCCTAAAAGGTGTGGCATACGAAATACTCATTTTGCTCTACATATATCGAAAACTGAACAGTACCTTCACAATAAAAGACAATAACTTATTATGCAGAGGTTCTCGAACATCCGTATAACTTAATTTTTATATAAAACATGTTCTTTGATGTCCAAAATATTATCCCTGCTACTATGCTTTAAATTTGAATTTTGAATTATTTTGAAGATCTCTTATGTTTATGGAGTACCCCTATTTCAGTGATCAGATACCCAGCAAATCCAATGATTAGCAAGACAAGCACACCTTACAGTATTAACATATGTACCAAGTTATGCACTGAGACATAGGCAATTATTTAACTAAGTAACTCAATTTGAAACGGTTGTATGCTGCCTCCTCTCTTTATCAAGAAAGTGACTCCATAAATATACTGACTTGTGCTTGCTACACCCCAACTGTTATTCCACAACAAACATTACCACATCCAGCAAATTAGTTGTACTATTATAGTATCCCTTGTAACCCCACAGAACCTAGCTACTAGAGAAAGAGGAACTGAAATCATTGTATGAAATCTACATCTACATTTATAATCCGCAAGCCACCCAACGGTGTGTGGCGTAGGGCACTTTACGTGCCACTGTCATTACCTCCCTTTCCTGTTCCAGTCGCGCATGGTTCGCGGGTAGAACGACTGCCGGAAAGCCTCCGTGCGCGCTCGAATCTCTCTATTTTACATTCGTGATCTCCTCGGGAGGTATAAGTAGGGGGAAGCAATATATTCGATACCTCATCCAGAAACGCACCCTCTCGAAACCTGGACAGCAAGCTACACCGCGATACAGAGCGCCTCTCCTGCAGAGTCTGCCACTTGAGTTTGCTAAACATCTCCGTAACACTACCACGTTTACCAAATAACCCTGTGACGAAACGCGCCGCTCTTCTTTGGATCTTCTCTGGATCTTCTCTATCTCCTCCGTCAACCCGACCGGGTACGGATCCCACACTGATGAGCAATACTCAAGTATAGGTCGAACGAGTGTTTTGTAAGCCACCTCCTTTGTTGATGGACTACATTTTCTGAGGACTCTCCCAATGAATCTCAACCTGGTACCCGCCTTACTAACAATTAATTTTATATGATCATTCCACTTCAAATCGTTCCGCACGCATACTCCCAGATATTTTACGGAAGTAACTGCTACCAGTGTTTGTTCCGCTATCATACAATAAAGGATCCTTCTTTCTATGTATTCGCAATACATTACATTTGTCTATGTTAAGGGTCAGTTGCCACTCCCTGCACCAAGTGCCTATCCGCTGCAGATCTTCCTGCATGTCGCTGCAATTTTCTAATGGTGCAACTTCTCTGTTACAGCATCATCCGCGAAAAGCCGCATGGAACTTCCGACACTATCTACTAGGTCATTTATATATATTGTGAAAAGCAATGGTACAATAACACTCCCCTGTGGCACGCCAGAGGTTACTTTAACTTCTGTAGACGTCTCTCCATTGAGAACAACATGCTGTGTTTGCTAAAAATTCTTCAATGCAGCCACACAGCTGGTCTGATATTCCGTAGGCTCTTACTTTGTTAATCAGGCGACAGTGCGGAACTGTATCGAACGCCTTCCGGAAGTCAAGGAAAATAGCATCTACCTGGGAGCCTGTATCTAATATTTTCTGGGTCTCATGAACAAATAAAGCGAGTTGGGTCTCACACGATCGCTGTTTCCGGAAGCCATGTTGATTCCTACAGAGTAGATTCTGGGTTTCCAAAAACGACATGATACACGAGCAAAAAACATGTTCTACAATTCTACAACAGATCGACGTCACAGATATAGTTTTGCGCATCTGCTCGACGACCCATCGTGAAGACTGGGACTACCTGTGCTCTTTTCCAATCATTTGGAACCCTCCGTTCCTCTAGAGAGTGCTATGAATTACTCTCATGTTCGGAAAAAAAAGAACACCTTGAACGACTACAGATAGAACACTCATATTGGCAGGATACGTACATTAGTATGTTCTGCAGGAACGATTAGCATTTGAACCATGTTGGCTCGCGGGTTCAAGTTGAACGTCGATGTCGCGGCGCAAAACCATCTACCAGTAAGAACGTGCGTGCTGCCCTCGCTTCGCTACAAACCGAACATAATGGACCAGTGGGACTTGGGGTCACATGCGGGACGCCTTGCAGACGGATGCGCGAACCCTACCGTCAGATCAGTGAGCTTCAAAGTGGGTTTGTTATTGACTTGAGGAAAGGATGTATCCATCCGTAATACTGCAGCCCGTGTGGGACGTAGCGTTTCGGCAGTGCAACGGGTGTATGCAGAATTCTTCACCCGGAAGGTCGTACAACGCGACGAGATGGGTCAGGTCGCACCACCCAGACCATCACTCCAAGAAGATCGACACGTCATCCGAATGGCACTGCACGACAGATCTGCGTCGTCCTCGGCTCTGGCGCAACAGTGTAACACATCGTACACTACCAGGGGTGACAGTACATCGCCGTTTATTGCGGTGTGGGTTACGTGCGAATCGTTCCACTTCCCCGCCTACCTTTGCCGTATGTGCACAAACATGCTAGACGACTATGGTGTACGGAACGACGTCACCAGGGACACGAATGGAATTAGATAGTTTTTTCGGACGGTTCCAGGTTCTGTTTGTTTCTCAATGATGGCCGCATTTCGACTCGCCAGACAGCTGGCGCGTCATCACAGTGACTGCATTCGCACCAACCAAATCACAACTGGTTCGTGTCCAGGGCAATGTGACCAGCGTGACCTACGTAGATGACAACCTGACACCAGTAGCCATACCCCCTCTGCACAACACCCCGGACGTCATTTTTCAGCAAGAGAACGCACGACCACATGTTGCTGCACGAACACGTGCCTTGTTGGTGTCACAGGATGTCAGCCCTTTGCCCTGGCCCGCCAAATCAGCAGACTCGTCGCCAATCGAAACTGTCTGCGACACTGTGACCCAGTGCCAACGACCACAGATGAGCTTTGGAACCAGGTGAATGCTGCATGGATGACTGAACTGCAGGACGCCATTCGCGTCTAGTACGAGTTGAGGTCATCAGGCACGGAACAAGTTGTCAGGGCCCATGGCGAACCATGTGCCTACTACGCAACGGGACTCACTCTGAACTGAGGTGACTGAAGTGCTGATCATTTCTGCAGAACATACTAATGTAAACGTCCTGTCTCTAGTAGTTCTAGGTGTTCTGTTTTTGCTGAACATGGTTCAAATGGCTCTCAGCACTATGGGACTTAACATCTGAGGTCATCAGTCCCCTAGAACTTAGACCTACTTAAACCTAACTAACCTAAGGACATCACACACATCCATGCCCGAGACAGGATTCGAAACTGCGACCGTAGCGATCGCGCGGTTCCAGACTCAAGCGCCTAGAACCGCTCGGCTATAAAGGCTGGCTTTGTTGAACATGATTGTACATTGTAAGTCGTGTCATTTGTTAAACGAGCGGATTCTGTTGAACAACGGACATTTGCACTGCTCTTCCCACAACTATTCGACAGAACATACAGGATGGCCAGAAACATTCTGGAAAGCTTTTAATTGTGTCGCATGGAGGATTGTACTGAGAAATAACCGTTAAGGAAAAAACTCGATACAATGCACCGTTTCTGAGTTAATCACCACTGAAGTTAACCTATCAGGCCGCGCCGCGCACCAATTCAAGCGGCCGGCCACATAGAGTTAGTGTCAGTTGTTCTCATAGCGTAAATGGTACGGGTCGAGACAGCTCTGCCTTTGGTTCGGGTTCGATCCTTGCTACCGTCGTATGTCCCAATTCTTGTATCGCCCTCTTGTTCGGCTTCAGGAAACCAAACGAAGATCACGTCTGGCGACACTGTCTCTGGCGGGCCGCTTGAAGAATCGGCCAACGTACCTAATCTTGACACCTATTTCTCAGCACAACCTATTCTGCTACACCCTTACATGCTTTTCACACTGTTTTTGACCATCCTGTACACAGCACTTGGTGATCGTTCCCAATTCCGTGTAGCGTTTACCTGTTAAACAGCAACAGAATTTGTTGACTAACAACTTGTAACAGGTAACACATGCTCTCTGGAAGCCAGTGTCCTCGGAAGGGTAAGAGGAGGGAGAGGGGGAATGAAAGTTGCAGCAGCTGGTTGCACAGGCTGTGCCAGGAGACTGGTCAATATTCAGAGCTACGCCAGGAATGATCATTCGAAGCAAGAAATTCCAGTAAACATGGACTCTAAAATGCATACCTTAACAGCTATGAGCACTTCTTCGGTAGAAGAGATTTGTTTCACCGTATGAACAGAGCAGGTGCTACAGGCTCTGAATAAGTGTAGCTTGGAGACCGTGTTTACTGGACATTTTTGCTTCGCATATCCCTGAATACTGTCCATACCTGCTTTGACACCTTGTATTACTGGCAGACATCGGTCAGTTTACCACAGTGCTGAGAAGCAAGTTGGTGTCTGAAATGTTTTCCTTGACATCTGGTTTAATTGTACCAGGTGAATCTTATTCCATGATCACACAGATTGGGTTTATGTTTTCCGCACCGTGAAAAGAAATCTGTGATTAAGGCAACACAATGGATGTACTGAAATACTTGTTAAACTGCCTTTTCACTAACAGACTTAGTTTTTTATTTCTAATCCTGTATCTCGTAGGAAAGGGATAACTTGTCATCTTCAGAAAATGTTAGATAATTTAGGTGTACCACAATAGATAGGAAGCTGTGTGACGCTTAACCGTTTGCTTCTAATTCCATTGCTGCGTAATCGACATGGAATCAATACACACACACACACACACACACACACACACACACACACACACACACACACACCTGACACGCGGCCTAGAACTTTGGATAACCGCTTCAAAATACCTTTTCCATTCGTGTACAGAAATGACGGTGTGTCGTCTGCAGTACAAGGCACTCAGTTTGATCAGCGGCTTACGGCAGAAGCAAGGCCGTCAATGATCCCAATCGTGGCAAAACGGATCGTTCGGCCCGTGTATGAGCTCCAAGGTGATTCTTCTGCGGTAACTGACAGGTGGGTGGCTGATAGCTAGTCTATGTCGTAAGCATCAGAGTTCGGCGATACTTCTTACTGGCCCGCATCTCGTGGTCGTGCGGTAGCGTTCTCGCTTCCCACGCCCGGGTTCGATTCCCGGCGGGGTCAGGGATTTTCTCTACCTCGTGATGGCTGGGTGTTGTGTGCTGTCCTTAGGTTAGTTAGGTTTAAGTAGTTCTAAGTTCTAGGGGACTTATGACCACAGCAGTTGAGTCCCATAGTGCTCAGAGCCATTTTGAACTTCTTACTGTCTTGGGCCAGCACTGCGACGGTAAGACTGTTTTCTCGGCGCTCCACTACATAAATAACAGTGAACCTAGTCACTGCGCCAATTCTTGATCAATTCGATGGATTCCGCAAAATCCTAGCTGTAGTATCGTCGCCGGATTAGGACACAGAGATCGAGATGAACGCATCAGAGTTGGCCGTCCAGAGTTGGTCTCACTTTCGCACAGCAGGCAGCGTGGACTTCACCTACTTTGTCATCCAATTCTGTCGATGTATCCGAAGCTTTCCGATCGCCGACGTCATTATTCGCATAAAGTGGTTATCTCCCACTGTTTGCTATTGTGGGTTTGTTCACATACTGTTGACGATTCTCTGCTTTCATGTTTGGATTCTTCTCGGTTTGGCGTCGTCCACTCGGTCCTTTTAGCATCTCGCCGTTTTCTCAGAAACCGCCAAATGTCACTCGCACACCTGCGTAGTGCATCATTAAACTAAGCCCCGGAGCTATTCCTCGACCGAATTAACTTTGTACTGCGGACTCGCTCCGACAGAAACCGTGTCACCCAGTGGTTGTAAAGAGAAAGAAAGAACCGATAAATAACCTGGCATCATGTAGTTGCGCAGAGATTTACTGTACTTACTGTATGTCTACAATGTATCGTAACATTAACAGAGTCTTGAGTGTGTAGTTGTGATATCGGGTGTCTAATGGCGTTAGAAGCACTTGCTCGCAACTTCCGCCTGCGTGCCAGCCCCCAAGTTTCATCGCAGTCAGCGATGAAATACGGTAATGAACAAGATCTTCGCACCTCGGCAAACTCCCCTAACGACTGAGTTGTAACACCGCCGGATTACGCGGGCTCACTGGCAGGTATACACGCCTCCAAGTTGGGTTTATGACGCAGCCGTTCATCTCGCTTGGTCCGCTCGCAAACAACGTATCGCGACCGTAAGACGCGGGGCGTCTCAAGACCGAGCCGGTTCACTTGCGAAACACCTTCCCTCGCCACTTTTAGTCTCGTCTTGGAACTCCGTAACGCCGACATGTGAAGTGTATTACTCCGGTGATCCTCTGACGCCCTCCACTCATCACTGCGTCCTTTCTTGTAACGTGAACTTGTATAATAACAGGCTCGTAGCAGGAAGAAAAGTTAAAAGTTTGAAGTGCCGTTGAGGACAAGATCATTACAAGCTTTGTACAATTTCGCACTGGACAGGGATGGAAAAGAAGCACAATCTTTCTCGAAGGAATCACCCAGAATTCGGATTAATTAAAAATAAGGCCAACCTGTGAAGGAATTCAGCTACAGTTCTTCCACCCCCGCTTGAACCACTTGTTCAGTCTCGAAAACATTTTAGCAGGTACCCATAAGATGACCTGTCAAGCGTTATATTTACAGATATGCCATATTTTTTATCATACGTGTCTACATGGTGCAACTGTGAACCACAACCCTAACACGTGGCAACGAATGTTGAGACAAAAAGCAAATAATACTCAGTAAGTCTCTGAAGATGGCCTTGTAAGCCGAAAACCGGTTAACAATAAAAGTAATATTGTAGAACAAAAGCAAACCGGTGCTTTTCATTTATTAACGAATGTTTCGTTAAATTTAGACACTGTGAAGCACTTGTACGAAGTTTGCACAATCTGCACTACTGGCGTCAAGTTTATCAGGCTATCAGCGCGAGCGACATTCTTACGGATTATACAGACTTTAAAAGTAAATAGCGACGCTAGCTTGTGACGAGGATCTGAATTTCCTTATCTCGGGGCTTAATCATCACTGCTGAAAATGCAACTTGAGACCGTTAACATGAGGACCGATCAGAACACACTGCACGTGCGTGAAGCTACCCACTTCTTTATTACTTCTTCTTTTGTGTGATATTTTGTGTGAACTCTTCAGTTCACACAAAATATCTGAAGGGGGGGGAGAGAGGGAGAGAGAGAGAGAGAGAGAGAGAGAGAGAGAGAGAGAGGGGGCGGGGGGGGGGGGGGGGGGGGGGGGGAAGGTTCATGCGCATGCGTTACCAACCTGACAACGCGCCCCATCATTAATATGACCGAAGAGACTGAAATTAGGGTCATTTTATCTATAAAACTGAGGCTTTCTTCCGCTAATACGAAAAGTTTTCGTTTATCATCTCGAAAGGAATTTTTAGGAACAGCCAATCAGTAACGAAAAGTTCTCTCTTAATTATGTCAGACAAGGTCGAAGCAGTTTATCAACCAGCGTTGCTCAAACTGTACGTCGGAAAATCAAGAAAGGAACTGCAAGATAATTTCGGAATAGCAACGCAGGGGGAAAGGGCGACGTAGCCGTTTGGACGGCTGTAATGATAAGACCTAGAAGACGTTAGGAATTGACACCATACGTGTCCTGGAATGTAGCTCAAAATGGTTCAAATGGCTCTGAGCACTATGGGACTTGACATCTGAGGTCATCAGTCCCCTAGAACTTAGTAATACTTAAACCTAAATAACCTAAGAACATCACACACATCCATACCCGAGGCAAGATTCGAGCCTGCGACCGTAAGGAATATAGCTCAAGCACAGAGAGAGCAGAGATAAACGTGACCGAGTATTAAAAATGAACTGAAGACTTTGAAACGACACGGCAGCAAATGAATTAACTTGTCAAAGAAGCGAGATTACACAGGATTGCCCAAGTTGGGAAGAGAGCGCAAGTACATTGGCACAGACGAAGCATTCTTTCTACAATATAGGCATTTGTACGGAATGCAAGAGGAAGTTACTGAAAGCACACGTCTGCAGCATAGCATTGTCCTGAAGTGAACCGCGGAGCACCACGAACACGATGAAGAAGCAATTTGCATCATCTGACATTTGGTGCTACCGATGTTGAGGCTGACCAAGAAAAGAAAACTGGCAGCAGCTGCCCCCTAGGAGACTTCGCAACCTATCGTGCATAGGCCAGTGGTGCCCTAACTTTTCCTCTGAAGGGACGTTTTGGGAACCCTAAAATTTTGATGCAACATCTTTTATATTTTCAAGTTAAATAAAACGCAATAAATGAGAAAAAACTGTTTCGTTTAGCAATTACATCAGTTTTAATAACTAATTGCACATAAATAATAATTTTTTTTAGAAAGTAATCAGCGAAAATGTCGGAAAAAAGAACGCTACGTTTTTAATAACTTTCGCGAAGCACTAACTCACTTCCCGCGTAATACAGTGATCCAATACAGTTAGCGAAACCCTGGCATAGGCAATCCTAGCCTGCCATTGCACCACCTGTCACACCAGGTGTTTATGTGAGAGCGTGGGAAAAACCATGAGCCAAGCTGCAAGGACTTCAACTTCTGGTAGAATATCCTTTAGCTGTATCGCGACGGAACTTGTCAATGTGTATTCTTACATATCTGGATAATGGAAATTTTGGTGCTTTCGCTAACGGGTTAGAGATGATATACGCCCACGTACGCCTCTTGGAAGAGTACGGAAAAGGATTTTGAATCACCTTCCACCAAGTTTTCAGAGCTATCCTCATACTGATCAACAGTAAATTTGAGTATTTTTTTTATTCAAATACATACTTACGAAGGGCGCAATCTGTCTCATGTCCAAAATAGTCACTGAAATCCGTGTTCTCCAACCATGTTCCATTAAATTTCCCCGTTACCCTCTGCAGCACTGTCACACTAGTTTTACTGACGTCACAACATTGTAGTGTTGCCACTTTTACATCGAAATTCCTACAAAAACTTGTGTTGGTTATAATAAAGCACGTGCCTCGGTACATCTTCATTATTCATAACAGAATGGTAGAATTACTTTGTGACAAACGCATTAGAGATAGAATTTTTTAAAATTCCAGTAAATATTGGTACACTGCACTGGCTACACTATTGTTGTATTACATTTCATAGTATCTGGTGGTCCGGAACCTATGTTAAATTGTATATACTGCTATACCTGCCGAGGGAAGACAATTCAAAATGTCGTAGGAAGATACCTACAATAGAAACGAAATACTAAAACAACGTGATGCTCTAATCATACTGTGGTTTGACGACTTTTTACCGAACATTTCAATACCAATGTTTCACAAAGTGAATTTTTTTTATATCATGTCTTCGTTCCGTTGGTTAGCGCGAGGAACTACATGAGTGTATTAACTTTCCAGGGCGCTAAATTATTCCTCCTCGAATGCTATATGTTCCTCGCATCGATGGAAATATTGTTAGAATACACACATTGTCATTGAGTAGTGTCTGGGGAGAGTGCTCTCGAAACAGAAAATCAAAGTTAACAAACCTGTGTGGACACACTGTCCAGATCTACACATAATGGGCCCTAGCTTGGAGTAATAAACTACAGGAATCTCCAATTACAGACACACGTATTACAAAGTTGTAAACGTACTTGGGCATAAAGAACAGTG
Source organism: Schistocerca serialis cubense (assembly GCF_023864345.2). Taxonomy (NCBI): domain Eukaryota; kingdom Metazoa; phylum Arthropoda; class Insecta; order Orthoptera; family Acrididae; genus Schistocerca; species Schistocerca serialis. The sequence goes on along the minus strand of NC_064645.1, from coordinate 360,721,748 downwards.
TGTTCGTCTCATTAGCGCTTTGACGATAAAAATTCAGACACCTCATTCTCTCTTCTGGGACCCCGTGTAACTTGATGATTCTTCACAATCACATAACCGTATCGCTTGTAACGCTGCGTATAGGGAGCCTTGTAACGTATATACCCTACCCGAACGGCATACGAAGTAGTGGGCTGTTTCAGAGCGCTAGATCGTCTTTCTATGCAACGTTCTTGAAACCTGTTAGTTTATGCTTGCAAGAGTTAAAACACCCTTTGGTATGTGGAAACACTGGGCAAATGATGGTTCACTAGTGTCTGAAGACAAAACTATTCCCCAGTAACACGGTTCAGTAAAATTAAACCAACAGTAACTTCGAAGGTTGGTCTCAACATCACTGTACTTTAAAATGAGACACCTTTCATTTTTGAGAGCCGTTGTACTGACACAGTACGACCTTTGAACCCAATACAGCCTAACTGATTTTTGACGCACATCCCAGGAAGATGTGTATGTTTTTCTCACTTATAGAAAAAATTGTTACGATAAACGTCTCAAAAACTGAAATAACGTCACGCAAAACTTCTAAGCTTCCATTCTTCATCCGTGTGGCCGTATCATCCGTAGTTGCTTTACAAGTCCTGTCGTTGCAACTACAAGGAAATGCTTTTTTTCACCTGGCGCGTTTCGCTTTGTTGAGGTAAAGCATCATCAGTGGTCTGTAATTAAAGTTATTTACAATTTTACTTGTTTTTCAGCTCAAAAAACAGTTGGTTAACAATACGTTGCTTTTTACTTACGGTGATTTCTGCTTGGTTTCTCGTCTACATCGGGAAATGCTGTCTGCCCTGCCCCCCCCCCCCCCCCCCCCCCAAACCCATTGGACACTGATCACTGTAGTCTCATTTTTAGCTGCTCTGCAAAACTATGCATTTCTTTTGTTTTTACACAGCACACTTTTCCGCACACCACTGTTTTCTGTTTATTTTTATACTTTTAACTTCGTATTGCGGCTTGTGATTTGTAATGTTGCTAATGTAACATTGCTACTAGTTTGTCTTCGAAAAAAAGAAGTATAGGTCAAAGATAAGGTAGTGATAGTGTTATGTCGGCAACATAACAAAACACGAACTATAACACACACTTAAAAGTATAAAAATGAACAGAAAACTGTTGTGTGCGAAGACGTGTGCTACGTAAAACATAAGAAATGCATAGTTCTGCAGAGCAGCTAAAAATTAGTGCAAGTATCAGTGTTTAATGAAGAAAAACACGAAAGATTTGCTATCAGACGGCATTTCCCGATGTGGGCGAGACGTCACGTTTAAGTAAAAAGCAACATACTGTTAACGATCCGTTTTTCGATCTGAAAAACAAATCAAATTGTAAATATATAATTACAGACCACTGATCACGCTTTACCTCAACAAAGCGAAACGCGCCTTGTGAAAAAAAAAACAGACACGCATTATATTGTAGCTGCAACGTCAGAACGAAAATACCCTCATAAATTCTGATCTTTCGATTTGCCTACCGCGTCATCAAGTCAAAACCAATAAGGTACTGAGGAAAATTACTAGTCTCTTCTGGCCAGACGGGCCGTGAGGCATGGAGTAACGTTATCTCTGACTGATACGGTTTCCACACAAAACCCCATGACGCACGCTATTGACTCACGTCAGCACAAATATTGAACAATAGCCTCGTTAAGGCAGAAGTCTGTTCCGCGTGCCTTTGTCCGAGGCGTACGGCGTTCCTAAGAACCGAACTAGAACAGTTGCACCGTAGTTGTCAAGCTATCCCGACGATTCTTTAGGCCGTGGTGTATTACTTCAGCCATGGATACAACTTTTAAGATCTACTTTTAGTGAAACAATTCTGCAACTAATTATTCATGAGAAGAAATAAGTAGTTTCGAGTGCGTTGTCATACAACTGCTAAACCTACAAAGGCTTTTGCTTCGTACTTATTTCAGTATACAGCACAAGTTGACGAGGAAAAAATCCTGTTCTCCACAAAGTCGTGTTGCCAAATGATCATGAAGACTCGAGCCGAGCAGTGTTATGAAGTCTGTAGTGACAGGTACACTCCATCAGTCTTCTTCAAATTGGCTTTGGGAAAATGTGGATGTTCGGAGGTGTCTTAGATTGGCTCAAAATATGTTAAAGCCTTAACAATAAATGAAGTGACTTAAGCGTTTAGCCTACTACGCTATCTGTCGAACAACTGAACTGAGGCTGCAAGGACACCACGAACTGCGGTTTCCGCATTTCTGAGAAAAGCCGACCGCCAAGTTCACTTCCACGTGCGGCATATCAGTCTCTAAGTTCATTTTGGCATCAGGTCTGTTGCAGCAGTACGAGATACCAGTATGTAGAAACGGGAGTCTTCGTAGAACCGATGTTACATCGATCTCTGAACCGACTTTTGCTGTTGCAGTGTCTTATTACTTCTATAGGCAGCGACTATATCCAGGGTGATTTTGCTAAACTGGCACGAACTTCACAGGAAACGATTGCTGAGAGGATAAGGTAGGATCGGAAATGCGTTCCATTGGAGCTACACCCACTTTAAGGGGGAGACAGAACATCTCTGATTGTGACCCCAGCATCAGCAACAGGTAGGTCACCCGCCAGCATGGGCGAACCACACGAACGTGTCGAACATTCTGCACAAATGCCACTTTGCGTTATCACTTACAACGCGTTCAGGCATAATGTTCTAGAGACTTCCCTTCACGGCGACGGTTCTGTCGCTGGTTCGTTGCACACGCAACCACGGTACTGCGATATCCGTCATCCATCCTATTCACAGCTTGGGAGTGGACCTAAAGAGACAAGTACAGACAAAACATTCTTAGTTGGCTGGTCCGTTCTCGTTTGCGCTTTCAATAACTGAAACCTGCACTGTCCTCAATCTTTTTACCTCCCTCGGGACGCATTACAGTCCGTATGTCGATACAATCTTTTCTTGCTTCTTATCTTATCAGGTATAGTTTCCTGCAGTTTGCCCCGTTTATCAAAATTGCCCTACATACATTATGTAGAGACCGCGTAAAAGATACTACGTCGTCATAAGCCAGAAATGCATGTCGAGTAGAGTAAGCCTCTTAACAAAAATATATGTGAAGAGTCAGGGTTCGTAAGTTCCTAGGTTTCATGTCCTTAGAACATATTCCTAAACCCATACTGTACTTTTTTCCATAATACTGTACCCGTACCAGAAGACTGGCAATGTATCTTACCTTGTCCCTCAGAAATACCATTTAATATTTTCCATATTTACGGACATGAGTTTTCTACTGGTACAGCAGCGACACATTACAATTTGTCACATTTGTCATTTACTGCAACGCCACGCTTACTACACTACATGTTCCTTCTAGTTCACTGAACACCGAGAATCCTGCTACTTTGGTGGAAGAGCTTGTTTACTTTCAAGGTTAGCAAAATTCTAAAAATGAGGAACGTGTTTTATTCGGTGATTACTGCAATTTTAAATTTTAACTAGTGACACAGAAATCGTAATTAAGTTTTAAAAACATAATATCGTCCAAATGTCGGGGAGGGGGTAGACAAACCATGTTATTAATAGTTAACTGCGAAACATTTATTCACTTCGTTCCATGGAACTTTTTCGGAAGTACTGTTCTAGTTGCTCACAGCATTCGTATACCAATATATTCGATCAGAGATGGTGAAAGAGTTGAACACATTGCATCTAATAATTACTAAATGGGATCGCTGCGAACACGAACTACTTAAACCTAACCAACCGAAGGACATCACACACATCCATGCCCGAGCGATTTGTGGGGATATGTAGTGGGAAGATCACGCCGACTCAACGATAGGTAAAGCTGGCGACAGATTTCGGATAATGCAGTCAAACTAATGAGACTGCTTACAAAACAATGAAGCGACCGACCCTAGAATATTGATCAAGTTTGTGGTAACTGGACCTGATAGATCTAGAACGGCAGTTGAACGTATAGAAAAAAAACGGCAGCACGAATGGTCACAAGAGTTTTTTGTCCATCCACGTGAGAGGGGCACAAAAATGCTGATGAACGAACTGTTTGACGCTTGAAGACACCAACTACATCGCGAAAGTCCACTTCATATCTTAAAAAATTTAAGAGAGAATTTTAGGGCTGCACCACCTCCGGCGCCGTATAGCCGAGATTCAACTCCTTGCAGCGGTCAGACACGTGATGAAGCAGCCATTCTTTCGGCGCTCCTTATGCGAACTGAACGGGAAGAAACACTAACACAAGTATAATCAGAAGTACCTTCTGCTATACACTTCATTGCAGTTTGCAGAGTATTGATGTTTACGTCGACTGCTTTGTATCGAGGGGAACGCCACAGGCTATCGAACTTGCATTTCTTAAAATGCCCAAACTAACGAAATGTACTTTCGACTTAAGTTTACACGCTAACATCTGCTAAAAAAGGGATTTCCTTCTATTAAAATTGAAAATCTATAGCCTTTGGGCGTAGCTTACCACATTTTAAACAGTTTTTTTTTTTCAAATTAAGATAGTGTCAGTAGGTCGTCATGCACATGAAGATGCATACTCTGTAAGGACATCAAAAATGTGACATTTTTCTGAAATTTCTCTCCTCCTGCTCCTCTTCCCGACTGGTCGAGTTCTGTGTTCAGGTATGGAAAGAAGGAAGGTTAGGGTTAAACGCGCCGTTGACATCGAGCGCATTACTGGCAGAGCACAAACTTTTGACTGTTCGAAGACTGGGGAAGGAAATCGACAGTGGCCTTTCAAAGCAATCACCCGGCATTTGGATGGAGCCATTTAGCGACACCATGGAAAACCTAAAGCCGTCGGCACACGGACCGTGCTGTCGAACGTTAACGTTGAGCGTGCCGAGTTCAACGTGCTGCTGAACGCTCAGGAACGATGCTACTTGTGCATACGGTACGTGGGCCCCAGCGTGGTATACGCGATCGCAACGAACTCCAGCGACAGTTGAGGGATGTTTCTAGTTCGGAAACCACACTGTTTACTCAACGGGCGCGCGTAAAATTCCCACGTTAGCTCTATTAAAACTCACATTTCCTCCATCGTCCACGAAAAGGAAAGTACCACGTCCAATCAGTAAGGACAGAGACCTATAATAGTTCCATTACAAACAGTGCGGTACAAATTTGGAATACTTCTCCGCATAAGATAAACATTATTTCATCATTACCACATTTTAGTAAAACCCCAAGGTCAGTCTTACTTGATCACTGTTCCTACCCAGTAGCAGAATCTTTGCAACGCGTGAATTACGAAGCGTAAAAGAAAAAGGAGCAAAATAGCTTTACACAAGTAGCGCAATGTGTCCTGTAGATCAAGCCAATCGAACAAAGTCACTCCTCAAAAGAAGGTGAACTTGTATTTACGTAACACCAAATATTATAGTCTATATATTAATCTAATAATAAAATATCAGAACCTATTAAAACGCGAATGTTAGGGAAAAAAAATTGGTTGTGTCAGGACGCGAACCACCGCCCCAACAAAAAATCCTCATAATAGGACAGTGACGCTATTCATTACGCTAAACCAACATCACACCTTTCGCTGCAAATCATACTATCTTACCACTTGCTAAAAACCTTAATCGTAGCTATGTTACCAACTGAAATTTAATTATAACAAATTGTACCAAGAAGAATGTGTTTTGGGTGGATCTTCAGTGTGTTGCTGCCTTCAAATAGCCTATCCTCATTATACGCAAGTTACAATAATTCTTTTGCCACGAATATGATGGTTCTCATTATTTTATTGGAACGAATCCACAGTTAACAGCGGGTTTTCCAGTGATTCTCAGTTTGCTGGTGCTCAGAAACGGCATATATACATATAGGCTTGAAATGAAGGCCAATATGGCGCTTCACAACTCTGTACTGAAGGGAGAGGGCGAGCGTGTGACGTAGATGGCGTTGCGCCATCTCATTGGTCAACGCTCAGACGCAGGCTCAGAATATCTGACATGCCAGATATTGCTCTGCACGTTCGGAAAGACTCCCGAACGTGCTATTCCACGCCATGACGTCAGAAACTCGGCACGCTCAACGTTCGGATGCACGGTCCGTATGCCGACGGCTAAGTCTGGATGGCAGGGCGCGGATACGAACCGTGGGTCCTCCCGAATGCGATTTCAATTTTGCAGTCCTCGTTTATGGCAAAGGATGAGAACTTCGGTGACTGACAAAGAACTTGCGTGGAACTGCGTGGTGCAATGGTATTCTGAGGCAAACCCACGTAGCTAACTGAAATACGGCTTAAGCGAGGCGAGCGTCACCGACATGTCCCAACGAAACGTGCCACAGGAAGAACTATTCCACAAATTCTTCCGCTGTGCACCTATCTTTAATGGCCCTCTCGATTAGGAAAATGAGTCATTAGGTGCCTGAGTGCTTTTAGATTGCGTTGGGCAACATGTTTGTCACTGAACTGTGCTCTAAGTGTGGTATGTCTTGCTTGTCTTCAATGGCCTTTCTATGCACAGGCAAACGGATTATCATACTGATGTGACACATTTAAACTATCAGTTTCAACGAAATTTCGTTAACTTTGCTGAACCGGCAGTAGGTATCACTTATGTGGTAGACGTCTTAATAAGCTGAAATGCAGCCTGTGAAGCGAAAAGTGACTCGTTGACGTATAGTGGCACTACCATATGATAAAATGGTTCAAATGGCTCTGAGCACTATGGGACTAAACATCCGTGGTCATCAGTCCCCTAGAACTTAGAACTACTTAAACCTAACTAACCTAAGGACATCACACACATCCATGCCCAAGGCAGGATTCGAACCTGCGACCTTAGCAGTCGCGCGGTTCCGGACTGAAGCGCCTAGAACCGCTCTGCCACCACGGCCGGCACCATATGATAATTGGCTGCCTTAATTTTCTGCACTAATGGACTTGCTGACACTCACTCTGAACATATGCGGGTAGGAACGCTAGTCAGGGGCGATGTGTCTTCCATACCACTGTTTCTCATGTGCGGTACATGGCTCCAACAGAAGAGTTCAAGTCTTTAAGCTCTACCAACCACCTTACTGGGGCAGTTATTTAATTTGAAATCTTGTAACTAAATCCTGCGACGTACCGTAGCGATATTTTAAGTCACAAATTTAGAACATATCGTTCTCTTCACAAACAACACTTTACAGCCAACCTTTAAGTACACATTAATGTGGCTTTTGTAAGTTACGACACGACAGACGTCACTCAGCACGAAGAGGTGCACTTCCACTCGCACCGCTGAACTAAGGACTGTTCTTAAAATACACGTGCTACAGTCTCCACACACTTAAATCAGAATGAATATTGTATCCGCTTTCCACTTTTATTTACTTGTAAGAAATTGTCGCGATCTATATAAGATCCTGAGGCGTAATCAACTAACTCCTAAATAAATAGAATTATTCCAGAATTATCTTAAGTCGATGCCCTGACATACGAATGGCCGTCTCAGTTGGGTGAAGCGGCGGATGTAAACCGACTGTAGCTTCGTTAAAGTAGCTATCCCATCATTCGCCTTACGAGATTATATGATGCGGCGGATAATTCGAATGATTTGAGAGAATTGTATCCGGACTCTAGCGTACCACCTCGACAGAAATCTAACGAGAGAGGGGAGAGAGGGGAGAGAGTAAATCTTTTTGCGAATTCCCATTTCTGATCAACCATCACGACAGAACTGGTTTCGTAGCGTTTCCCTGAATTACAAGACTTTGCCGCCTATTACTTCGTCTTGCGTGAAATAATTTTTACCAGCCTGTCGCAAATTCTCGTTCCCACAGTTCTATTTCCTCTTAAATTCCTAATCGTCTCCGTGGACTTATCTGCCAGGCGATAGCTGCAAGATATCTTCGAACCGGTTTGCGGGACGACGTCCGGTCTTCCTTCTGTCTGGAAAAATCCACTTTTTTTTGACTACCTACTTTCTTTCGACCCTATATTTTGTACTCACTAAAAAAGAACTATCTACTTCCGCATTCAATTATTCCGTATATTTCCATGTATTTTGCAGCACAAGGAATTCACATTGCATCTTAAATACACAACTGCCTGCCGCCCCCCCCCCTCTCCCTCAGGTGCTAAAACAACTACTCTTTCAATGTGTTGGGTGGTCCCAGTAACATGTGTGTGCCACAGTAAAAAGTAAAATAACGTGCTGCATATTTGTCTAGAATTATATTGTTTACAGTTTACACGACCTAGAGTTTCACCGCTACACGACAAATTAACTCCTGAAATACTTGAATGACAAAGCCACTGATCTTACCTATTTGTTCTTTAATCGCAATAGTGTATCAGTTAGGGGCAGAGGACGGTTATTGTTAAAAATTATACTATGCCGAAACGCGCCCATATAAAAAACTTTATATTCTAAAATGTCATACCTAATCACTCTAAACACGAAGTGATGCATTTAAACTACCCCTCAATGTGTGTTTCCCCTTACCCCCTTTATTAGGTGATACTACGCATCAGTCTCCCTATCAACAACTTAATAATGTTAAAATCGTAAGCCGTATTATAACCATGGAGTGTTTTATTTGCATTGCACCGATGATAAATTTCGTTGTCACCTTTTTCCATATAAAATAAGGGCCTCCAAACAATGAAGTGGAATCCTCGGAAGATGTAAGTATACAAAATTCCACTGCTAACTAGCAACTGTGCAGACGGTGAACCTACTCCCATACATTTGTATCCTGCAAAAATTTGTACTCTAGTAACATAAAACTATTTATTTGTTGATATTAATCTTCAAATAGAAACTCCTGCACAACGAGGAAAAAATTCAACAAAGCTAACTCGTAAACTTCACAAAAAGACTGAAAGCTTTCCAAAAACAGACAAGGAAAAATATCGAAAATGAATAAAGTTTTAGAGTTGGTTCAAAAGAAAGTTCAAAATCCGGTCTTGGCACAAATTTTATTTAATTACTTCAGCTTTTTCCTTATCGAAAATACAGTTGACATTCAAGTCTCTAGGAAATTGTACGAGGGGCCGCCGAGAAGTTTTTAGCCCGACATAGTTACCGTAATGTCTCACACAAAGACACCTACTTTTATGGAGAACCTTTGTGGGTATGCAAGTGAAATTTCGCAGCTTCAGCTTCGTTAGTTTTGCCGCTAAGATGCGTTATATACCGTAGTGTAAGCTAAATGGCGAATATCGAGAGAATCAATAACTGTGCTGTGATTGAATATCTTTATTTGAAGGGAATGACGCCCAAGGAAATTGCGGGGGACGTGCAGAATAGACTTAACGACAGTGCTCCGTCTCGTGCAACAACAAAAAACTAGGTGTCCGACTTCAGACGTGGAAGAACGAGTGTGAAGATGCGCCAAGGAGCGGAATGCCCGTCACCGTTGCCAGTGGTGAAACAGTGACTGCAAATCACGATACGATTTTGCAGGATCGTCTGACAACGCTGCAGCACGTTGAAACCACATTCGGAATCTCCCACGGGCGTGCTCGTGACACTGTTGTGGATATTTTGAGAATGCGGGAAATTTTATGTCGGTGGGTCCCGAAAGACTTGAATGCAGAAGACACGGAGGCGTGTGCAGTGTTGTCAAGAAATCGTCCAACGATCTGAAGCGAATCAAGACGGCTTTCTTGCAAGGTGTGTGACAATCCGACGAAACGCGAGTGCACCACTTTGATCCTGAGACAAAACGACAGTCGCAACAAAGGAAACATCCCGGAATTAGATTTTCCCTCTGCAGCGGAGTGTGCGCTGATATGAAACTTCCTGGCAGATTAAAACTGTGTGACGGACCGAGACTCGAACTCGGGACCTTTGCCTTTCGCGGGCAAGTGCTCTACCGTCTGAGGTACCCAAGCACGACTCACAACCCGTCCTCACAGCTCACTGGCAGAAGTAAAGCTGTCAGGGTGGGGTGAGAGCCGTGTTTGGATGGGTCAGACGGTAGAGCACTTAGCCGCAAAAGTCAAATGTCGCGAGTTCGAGTCTCGGTCCGGCACACAGTTTAAATCTGCCAGGAAGTTTCAATGGAAACATCCTTTATCCCCTGCACCAAAAAAATTTCAGGTGCAAAAATCAGACGGTAAGGTGAGGGTATCGGTCTTCTGGGATGCAGATGGGTTAATTACAGTGGATTTCTTGCAAAAGGGCGTAACTATGAATGCATCATACTACTGCACCCTCCTGCGCCGTTTAAGAGAAGAGATAAAGACAGAAAGGCGCGGAAAATTGGCGCGCAGAGTTCTTTTGCATGAGGATAACGCACCGGCGAACAAAGCCCGCCGGCCGCGGTGGCCGAGCGGTCCTAAGCGCTTCAGTCGGGAACCGCACTGCTGCTACGGTCGCAGGTTCGAATCCTGCCTCGGGCATGGATGTTTGTGATGTCCTTATGTTAGTTAGGTTTAAGTAGTTCTAAGTTCTAGGGGACTGATGACCTCAGATGTTAAGTCCCACAGTGGTCAGAGCCATTTGAACCTTTTTTTTTTTTTTTTTTTTTTTTTTTTAACAAATCCCTTGCAACACTGGAAACTCTGCGTGACTGCGGGTTCGGATTGATCCGCCATATTCTCCAGTTTTGGCTCCGTCAGACATTTTTATTTTCTCAGACCTAAAAAAGGACGTCAAAGAACGATGATTTGAAAATGATGCAGTGATTGATTATGTGAAAACGCTTCATTGGACTCGAAATCTAAGACGTTTTATTTTAGTGGTTCGCAGAAGTTATCTGAGCGTGTCCGCAAGTGTTTTAGTATACACGGGTATTATATTGAAAAATAAATTGGCGTTATGGAATTTCTGCCATTCTTTATTTGTTAGGCTAGGAACTTTTCGATCTCCCCTCGTAACTCCATCGTCAGTTTACTTTTTTCCCCTTCTCTATTTAATTTGATCGGCCCTTATAGGTGGTAATGTGCACACTACTCAGGCGTAGTGCACGCCCATCAAGCGTCGCGCGCGGTGAGGTAATCCAAGACGAGCCAAAAGTGTAAGCGAGACAGTATTTAGTGCGTGTCACGATGCAAACACTGTGCGTCGGTCAGGAGGAGCGGGTGGCGGTTAAATTTAACCCGGTCTTTCGCAGACAATGCGGTCATTAGCCGTTGCACAACGGCAGCGCGCCCCGGCGGAAACGTCTTCTACTGTCGGCGGCTGAGCCACGGCGCGGCGTCTCACGACGCACGGGCAGACGTACGCGGCTCCTCCCTCCTCCCTGTGACGACACGGCAGCCAGCCAGCGAGAGCTGCGCCCGTTGTCGCAACACCAGCTTCCTCCCGCGGACGGAGCAGCCCGCGGGCAACTTCCACAGCACTACGTCTAGCTTCCAACGACGCGCTTCTAGGCAACACCGACTCAAAGGAAGGCCTCGGCGCTTGTTGGTGACGTCACGTCAGCTAGGCACGGCGAACGCCATGTCTGTTGCAGGTAGAAACGCTTGGGCGTGCTTATCACTATAAATCTCTCGTTTTTGGACAAAATGTTTGGTATTGTTTCGGATTCTGCAGTTTTATTTAGAGGAAAGATTTTCTTACTATCGTAAAGCTACAAATGAAAATCGTAGTTCTGTATTACTGAATCCTGTCGAAACAAACGTATATCAATATGAGAAGACGCTTTGCCCCATTGCAAGCTTCGGAAATTTTACATTCAAGTAACTATAATTACTTGATCCATTTTGCTATCGAAACTTACCTCAATCCCTTACAATTAACTCGTTTCTTTTATATATTTTCGTTTGACGTCGTCACTGGAAATGTGAACTAATTTACATGTGTAAATGTCCAACTGTTGCCAGTCATTAGATTACAGTCGTTTTGAACGAAAGGAATTCTAAACAGGAAACAAAATAGCTTCATACATCGAAAATACTGCTGAGCTTAAACTTTTATAGACATGCACATTAGAAAAGATAAATATTCCGTCTTGCAATTCAAAGGAGAAACTTCTTAAGATAAAATTATTTGATGAAATTAGTATCTCTCTTTTGCCTCTTCTTCTGTCCGCCACCCCATCCCTCAACGTGTACAATCGCAAGATATTTCATTAACATTCAGTGCTCCTCACCCCATAGTCAACCAAGGTACCTAAAGAAGAGCAATTTCAGTTTCTTGTAAAAGCAACCAAGTACAAACGTAACTTCATCAGATTTACAAATAAGGTAAAGCAGCACGAATTCTGTTGCTGCTGGACCATGAAGATGTTTTTGTATGTCAATCCTTAAAACAGGTGGAAATTTAAGTTCAGGAGTACTCTATTTGTTAAGAAGTGTAATGAATTCCACAAATAATTGATTGCAGGAATATCTCAGAACAATTTGTGTTGGTCAACTGCCGCCAGTAGTTTCACATTTTCCTGTGTCAGAGAGGGAGACACCGCCATTATGAGTGTGCCTGCAACAGACCTGGCGTTCGCCGTGTCTAGCTGACGTGACGTCACCAACAAGCGCCATGGCCTTCCTTTGAGTCGGTGTTGTTCTAGGGCGGAACTCAGCTGAAAATACTGCCGCCTTGAGCAGCAACCTTCTGTTTGTCCTCCAAGGAGGAGTTGTGTGACAAAGTTGGTAGGCGTGTTTCTACATCTGAAATATGACGTCTACATAAGTTTCACGCCAGTAGCGTAAAAGTGGGGCTAGTAGCTCCACTGGGAGGATGTAAATTAGGTTGAGGTTTAAAACACGGTGCAGCGGTGGTTACATTTCAGACTGGACGTTGCGACTTGATATTAATCAAGAATGTCTTTAACGTGATAAGGACGTCATTATAAACACCTCACTGAGTCTGAACGTCGTCCTTTAAAAAGAACTACGAGAAGTTGCATAGTGCTCCTATGATACTGCAGGAAGACTTGGCAGGAATATAGACACTGTACGTGCAGCGGTGGTCACGAGAATGTACGGTCGCAAGAAGACGGAACTCCGGTCGGACACGTGGCACTACCGAGAGGGTAGATCATCGTTTTCAGCGTATGGCTTGGGGCGCATCGTACTGCACCTGCACTGGAAATTTGAGCAGCCGTCGGCACATCAGTGACACAACGAACTGCCACAAACAGGTCACTCCAAGGACAGCCTTCCGCTGACCCAAAACCACCCCCATCTGCTACTACAGCGGTGTCAAGCGAGAGCTCATCGGAGGGCAGGGTGGAGGTCTGTCGCATTTTCTGATGAAAGCTGGTTCCGCCTCGGTGCCAGCGATGGCCGTGTGCTGCCAGCTGAGGCCCTGCAACCAACGTGTCTGCATGCTAGACGCACTGGACCTACATCTGGTGCTGTGGTCTGTGGTGCGATTTCGTACGACAGCAGCACCACCCTGGCTGCAGATTCGGACGTCAATCTGGTGACTGGACCTGTTGCGCTCCCAGTCATGAGAAACGTTCCAGGAAGTGTCTTCCAACAGGATGACACTTGCCCAAAACCGCTGTTGCAACCAAATATGCACTGCAGAATGTCGACCTGTTGCCTTGGCCTGCTCGACCACCAGTCAATACAGGGACGGTAAATGCTGTTGGAGTTGTCGTCTCATGAAGTCCCATACGTATGGGGCTTCATGAGACAACAACTCCAACATCATTTACCAAGTGCGACAGGCATGGAACTCCATCCCACAAACTGACATCCGGCACCTGAACAACACAATACATGCTTTTTTTTTTACGCTTTCGTTCAACATTCTGAAGTTTACACCGGTTATTAATGCACCAGAATTTCGCATTTGCAATGGTTTATCTCACGCTTACAGTAATCTGCGATCTTGCGATGTTCATCAGTTAAATACGTTACCTAGACAAGTGTATTCCCTATATTTCAATAGTCTACATTAACAATATTTTGGTGTTGCGATTTTTATCCGTCAGTGTATTTACGCAGGTCGTGAAACGAACTCGTGTCGCTACTAATCCTGATGAACCTCCACTCTCGCGATGTAATGAAACACTGCACGATTAGTGAAAAGTCTAAGACGTGCGTGCGTTACGTCTTGAACATTCGCAACTTTCAGCTTGTAATTACATCCACAACGAATTTTCACTCTGCAGCCGAGTGTGCTGCTGTTTTGGAACTTCCTGCCAGATTAAAACTGTGTACCGGACCGGGAGTGGAACCTGTCAACTCAGGTCTTGGATAGGAAGAGTGAGGTACTGGCGAAAGTGGAGCTGAGCCGGGGAGTCATGAATCGCGCTATGGTAGCTCAGTCGGTAGAGCTCTTGCAAACGAAATGAATAAAGGTCGCAGGTTCGACTATCGGTCCGGCGCAAAGTTTTAATCTGACAGAAAATTTCAAGTCAGTGTTTTGTACGTTCACTTTGGATGGTTGCAGAGGGACAAGTTAGGAGACTCCTCATAAAAGCAACCCAAGGTCTCACCTATGTAGTACCCTAGCTATGGCCATCCATAAAACAAGAACATTTGCAAACTACTACTACCACGTTTGTGCTGTCCGCCTATGTGGTAAGCTACCCTGAATTCTGTGCACGATTCAGTACCCTTTTGCATTTTATCAATAGCTGATTCAATACCTTCGGTCAGCCTCATAATTTTTCCCTTAAAAGGAGCACATTTAGGCAGTTTCTCTCCGGGAAACAGTAAAATAAATACCTGACCTCTTCATTGTTTCGTATCGTATCAACTTGTTCTCTCATTCTCCCACCCCCTTTTCTCACGTCCATCGTTGCCTGTGTCCTTACTTCAAATGCATATGCCATTATGTTCTCTTTTTTGTCTAACTTTTCATAGACGAACATTGCTTTTCCTGCCCGTAGCTTCCAGTGTTTCCACTATTTATGTCATAGTTATTTCGAAGTGTTGGATTTCACATTAAATGTAAGACTTCTTGTAACACGTATGTGGTAAGCAAAGTTATGTACAATTTGTAGAATACCAGCTTAGATGTGAGAGATGGCTTGATGGCCCAAATTTTGCCAGGATAGCCTAATAAATAATTTCAGTAGCTTTTGCTCGGCTTCTGGCCGCCGATTTAGGTGCTACTCGCCAGTTAATTAGATCATTTTGCATACTTACATTCCTTAATGATACACCGCAATTCCGCACGTACGGTATTGGGCTCAGAGAAACGTGCCAGAGAGCTGATCTGTGGTTACACTGACCAGACTCTGCCGGCTGATTGATGAATACTCATCAGACATCGGCGTCATTGGACGTAATTATGAAGAGCTGCGTTCGTAACACAACATTTTACCGGCCGTTAATGGAAACTATTTCGAAACGTAGCGGCCGCTTCCGTTTCAAGCGTTTCACAATTTATTCAAACAAGGTTCAGGGCAATCTGTTCCAGCCTCCATTGGCGCCTGAAGGGCAATAAATCCTTCACAATACGGGAAATGATTCCGGGTGCTCTTAGCGGCTACTAAGCTAGCTGACCACTTAGCTACTGAGCCGTTCTCCCTTTACTAAGCGCGTGACAGAAGAATACCAAGTTCTGGCGTACGTAGGGGGAGCGGATTTTTGGCATCTAACCATTTACTCCTTAACGGACTTACCATCCACCAGCGTAAAAGCGAATTAAAAGTTTCGATAGCGCGAATGTGGCGGAACTAGGAAACAACACGTAAGACTCCCATACCAGCTTGAACGGTAGATGCGAGCTAAAAACAACGCCAACACCAATAGCTACTGCATTTTCAGCCAGTCTGGGAATTTTACAACGTTACCAAGTGCTCGGAGTACGAATGAGTGGGAGCGGGAAGCGGGAGCGAAGTTAGTAAACATTGCATTGCTATAAAAGCTAAGGTTGGTTTGGCCATATGCTTTGCTTGCGATGATCGTACTGAACGTATTACTTCACTGCCTTCAAAAAGTGTGTAGACCTGAACGATTAAGCGCATATTTACAGTCGAAACCCATTTAGTTATACCTTTCCCAAAAGAACCATCCCGGCAATCGCTTTTATTTTATTTAAGTGCGGTAAATCTGAATCTGGATTGCCGCACCGGGTTTTCAACACTGCTCGGCTCGAATGCGCAGTTCCGTGTCAAGTATTAATCCGATTAGCTCGATATGTGCAAAGCGCATTTTAAAAGTGTAAAGCTTTGACCGCAGCAGTTTGTGGGGAGCAACGCGCGGCCACTGCAGCTATTCTTAACGTGCCAAGCGGCAGCCAAACGCAACAGTCCGCTACGTCGCTAATACGTATAGTAAAGCATAGCGAGTCGCCGCAGCTGACAAAACTCACGCGTGACCGAAGCCTTCCAGATAAACCAGCTGCCTGTTGGCGTGACTTCCGCCTTGCGACAGCTGCTAACAGGTGCTAGCCGTTTGCCACAGGTACTGATGCAGTCGAACTGACTTCGCGAACTTCAGCGTATTAGTTCGTGTCTCATCAATGTTTACGCAATTCCCCTCATCTGTAGTTGTGCCTTTCCAGCGACTTATTCGGAGGACTACTACTTTCAGTGTTCGAGTTTACACCAACAATCTCCGTGAGGCTACTCGCAGATAGTGAAGTTGCTAGGAGGAAAGCTGCTACGGCAGCAAACTGATGCGAAATGCACGAAGACCCACGGATCATGGATGACAGGAGCAGAGACTTTGCAACCGACTCTCACGGGGGGGCGTGGGGGGGGGGCGTTCAATATGGCTCATTTGGTAGGACGAAGGCTCCACACTATTGTTCGATTAGAGCAGGGATGGGAAACCTTTGGTGATACGCGGACCATCTCGTCACGTGACATGACTACAGCGTTCCTAGTGCGTGAAGTCTAAGCTGTGTAACGTCCGTGACAATGTTTACGTGGTAACGCACAGATACGAATGGCACCACTTTCCAGACAGGCCTAACCAACAGATTACGACCGGGAACATGAGTTCTTGAGAGGACATTCACTTTCTGTTCACCCCATCTTCATGTGTTTACATTTATTTAACCCTTTCGCGAGCCGTGTGAAACATGCTTCCCACTACAATGAACTCGCTCCTAGTCCCGTGGGATTCACAGTTCCTACCTCTGTACGTTTCTACCACCTAGCGAACAGTGTAGGGTACTACTTCCAATCGGAATTTCCCGCTGTTTTTGCTGTACCTTCGCGCAGAGGCATTGTATAGCTGAGTGTTGCTCTGTAGAGGAACCTTTCAGTGCTGTTTGCATGACATTTTGTGATTTTTTCCTCAAAACTATAGTATAAAGTAAATACTTTTGATTTACCCAAATTTATGAAGGAAAACGTAAAACTGGAACGAGGAAAATTCCCGTTTGAAACAAAAGGAGCCATTTCTGCAGTAAAATGAATGGATAACGGTCCAGTCACTTTCCTGTCCTCAATTCATGACCCATAAGAAACAGCCACAGTGAAAAGGAAAAACAAGGATGGTACTAGTACAGAGATTTCTTGTCCTGAAGTTGTGGCAGAATACAACAAAATAATGGGTGGTGTCGGTAAGTTTCATCAATTACGAGAAAGGTGTGCTATTGTCAGACGTTCTGTAAAATGGTGGCACAGAATATTTTATTTCCTGGTGGATGTTGCTGTAGTGAACAGTTTTATCCTATGGAAAATTAGTAAGAGAGAAAGTGGACAGCATGATCAGCTCACATACAGGATCCATCTAGCCAGACAACCAGACAATTTATAGCTGGCTTCTCATCCCAAAAAAGGCGTGGACAAAAACCTGTCTTTCTGGCAAAAAGGGGTGAAGTACCTGAAGATTTTCGTCGTGTGGCTGTAGGGGGAGCATCAACCCATTTTAGGAGAAACCTACTGGACATGCCGTCATTTTAGTACCAAAGCTGCGGAGAAGAGCACTCGCTGTGTGTGTACATATTGTCAAATACCACTTTGCATAGACCCATGTTTCAGCAAATTTCATGGCAAGTAATTGTGAACTATCATTGTAACAAGGTAACTAAATTTATCTAATAAATATGACATATATTGAAAAAGTTTTTTTTATCATTTAACTACAAGGAAGGGCTGTGGGAAGAATACTTCCCACCTTGTTGTGTGACCTCACTTTCACAGTTGGAGCGAATTTGATATTCTGTATGATAAATGTACCTATCTGTTAACTACTATCTGCTCTCCATTCATTAAAAAAACTGCTCAATAATTTTGCCCACGAAAGGGTTAAACGTGTTGAACATTGTATCTTTATTGAACTAATTAAATTATATTTTTCTTGAGACATATGAGTCTCAACTTTATATTTGATAACGATAGAAGATGAACAAATAAATACAAATTTGTGCCACACCCAGGTCTCTTGTTTACCAGGCAGTTTGTGCTAACTGTGACACCGCTGATGCATGGACTACCCTAGTCCAACGTCCTCCTTAACACGAACTTCAATTCACGCCTTCAGACCACTTTCCCCTTATTAAGTCGTCAATATTGCCGAGGATCTCCGATACTGAAGGAGCGTATTGGACTAGGTTAGTCCGTACAGATGTGGTACCCATACCGCTACACTGCGGCACAAGTTGTAATTCATTTCTTCAGCTTCTATTATTACCGAAGGTTGTACTTTTACTTACGACGTTTTACAATAGCTCTACTAAAAACTTCTGTTGCAAAATTCTGCAACGCCGTTTGTATAAAAAAACATGTTCACGACACGCAAATAAGTGAAACATCTGAAGTTAGGTTGGAAAGTATCTTGAAATGTCATCACGGAAAAGTACACGCCTTTAATAGTTAACTCATTATAAATTACTTTCCTTTTCAATATTTGCAGCATTCTCATACATCCACAAAGGACAAGAGTTATTTGCATATTTTAACGATAAATTACTATAATGAGACAGGCAATTCCAGATCCAAAACAATTACGAATAACTTTGGGAATTTCTTTCGCGGGTCGAACTGAAACCAATCGCGGGGCGCCTGCCCACCTTGTGGATCAAAGTGGTGACGATAAATAACCTGACAACAACAGCTCGGAACAACGTAAAGTGGAATGACCACATACCAACACCTGAAAACGGAGTTGACAATCTGATGTTCCTGGAAAAACCTAGGAAATTTAAGCACGCCCAACTAAAAACGTCAACCCCAGGAGCAATCACGCTAATAATGCGTAGAAGCTCCTCTCACTTTGATAATGGCCTGAACTCAGCGAGAAAAAGTGTCAAAGTTTCTTCAGGTATGCTATATGCAACTGACGCCCTTCATTGATGGTTGCATCAGGAAGAGATGCCAAATTTTAGGGTCGCTGATCGCTAAGTTTTGTCAGCTATTCCAAATAGACCCAGACATCGTATGTGGTATTAAGATCAGCTGATTAGCAGGCCAGACCAGTCAAGTCAAGGTGTGGTAGTGGATCCTGATTCTCCATCAAAACAGGAAAGTACGCCTGCAGCCTTGTGAACACGAATGGCTGAGTGCTCAGTGTGTGTTTGACGAGACCAAATAGCTAAGCTCATCCGACTCCTATTCAGCCCTAAGCATGTAAGCTGTGTACGCATTCTGTCTGCGTATGGAGTAAAATATATATGCTACTGTGAGGAAGTGTTCGAAATGTTTGCGTAGCTTTTATCTGAGGCGGAACGAGGGAACAAGCTCAGTATTCACTTAGTGGGATGGGCAAAACCGTCTAAAAACCACATCCAGGCCGCCCACCACACTGACCCCTCCTCGTCAGCCACTATTTACTGGCGAGACTAAGGCCCGGCAAAATGTGTGTGGCATTACGTAATTGAACAGCCCGTTAGACAAGTAGGAATAGAAAGGTCCCATTCCATACAGCTTCTGCTTCCTACACGCTGCATGTCAGCACGTACCTGCACGCCATTCCGAAGACTATATATCAGCCTGGAACGTGAATAGCTCCATTACAAATGGCTGGTTAGTGTGTGAAACGACGCTGCAAGGTTACGTAAATAAAAGGTATAAATGTTAAGTGAGGTGGGCGATAATTCCTATGTTAGTTACCCTCATAGATTACTAACGTTAATGCGGGTAAAATATAGATTAAGCTCCATTGTAATAGTCAATTATAACCTAAACTACGTTTACGACTTTGCTATCCCGTCAGGTCCAAGGTAGTGACTTCACTTTCTTCCAAATTATCATGGAAATGAAGTATGCACTGTATCCAGAACCCAGAAAGATGGAACGAACGTTCAAGTGGGCACACTGACAGTTGTACAAGATTATAATGAATACATGTACGGCGTAGATGAAGATGACATGTTGAGGTGTGTGTACAAATCGGACATCACGTCAAAAAAGTATCCTTATAGGCAGTTTTATGGTCTCGTAAACTAACAAAACGGCCAGGAGAGAGGTGTGCTGACGACATGCCCCTCCACATGAAGTGACGCCTGGGGTGTGAGGATGACACGGCGGCCGGTCGGTACTGCTAGGCCTTCATGGCCTGTTCGGGCGGAGTTTAGTTTCCATAAGCAGTTTCACGCAGTAGTGAAAATGATCCTGTGAATTTCTATACTTCATACTGTGACGTAAAAGGTGACACTCCGATTGATTGATTTCAAAGGCAAAATTACTCTTGGTCTACTCACTCTTGGCAAGCAAACGCGCAGAAAATCGTGCAAGTCCCAAAAGAATGAAAATTTTCCTCTTCGAACTCAAAAGAGAAGAAAGGCAGCATTTTCGGATTCAAACGACGTACGTTGTCAGTGTACAGGATCTCACTGACCAACATTTGTCAATTCAAGAGGCAACTGTAAGCTTTGCTCATCTGCAAAGGTGGAATACAGGCCCCATCCAGAGTTTTGAGAGTGTAATATTTTTTGTATGTTAATGAATGAAAGCACCGTTTTCCAAAGTATAACCAAAACAATAATCTCTGCTGTACGATTCTTTTGGGACTTCAGCCCCTAATGTACTTCGCCTGTATAATTCTGTCGGGAGTCAGGTCCTCTGAACATTTTATGTATTTCAATGACTCATTTTTCAATAAAATAACTCGATTGAAAAACAGTTCAAGTATTAAAGTAAAAAATTTGATCCCCTATTTTATACTTTTAAAAATAACAGTAATCAGACAGTTAATCCGCCGGGTGGATACCTCGTCCCGGCCGCGGTCGCGTTAACACGGATGGATGTGAATTTGGCTGGCGTCGTCTCGGAAGAGCCGAGTGTTCACACAGCATGAAGGCGGAGACGATTACTTGGTCAATAATAAAAACTGAAATACATATCCTGGTTCACGTTGGCGGTAACCTGAATGAGTGCGTGGGCCCAGGTCACGGTACTAACAAATACACCCAAAAACAGTAAGGAACAACCTCCGGACTAAGCGCTCCGTGGACTGCTGGCTCAGTCGACACCTCCTCCCATTTAAAGGGAGGCGAAATCGCTACCCGTCGTATCACACACTGCGCGTCCGCTCAGCTACGCCCAGTTTCTGTTGTTCGGCCCAGGGGAGACGAACAGCTTAACGTACCGCTGTGTGCGACGACCTTTTCTTAGGTACCTGATTAAACTGTCAACTGAATGTAGTACTCTTCGCAATGTTCGGTAAGAAGCTGGTTGAGATGGGCCTAAGTTACTCGCAAAAGCAGTCGCTGTGGGCACTGAAACCGTTTGTCATTTCCAAAGGTGTGAACTCACCTCCGGTGCCTGTCGGTTAGAAGCTTCTCTACGGCTAGTGTTCTTACGCCGTGTTACATGGCTGCGAACGGCACGTTTCCTGTGGACACTTAGGATAATACGAGTTGACGCGCCAACTTAATTCACGGTGCGATCTTCTGCACGCCAAAAAAAGTGTTTCTTTCTGTCACTCTGCAGAGTCTCTACGTCGACGTATCTTACGGCGCTGTTTCTATACAAACGAGCCCCACACAGACGCCAGTCCACTCCCGTGACTTACGTGAACGCTCTAACGTAGCGTCACGCCGGCCGTTGTGACCGACCGGTTCTAGGCGCTTCAGTCTGGAGCTGCGCTGCTGCTACGATCGCAGGTTCGAATCCTGCCTCGGGCGTGGATGTGTGTGATGTCCTTACGTTAGTTAGGCTTGAATAGTTTTAAGTCTAGGGGACCGATGACCTCCAATGTTAAGTCCCACACTGCTTAGAGCCATTTGAACCATTTGTAACGACACGGCACGAGAACGCCTGATAGGCCTACCAATTCTACACGATGTGCAAAGCTGCAAAGCAGCGAGTCTAACCTTTTAAGGGAGTTACGGTGAGTTTGAATGAGCCACGAAAGAAGTGGATTACAAAACACTGACTCGACCGATCACGTAATTCTAATCGACCTGATAGCCGTAACAGGTACAATTAATTCCAAGAGTTTGGTAACATCCAGAGAAGAGCAACGCTTAGACTCACTTGTTTGCCAGGTGAGCCGGAATGCGTTACGTTGATGCTTATCAGTCTCCAGAGGCAGACGCTACAAGAGATGCGTTTTACATTACAGCCAAATTTACTGTTAAAATACCGACAGCATACGTTCCAAGTATTCAGAAAGCATATTACGTCCTCCACAAGCGCAACGGAAACAGCAGAGAAATTGGAACTCTTAAAGGAGTTAACCGGCAGTCTTTCTGTCCTGGCACCAAGCAAGGGTAAAACTAACAGTGGTACGAAAGACTCACCGCCACACAGCTTGAATTAGCTTGCCGAGTACAGACGTGGATACAGAAAGTGCAGCATCTTCCTTGTATCTTCGCGCGTTCACTGTGCGCCACAATTTCACTTACAAGGGTACAGAGTAACTTACTACTCGATTTTATTCACATTTATAGCGCTTTAAATTCAGAGCCTGGACAGGCACCAATTTTTTACCTAAATCGCATAGTTACAAACAAATGCAATGTTGATTCACAAACATTGTGACAAAGTTTTAATAAAATTATTTGATTTTTAATTAGCTACTATTCGCTTGGAAATTTGAGTACTCGCAATAAATTTGGTACAAAAATGCGAAATAAAGAATGAAGTATTTCACTTCCAGAGGTTGAACTGTATTATTTTTAAACAAAAAGGCATTCCCCACATATGAAGTTTTAATTTATCCTCATTGAGCGTGTAATTAAAAATAAAACTAAAATTAGGATTCAATATTTGAATTTAATATTTGATTTATTAATCACAGGAATTAAAATAAAATTTAAAAACGCTTCTCGTAGTGAGATTCGTACCCTCCAAAGTTTCATTTAAACAAATTTTACGTTATGCAAAGATTATAACATCATCACATAACATCAGCAGAACATAAAATCAGTTTACGAATATTTCTAGATATTGTAACGCATGGACACTTCAGTCTTAACTGTCGGAATATACGTTCTACTTGTTTTTCGAACGGGAGTCTAAGGTAAAGGCGAAACAGTTGCTAAACCGAGATGTTCTGTACCTGTCAGTTCTCGAAAATAATCTAATCTTCAGAGGTGTTTTTTTAGGGTTCTGTACCTCATTCGGTAAAAACGGTATCTTTTTAAGATCACTTTGTTGTCCGTCCGAAAGCGCGCGCTTGTGTGTGTGTGTGTGTGTGTGTGTGTGTGTGTGTGTGTGTGTGTGTGTGTGTGTGTGCGCGCGCGCGTGTGCGCGCGCAGTGAGTGATGCTGAAATTCATGTCATATGCAGAGGTTCTATGGTTCCTTGACAGTGTAAAACATTGAAGCTTCTGAGTCAATACAATCGTGAGATAAACTCACTCATGCCAACCTACAGTGTACTTTCCATCTACCTAGAATCATGAAATCTGGCAGGAAGCAACGTTTCACAGTACAATAGAAAGAAAAAAAAAAAATCCGAAAATCATCAATCCGTAATTGTATCACATGAAAATGATATTTCTTTTGTCATTTGTTATCCGACGACAAACTTTAAATTATAACAATCAGTAGTTCCGCATTCAGGCTGACTGAGCAGCAATGGTGGAAGTCAACAGTAGCGAGGAAGTGAGTTTATTACTCATACGACGCGCTTTGGAATTTATCCATCGTCAGATACCCAGGAGCGATTACTGCACATCGATACGGCGTTTCAAGTTGAATGTGAAACAAAGAGTCGCAGACTACTCTACGTGCCGCAGTCGCTTCTGGATATCTCATGACAGATAAGTTCCAGAATACGTCATATGAGGAAAAGTCATTCCTTGCTGACCTTCGAATTCTACCATTGCGACCCAACCGCCCTGAATGGAGAACTGCTAATTACTGTAGCACTGGTCGTCTGTCTTCTCTATGACTTTGTGACACATCTATACTATTGAAACTAAAACATTCTCTGAATCCCTGGGGCCGGTAGTAACAGTGTCGTGCCGGTAGTAACAGTGTCGTGCCGGTAGTAACAGTGTCGTGCCGGTAGTAACAGTGTCGGTAACAGGCAAAAATGGCCGAGATTCTCAATTCCCAGAATGGATAAACTGTCTGTCAATATACATAATTAGGTTTGCACCGAAGCCTCAGTCTTCGAGTTCTACTCGCACCTGCCCCCCCCCCCCCCCCTATTTTTAAGAATAGTGAGGCCGTGCTTTATGAAACTGATGTCTTGGCCCTGTCCCTGAAATGCTGTAAGAAGAAAGGAAACCGCAGAGAGGCTGTCCTTAGTAAGGTCGCCTCGTTAGCGAGGTGATCACCTCTCTGCCGACGACATGGGGGTCGTGATGCTGCAGCAGGAGCAGCACGACCCCCCCGTGTGTCCGGCGGCTGCGGCTGCCGCCGCTACAGTGGCCGAGCCGGCGCCGACACCACAGCGACTCCGGACGCATCGGAATTTCATATCGCCGCGCCTCGGCGCCCCCCGTCTGAGGCAATCGCGCGCGAATAACGCGACAGCGGCAGCGGCAGCGGCAGCCCGGCCGCGTCAAAGCGAGCCAGCCGTCCGCTGGCCGCCGCCGCCGCCGCCTACAGCAAAAGCGACACACGGCGCGCGAGCACACCTCACTCCTGAGAGGGTTTCTCAGAAGCGCGTACACCATCAGACCCATTTGTCAAACCCGCTCTCATCTATCCATGGACTTGAACACGCCCATACATGTTTGAACAAATTTGTAAATTTAACCTCTTTTTCTCAGGCAGACGCTGTTCGTGCTTGCTGTATTTTAACGCTATTGAGAATGGCTACAAATGCGTATGAACCATTTCTACCGTTAACTCTGGCGCTGAGTAAGAAGAAGAAGAAGACACTTGTCTTATACAGACGTTGCCGACCGCATCCACGTATTCTGCCTGTTTAGGTATCTGTGCATTTGAATACACATGCCTCTACAGTTTCTTTCGCGCTTCAGTGTACGAGTTGTGTACTCTGGGAAGCTTATGTTTAAACCGAGATTTTAGGCACAACCCCTATAAAATTTTAAATGTATGTTTGATAATATTTATTTTTACAATTATTTGTTGTTTAAATGCTGCTCCTTTACTTTATTGCACTCAATAAAGCGTGCAGCATTTTACTTTTATACACAAAATCTCATTTTTGTAGGCTTTTTAATAGTACACGTAAGTAGACTATTACAGAAATGAATTTTACATTATTGAATATTATACTATCTCTGTGGCAAATTTTTACGTTCAGTCAAATTCCAGGCTTCGTGTTCCCACATAAAAACTGCACTGTTCACGCTCACTTTAACCTCCATACTCATATGTAAACATGCATACATTAGCTGCTTTCTTAGTTTTAAGTTTAAAAAACTGGAAGTAAATAATAATTTAATTTTTTATTTACTGATTACGACAATCCCGATGTTTAAAGGTTCCATACCCGCCACCTACGAAGGACAATGCCAGTTTTTCGCCAATTTGAGACCAACCTAAGTACAAAGGGTTGCGTCAGCAAACGTGCATCTTTTTGAATCGTTGTCGTCAGAAATAAATTATGTCAAAGAGTTAATATCAGAATGTTGATTTCCCATAGGTGCCATGTCTTGACTTTTCTATCAATTCAAAGGACAATGTAAATTTTGATACGTCACGCAGAAATATTTGCAGCAGAATATTTTAACACATTCA
The DNA here is from genome assembly GCF_023864345.2 of Schistocerca serialis cubense. Lineage (NCBI taxonomy): Eukaryota > Metazoa > Arthropoda > Insecta > Orthoptera > Acrididae > Schistocerca > Schistocerca serialis. Next base: position 360,695,877 of record NC_064645.1, on the reverse strand, counting down.
GAGTCCAAACGTCATGACCCACATGAAAAATATTTACCTCCACAGGAATCAGTATCGATTCAGGAAACTTCGATCATGCAGAACTCTTTCACACGCAATATCCAAGTGCCAAGGACAGAGGAAATGTGGTTAATTTTGCATATTGTGCTCCGAAGAGCGAGGTGCCACGGCATCATTGGAAACTTGGTACTCGCAACGAGACCAGAAAGAAACAGAACTGCAGCCAGAAGCAACGATGAATGAGGAACAGTGGCGTAGACACATACGTAAGAGCTTCCCTACGCCTGAGCATCAGCATCAGCATGCTTGCTTACATTTAAGTCCAGTGCCTCTCAGCCCACTCGGCAATCGTCGCCGAAGACGATAGCACCGTCTCTCTACCGAACCTACAGTGCGATAATTGTGTTAGACAGGACTCTGCATTAATGTTTATCGTCAACTGTACAGTGTGGGAAGATAAATCTTTGTTGTTCTGTGTCGAGTGATACATTAACGTTCAGTGACAGTAATAAATACTTATGATATTCCTGTGGACATGGGTTGTAACAAAGTTGTATGTTTCATCTTGTTCATGTTATAATAAAGTGACCTGTTATTTTATTTTTGTGTTGTATCATAGCTCCACTCCCTCCCTCCACCAGAAGTAAAGCTGAGAACCCACCATTGTACCTGCAAGTGATACTTCGTCTGGTACAACACTTCTGTTTCTACTCTCTCTAAAGCATTTTTAAATGCGGACCACATCGACGCCGCGTAAATAAAATATGTTCCAATGAGATATTTAACCAGGTCTGCGACTGGGTCGATTATTTCGTGACGGGTACGACGCATCACGTCAGCCTGGAGAGGCGTCTATAGGCACGGAAGTTAGATCTGGGGAATGTGACAGGGAAATTTAGGTATAGCGTAGGTTGAAATTTCAGACTTTTCGCAGCTGTAGTTATACGTGAAGAAATTCGATCCAGTAAAAGCTGCTGTAATATTTAGTTATGCCTCGTCTGATGCAAAAACATGGAACTAGCTTCTGACGTAGATAAGTGGAAAGCCATGCATTACATGAAACGTGAAAGAGTAGTACTTTTGACTACACGATTGGCGGGCCGCAACTGGAATTAGTTCAATCACTGAGAAATTTGCGTATAATAATGCGTATAGTAGCAATCGCGAAGTGTCAGACTAAACGTAAAGTCAGTGATGGACTACAGTTAGCCTAAAACTGCATTATATATATATATATATATATATATATATATATATATATATATATATATATATGTATGTGCTGTGGTACTCCTGAATTACTGAGACCTATATGAGGTCAAAACATTGAGCGTACACAGAGAAGGGAGGTGTGCGTTCTCACAGGTTTGTTCGACTGCTGAGTAAGTTTAACACAAATTTTACGGAAAGTCTTGATTGGCGGACACTGAAAGACACTTTATATTTCTACGTCTACATCCATACTCCGCAAGCCAACTGATTGTTTGTGACGGAGGGTACCTTGAGTACCTCTATCGGTTCACCCATCTATTCCAGTCTCGTATCGTTCGTGGAAAGAAAGATTGCGGTAAGCCTCTGTGTGGGCTCTAATCTCTCTGATTTTATCCTCATGGTCCCTTCGCGAGATATACGTAGGAGGGAGTAATATACTGCTCGAGTTCTCGGTGAATGTATGTTCTCGAAACTTCAACAAAAGCCCGTACCGAGCTACTGAGCGTCTCTCCTGCAGTCTTCCACATGAGTTTATCTATCATCTCCGTAACGCTTTCGCGATTACTGAACGATCCTGTAACGAAGCGCGCTGCTCTCCGTTGGATCTTCTCTATCTCTTCTATTAACCCTATCTGGTATGGATCCCACACAGGTGAGCAATATTGAAGCAGTGGGCGAACAAGCTTATGTAACCTACTTCCTTTGTTTTCGGATTGCATTTCCTTAGGATTCTTCCAAAGAATCTCAGTCTGCCATCTGCTTTACCGACGATCAACTTTATATGATCATTCCATTTTAAATCACTCCTAATGCCTACTCCCAGATAATTTATGGAATTAACTGCTTCCAGTTGCTGACCTGCTATATTGTAGATAAATGATAAGGGATCTTTCTTTCAATGTATTCGCAGCACATTACACTTGTCTATATTGACATTCAATTGCCATTCCCTGCATCATGCGTCAATTCGTTGCATATCCTCCTGCATTTCAGTACAATTTTCCACTGTTACAACCTCTCGATGTACTACAGCATCATCCGCAAAAAGCCTCAGTGAACTTCAGATGTTATCCACAAGGTCATTTATATATATTGTGAATAGGAACTGTCCTACGAAACTCCCCTGCGGCACACCTGAAATCACTCTTACTTCGGAAGACTTCTCTCCATTGAGAATGGCGTGCTGCGTTCTGTTATCTAGGAACTCTTCAATCCAATCACACAACTGGTCTGATAGTCCATATGCCCTTACTTTGTTCATTAAACGACTGTGGGGAAGGAACTGTATCGAACCCCTTGCGGAAGTCAAGAAACACGGCATCTACCTGTGAACCCGTGTCTATGGCCGTCTAGAGTCTCGTGGACGAATAGCCCGAGCTGGGCTTCATACGATCGTCTTTTTCGAAACCCATGCTGATTCCTACAGAGTAGATTTCTAGTTTCCAGAAAAGTCATTATACTCGAACATAATACGAGTTCCAAAAGTCTACAACTGATCGACGTTAGAGATATAGGTCTATAGTTCTGCATATCTGTTCGACGTCCCTTCTTGAAAACGGGGATGACCTGTGCCCTTTTCCAATCATTCGGACCGCTAAGCTCTTCCAGAGACTTATGGTACACCGCTGCAAGAAGGGGGGGGGGGGGGGGCGCAAGTTCCTTCGCGTACTCTGTATAAAATCGAACTGGTATCCCATACGTTCCATCGGCCTTTCCTCTTTTGAGCGATTTTAATTGTTTTTCTATCCCTCTGTCATCTATTTCTGTATCTTCCACTTTGTCATCTGTGCGACAATCTAGAGACGAAACTACACTGCTGTCTTCCTCTGTTAACCGGCTTTTTGAAAGAGACATTCAGCATTTCGGCCTTTAGTCTGTCATCCTCTGTTTTAGTACCAATTTGGTCACCGAGTGTCTGGACATTTTGTTTTGATCCACCTACCGCTTTGACGTAAGACCAAAATTTCTTAGGATTTTCTGCCAAGCCAGTACATAGAACTTTACTTTTTTCGAATTCTCGCAAGATATTGCACAGGAAGTTTATAGAACCATCTTTCGGCGCACGAACTCAAATGTTCTGCGTATGTATCACGCAGAGAGCGCGAGGATAGAATTAGGCCGACAACAGTTCGAAAAGAGCCGTGCTGACAGTTGTTGTCCCCATGCTCCATTCGTGAACAGAGCATTAAGAAACCTCATGTCATGCAGCTCACGGTGACTGGAGCAGTGTATGTGGACGTGTGAAGTCCAAGGAACGCAGCAGACGCTCGACAAGAACAACTTTGCTGGCCACAGACGGCCAGAATTAGGGAAGTGAAACACTGGCAGCGTGGCGCAGCTGCACCGGCTGTCGTGTCTCTATCTGTCGGGATGCGGAAGTCGTGCGGCAATCTTCTGCTCTGAGTCCGCTGGTTCAAGCCCGGCCAAGGTCGCCGAGTTTTTCTTCCCGGCGCAGAGATCCTTGGTACTCCATGTCGAACGACAAGTGTGACATGCAAAATAACCACGGAAGACGTAACAGTGTTGTTAATCGCACACAAGCTGTGTCTACATCTTCGCCGCATTCTGTCGAGAGATGCGTCTCGGTGCATCGACGTAGTGCTCGGACGATTAGAAACTCAAAGACGTGCATACCGGCGCTAAGGGGAGCGCTATTTGGACATAAGTGTATCTGTAAATCTACACAGTACATCAGAAAGGAACCGGATGGTTTTCTGAACGGACGAACTGAATTTACATAATTAACTTTCACTCCGTAGTCATGTGAGCGGGTAAAACTTCCTGGCTGATTGCTATTTTGTGACGCAACGGGTCTCGAATCGGAGACGTTCGCATTTCGCAGACAATTGCTTTAGAGGAACTTTCACAATCTATCTATTACGAAGATGTACTTCTACGCACACGATATATATACCAGTGCCTTTTTATGCCTGCGACATTAAGCAGACTCGCCCTCTGGTGCATTTAGACATTACTTCAATATTGTATAACATTTACTACGTATGTTAACTGTGCAGAATCGGGTGAAACCAGTTTAGGACTGTTGCGCACTGCATATTTTTACACAGTTCCGTCATTTTTTAACCGTAACCAAGATGGTAGCAGTGAATGATTTGTTATTTTTGGTTCTGCTACAGAAACACTATTAGCAACTTATTTTAACTTAGTGGCATCGCACGATCTTCTCAAGCAGCAAAATGGTACGAGAATTTTATTACCTTATATGTCAATTGTAAAATTATATCGAAGGCTTAATTTATATTTTTAGGTCTGAAGATGGTAGTTTGTGACTGTTGAAATAGGTAATCTAGAAGCGTAGAGGTGACTGAACCTAGAAGTAAAAACTATTTTCACTAATATACAAACGACGTTTCCAAACGGCACATAGACGACGCATTATTCAGGCATGCTTTAGCCACGGCCACGGCAACTGTCAATGAAGTGTTCACGACTACCTTCTCGTCGTCTACTCCTAGGTGTAAGACCATGTTCTCTCTCACGTTTTGTACAGAGAGAGAGAGAGAGAGAGAGAGAGAGAGAGAGAGAGAGAGAGAGAGAGAGAGAGAGAGAGAGAGAGACCGACCGACCATGATTTATAATTTACCAAATTATTATTCTGAAGGCATCCTTCACCACACCACTAAGCCATCCTGCAAAAATAATAAAAAGTTCACTGTAAACATCCTGCAACATAATCGTGCTTATGAAGTAAATACGGATCCGGGTACACTGCCACGCAACGAAAACAGATGAACGTGCCCGGGGTGTTTGCTTTCTCGTCTGACCCAAAGAGAATGAACCGGAAGTACTAGAAAACTGGTGACAGTACAGTCTTTTCTTTAGTAGAACTTAAGTGTGTTTTATACCATCAAATGAAGATGTCGGCTTCCTGAGCGTTAATGAAGAAGACATCCACACTGGAGTTTGTTCTTTCGTTTAGTCTGATGTAGCTCTAGTGAAAAATTCAGTCCAAGGCTTCCCTATACTAGCAGAAACTGTTATCGAAACACATTTTTAAATTGTGGTGGAACGGGGAGGGGCCTTCGGTTATCTCTTGCTATATCGCCTTTTCACCAACCCACAACAACCTCTGTTAATGTGTCCTAGTAAGTGTCTTCATAGAAGTTCTGGAGACATAGGGCGTTGTCACACGTGGCTCTGAAACCCTGAAAACATTTTTAGTGTTATCTTAAGCCCTTTCAGGGAGGATACTAAGCGCCAAGTCCACCACGCAATGGCTGACAACGTAAGAACCCAAGAATTAGAAAACGTGTTTTCTTCTCCCTGATGAGCAGTTATCGACTTGATAATAGCCTGCCAAAGTAAGACGTACTTAAGTATTACTTATGAGCACGAACAGAAACAATCCTGCCGATTGACACAGGAACCTCACACCTAAGAAACAGCAACAAACCGTCGTAGGCTTTTATCAAAAACGGGAACAGATCATACACACGTCACGGCCGAAAGGAAGCAATCCGTCGTGCAAGATGTATCGCGGTTTGAAACGTAGGCAGACGTCAGAGTAGATGAGTGTCATGTTGTAAGGAGAACTGGAAGCAGACATGTTTCTAGACAACGTCCATGTAGCGTGCAGCGGAACTACTTTATATGAGGAAAGAAAAGTTACAAATATGCATCCTACACTGGTAAGCCGAAACAGTACTCCACAGTGAATTTCACATTTCATTCTAAATTCAGTCCAGTATATTGAATGTTAAAATAGGCTATATACGGATTTTCGTGTCCCCAGCTAGGGTTAAGAATGGACTTGCACATTCGGGAATAGAAGACTTTGAAAGGCTGTCTACAGACACAAAACGAAGTCTGCGTGTATTCAAAAACAGTTTACTTGATTAGCCACACTCACGGGTTTTAGCTTCTTCAGCGGGCAGACCACTGCAAGCGTTTTCTGATTACAACAAACTGCGTGAGTATTTAGTATGCAGTCAGCAGGTAACGCATCATATGACAGTGTACACCGGAGAGGACTGGCTCCTTTGTCCATACAGCTGCCGCTCATACAATCCACATGATCCTGAATTCTAACTGATTAAGAAAGTACTCCAGAAGTAATTCCTGTAATTTACTATGTGCATGTGTCGCACTAGCTGTGAATGCTTGAAATACTTCATAGCTGCAGCCTTCAATGGTTGCTTCTGTCTGAACTTAAAGCATGAAGCGCCCCATATCCGTTAGTGTTCTCCAAGACTATTTACGGGGCACTGTGTCTGAATGAGTCATCGTTCAATGCATATGGAATGAAACATGTCTTTAAACAAACTATAGTCAGAACAGCAGAGGGTACAATGCAAACAGCTTAATCTTGCAGAATTTGGCAGACAAACGGTGCGCGATTAGGGCCTCTAAGACGTCGCGCCGAAGAGCAAACAGCAGGGGGCGAGATGGGCAAGTTTAGTTAGAGTGTGACAAATCCCTGGCACCGACGCGTCTGCAGCGGCGTGCGAGGAACGCCGCAGACGAGTCCCAAACAGTACCGGCGGACACATTCCACGCGCCGGAGCCAAGAGCCGTCGGCGCACTTTGCAGCATCTCTCCCTCACTCAGACACCTAGCTGTCGCCAATGTACGGCGGGCGAACCAACTACCTACACTGTAAAAAAAAAAAGTTAACCTGTAGTTACTTCTGCAGCCCATTTGCTAAATATACAATGTGTCCGGGAAGTCCCCGTACCGACAGTTCACAACGACGTCTTTTTATATTGTATACTGGACTACTTGCACATGAAAAACCACGTGTCCAGCGAAACAGTATCGGCACCATCCTCCCTTACAGACATCTACAGGATGTTCCACGACGAAGGGTCCATAATCAGGATATGAAGTAATGAACATTCGAGGAAAAAAACGATAGTAAACATGGGCTGTAGAATGCCTACTGTACGACCTATTGTTCTGTAGAAAGTATACGTTTTATACACTGAAGCGCCGAAGAAACTGGTGTTAGGCATGCGTATTCCAGTACAGAGAGATGTAAACAGACAGAATACGGCGCTGCGGTCGGCAACGCCTATGTAAGACAACAAGTGTCTGGCGCAGTTGTTAGATCAGTTTCTGCTGCTACATGGTAGGTCATCAAGATTTGATTGAGTTTAGACGTGGTGTTACAGTCGGCGCACGAGCGATAGGACATCTCCGTCGTAGCTGTGGAGTGAGGACTTTCCCGTACGACCATTTCACGAGTGTACCGTGAATATCAGGAATCCGGTAAAACACCAGATCACCGATATCGCTGCGGTCGGAAAAAGATACTGCAAGGACTGGACCAACGACGACTGGAGAGAATCGTTCAACATGATAGAAGTGCAAGCCTTCCGCAAACAGCTGCAGATTTCAATGCTGTGCAGTCAGCAACTCACAGCGTGCGAACCTATCAACGAAACAACATCGATGTGGGCTTTCGCAGCCGAACGCCACACTTGTACCCTTGATGAGTGCACGACACAAAGCTTTGAGCCTCGCCTCGTCCCGCCAGCACCAACAATGGACTGTTGATGACTGGAAACCTGTTTCAGGTCGGACGAGTCTAGTTTCAAATTGTATCGAGCGGATAGGCTTGGACGGGTATGGAGACTAACCTCATGAATCCATGGACCCTGCATGTCCGCAGGGGTCTGTTCTAGCTGGTGGTGGCTGCGTAATCGTGTGGGGCTTGTGCAGTTGGGACGATATGAGACCCCTGATACGTCTACATACGAGTGAAAGGTGACACGTACGTAAGCATGCTGTCTGATCATATGCATCTATTCATGTCCATTGTGCATTCCAGCAGGACAATGCGACACCCCGCACTTCCAGAATTGCTACAGAGTGGCTCCAGGGGCACTCTTCCGAATTAAAACACTTCCGCTGGCCACCAAACTGCCCAGACATGAACATTATTGAGCATATCTGGGAAGTCATGCAACGTGCCATTCATAAGAGATCTCCACACCCACATGCTCTTATGGATTTAGAACAGCCCTGCAGGATTCATGGTGTCAGTTCCCTCCAGCACTACTTCGGATAGTAGTGGAGTTGTTGACACTTCGTGTTGCTGCAGTTGCGCGTGCTCGGGGTGGCCCTACACGATATTAGGCACGTGTGCCAGTTGTTTTGGCTCTTCAGTGTATTAGCGAAGATGAACAAACGCTGTTCGCTCTCAAGACACCCCTTTTAGAGCCCATGTTTATTGGACTTCCTTACCAAATGATGGTTCCTGTCATATCCCTGAATACTGACCATTCTTTCCGGGACACACTGTACACGTCACAATGTCCTCCCTGGCATCTGAAAGGCTTTTCTCGTCAGCTTTATCCAATTATTCGCTACTCTTGCACCGACGTTGACCCATGGACTATATAATTCACTGTAATTAGCTATCTGGCTGACGCGCTGAAGTCGATGCTTCGTGAAGGTAATTTCAAAGGTGGACATATACCTGGACCACGCCCAATCTAGCGCGCCCTCAAAATTGTTTATCAAGACACTCGCGCTCCCGAACTACGAAGTGTGTTGGTGCTTCGCCCCGCTGTAGCCACACATAACCCACAGTCCCGTTGCCTACGAACTGAGTTGACGAACACTTCTGAACAGGTATCAAATGGCTCTGAGCACTATGGGACTTAACTTCCAAGGTCATCAGTCCCCTAGAACTTAGAACTACTTAAACCTAACTAACCTAAGGACATCATACACATCCATGCCCGAGGCAGGATTCGAACCTGCGACCGTAGCGGTCGCGCGGTTCCAGACTGTAGCGCCTAGAAACGCTCGGGCTACCACTGAACAGGTATCAAGATGAGGTCTCAAATCTAATCTTAACATGAGACTCCTCCCTTTACAACTGTTGCGTTTTTTATTCCTTAGAATAGAAAATCGCATTCCCGCTGCGTGAGCTACTACATATCGCACATTCGTCAGGAAATAGCGCATTTGAGCGCGACACGGCGTTTGGAAATTGTGCCAAGAAACCAGGGCGGGCTGTAACTCTGTTTCAAGTAGGTGTCACATAATTAACATCGGTCTAAATCCTTTCATTTTCGAACGTCTTATAAAGCGGCCTTGTACGCTTCACCGCGGTACCTTAAGTTCAGCTGCTTATGCGCAGGATTACACTAGAGCCCAGTCAACTCACTGAGCGTCACGTTTGCTTACTCCACTATTACGCGGCCTGTCTTTGATATGGGCTGAAACGAAGACAAGTCCCTCACTATCCAGCAGGATTGCTTTACGGGGCAAGGTCTTGCCAAAGTCATCACTAAACGCACTGATTATCTCTGCAATCGTTCGCTGTGTCTGTAGCCGTTCGTGCATTTTCACACACGCCACTAATTGCTCCTCATTAATGGAACTGCATCCAGTCGCATCAGTCATGCTTCCACGACTGAAACAACGTAATATTGCTTAAATCCGGAACGACGAGTATGAAGCTTGAGACCAGAAAAGGAATCACGAAAGGCTAGTTCGGAGCAAAGCTGTTATTTGTGCTAAGGTTGACAATGGGAAATAAGGAAAGGAAACGGTGAGAATTTTTTTTTATGTCTTACAGGCGACTGTTTAAAATCACAATATTCCGTCAACCCATGCTATAACGAAATAAAACAAACAATATAATAAAGCTGAGTTGCACTGAGTCAATGAAACGAAATTTCTCATAAACGATGTAATAAATCGAAGAGTTGGTTGAACACATGAGATTACATTAATCGTTGCCGAAAACTATAGTTGAAGGTATGGTGATGGGGCAGAATCGCAGGGGGTAGTCTTAGATATGAGGAACTAGGGCAGAAAAAACAGTACATGATACGGCCATCCTGTTGCAATGAGGTGGTTATCAGGCAAGCGACAGAAACTGCATCGAACTAAGGCTTATCATCGAAATACCAACATGCAGCATACGACGGCAACTGTGCGAACTAGTCGAAAATGTTCCACGAAGCACGAACCCTGATAGCTGATCGAAGGGTAAAATGCGTCTAACTATCGACTCAGTCATCGATGACTATAAGGGTCGTATAATCACTGTTACCGTGCATCAACGAGACAGCAATTCATAAACCGTTTAAAATACGTTCCATGTATGTAAAACTAGAGTGCTTTCCCCCCACAGGAACGGCGTTCCTTCGGGCATTGCGATGAAAATACGAAGAAAGGGGTTCCCGTGCTGTCGACTGGATTGTCACCAGAGATGGTCCGTAATTTCGGTTTGGGGTGGAAATCAGCACTGTTCTTTCGAAGGAAAGAAATCGACATTCGCCTTAAGTGATTCATAGAAATCACTGACGATGCAAATTGGGATGACTGGTCGAAGATTTGAACATATTTACACTACATTTTCTAGTGGCACAGCAAAACGTTGATCACTGCTGATTAGAAAAAAAAAAACAAAAAACAGGGAAGTGACCTGCAGAAAATTCTGTTCAAAATAGTTCGAGCTGTTTAAAATAGTGCTGACGATTCTGCGAAGAATTTTATGTTAATGCTAAAAACAGCTGTAGTTTGTAGTAACAACCTACAGTACACAATCTCTTTACGCGAGTCGTTACATGCAACTGAGATTACTTCGATTACACATTAGACAATACTGCCTTTTCTCCACTATCTCTGTCTTGATATACTATTACACGTGCAACACTTTCTTGAAACAACGCAACATGACTAATGAATGACTGAGTGCTGTGGAGTCAAATCATACAAAGGTCTCTTCAAAGACCACGATGTCCATACTTTCCTAATGCATTTTCACCACGAGAAATGAAAATGACGAAGGCGTAATACGAATGAGAGGTTGGACGGTATGGACTGGGTGAAGGAATTATGGGGAAGGGCTAGGAACTGCAAGTTCGCGCTATAATATGCTATGAATGAAGTAACTGGAAGTTAGCTAACAGCAGCATCCCGTATTTATGACCAGTGCGCCCCTGGCTTCTCGTCCATCGACGCCCCTCGCACATCGATCTGCAGCTCGCAAATTGCTTACGCTGTAAACCACGAATACAGGCTACCCAAATCCGGTCTTATCGCCGCTCTTTCGAACTACGTTACCACTTATATCTTCTAGTGTCTCAATCTCGCCGGATCTCCGTTTCGAACAGCAGATGTGAACCACCAGTGTCTGATGATGTTTGGTTTGTGGGGCGCTCAACTGCGCCGTCATCAAACTCGACAAAGTTTTACACAGTCCTATTTTTTACATAGCCCAAACTAGCCAGTCAAGGAAGATGGTAACACAAACGCCCAGTCCTCGGGCAGAGAAAATCCCCAACCCGGCCGGAAAACGAACTCAGTACGACCACCGGTGTGAAATCAGCCCATTAGTACTCGGGACAAATGTGTAACAGCGTAAAAAGCTACTCTTCTGGGAGCAGACGCACTGACGCGTTTTCTCCCGGTAATCAATTTCAAATCGAAACAGCTACGACGGCTAACAGACAATCGAGCACTTGTTCTTGTCACGACCAGAAATGGCTATTTAATTTATTTTAAAGAGGAAGTAAAAGGAAAATGATTTCCGCACTGGTCGGACGTTAGCTGTGTGTAAACAGTAGCGTGTAGCTGTTACGAGCATTGTGGGAAACAAGAAACACCCACCCGAAAATTGATAACTGACGCTTACCATCGATGTAAGTGAAGAGAATCTACTGCTAAGATCAACCACTACGATCTGAAGGAGCTGCATACCCTAAAAATGAAACCGGATCTCTCTAACAGGTCTGGTGAATGGAACGTTAAGTATACCTGCAACAACAAGAATGTGTACTTCTGTTTGCCTCCTGTGTCTATTCCAGTTTCTTCCATCATCGAATGGAAGAACACTGGCGTAAAACATGATAAACAGCAGAAAACCATGACATTATTGATAGTAACACAAAAAAGGGGGCAGAGGTTACCGTTTGGTTACGCTTTTCGTGGTGTTCCCTGGCACTGATTCATTTCGGAGGCTCTATCGCCAATGCGTAGCCTCAAATGTCAGACAGTACTGTGAACAAGATCGTTTGCAACCACGTACGTTACTAGAGTGTGTTTATATCCTTGATGCTCTCGCGCTGACTAAACGATCCCGTAACGATTCGCACAGTTCTTCGTTGGATCACTCTCCCTCTTTAATTAGTTCAACTTGGTAACGATTCCACACTGAGTAACAATACTGAAAACTCGCTCTAAATACTTCTGATACTGTCAGTCACAAGCGGCTTCTAATCAATTAACGTACCTTGGATTACCGTCTCAGTTGTGCGACAGCGTTTGTGATTTGCTGTCAGAAAAGGTCATAGTTCGCAGTAATTGCCGGAAAGTGATTTCGGCGTTCTCCAACGAATTGTTATGGGCCCTCTTATGTTGCTAATTGTATACACACAATTAGCGAAACTGAGTAGCCCTTTTGAATTTGCTGATAATGCTGTCATTTACCTTCTATTAAAGTCGTAGGAAGATCGAAACCAACTGCAAAATGATTTACACAATTTTTTTTCTATAGCGGGAAAAGTAGTAACTGACTCGAAATACATATAAGTGGGAGATCATCCACTTGATTACTTATACGTGTCCGTTAAATCTCGGTTACACGATAAATGGCACAAATCTGCGGACCGAAATTTTTATCCCTATGTATATAGTTGAATTGATAAACACCTTGAACTGGAACGATCACATAGATAATGTTGTGTAAAAGGCGAACTGAAGACAGCGTGGCAATAAACGGCACAATATTCAGAAGATGCAACACATCTACTGAAGAAATTGCCTATACTACTCTTGTCCTCCATTTGCTGCAGTACAGCTGTGTGGTATGGGATCATATCCAGATATAACTGACGGAGGACATCGAAGAAGCTCAAAAGAGGTCAGCTCATTTTGCACTATCGCAAATAGAGGGAGAATGTCACATATGTGATACACGAGTTGGGGGAGGCAATCATTTAAAAAACGCCGTTTTCGTTGCCTAGAGATCTTTTCACGAAATTTCAATAACAACTTTCTCCTCCGAATGTGAAATACTGTTGACGCCCGTCTACATAGCGAGAAATAATCATCGTAAAATCAAAGCTCGCACGCCAACATTTAAGTGTTCTTTTGTTCTGCGCACTGTTCGACATTCGAAAGGTATTGGAAACGAGTGAAAGTGATTCGATGAACACACTGCAAGCCACTTCAACGAATTGCACAGTAGCCACGTAGATGTAGAGGCCCTTCTTGACCTGCTACGTCCGTGATGCGCTGTTCTGCCCTGAAGGTAGCAGAAATCCCCCACAACGTCCTCTACATTGTCCCAAATGTTAAGTTCACTACTAGCGGTACCTAGCGACGATCTGCTGTGGCACAGTCTACTTAAATGAAAAATAAAATACAAGTTTCTAATATGCATGGAAATTGGATGTAAGCCCTAATCTCCTGCTCCTCCTCCCCCCCTTTTCTTTGTCCACCTCCCCCCTCTCTCTCTCTCTCTCTCTCTCTCTCTCTCTCTCTCTCTCTCTCTCTCTCTCTCTCTCTCTCTCTCTCTCTCTCCCCCCCCCCTCCTCCATCTGCCCCCGCCGTCAGTCCATCACCTCCTTCCCCATCTTTCTGTTCACCTCTTCTTTCTCATTTTCAGTATTCATTTCTTCTTCACCCCCTCTCTGTTATCTTGAACCTTATTCACTGCTAATGTAAATTCAGATTCTGAAACAATATTCTAACACTACACCATAATCCATAAATACAATTTTTCTGTTTGCGAACAACGTTTCGCCATTGTGTATTTTACGCATTTATTTATATATTAGAAAGTATATAGTCCATATGTATCTAAACGTTTCTTAATATATGTATATGCCCGTATTAGAATTAAACATTGTGTCGAAGTTTCAAACCAATCGCTCGCGAACTTTCAGAGATACAGGAATTCGAAGAAACGAATGTTTGCATTTTTATTTACATAGACTGTCAACATCTTTCTTACTACTTCTCCTCCTCCTCCTCAATAGTTTCGTCTGATTTTGCCTTACTGATGTGAAAATCGACGTGTCCTGGTTAGGCCTGGTAACAGGCCGCACAGCAAGGCGTTGAGTAACTGGCTCTAAACGTCGTTAACAGTCCACTGACCGACAAACATTCTGACGCTGCTGACGACTGGGAAAAACACTGTCGTAACGTTAACGACGGCGTCCATAGAGAGAGACCCGCTGGAGACAGGCGGACAACGGCGGCTGTGAGCGACGTCTCGTCTCGTCTCGTCCTCGCCGCAGCCGCCGCTCGGGAAGCGTCGAGGCGCCCTCCCCCCATTCCTCACCTTTTCAAGAGCGGCCGGGCCGAGACGTGCGCAGCGTTATGTGCAGCCCGTCTGGCGAGCGGCCAGCCTCCTCCCGAAGCCGGCAGACACTGTCCACTGTCAACTGTCTTCCCATGATAGTGGTTTGCCTCCCCGTCTGTTAGTGTCAAATCTGGGTGAGATCTCCAGATTTCGACGATTCAGAACCATCTGACTGACTGAAGTCCGGAGGTACTGTATTTGTAAACTGACAAGGAGACCACGTGGCAACTGAATTATTGTCTTTTTTTTTACGTTTATGATACGAGAATTTCAGAACTCTAATTCCCATCATCCCGTAGCTGCTCGATGCAAGTCTCAAAAATTCTCGAGAAACTCGACTTTGAAGTTTTCTGACAGTCTTAAGTCCGGGATGATGTGTTTTTTAAAAAAAAAAAACAATGGTGTATGTTCCACGGGCATTTCCGTGAAGTGTAAAATACAGAAGGATGAAAAATATTTAATTTCCAATGGCACACAATGAAGGTATGACATATAATGAAGCTGTTTGAACTGCACAGGAAAAAAATGACATATCATGACCGAAACGGAACTCTAACTAGCAACTACCAGCATCAAGCGTTAGTGATTTATTTTCCATATTTACGTAATTTAAGCTTCGCGGAAATGCTCGTACAACACGCACCTTTGTTGATAAATTTGTGTGAAATGGAAACTCAACGCCCGTGCCCAGTGCCATGGGAGCATTTCACCTCACACGCACGCTGCCTTTCGAAAAAACAGTCTTTAGGGAGTTAAAAGATGCTCGAAAAACTTCCAAGTTGATTTCCTCCGTAAATTTTGAGAGTTGCATCGAACAGCTTGCGGTGACATAGCCCAGTTCCGAACTTCACGTACCAGAAATATAAAAACATTAAAAAATTCCATAGCCGTGTGGTCTCCTTGGGAGATGCCAGTTGCCGATAGTGACGAAGGAAAGGGTGACAATTTTTAACTACATGAAATAAAATCGTCTGGACTGTTTGCGTTAGATGTTCAAATTGCACGCTTGGTCACGGGGCATGATGGGAATTAGCATTCGCATATGATCTGGTGTAGCGACGAAGCCCACTTTCATTTGGCTGGGTTCGTCAATAAGCAAAATTGGCGCATTTGGGGGACTGAGAATCCGCAATTTGCGATCGAGAACTCTCTTCACCCTCAAAAATGTTCAAATGTGTGTGAAATCTAATGGGACTTAACTGCTAAGGTCATCAGTCCCTAAGCTTACACACTATTTAACCTAAATTATCCTAAGGACAAACACACACACCCATGCCCGACGGAGAACTCGAACCTCCGCCGGCCAGCCTTCTCCCGAAGCCAGCAGACACTGTCCACTGTCTTCCCGTCGTAGTGGTTTGACTCCCCGCCTTCTGAATGAGATCTCCACATTTCGACGATTCAGAACCACCAGACTGCAGCGCCTGAGACAGCTCGACTAATCCCGCGCGGCTCTTCACCCTCAAAGGATGACCGTCGTGTGCAATGTCTAGTAACGGAATAATCGGTACGATATTCCTTGATGGCACGGTGAGTACCAACCGGTACGTCAAGCTTTTGGAAGTTGATTTCGTCCCCATTATCCAAATTGACCCTGATTTCGACAGAATGAGTTTCATTCACGGCGGAGCTCGACCCATCGAAGCACTTTGCGGACAGCATTCTGGCTCTGGGGTACCCAGAGGCAACTGGCATGGGTCTTGATTACCAGCCATAATCTCCGGGGCCGGCCGTAGTGGCCGAGCGGTTCTAGGCGCTTCAGTCTGGAACCGTGCGACCGCTACGGTCGCATGGTTCTAATCCTGCCTCGGACATGGATGTGTGTGATGTCCTCAGGTTAGTTAGGTTTAAGTAGTTCTAAGTTCTAGGGGACTGATGACCTGAGATGTTAAGTCCCATAGTGCTCAGAGCCATTTGAACCATTTTTTGATGATCTCCGGATCTGAACATATGCGACTGCTTTTTGTGGGGCTATATTACAGACAAAGTGTACAGCAATAATCCCAAAACCATTGCTGAGCTGAAAACAGCCATTCAGGTTCATAACCTAAATCCGAATGTTGAATAAAATACGTGCACGGTGTAGATTGTAATTTAAGTTTTTTTTCATACAGTTCAATAATTGTCACCCTGTAACTAAATGACCCTCATTTGACCTGACAAGAAACCAGACCATTTAATCCACGTATCACGTGCTTCATCACAATCCTAGGTCTTTTTCCCACTAACGCATAATAATTACAGTGTAACGAAGGAGGCTGTACGTTTTCTATTCAAAGGTGTCAACTTGAGGTAGTCAAAGTGCGGGAAATAGGCATTTCGATAGTTTGTCGCATCGACCTGTCTTACCAATATTCACCACCGGCTTATAACTTCTATACATACCTCTCTCTCTTGTATCTAATTCCTCAGTCAGCTTTATGTTCTGGGCATTCTTGTGCAAAATCTTCCAAATGCCTTCAGTATGGCCCTTCTCTGTTCTCTCACTGTGCCCTCCTTACAACGCTTAACACCATGAACTGAGTTCATTTGCAAATGATTGTCCGTCAGTCCAACGCCACGTATTACATTTGGAAATGTTTGTTATCGTCGTACCGGTCAGACTAATGAGGTTAAAAGACGAGGGTTCAGTTGCGTAAAACTGAACATTTGTTTGTAAGAGGAAAAATATCTGGAAGTCTTTTTCATCCATCCAAGAATAAATCGATATAATGACAAGATAAAAAGGTACGAAATTCGCCCTGAATATTTTCTGACGGTCGTAAGAGACGGCTGTAATTTAAAGAGGGCTGTTTACATTTTGTGTACGCTCCTCAGCTTCGAAGCACTTGAAAGGTGACATGCCCGCCTAGAACCTCCTAAAGGCTTTATTTAAACAGCTACTAGTTACGACAGTGTCATCGTCTGTGGATGTAATCGATATTTGATTATGTCAACCTGAAGGCGAAGGTGTTTATGTCTTATTTTTTAAAAATTATTTAAAATTGCTTCATTCTGTACGAAACATATCCTGCAACCCTCTTACAAACAAAACGTGAGATTTATGGGGGGGGGGGGGGTGTAGGACGTCAAACAGCCCGACTTGCAGCTGGACAGGCACCACGGGACATTTTAATTTCCACTGTCTACGCCTTTACAAATAAATTCATAAAACTTAGTCAGCATGACCAGGAAGGATTCAGGAGTCACACTCATAGCAGTGGAACTAATAATTTTTTTGAATGAGTAATTTCATCTTTTTTCACTTACTATTGGCTGCATTTGTTGCTGTAGGTACACTTTTCTTCATTAGGAAGAGAGATTCTTTGGTGAATTTTGCACTGCTTATTAGACACAAACTCCTATAGAATTTTCCAAATCTATTAAAAACTTTGGTAGAAATTGATATAATTAACTACAAAATTTGAGCTTTGCTAAGCATTGTGTGTAACATGTAATAGTGCATTCACTTTTTCACGAATTAAATAAATTCTAGAGTTCATACAACTATGGTTTGTACGCTGGGCAAAATTCATCACAGAATCTCTCTTACTTATGAAGAAAAGTGTACCTACAGCAACACATGCAGCCAATAGTAAGTGAAAAAAAAAATGATGAAATTTCACACGGAAAAAAATTATTTTGTTATGTTTTTGAATTTCTACTGCTATGAGTGTGAATCCTGAATCCTTCCTGGTCATGCTGACCAAGTTTTATCAATTTATTTGTAAAGTATAGACAGTGGAAATTAAAATGTCCTGTGGTTCCTCTCCTGCTCAAAGTCTGCCCGTTTGACTTCCTACACCCCTTAAGAATAGCTTAGTACAATAGAATCGTAAGCAACAACATAGGTTGTCGTCTTCCGATCAAAACTTTGTTAATGCATTTATAGCTAATGAGCGTGGAAGTAAATCTGGCTAGAGGCACTTCTAAAATGTAATCCATTTGGTAACATCGCGCTGAACAGGAAGCAAACCCTATTATTATCAAGGAACCAGTAGAGGGCAGAATAATAACACAGCAGCTGCTTATTACACCTTTATCTGTTGAATACTGCAGCTACACCCAACGTGGTGGTACGCCAGTGGTCACTTGGGGGTTTCATAACGTCGTATGCTCACGAGATAACGGGTGCAGTTAACTTGGTCGCCTCTGACGCACCCTGGCGCCGTTAGCAGTGTTGCCGGCAAGCCCTGCGATGTGGAACGGGTCGTAGTGTGAAAGCAATGGCACTATCCCTGTAGTTTGAAGGAAGAAATGTTAAAATGACTTAATGAACAGTACAGTAGAAGCGGGTAGTCTCTGAAAGTCAGTCTCTCTCTCTCTCTCACACTCACACTCACACTCACACACACACACACACACAAGCGAAAATGGGTGTCTGAACAGCTTGAGAGCACGTAAGAAGTTTTTGACAAGTTGTGCTACAACAAACCAACAAAATACTTCTACAATGAGTTCCAACCGGGCAGCTGTTGACACAGCCAAGCCAAGTAGCCGTAGCAGTTGGGAAAATTTAGGAAGTACATGTACTTCGCACAAGAGCGACTGATTTGCCACGAGTACAACAGAGGGAACACTCATGGCCTACACATAGCTCCTATCCCCTATCGGTATCCAAGCCATGGTGTCACTTCAGATTTTTCCCAAACGATGCACTCTGGGAGGTGAACTTCACGTTTAGTGCCACCGTACCTCCTAGTACCAACAGAGCAACGAACCCCAGACACTGGAATTTATAGTCTGAAATCTGCTTATTCAACAAGTCACACCCTAAGAAAAGGTCGACCATCACCCACAGGTTTGTCTGAATAGGACTGTACTTTACCAGGCATGGTATTGTTGCCGGTGTATGCCCTTGCCTCCCGCCTACGTTAGAAATGACTCCCCCCGTCAGTTATGGGGGAACTCTAAACCAAGAAACAACTTCACATTTTTCACACATACATATCAGTTCCAGGGCGATAAGTAGCAGAAAATTATTGGGTTCACCGAGGTTTGGACTACACTGACAGAAAAGAATCGTAACACCAAAAAATATAGGTAGAGTAATGAAGTTTCGGAAAAACATTTGTCTATGTAACGTAGGTAAGCGATTAAGGCAGCAAGATCATAGGTTAATTGCATATGTGAAATGCTGATACGTTAATAACCGGTGTAATCGCCAGAACGCTGAATGCAAGCATGGAAACTTGTGTGCAGTGTATTCTGCAGGTGCTGGGTGTCAGTTGTCGTATGGATTTCCATACCTGTTGTACCTGGTCGGTCCATACAAGGGCAGTTAATGCTGTCTGTGGATGACGCTGGAGTTGTCCGATTACGTTCCATGTGCGCTTGATTAGAGAGAGATCTGATGATCGAGCAGGCCAAAGCAACATGTCACACACCTTAGAGCATGTTGCTCAGAAGTAGCAAACGGCGATGGTTTGGGGTTCGTGGAATATACGTTACAGAGCGTCGGGCTCGCAGCTGTCCTTAAAGTAACCGATTTGTAAATGTTAGTGTGGTCACTGTGGTGCCTTAGGGTCATATGCCGAACACGATGATTCCCCCCTCCCCCCCCTCAGCAGTGCCACACGTAGCCGTATACAGACCGGTCTACTCGCGACCGTACAGTCTCGTGACTACCGCTGACAGCAATCGTGTACAGTGGCTATGCTCCTGAGACGTCTTTCTGTAGTATAACAGAACGAACGTTCAGTTTCTCGTAACCTTGTTACACGACCTCGTTTGAACTCAGTGAGATATAGATAACGGCATCTTTGTCGCCTTAAAGGCTTCTTCTTGACTCGCATCAAATTACCACGCAACTAACGCTCATGACCGTTACAGAGCGTAAAAGCAACCCTGATCCGCATCGGCATAGTGGCGCTACTTTCAGATGTAGAAACACGACTACCAACTTTTTCGTTTATGTCGCGCAACTCCTCCTTAGTGACGCTATTTTTTCCGTCTCCTTCGTAACTTGCTGCACTAGCAGTCCTGAAAGGAACAATACTATGGAGAAATAGCTTAGCCAGAGTCTAGGGGATGAATTTTCACTCTGCAGCAAAGTGTGCAGTAATTTGACACTTCCTGGCATATCAGAACTGCAGGAGAACTTCTGTAAAGTTTGGAATGGAGGAGGAGTAGTGGCATATGCAAAGCTGCGAGGAAGGGGTACTTTTAAGTCATGCCTCAAAAGCTCGATCAGTAGAGCATATGAACATAGAAAGCAAAGGTTCGGGGTTTGAGATACCGTGCCACCCAGTAGATACATCGTATGTAACAGAAAATATGTACGACGGCAAAATGTTTTATAGGTAGCGATTTATACAGAACGTTTATGTAACAAGTATACAGCGGTGAGAGGGCTAGTGGGACTAATACAAATGAGAAATATCTCTCAAGAAACTTGTGGAACACCAAAGCTAATATCCGGCCGCGGTGGTCTCGCGGTTCTAGGCGCTCAGTCCGGAACCGCGCAACTGCTATGGTCGCAGGTTCGAATCCTGCCTCGGGCATTGATGTGTGTGATGTCCTTAGGTTAGTTAGGTTTAAGTAGTTCTAAGTTCTAGGGGATTGATGACCTCAGCTTTTAAGTCCCATAGTGCTCAGAGCCATTTGAACCAAAGCTAATAAACGCGTGGTTGATGCTGCAGGAGAGCTTCTTGAAGCTCGGGGACTATTTCTACTTAATGAGGGAATGCCATTTAACGTTCCATCGACAGCAGAGCTCTGTTGTCGACTACGAACTGCCTCGCTCTGACGTAGACAAAGAATGAAACTCAGGGAGACCAAACTGACATTTGTTTCTAAAATAAAATGGTCCGACAAAGAATCAGTTCCTCTTTAACTCGATTCTAGCGTCAATAGCTGCTTTCGGATACACTTTTCTTTCCTGCACTGTCAAAACCGCTGCAGCCGATCACAGCTTCGTTGCTCACAGAAATCTTATCAGTGTATCGCCAAACAATGCTTCATCTTCACCAGCTCCTACTGCATCAGCAGATAACAGGCAGTAGATCGATCACCGCGATAAAACTGGAGTATCGAGCACAATTAAAGAGCAAATTCTGGTTGCGTGTGCGTGCGTCCAACTGGGATGGCAGCACAGTCAGATGTTCTAGAGGCGTCGTCTGTCGCTGTGGATTTGATCATCGTGACCGTATTTCGATCGCCAGTTCGAGTTTCAGACGGCTGACTGCCGTGATTGGACTCCCTTGCAGCCTCAGTGTTTTTAAGTAGTAGTTTCAACAACAAAAAATGAGATGTTCATGTCGACTGAAAGGACTTCGGCATATGAACGCAAGGGAATGGTACAGAAAGATATGAATCTTAAGTCCAAAAGGCGGTAAAAAGAAATAATACGGGAAAATACAATCAAACATTCCAGCCAAGCCCTGATTCCACACAGTTAAAGTAAATTAATGTTCAAGAAACCACATGAGATTTAATGGTGGATCATTCACTAGTCATCTTCACGGAATACACACTGTACAATAGGATAGATAAATCATACCGCGACTACATCCATCTGAACCTGCTTATTATATGCAAGTCATGTTCTCACTTAACGATATTTACACGCCGCCCTCTCCCCTCCCCCCTCCACGCACTTACTTCCATTACCAAATTGACAATTCCATGATGCCTTAGGATCCGTCCTATCAGTCGATTACTCCTTTTAGTGGAGCTGTGCAATGAATTTCTTTCTTCCCTAGATTCGAATCAGTACATTTGTTATTGCATCTACTCATCGAACCTTCAGCATTCTTCTACATCGCAGCATTTCGAAAGCTTCGGTTGTCCTTTGTCTTATCCCTGATATGATAAGAATTTCACGCTGTGTAGTCCAGTCAACATGGATCCTCTAAATACACGGATGCTATAAACGCTGGTTTACCTTTCTTTAACCTATCATCTAGAATAAGTCAAATGGTCAGTAGTGCCTGTGTCTTACAACAGTTAACCAGGTATCGACAACCACTACCATCTAATATGAAAACTCTCCCTCATAAAAATATTTATCAAATTTTTGAAAATTGCACCTTACGCTGTAAATTCCAAGGAAATTCCCCTAGAACACACACACACACACACACACGCCATGCCTTGCGGAGCACAAACCAACCTTCAAGGATGTTTACAGCCTCATGACGTGCCTATGATCGTCAAGATTTCATAGTTCTATTATGATCGCATGTATGTTTCCTCGAATATCACAAATATCCCAGAGCTACGTCGCGCGACGTATTCAAATGACTCCCGTCCGGAACATCTGAAGACAAAATTCTCGCTGACGCAGTTTTTTCGCTCGCGAAAGGGCGATGCTAGAGTAACTCACTTCCAACGGCACGTCTCCACGTCAGCCTTGCATCTAGCCCTTCCTTTTAAAAAAAAGGGGGGGGGGGTAAGACAAGGGTTCACTAGAGTTTGGCGAATTACCCGAGCTCCGCCAGGGAAACATTTAGAGACTTGGACGTACGTGCAACAGTTTCGTAGCGTTTTACGAGGCTGAAAAGCCCGCGCGACCCTTCTTCTGGAGGCGAATGAATAATAAATGCGGAGTTTACGCGGCAGCATCACAAACAAGCGTCGGAGGTTTACGTACTGCAAGCGCGCGGGGGGTCCGCTGCTTGCTGCTTGGGTTTTCGTAGGGAACTCGGCAGAAAGGAGCCAGGCACCGTGCATTCGACTCGTGCAGAAGCGACGAACGCTCAGCGGAGGTATTCGTGATAAGCATCCCAAGAGCTCTGCCTCGGATGCATGCACTGATCCGGTTGGGAAGAGTGTCACAAAGTCGTCGTATCCTCTCCCAGGACAAGCTGGCACGCAATTGCTGATAACTGGTCCCTGATATCCTAGACACTGGCACCAGACTGAACTGACGTATGAGCTGGTCCCGTACATGTTCTGTCGGTGACAGATCTGGCGATCTTGCTGAGCACGGTCGGTTGGTTGGGGACTAAACTGCTTGGTTATCAGTCCCTTCTTCCAAGTTCGCACAGGTCTCGGATGAAAACTATACCCCAAATGAATCCGATCTCTGAAAATTGGAGAAAGACGCAAAGCGAGTAAAACGACTGTGTAGCCACACAGAAGGAGAAAACGAAAGAAGCAACCCAAAAGCGAAAACGTTAACTGAAAGGAAAAAAGCGGTAAAAGGTGGTAAAACAATACAGCAGGTGGCCTGGGCTGCCTCAACGCATGGATAAAAAAGGATGAGCCAGCCACTCTGCAACACACACTAAAATCTCCAGCCTAAATGCACAAGGAAAGAGAAACACACAGATGGTAGAAAGACGACACTGAAGTCCAACACACAGCACCAGAGGGAGCGAGGAAGAGTTAAAAGGAGACGCCCATCCGCAGACTGAGTGATAAAAACGCCAACCTCGAAGATAACGTAAAACTGGATCTGCCGTTGAGGCATTGTCTCCTAACAATGTAGGCAGTGTGGCAGGAGGGTTAAAAGTCCGCCGCGGGGGGCAGCTAAAATTGTGCAGTCCAAGTAGATGGGGGACCAGAATCGGTTGGCAACCACAGTGACAACGGGATGCGTCCTGGCGAAGGAGCTGACCGTCCGTGTACGGCCGATGCGGAGTCATGCCGATGCGGAGTCAGCAAAGGACAACCGAGTTCCTGCGAGTGGCTCGCATGGATGACCTCCATACATTCACTGTCTCCTTGATAACAAGTAGTGTATTGTTGTACCTAGGGGGTGCCATTCGGTATTCCAGATCCCAAAAACGTTACGGCGGAAGACTGATCGGAGTGCCGATCTCCAAAGTCGGTTTGCAGGTAGCCTGTTTGGTCAGCCGGTCAAGCAAGGTCATTTCCCGGGATTCGGGTATATGCTGAGGCCCAGATGAAGGCGAGTGAACGTTCACGGTTTTCGAGGGCATAAACAGTTTCCTGGATAGCCATTACCAAAGGATGGCGACGGAAGCACTGGTCGAGAACTTGTAGGCTGCTTATGGAGTCACTACAGATGAAGGACTCATCTGCGCAAGAGCTAATATGCTCAACGCGAGAGATGGCTAACGACTCTGCAGTGAAAACACAGCAGCAAGTCATCATCAGGCAAGGAGCGCCGTTCAGTATGTCCAGCTTGAGCGTAAGCGAAGCCAACGTGACCATCGACCCATCGGAGCAGACAATTTCCGAGCCCGGGAACTCTCCGAGCATAGAGAGAAATTGGCAGCGGAGGGCCTCAGAAGGGCCTTGCGACAGGTCCAGACGAAGCTGTGGCGGAGGCATGGACCACGGAGGCTGAGCATGGGAGTACTTCAGCATCACGCAGACATTTCATTTCATACAGATGGGGCCACATCTAGACGAATGCTGTACTGTTGACAAATGGCCACACGACACTGTCGTAAAGGAGGTGATACAGGGGGCAGCCTGGCTGTGACGTACCGTTGTGTTGTCAGTGCTCCCCCAATCACTACCAACCGTAACCTGAGTCATATTCGATGGCTCCCCGCGCCAGGAAGCCAGTAGTAACATCGCTGTGCCTCTCCAAAACATTGGGAAAACGTGATCACTTCCCAGATCGCAACCATACTCGCAGACGATCTGCACCCTGGGTGGTTCAGAACCACTATTCATCGCTGAACACAATGCGACACCACTGGAGCAGTAAGTCCATGCTTCTCGGTCACGGCTGTACCCGAAACGCAGCCGTTTGTGTTGTGGTGCGAACGGCAGCATATGTTGGAACGGTAATTCCCTAGTCTGCCTGCTGTTGGTCTCCGAAGAATAGCTCGGGGTGACAAAGAATGTTGCATAAGAGTCCATTACCTGTGCATGGATGGCAGACGCAGATGTGAATGTTTTACGATGTGTTTGGTCAACAATCTTCTCTCGTGGTGGTCTGACGGAACTTCGGGACGACCACGCCTGCCCTAATCTTCGCAAGCAGTCCAACATCTGATGACTGTAACACCCGAATGTCTCATAAATCTGCACACTGCAGGACTCTACCCATCGGCCAAAAGGGGACCCATAATGAGGCTATCAGACTGGCAGGTGTCGGTAACACTGTCGTGACATCTCCGTGTCCTTCACATTGATTACTTAGCGTGTTAACGCTTTACACGCCCCCTTACGTACCCTACCAGGCCTGGTGACAACACACAACATGAACAACAGAAATGCATTCTGGTGACGGTTGTATCTGTCACGGGGGACTGAAACTCTGATCATTTACGTATCCGGCGATGGTATGGACGTGTAGAAAGTTACACTGACATCCTACAATGTACTCTGTGTTGTTCACTTCCGTTATCAGGCGGTTTTCTCCGTTAATTTGGGTTCACTCCATTATGTTTGCGGCGGTAATGTAAGTTGCTTCCCCCCCCCCCCCCCCCCCCCCCCCCTCTGTCTGTCTGTCTGTCTGTCTGTCTGTCTGTCTGTCTGTGTGTGTGTGT
The DNA here is from genome assembly GCF_023864345.2 of Schistocerca serialis cubense. Lineage (NCBI taxonomy): Eukaryota > Metazoa > Arthropoda > Insecta > Orthoptera > Acrididae > Schistocerca > Schistocerca serialis. Next base: position 360,669,981 of record NC_064645.1, on the reverse strand, counting down.
GTGTGTGTGTGTGTGTGTGTGTGTGTGTGTGTGTGTTGACATATTCTAAATAAATCAGCCTAAACGAACAAATATCGCCTTCTTTTATAACAAGACTTTAACCTAAAAATGTTGTATGTTTCCATTCCTTGTACAGCATTCATGCTCTCCAAAATGCAAATAAATTTAAAAATAGTAAATGCAGCCAATAAAAACAACCCAGTAACCTGAGATTATATCGTCAAACTTGCGGAAGTAGACCCTGTTTATGTCACAGAAGTAGACCCTGTTTATGTCACGATACAAATGCTGAAAGTGTCTAACATAGAAGGCTAAGTGTGACTTAGATTCTGTTGGAATGTGTTAGATGTTATACATTGTCCAGATGTGAGGAAATGTTTGTTCTACTTGTAACAGTAGCACTCGGTAGCATTCAATAGTCTTTAACTGTACTGAACACAAGAACTCGTTTCGAGAGACAGAATGTTTTGTTCGAAATCTTGCCGACACTCTGGTCATGTAACAAATATGAAGAGGGAAAAAAGTAGGTCTCTATCGCAAAATAGAAAATAATTTATTAGTGGTGACCCGTCTTAATCTATACAAATCGTCTTCGTACTAAAAGGCTGGTCTGAAAGTTTAACATATATTATCTTGGAGGGAAATCTGTAACTATTTAACATATTAACAGCATACGGAAAAGAATACACATTACTACAAGATCCGAAATATTTATACCCTTCAGTGACCCGCCGAGGCGCTGAGCGGAGCCCAACTGTACGCCAGAAGGCACATTCGTGAACTGCTGTGTACCGCAGAAATGTCATCAAAAGTCATACAGCAAACACTAAAAAGCGCTGAGCTGTTTGTTGCAGGAATTCTGAGAAATCTTAGTGTATATGCTAAGGAACCTGTACGTAAGACTGGTATGATTTCGAGTACATTATTACTCCAGTGACTGACACCCTAAGGGCCACCGAGCGCAAGGACCACAAATCCAAAGGTGCTCACTTTCATCACTCATAAAGCTTTTTGTGTCAACTGCTTCTTTGACCTACTGCAGCAATGTGCATATGTGAAAAGCAGCAAGTTGCTATCGTTAGAGTCACGTCAAACTGTACGTCCCCTTAGAAATGCTGGGTAACTCAGTTCGGAAGCCAGAGGGCAGTGCACCGCATTCATTGGTTCATTGGACCCGTATATAACAAGGCATTGGGGCATTCAGATCAACCTCTGAGAAAATATTTATCTTTCTCCCGTGGCTGGTGTACTTTTAAAACCGACGTGGAGAGAGACCTCTAGAACACGGGGAGATGTGCCTCTGCGACTGTCACAAGTAATTACAGTATACACTAAAAAAGTAATAAGAGGTTCGGGAAGCTGAAACTTAATTCGTACAAATTTTACGGTGTGCCCAAATCTGTGAGACGGGTATTTGAGGTGGTCTGCGCAACAATTCTATCTGCGTTGTACCCGCAATCTCGCGTGGGATCATGAGAAATGACACTCATTTCCGATAGCTCGGTACACGGAAGAAATAGAATAAGGGCAAGTACTGCGAAGTTGGAGAACGTATGTCGCTGGAGAAACCGCGCACCGTTTCGTCAGCCAGCAACCTTCCCGACTCCTAAAGAACCGCTTTACTTGAGAGTGCTCACGACGGGTTTTCCACTATTCCTGTACACACAGGTGGTGTCAGGATGAAACCTACTATAAAATACTCGTAGATGCGACGTTGTCAGCTAATGCAGCAGAACTTGTATCTATAGGTGGGAGGGAGGGATTATGCCACCCATTTCGGAAGAACATCGACTGGGCGTTACTAAAATTAATAATGAAACAGAACTGTATCCAACGTATTTTCTTGCATTCGTTTGGGGCATGTGCAGTAGTTCCATCTGCATTTAGAGAATCCAGAACACTCTACAATTCACTACTATTGTAACAGTATACATTTTACTCAGAGGGGATTATCATGTTCTCCAACGATTAACAACTGAAAAACTTTTGGACTCATACCACACAGTACTTAACGTCAAATAAAAATGGGGAAGGTGTGAGTGTTTATGTGGAAGCGACATGTGTGTTTCAAAACCACCATGTAAGGAAAGGATGCAGGTAGAAGGGAACTCCCTCAGTAGATGTCTTACTTTACAGTTATTGAACAACCTTTTCACTTCTTACTCTGGTGGGAAGGCGAATAGGTGTTCTACTGCCCCCCCCCCCCCCCCCCCACACACACACACACACACACACACACACACACACACACACACACACACACACACACACACACACACGACGGAGACGACGAAAAGAAGACAGCACCTGGCACAAATATTAACAAAGCGTAATATTGACGCGTAGTCAAGGGCGACAGAGCGAGATTAGGCGTTACACATTAACTTGGCAGCTATTCGAAGTCTGGTCGCGGCGTTCGTAAAATTCACGAAACTTATTTACACGTGGCTGCCTGGCGTCACACACAACCCGCATGCCGCATTTTCTCGTTCTATCGTACGTGCACCGCCCGCATGCACCCATGTCACGAGTAAATGAACGGGAAACGATCAACGCTAATCCATCGCGCACTGACTTCTTGCAGTCTATGCCGAGCATTCTAACGACCCGCAAGCTGCATGCACGATATCTCTTTTTATAAACTAATGTGTGTATGGGCTGATCCCTCACTCGTATCGGGAGGGGGGATGCGGAATATTGGAAGCATTCAACGTTATGCTATTCTTTTAACTGCAGAGCTAAGGGATTTTCTACGTAAACACCGGACACCTATGATTCTGAGTAGTTTAAACATGCTCTTATGGAGCGAGGGCGCGCTGTTCTTGACGCCGATTCGTCCGTCGACTGAACATAAATTTATTTGCGTTCTTCCTGATAGGTATACGCATACTACCTTTCTTCATATTTCTGTGTGTTCCCAACTGCAACGACAATATAATGGAGGCAATTAACATACAAGCTTTTATATACATCGCACACGTTTAATTGCACAAGAAAGAGGAATAATGATTTATCACCTTCGGAAGTAGCTCAGAATATGACTACGTATTGCTCTCCTGATTCTCGAGACAGCACATGACACCAGAACAATGAACGGGGAACAGTAGAGTTTAATGGCATATGAAAGCTCTTGAAATACACGAATAGAGTCACATTATGCTTGATAATATTGGAGTTTAAACTTTCTTCTAAAGTATTCGAGAAATGTTCTCTAATTGAAAGGCGCATCAGCCGGAATCGGCCATTGCGGTGTCGACATCGCGGAAGGCTCGAATGCAGGGCTGATCCACTACGTGCAGCAAGAAGACAGGCCTGCGCTAATAGGATAAAACGTGTTACTTATACCACATGGACACAAGGTCAGCTACGATTGTTGTAAATGAAACTAAATGCTAATACCTAGCTTATCACAGGGTGTTACGGGAAATCATTTCAAATGTGTGTTCGTTCCCATGTTTAGGTGATCGACTTTTGTGGAAACGAGGAAAGTCTAAAGTTGCCATAGAAAGGCGGGCCGAGAGTCACACTAGGCAATCCATGCACCACTGTAGCTGAATCTGGTCACCATACAGTTCCATTTCAGAGCATTTCTCACATATTTTCGCGAAGAGTTTGAACGCTAATACTGACATGTGTCTTAACTCTATACGCCTCTTTTCGAAAGCTTTTGAATGCCGTTAAAAAGGTACATCGTTCCATTAAAAACATACATACTTCAATAACTGTTGATTTAAATGTTGAGAGAATTGAATATCCAATAAAATTACGTAGCCTCTGCGTACTAGCATACATCGCCGAAAACCTCGTTTCGGCGTCTTTAAACGCTTATGTTACGAAAGGGGCGTTTCGTGTTCCAAATTAATGTATTTATCAAAATGTTACTGTGGCCGCTGATAGCAAAGGCAACGGCTTCGCTTTCCCTGATCAGCTATATTAAACCGAACACTTGTTAAGAAGTCGCTCGAAGAGAAGGTGTGATACTGCCTGAACAGAAAAGTGTAATAATCACCGCGTGTATCAAACTGTGAGACGAAGAGGGTGCGGAAGACATCGCAACATTTTAAGCGACAAATGCAGATTCGAACTCGTTAAGAGAACCGGTAAATACAAATGTATTTTTTCACATTCAGTCTATTTGTCCCATGCACGGAAAACATTCAATAACTGCTGCTGTGTTTGTGAAATGTTTCTACAGAATCGACTGGTGTAAGACACAGCAGAAAATAATTCTATGTACTGTACGACTTTTACACGGTAAGCACTATTCTTGGCAGTAAGCTTACAACAGTCTTCGTGACAAATAAAAACCACAGACGTCGCCACAGGTAATGCTCAGTACGTAAAGTTCTACTCTTTAAGTCGTAAAGAGAGACCACGTCCAAGTTGCCTGATGTTCAAGCCTCGCGTACAGTGGGATCCCTGTGATAGGTGCAACCTCTTTTTCCACTGAAATACCGAAATACACTGTACGTGGGCAGGGATCATCATTCTATTCATTTAGATGCTTGCAACGGAAGAGCTGATGCACCGCTCTCCAAACAAAAACACCAGAAGCAATGTCAGAAAAGGAACAACTTTTACTATTCGCTCAAGGACAGATCTGCGAGGCAGCGGTCAATTCAATGTCTGATGTAAGTACAAAACTGATGTCAGACACACGTCATGGCTTGCTTCTCCACGCAGGTTTCAGTCACGACTACAGCGGAAGTATTCATACAAAATATCTTCGGCGTTTTTTATGATTTGTAGAATTCACATTAATTTCATATTGCGACAGCACCGTATGATACAGAAATTATATACTACTACTCTGCAACCGCCTCTTAAGTCTCGGTGTAAGTTTCGCTCGTCGCGCGAGATAGTGGGTACACTTACCCGCGAGAAAATCTGCGAGCACCAGGACGGCGGAAGTCATCTGATTCCATGCCCTATCTGAACAGTTGGAACGCATGGAGGACATTTTAAGCACGGTGTATACAATTTTTTGAGGGACTATCTTGTATTGTTAAACATCCCTGTTGGTTTACTATTTCACTAGGGGACTCGTGCAATTTTTTTCTGTCGGCCAATTTTCACGACACACTGTGTTTTTGTGACGCCATTAACAATTCCTCATCGCTCAGCCGCTTCCAACCAAAATTTCACTTTAACTGTTCCCCATTCCTCCCTCCCTCCCCGCCATTTACACTACCAAATTACTACCAACAGCGAGAATCTGTTCAGAATGACTTTCTTATCTTAAATAATTTGTATCAACTTTTATCAGCATTCGTTTGACAACATATCAGAGAACGATATTTGGCGAACAAACGTATTCTCTAAAGTAGCCATAAATTTTATAGCAAATCCCAGTTCTGTTTTCCCCTCTTCTATTGCTCCACTCAATGATGCATGGCATTTAAATTCATTAATATCTTTAGAATATGGTCCAATTCTTCTACGCTCGGGCACATCAAATAGGGTGGAGATACAGGTGCTTCTACTGCCTAGAAAGATCATATTTGATTTTTTGTCATCGCCCACGAAGCGTAATTTTTTTTACGTTCTCCCTTTACTATGTCTTCGAAGTATTAAGATCAAGGAACAACCCACTCACAAATTACACAGTTCTTCTTCGAACGTTTATTAGATTTTCGGCTGTACAAGCGTTTCAAATAATCCGACGTTTCACGGTTAACAGAAGAACAGCTTCTTCCTTCCACGCTATCAATTTCACATGATTGTTCAAAGAGGGGATAGCAACGAGGAACCCAGGAAATACGTAAATATAACTCACGACGTGGTTGCTGCTCCGAAAGAACACTTGTGCACAGGGGCTGTTTGGCCTGGACAAATAAGTCTGCCTGTCACATTGAATTGTAAAGGGTTGCGTTACGAAACGTGTCCACGGCATGTAAATCGCGATCAAATATGGAACAGCAAACAAGAAGCACGCGACGCCGTCTTTTGAGCGACGCGGGAGCGCACGGGTTGCCCCTCCATTACTTACAAGGGTGACTTGCGACAACAGGCATTTGTTTCTATGACGATGCGCATCGGCAACACACTGGCTCGTGGGTTAGCTTGGTGCTCACCGGCGAGTTTCACGATTGGAGAATCGAGTTTGGCTTACAAACTTAAAAAGTAATACAGATTGTGTTGATTGGGCTAAGGGGAACGGTATTTGATAAAGTGTTTCGAACTGCAGGAGGAAGTTCTTTTCTTGCAGCTGTCATCAAAGAAAAAGTGGTTTGAGTACCGCACTGCTTTATAAGGGATGGTTCTGTTGTAGGTGGTATGCCGTTGCCTTCCTCCGAATTTTGAAACCATTTACCCCGCCATTTACAACAAATGTCAAATGGGTACACACGATATCCATAGAAATGCAGCTATGTTGAAGCTGATCCTACAGTTGCAGCCATAAATTCAAGTTATATTCTCATAAAATCGAAATATACTTTCTCTGTCTTATCAGAGTCCAACAGCTACGGAATGCAGTATCTGCCCTCGCTTTCCATCAAAGCATGTAACAGTATAATTTTAATCCATTTTCCACAAACGTGCGGCGCATGAAACTATTTGGACTTTTTCTGTGGGTGAAGGAATGGAAAATTTTTCTATCCATTACGGCCACACCAAGATCTGTTTTTACGTATGGTCTACTTACCCAAGAAGCATTACGTTACCTAACAGAGGTGTATCAAAGGCAATATCAGATGTCGAAAAGGGACCTTGTCGAACACATTTGTGAACATGGACGGTAACTGGTCACCGGCAATATCAAATATTCCTACTGAAGACTTTGCAATTGCGCAGACACATCGCAATCCCAACAACGTCAGACGCTTCCCAATGCTGGAGATGTCAAAGTAACGTTGTGGTAGTCACGGACACCACTTTACGCTCAAGGCATGATTGCGATGATGAAGGAACGTGCAGTTCTCAAGCTGTCTTCCTCGCTCATCCGGACCTAAATAGTTACTGTTAAGTTTTGATCGAATAATCAATCATTTGTCATTACATTATGAGTTTCAATGTGTTCGTCACCACCAGACCCTAAAGAACAGTGCAATAAAATCAGCACGAAATAGCTAAATGAAAAAGCTTATATAAAAGATAACGTGATGAATATAGTAACTTAGAGCGAAATTAAACAGTAAGAAGTCCAGATTTTACGAGATAATCCCACAATACGCAAAATGTAATCAATATTCAGCATGTATGGATAACACGTGGTGGATTAGAGTCGCGCGAGATCTGTAAGGAAGGGTCGTCCAAGAGCTAGCGATAGATTGGAACGTATTAATTTTGAATGTGTCTCAAGCCAAGATACATCATCTCCGGGTCGACGTAAGTTATGCTGGCTCTTACGTTGACTTCCATTTTTTGATTTGCGACTTTCAGGTAACTACGTATTTCTTTACGAAATACATGTAACTGTATGGCCGTGGTCCTCTACCGAGATTATGTAGTTTATGTTATTACATTTTCATTGACACATATCAGTAAATTACTTAGCGCTCATCAAGGTAAACTCTTGAGTTTAAGTTTCGTCATTTCGTCTTGCATGACTGTTGTAGCGATGGTTCGTTAACCCGAGTAATAAATCTTGAGCGAGAAACCAAAATATTGTCTATTGCCGAAATCCCAATTGCAAAACCAAGAAAACTTATAATTTCTCTACAGCAATCTGGCGGAAAAATCTCCGAAATGGTATGCCCAGAAACTACCTAATTTTGTTTCAACAAACGAAAGGCGCTAGTAGAATTCGTGGGAGACGAATATTTAGGCGTTCTAGCTGTTTTAGCGTCTTGCCTGATCTGGGCGCCGTTATTATCTCGACGCTGCTAGCATGTGTTCGTCAGTAAACACCTTTCATTGGCACAGCCTTCTACTCTGTGGAAAGCTACCTACTGACAGTTGGACCGTACTCTGGCGATAACGAGTGAGGAGAGTGCGCAGTGTGTTGACGACTGCCCACCACCAGCAATCGCCCAACTCATTAAGAACACCGCAAGAGGAATTGTGCAAGCACCTCAACGATTCTCCGAAGAAACTTCCATGGGAGTCTCAAAATCCGTATTCTACAGCTGTCCCGTTTTAGCATAAAAACACGAGACGGTGCCTTATTAGCGTATATGTTACTAAGGAACCACAGGCAACTAATTATGCACAAATACCTGCCAAAGTGAACTTAATAAAAAATCATCAAAGAAAGTTCCAACGCAATGAAAGTTTCGCTTTACCCTTTCTGTTTACTTGGCAGCTACTACGCTATCATTACCCCTCAAAATTCCAGGATGTTCCTTTCAAGTGTAAAATCATGAAACGTGACCGTCTTTACCTTACGGAGCATGACGTCTTTAATATTCTATACATAATGAAACTACCGAACACCGCCACTATTTCGATACCCGGAAATAAATAATCAGTGATTTCGATCTGTTTATTAATGTGCTGCTTAATGTCTTCTCTATTTTCCGAAATTGGCTTATACTTAGTCGCGATACAAGCATTTAACGCACGAATACCGTTTAAAGCACTCTGTTGCTAAGGAAACATATGCTAATAAATTCTGTCTGCGACTTGTTTCGTCTCATGTTCACAGTACTGTGTTTAAGATACTCCCTCTCCGAAATACTCGTCGACTGTTTGCCACACGAGACATATGTCCATGTGACGAAAGGCAGAGGTAGAAACGAGTGTTATGTGCAAGTCTATCTGCAGACACAGGAGGAAACAATGTAGTGACGTGGAAGTACAAGAAAGAGTAAAAAACAAGTCTATCCATCTGCGACTTGTCCTTGGCAGTTATTTTATTCAGCGATGAGTGCCGTTCTTCGCTAAGCGAGTTCTAGTCAGACTACTACCAGTGCAACGACGACCACCTTCTGTTATTACAACTTAAATAAAGAACGATGAATCAGTAGATAAAAGCTGAAGTGGCACGTTGTCTAGTACTAAATACACCAGACGAACGTCACTTAAACAACTGGCCGAAACGTTGCGAAACAATAGTCAAAGTGGTCAGATGTTCGGAACGTTTACACCGAAACGTGATATTATTTGGTTTAAAGTCAACTTTATATAAATATTTTGTCTGGCTTTGAGTACAGAACACCCATGTACATGAAAGTTCCATGGAACATTTGCTCTACAAGCTTCCAAACGTTTCCTTACCTGTGATAATTCTCACCACCTGAGGACAGGATTGAAACCTCTTATTAAAATGAATCGTCGACCCCCAAACGTAAACATTATACAGCAACTAATCACTGAACAGAACTATTGAGTATTTCTCCCCGCTGAAAAGGGGCCATTACACTTGTGTCTCAAAGTTGTGTGGATATTCAACACTTCCCTGTACGTGGACAATATATTTTCGTTACAGGGACCAGCTATGAACGAACACATTCGAAAGGAACTGTCATGAACGTCAGCTACATCAGATTTAAAGTTTTCAACTACCCCACTAATTAAGAAAGAGATTACGAGGCAAATTCATGTAGCGCCCCCAGTGATGCGGTCAGAGATGGAGCACTGTATCTCAACAGAAAAATGGTCAGGCAGAAAATCAACCACTGCGTTGTCTGAAACACAGACAGGGCTTTCGCCTCAGGTGGTTCAGGAATTCTGTGGGTTCTCTACATCGGGAGGGCCAGATTAGAATTTCAACTTTTCGCGACGACGAATTCAAATCTCTGGAGTATTCTGCCAGTTCGCTCGACAGGAGGGTAAATCAACGACTGTGAACTGTGGAGCAACCGGACTGTCTTATGGAGGCGTTGATCGGGTCCCCGCTGCTCGAAAGTAGTTAGACGACCCCTGCTGGGAGGAATTCTTTTGTGGTAATATCTATCCAGTTCAAATGTTCAAGTACGTTCTGAAGACGTCGGTGCGCCACAAAGGTAGTTTCGAAGCTCTTATAGCGCCAAAACAGCATATCCGGAAGTTAGGTGAAATCTAAAATTTCCACCAACACGAAGGCTCTCGCATTTTCTAGGTGTAATCCCAAATGGACTATTTGAGCGAGGGGCACATGTTTGTGTCGGAAGATTGCCCAATTACAAATATTATCGTTTCGTGCCGCTATTGCATCGGTTTGGATTTTCAGTTTTTCGGGGCGGTGGTCAACCCACCGTTTTCTTCTCATCAGTCTTCAACGATAGGTCTCTATGCCTGATTTTTTTTAATATGTAGATACCAAAAGGATGTCTTCAGAATTCTACAGGCAGGAAAGGTCGTAAGTGTAGTTCTGCTTCGACAGACTCCCCTTCGTAAGTGAATATTTCCATCAACGTACAGATCTCGTTTCAGAAACACTGGCACGATTGTCTTTTTTCCAAAGTACAGATATGCAGCCCTGATGTACGTAGATACACTGCGCCGCAGAAAACAATATGGTGCAACCCATTCATGAAATGGAATATCGTCAGGTGATTTACTACAGTGTGACGAAAGAAGTGACGGGAACATGATTGGATATTAACGTAACTTCGTACACTTGCGCACACCGTCGGTGGATATGTAAATTATTGCAAGCTCTTTGACAGATAGGACGGCCACCAGAGTGCATTAGTCTTTATTTAACAATGAAATCTGCTAAATAGTCGTGCAATTGGGATCTTATTTTATTTCGCTACCAGTGTCGGCAATTCATTATGCCATCTTCAGGCCCCAAATGCTGTTGCCGTGAAGTCTTCGAAGGAAGCAGTTGATCTACGAATTCACGACGTCCAGAAATGTATGGTTCAAATGGCTCTTGGAACTACGGGGCTTAACATCTGAGGTCGTCAGTCCCCTAGACTTAGAACTAAACCTAGCTAACCTAAGGACATCAAACACATCCATGCCCGAGGCAGAATTCGAAACTGCGACCGTAGCAGCCGCGTGGTTCCGGACTGAAGCGCGTAGAGCCGCTCGACCACATCGTCCGGCTCCCAGTATGGCAATGTCTATTACTTTTGAGAGGGGCATACGGGACCTGAAGATGGCACGAAGAACTGCCGAAAATGGTAGCGAAAATAAAATAACATCTGAATTGCACGGCTGTCTCGCGAATGTCATTGTTAAATATTTGTCCGGCCGCTGTCTCGTGTCCACAACGGATCGACAGAGACAGGTCAGATGTTGAGTGATCACTGAATGACACTGAAAAGACGCGTACTTGTATGAGACTGCGTTGTCAGCACCTGACAGTTTTTCAGAAGGGCCTGATTGTGAGTCTCCATTTTCCTGAACGGTCGAATTATAGAACATCCATATCTGTGGGGTCTTCGGATGTAACAGTGGCCCGATGTTGGACTACATGAGAACACGAGAGCACGCACAGTAGTAGTCTTCAAGGTTCCAGTGGACCACGTCTCGACACAAGGAACGATCACTGTGTTGTGCACCAAGCACATCGCAACCCTTCCGTATCTGCGCCCGCCATCTCACAAGAAATACAGGTCGAGGGGGAGGTGGCGCAGTGGTTGGTACACTGGACTGGCATCCTCAGTTGGCCAGCTTGCCCGAAGAGCGGATACAACGGTTTTACGACGCCCTTCCCAACCGAAGGAGAGCATGAATGCGTGCAAGAGAGGGTGCAACGTCATACTGAGGAGTGGCCCCATACTGACAAGTTCTTTGTAAATTTGTAGCTATTTTGGGATCACTAAAGTAACATGACGTGAATCCCTTCTCCCGTTATGGGTGCTTCAGTTTTTCTTGAAGGCAGTGCAGTTTCTTGCATCTGAAGTACAACAACGCTGCAAGAATCCAAGCAGAGTTGGTAGAAGCGTATTGCAATAATATACCATAATATGTATGACCCATTGTTAGGATAGATGCAAACTTTTTGGGTGGGAGGAGGATGTATTGCCACGGCGTGGTGGGAGGTAACTATTGAAATCTGCTGGACGAAGTTACGTAGGATTGTCGTTGTCAGGAGCAAGCGTCGCGCAAAATTGTTCGAGCGAATGTTTTTGGTCGGCGACAACGCTGTACCTCGTCCTGGACAGGACAGGACAGTCAAACATGCTGCTTCTTTGGGATATCAGACTTCGTCGTCCCCCCCCCCACCCCTCCCCCTCCCCAGTATAGGGCACCAAGTGACATTTTCCTCTGTCTTAGGATGAAGAAACAACTGTGGCAGGCCTATTCCCAGAATGACGATTAGCTGATTTTGGAGGTGCAACGTCTCATTTAGAGCCAAAAACCTTATTCATGTACCGATGGGATAAATGTGTCGTAATGAAGTGTAATGAAGTGACGGAGAGACTTAGTACACCCGGAAAGATGACGGCATATATCCCCTATGGGAGAGTAGCTGTGCTGATAAGCACCACAGAGCCTTCCCTGTCCACCCTTTAATAGGAAATGCTTACAGCCGCAAGGCTCAGTGTGGTGCAGAAGGAAGCAGGCAACCATTCTACGGAGAGGCACACGTGTGCTCCTTACAGCCAACTGAACAAGTTTGAAAGGCGTCAAATTGTGGCCTTCCGAGTACCGCAATAGTTCTTTCACGGAACTGCCAGGCCGCGTCAGTTGAGCAACGGTGCTGGTGTGAACAATATCTCACCCGTAGACGAGTTTCCGGACGTCCACGCTGCACAGACGCCCACTAGGATCGCCGTATTGAATGAGGAACAGTGGCAGATCGTACAGTTACCACCTCGCAGATAAGAGTGCTTGTGAGCCCAGACGTGTCGGCACTAACTGTTCCGAACCGGTTGTTAGCAGTTGGACTGGGCGCGCACACACCTCTAGCCCGTCTTCCACTCATGCCACGACATCGATGTGCACTAATCGACCGGTGCCGTCAAGAGGATCACATGGAAGGTGGAGTAGCGGGCCGTGCTCTTCAGCGATGAAAGCAGATTCTGCTAGGACGCAAGCGATGGTCGTCTGCGTGAACGACGTAGACCTGGCGAGCACTCTCTAAGAATGTTTTCGTCCGGGACACTGGCCCCACATGAGGCCTTATGGTCTGGGCTCTGGCAAGCTGCAACTCTCGCTCACCATTGAGTACACTAACAACGTTCGGTACATGCAGAATGTTGTTAGACCGGTTCTTTTCCCATTCTTGGAACAGGAAGGTTATGTATTGTTCCAACAGGATAATGCTTGACCACGCATTGCTTGTGAAACTGAACGTACTTTGCAAGACGTGCAACAACTTCCCTGGCTAGTATAGTCTCCGGAATTGTCTCCAGTCGAGCACGTGGGGGATATGCTGGAACGAGAAGTGACTCGTGCATCTCGTCAACCAACAAACTCGTACGCACTACGTGAACAGGTGGAGCAGGCGTGGCTCAACGTATCTCAAGGCAGTATTCACCACCTGTACCATCGACTAGATGCCAAAGTCAGCGCCCGTACTGTCGCCCGTGGATACTACACCACGTACTTGCAAGGGTGGTTGTGTGGGTCGACACCTGGTACTTCAGAACTGCCTGTGCTACTGACTGTAAACTTAATAATTTCATGTACTTTACATGCACTGTTGCAGCGACAGATCACGAGTGATCGAAAACCACTACAAGGGTGTACTAACTGCTTTCCGGCAGTGTATTTCGAGAACGACTAACCCAACTTTACAGTTGACGACTACCTCTGGTTGGTCGAAGAGAGCGAGCGCGCAGAGATAGTGGGGTGTGTGTATATACATAGTCAGGGCGGCCTGGGGAGCGCCGACATGAATGCTGCAGCCACCCGGGCGCGCCCTCGCAGTCCACGTTACGTGACTCTCCGTGACGTCCGGGGCCCGCCGCCTATCGAGCGCGCCCTGGCGACATCGGCGGCGCTTCTGGGAACGTCCAGAAGCCGGCGTCCACAAAGGCGCCGCCGCCGTGGCGCCGAGCGGGCCTGAATCATTTATCGCCGATGTCGATAGACGGACGGAAGCGGACGAGCTAACTGGCCCATCAGGTCACCGCGCCGGTAGGCCACAGCGGCACTTGCCCGGCGGTCTCTCTCCCCCCCCCCACCCCCTTCGAGTCAGTACGGTGACAAAGGCGCCGCCGGTGAGAACCTGCCCACTTGTTTTACTCTCAAAGAAAAGGACAAAAGTCTTTGGGACACGAAAAACTGGAGATGAAGTTGGGTTTACCGTCCCGGTGGCGCCGGACTCCTCACATTCGGGGAAACCTTGAACAAGGACTGCCATTCCAATCTACCGTTGCCTCCTCATTTCAACACTTGGGTTTTTGTAATTGTTTTCAGTTCTAAGACTGGGTTGACGCAGCTCTCCATGCTACTCTGTCCTATGCAAGCCTCTGCATGTCCCAGTAACTACTGTAGCTTATATCTTTGTGAATCTGCTTATTGTATTCAAATCTTTGTCTCCTCCTCCAATTTTTATACCCCTCACTTCCCTCCACTACCGAACTGGCGGTCCATCCACGTGTCAACGTGACATACCAACCGATCCCTTCTTCTAATCAGTTTGCGGCACCAATATCTTTTCTCCCCGAATATGTTCAGTACTTTCTCATTAGCTACATTATATACCCTCTGATCTTCAGCATTCTTCTGTAGCCCCACATTTCAAAAGCTGCTACACACTTGTTTAAAACTGTTTATCAATGAGTTTTCATCTACATACATAGCTAGACTTCACACAAATATCTTCAGAGGAAACTTCCTAACGCTTAAGTCTACAGTCGATGTTAATTTATCACTTGGGTAAACAACGAAAAATGTAAATATGGATGCCCGCACGGAGATCTGAAACCTGCTTCTCCCAAATGCGAGTCCACTGCCACCTCTGTTCGATGCTTCAAGGGTCACCTGACAAACGTCGTCCTGTGCCAGGTTGTCCTCTCACGCTTTTATTCTTATTTACACAATGAGTTGTGCCGGCCGTTGTGGCCGAGCGGTTCTAGGCGCTTCAGTCTGGAACCGCGCTGCCACTACGGTCGCAGGTTCGAATCCTCCCTCGGTCATGGATGTGTGTGACGTCCTTAGGTTAGTTAGGTTGAAGTAGTTCTAAGTATAGGGGCCTGATGACCTCAGATGTGAAGTCCTATAGTGTGTAGATCCATTTCACACAATGATTTGCATACGTCTCGCCTATCACCGCCAGTCTCTCTCGATCCACAGGATATTTCCTTTTCTTGATCGAACTGTTTTCCACGTAACTACGTGAGAGGTCACGGGCAGCAATGCATTTCATTTTACCTCACTTCTCATTCTGTGGAAACCTGTCACTATTTTGTGTTTACACAACCTTCTGCATCTTGTTTATTTCGGCTCATGGGAACGTAGCAACTTCGAGGAAGAATCAGCCTTTCCCGCGGGCCAGGCACGATAACGGCAACTCGGAAACGGATTCCACAGCACCGGCACAAGTAAACACGAGTCGGCCGTAACAGCCCAATCCGGGGCTGGGGCTCGAGTCTCTTGAGTTCCTCACCTGCCCCAGAGGGGTCTGAGCCAACACTCGCCGGAACTACCGTTTCATCCTGTTGTTGGACATCAGTCCATATATGTGCGATGTCCTGATGGCCGGAGTGACTGGTTCATCGTCCAGCCCAAGCCGCTAAGGACAAAAATTTGAAATTTGGAGAGGGTGTTGCTACTGTACTGTAGGCGTCGGTTAAGAAGGGGTTTCTCGAAATTCCACGCACAGGGGGCTGAATTATCGGATGAAACGTCTCCTGAAAAGGTGTTATTAAGGCACTTTTCAAGCTATCACTGCGAAAACTAGTATTTGGTTCCTTAGAAATAAATACACGTTTCAACATTTTTGAAAATAATGTATCAAAGAGCTAGTAAAGAATTCTTAAAGCTGCGTCTACAGAAATTGGTATTTGATTTCTCGGCTACAAATAAAAAACATGTTTCAGCGTTTTTTTTTAATTGAACCGCTGAAGGGCTGAAACAGATGGTGACATGCTTCAAAATAATTTTTATGAAAGTACTTTTTAATACGAAATCTCTGAAAATTTGGAATTGACTTTTCGGTTAGAAATTTTAAAAAATATACAAGTTTCCCTGTTTTTGGAAATTCAGCCCCTATCGGGGTGAAATAGGGGATGAAATTTTAGAAGAAAATTTCCGTTACACCACAAATTTTTGAAGCTCTTTCTACGAAACTTCGTACGTCGCTCCTCAATTACATACAGAGGGGTCCAAAAAAATGTGTCCACTGTTTAAAAGTCCATAACTTGCAAATTAATTGACGGAGTTGTCTCAGTTTTGGTGAAAGTGTAGCTTTAAGTCCAACTTAAAAGTCACTGTACGGGTTCGAAACAGTCACCAGCAACATCCACACGCAAACGATGCCGCCGAACTGCCGCACGAACAACTGACTGCAACGTGTTCAGTTGGGTATTTACACATGAATGTACGATGGAGTCTCGAAGTTCATCTCATGTGCGTGGGTTTTGTCGATAAACTACGTCCTTTACTGTTCCCCACAGGTGAAAGTCCAGAGGAGTTAGGACTGGCCAACGTGGTCGATACTCCACACCACCTCTACGGCCTATCCATCTTGCTGATAGGTTTTCGTCGAGATACGCCCTAACACGATTTTGGTAGTGCGCTGGGGCACCATCTTCCGAAAAGTAAACTCTTCCGTCTTCATAGAAGTCTCTGATGGCAGGTAAAATGGATGTCTGAAGCTTCTGAAGGTACACATCACCGGTAACTGTGCAACTAAGAACAAAACACCATCTGGCGACTGTCATCTGACACAACAAAACAACGCAATACAACGCTTGTGTGGCGATTGCCGGAACTACAACGTATTACACTACCAAAGATGAGAAAACTCCGTCAATTAGTTTGCCAGTTATGGACTTTTAAACAGTGGATGATACATTTTTTTGGACCCCTATGTATAAGGAGATTCGTGTTAGGGAATGGAAGTTTCTATGGAAATATCACCGCAAGAATGCAAAATGGCATGACTAAGAGAAACCATTCACTCCAGCTACTAAAATACCTTCTTGGTCAGAATTACATTCGGAAAAGACCATGTTTTTATGGCCATAATTAGCGTGATACATATAGTGTTGCGATTTGTGAGCATAAAAATTTGGTTAAAGAAAAAATCGAATTTGCAGACCATACGGTCTACGCGAGCGATGCAGCGGCTCCTAAGCTAGTTCTGATACACTGACCAGCTACGCCTGAGAAAATTTCCACCTTAGTTTTCTGTGGAAAGGACAACCGAAAAAATACCTAAATTCACGAGATACCACAGAATACATGCCTTGCCGTGCGAACGTGTGGGGAGGATAGCGTCGTCTGTTCCACTCCCCTCATTGGAGGGACAGTTAAAACTTTCCGGTGAGTGGTCGAATGAAGTGCGCCGAGCGGAGACACCGAGGTTTGAAGGAAAGTGACGGGCTTTTCTGGGAAACCCACAAAGACTTCGTCCTGGGGCGTTACTTTCAGAACGGGCGCGACTTTTTGTAAGATGATTTGGACTTGCGCCATATGCCAAGTCGCCGGAGATCGATTCAATAGTTCTCGGGATGTCGATAAATTTCTCGCAATCGCGTGAGCCATGGCGAGTGCATCTCGCCTGCCCTACACCAGCCGTGAGTATTGCTCGTGGCAGCGCAATGTACGGCGACATCATGCAGATTTATTGCAAAGACGATCAGCCCGCATTTTAATGTAATCAGTTGACAGGAATTTTCAGCTGTTCGGGGAGTGAAGGTTTCATTCCTATGCTTCAGCTTCTGCTAATCTCGTACTGTAACATACACTCCACGCAACTGTTTGCGTACTTCTTTCTTTTCCTGCCACGTTATCGTGGTGACATTATGATTTCCTTCTTGCGTTCAGCGAGGTAGTGTGTACTCAGTTCGCGTTCTTGCCTTTTTGCCGTTTTGAACGGAACCACGAGTCAACAAATTTGCTAGTTCTGACAATAACCGAACATAAATGCGACCAGTATTGTCCAGCAATATAGTGGCGGCGGCCCCAGCCTGTTTTCCTAAATAATTTTGCCGGCCGGTGTGGCCGTGCGGTTAAAGGCGCTTCAGTCTGGAACCGCGTGACCGCTACGGTCGCAGGTTCGAATCCTGCCTCGGGCATGGATGTGTGTGATGTCCTTAGGTTAGTTAGGTTTAATTAGTTCTAAGTTCTAGGCGACTGATGACCTCAGAAGTCAAGTCGCATAGTGCTCAGAGCCATTTGAACCATTTTTGAACCTAAATAATTTGTTCGTTGATTTATTTTATGAAGTCAACGTCTGAAAAACGTACTTGTCATGTGTTACCCATGGACCAGTAACTGTACGTTACTAGCAGATCAGACACTATAATTCAGACGTTTACATGACCGTCGTAATTAAATTGCCGACGCTCTCCAAACAAATACTTACATGATTTAAATCTTGTTTCCTTCAAGCGACACAATTATAAACACTTCTGATTCATGAGGATATACTACAGATTTGGATCTGCAACTGTACTACTAGCAAATGATTGTATTTGCCTACGCACCGAGGTTCGTAACAACTGGCCGGATGTATTTGCGAATACGCCTGAGTTCTGGTACACCGACATATTTTAATGAATAGATGGTTGTGTGAAAAGAGAGAGGTTGAAGGGTTGGGAAGAGGAGGGGGGCTGGGTAATTTTGTAATGGTTTATCACACAAAACAATCATAGACATGAACTCCGACTGCTTCTTTTTGTGGCTAGAAGGCAAACGTAGGGATCAGTGTCGCTGGAGTATAAAAATCGTATGGCGTCAAATCTGGTGCCTGGAGGCCATGCGAAACAAGCTCCGTCATCTGGTCCCTTGCGTCCAATCCAGCGGTCGCGTGCAACACATTTTAACCAATCGCTTACTCAATGTCAAATCGAGCACGTTTCAGCCGTCTAATTTCTAAACTGTTACCAGTTTATGCTATATATCACGCCTTTCTGCGATGTATTACGCCACCTTCAGGCCCCATGACCAACGTTGTAGGTAGATTCCAACTTCGGTTCAGGTCAAAATAGGGGCCAGTATTGTCATTGAATGCTGGCCCCTATTTTGACAGGAACCGAGGTTGGAATCTACCTACACATCGGTCAGGGGGCCTGAAAATGGCGTAATATATCGCAGAAACTGGGAGCCCAATAAAGTAACAGTTTGGAAATTAGACGGCTCAAAGGGGTTTGATTTGACATTCTGTACCGAACAGCCGAATCCCGCAGCCATCTCTGAGAAGATGGACATACAGAGAGTCGTGTACTGTGCTATGCCAGTGAGGGGGCGACAAATGGAGTTCTGTGCTTAAACTTCTTCCGATTGATAAAAGAGCCATTATTCTAGCGTACTGGGGTAGACGCCTGTTACAGATGTTTCACCGAAAAAACAAGGCACGAACTTCCCGCGGGATATGACAAAAATAAATAAAAAACATTCAGTTTGTGTGAGTCTCATTGCAACTGGTAAATCCCAGATGCGCACATTGTGAGTTCACATTTCCGCTTACGTGAAATATAGATTCATCACTGAAGACGACACGACACGACACAGAAAATCGTATCATGCACCAACATTTTGTTTGGAAAATTGGCATGTAAACCGTAGTCTGTAGGCTTCAGAGCTTTTAACAACTGCAAACGGTAAGGAAGTAGTTATGTCGCTCCTTTTAAAGTTTCCGCACAGCCGTTATTGGGACTGCTACTTCACGACTAACCTTCCGAACTTATTTCTTGGGGCTACGCGTGAAAGACTGTCACTCGTTCAATACGTTATCCAGTCTCTCTCGGTCGTGCCGTGCTCTTCCCTTTGCAAAGGCAGCCGCCGTCTTGAAACTGATGACACCACCTACGGATATTACAATGGAGCTTAATACGGAATGGAGAAGGTGCAGTCCTTGTAAACTGTAAAACACGAAAAGGTTTCTGTTCACTACTCGTTGCTGCTAACAGCGCTTTCTAACGGGAAGACACAGGTAACAGTACCAGTGCGCAGCTATACAAACAAAACTGTGAGTAGCTCTTTCATCTGATGTATAATTGTTATTCCATTTATAATTGTAAGTTTAATGTAAGCAACGCTACAATATCTTAAAACACCGATATTCATTCTGAAACACTCAATGCAGTATATCCAATACGGGTAAGAATTCAGCCAGATATTGCAGTATTTCTGGACTAGGTAATTCTGTAACACCGCCCACCTTACTATATTTCCTGACGCTTCTGTTATTGCGGCACAGTCCTTTTTACTTATATTATACAGTACCTCCAGGGTTTCAGAGGGCGATTGCATAAAAGCTAAAAGCCATGCAGAAAAATGACATGCATCAGCTGATACAGCGTCTCTAAGTTTGGATTCATAATACTCATCATCGCCTAACTGGACTAGAGGTCAAGTGTATTAGGACATTTATCTAAACCATCCGCTCCCGGGAAATTTCTGTCACCATTTTCAGTGACTCACATTCACGTATTTACGCTCGCCGGTTATACTGAACATGTGAGTTATTCCGGTGGTACTTACGAATAATACTGTATATCGCGATAAGCGTTCGAGATAAAAGTGCGTGCCAAAGCAGGGCTCCTGCTTCGACGTATGCCTTCCACAGCAGACGTTTCCAGCATTCCAGCAACGACGATTCACAGGTTGCAACTAGCGCCAGCTCCTCTACAGTTCCTCACCAAGGAGGCACGCTGGCGAAGCTGCTGAACCGACGCCTCTGGGAGGTAGCGTAGAGAGTTCCACTCACGTGGAGATGTCTTGTCTCAAATTGTCACTGGTTGGGTATACGGCGCTTAATAGTGAAAGTATGTCTTCATAGTAACGTTGCTGACGCTGCACTTCAGTCGAGCTTCCAAGGTTGTTAGCAAAAGAGTGAGTGTGTGTATATATATATATATATATATATATATATATATATATATATATATATAATTTTGAAGGTACAAGGGAGACCGAGAGGCTTTTAGCGTGTTAGTGGTAGATTGGAGCCGAAGTAACACATGGGGCATAGTATATGACGTATCATTGGTAGCGCTCTGCCCGCGAAAGGCAAGTATGTGTTCCCTTTCCGATCCGACACAGCACATCAGTTGTTTGCTATGACGGCAAGGCCAAATTACTTATAATTTGCTGCAATATAGGCAGTTCCTAATAATTTTAATGAGCTTTCAAAAGTACGATGTACGTGAAAAACGACTGAACAAACAGCCTTGTAATTTCTTTATGTTATTTTCAAAGGTAGTTATAGCCAATTGTGAACTTTGGATAACGTGTTCATGTCAGCAAGAGTGGAGATCCTACAACCTTCATGACGCCAGCAGTGCAAACGTTAATGGTGTTCCTAATTATCGTCTTGTTTAAGTACGGAGAATCCATGCAATTTGAAATCTGTTTCGTTCATGAGCATGCTTAAATACGTGTATGTAATTAATACGTGTGTTGCAAATGTGCATGTTGCGAATGCCTTCCTCTCCATATACTGCACTATGTTTAATATACGCTAATATAGGTTAATTTTAATGGCATTGATGGGCTAATCTGTTTTGTGCATGACCTATCTGTATTAACGCAATTAAAAGCGCCAGTTTTAATTTCAATGTGTGTGTTCAAAATTATTTTAATAAGCAGGTATGATTTCTAGACCTGTATCTCTGAACGCCCCAAAAAAAAGGGGTGTATATTTTCAACAGTTTAGTAATTTTTTTGTATTACATGAGCTTATGAGGTAATTTCAACCAAAGCGCACACCGATAGGGCTTTGACTCGCTTAACAATTTTAGAATGCACCTGACCTGGCGGCAGTTCACGTCATAAGTTGAGTCTGAATTTATTTCACTGTATGGTCTTTTATTTCTAAATTTCTTAAGATGCTCGAGTTGATTGAGGTATGTCAAACAAGAAAAGCTACATGAACGTAGTAAATCGAAATATAAGAGTGCTCTCATTACACAGAAGTTTTATTGCGTTTATTATTTTACGTACGGTAAGCACAACTCAAGAACAACTAAGCTTGGTTCTCGCTTTTTTTTTTGCTGCCTCCTCAATTATCCCCAGCTTCTAACCTTAGCCTTTTATTTTCAGTATTACCATTACTTACGATTGCCTGATAGTACTATTATCTTACTGTACTTGCCTCACTGATTTGTACCCTTTGTAAGTTACCCAGTCACGTTTCGTACAGACTGCAAGTACCTATTGTGTTCGAATGCTCTGCCTTCAACCATCAAGTAGTTTCCGCCAAGGATGTTTGCCCGTTCATATTTCTCTGCTGCAAGCTCTAGCCATATATAAGATCTCACTTGTACAGCCAGTGTCTCCGTCGCATTCAATGCGTCATTCGTGATGTTTGTTACTTTAATGTTTCACGCATAATCAATCACCACCTAGTAATGAGTCCGTTGTTATAGTAACCGAGACGCAAATTTACGAATTCTGCGATCAATAGATGGCGTGCTGGATGCAAGACGTCTTAAGAATCTCTGTATGTCCATCTTTCCAGAGGTGAGAGACTCGGCTCTTCGACACAGGATGTCAAACACCTTTCAGCCGTCTAGTTTCCAAACTTATTTTATTTGGCTAACAGTTTCACCGTTTTACTACGCCATTTTCAGGCCCCTGACCAAAGTATAGGAAGCTTCCACCTCAGTTCTGGTCAAAACGTGGGCCAGCAATAGTGATGTTAGTAGGTTTCTGCTAGCTGTAGCTATCACTTGAACCATCATCTGGAACTTGAGTCGGGAACCGAGTTCAGTCCTTTATTCAGTAAATCTAAAAGCCTCGGTTTAAATACAAGCCTACCGTCTTAGATTAAACAGCCTCAAATCAAACGTTGGGTCTCCAATAGCTAGTTTCGCCAGCGTATTACAGCAATTAGGAATACATCCCACTCCCGCAACATACGGTAGAAACAATCCGGTGGAACATAACGTTTCGTTTGAGGCTCAACAGTTTAGGACTAACGGGGACTAGCATGACAAGACGGGTTTGAAACATCGCTGACGTCTTAACGGTTACGTACCGTGCTGATGATGTACTACCCTTTACGGTTTGTAGAGGGTCTATCGAAACCTGCCTAGCGGTCGAAGTTGCCTGATTTACTCTCATACAAGGAGAAAAACGGCGCCAGTTGTCTTTCACTCATCAAGCACTAACTAACCAACCACCAGTACAAATGTACTTAAGAGAGATTGATATCTAATTCAGATCTTTTCACATCTCTGGAGTTACATAGCTATCCTTTCCTCTGCCGGCTGCCCTGTCTAATAACATACATACTACGTCATGCTAAAGAGTAATGCCTTCTAATTTTTTAAATTACGTTCTCAGTATCGGTTGAGGTATGACATCTCTCGCGTATTACTCTATCGCTTATTACTCTGTCTACGCCCCTGCTTCGCTGACTCAAGTTGGAGGGCTCCTTCCTAATGGTAGCGTGTAACATGGCGATGTGTAACGTAACTACGCCTGTGCGTGAAGGTAAACAGCAGAAAACGTGCCTCCAATTTAAATCTATAGAATGAATCAATGCTGCATGCTGTGGTGATTACATACACAACAATAATGTGCGACGTGTTGTTCGTGCTCGTGATGAAGGTAATGGTGCTGCTAACCTGAAAGAGTATGACGCAGATCGTGTTCACCAACCGACGAGACTCACAAGAATCGGACTGATGAACTTGTCAGACTAGATCGAGGCATCCACAGGGCACACAATTTTCTGTACCGCAGTTCTCCAATGGTGGCCTGTACACGCTCTCCTCATACTCCCACACTTACGTACCTGGGGGCTGTGTCTGTATTATCCGACGAGGATTTCATCAACCCGATTTCGATGAGCCTCGACGGTTGCCATACGCGGCCGTCCGCTCCGAGTTCTGTCACACAGTTTCACGTACGCAGCTAGATTGGCAACATTTGTGGGCAGAGGGTATCTGCTACTGAAGACATCGAAAAGAAGTAACTTAGTTTGGGCAGAAGTTACATTAACAAAAACGATGTTACAGAAAGAAAGCTGTCATGGACCTCAACTCAGAAGCCGAAATCCTTCCAGGCAAAGGGTTACGCCCACCGGAGTCGCCCGCCACGACGACGAAAGTGCTGCAACCTTGTCGCACAGTCCTCCGGCTCGTTAGGAACTATGCAGTGGTCCCATCGCACAACCTGCCCGCCTGCCGCCCGTGACGACACACCGCGCGCTGCTCGTACTGTTTATCTAACTCTCTTACGACACACGCTCACGGTAAACAATTCCGCCTAGCGAGCCCGCCAAGGACGTGCCGCGCTGCCAACCGCGCGGACAGAAAGTTCCTAGCGGTCAGGTGAGCGGGCCGTTCTAGCAGTCTCGCGTGGAAGACAGGCACAGCTGCGCGCAGGGTGACGTATGCAATAACATCGCGCATGCGCCAGCATTTGGCCGCTTCTTTTCCTGAACTACAGGTGCGTTCGTGGTCATACGGGCGGAATATTTCCCTCCCCTCAACACCTCTCATAACAGCAGCAGTGACTGAAATAATTTCCGAACACCGAGAATCGCAAAAGATGCATGACGCTATTACGTCCATCACCACGCAGACGGTGAAAAGAATCTTTTAGAAATAACTTACTCAAATACAGTGAAATTCGTAGGGGTTGTCAGCTACACGTAAATAAATCTGTACGCTGTTATCCACACAACACTGAAGTGGGCGATATGTTACATTGTTGGAAAAACATCGTAAATTTTTTAACTCCACATTTTATTCAGCGGAAGACATAATTAGTGCTTAAACTACAAATTATGTCTCCAATGGTATCTCACTAAGTAGAGTACAAAATTCTGCTTTACACCCTATATTGACAATACAAGACGGGCGGGAACCGCGAATTGGTACTAACTGCAATCGTGTAAATCTCACGAGGGTATAGTACTCTAGGGTTAAAGGCGTAGTTCAGAGGAGACACGAACTGCGGCCCTCCACGACAGCGTCTGCAGTGCAAATACGACTATCACAGCGCACTACACACGATTTATAATTTTAACAAATGACTGAAATGTGATCTAGTACACATCAACCACACCTCGAATATTTACAAACATAAGCATGAACATGAACCTACACGAAGTCAACTTTTTTTTTATTAACGGGATTATAGTTAAAAAAAACTTTCTCTCGTCTTATGACTTCCATAATTGACCGTCCTAGTGGGCAAACTGGTTGAGGTTTTCGTCCCCGCCGCCAACAATGGAAGGTCAATTTTGACAATGCCAACAAATCGTGCACGTGAAACGTCAGAAAGGTACTTAAAAAGCCTAAAGCCTAAAGCCTACAGGTACTCATTTATCTTAAACTTTATTCCGCAGATGTGTTTCGAACATACATGAAACCGTTTGTGTCAATATTTCTGTTCAACATGAAGTTCACACAGAGACGGAAGACCGAACTACGAAAAAACGGGGAGAAGAAAAAACAGAAAAAAATGTTAGTAGATACATCGAAAGTATCACTGACTGGCGATAAACCATGACGGCTAAAAGCCCAGCCGACGTTGAAGAAAGGTTACACAGAACAATACGAAGATTCCACGCTCAAACGCTCCTTCCGGTCTTTGAATCAAGGCAGTCATCGCTCACGGTAAATGTTACGAACGACATTGCTTGTGAAGGGGTCTCATTCACTAGAGATATACGACGAACGGTTAAAGCACAACCAACACTCCCACATGTTGTGGTACGCAGACCATGGTACAAACAAACTTTCAGCCTTCCATAAAAACTGTTAAAAAGACACGCGTTCCCCGACGAATCCAACAGTTCTCACTAATAATTTGTAGTTCTGATACTTCTACAAATACGATACGAGAGTTTATCCTTTCCACTGTTACGTCGTGTGCTACAACAGCAGTGTGAAATGAGAACAAATCCGGATACAAACTAAAAGGAGCCATTACAATTCCTACCATTCCCCTGTGTTTTTCCCGCATTAGCTAACAAACAAAAGCCTGTGCAGGCTCGTCAACTGTGGCATTTAAAGCAAGTTACTGAGTGAAAAACGTACAGGCCATTGCATTTTCAGTGCTGGAAACACGCACGGTAAGAATCAGCAACTGACGGGAGCACGGAAAAAAACTAAAGCAAAGTATCTGTTACACACTATGCACTACTTCGTAGGCGGTGACTTGCGCGCAGTTTACATCATCATCTACCGTGCTTGTTTGCGTCTGACGAACTTGTTGAAAGCTTGAAAAAGGCAAACAAAAAATAAACGGGAGATGGTGGTCTTTTCTCCATGCTTATTCTCAACTCAAGCCACAGTCGCAGCATTCAGCGTCTCAAATGCCCAAGATAAGCTCTTGCAGCACACTGGTAATAACAAAAGTAAACAGTGATGGACAAGCATGACAATGCCTTACGTACACATTTCGGTCTCGTCCACAGGACATGAAGACATGTAGTAGGAAGCTTGTCAAACTGCTGCTGCTGCTTGAAGAATTATTCTAAATATACTATAGGAGTGTTTTATAAAGGCGAAAATGCACTTTAAGAGTGGAAAATAACGGCTTAGTCTGGCCTAAAGTGTTATTGCCCGTCACCGTACGAGAATTAACGACGGAGCAATAAGAGGTAAATGTGCACTAGGTGTTTGCGTGGCCTAGCATCCGACTGAACTACGTGACACGTGGAAATTTGGATCGGTCCTGGACGCTTGTTCGGATAGCCAAACTGATTAAGACGACCGCTCGCGATGGGCGGGATATGCCTGTTCGAATCCCGGTCTGGCACAAATTTTCATGTAGCAAACGGCTGACGTCAATGCATAGGTCGAAATAGATGCGGAGATTCGCATTCTGCGACTAAGTAATTCCGGTAACAGTTAAAATTCCCGAGACTGCCGTCGTTCTCCGGCCGTTGACAGCCGGTCGGTAGAATTTTCTGGACCGGAATGAAGGCAGTGGTGACAGATCGAATTGTAGCGCAGCCAGAGGTCTCGTTTAGGCAGAAAAGTGACATTTTGAATTGGTGAAGCTGGGGCAGACACGAACATGTTATGAAAATCTTGTTTATTTACACTGTACATTTCATGCTGAAAGCATGTGTCTTCGCCACTGTGGTCTGATATTTTTCAAGTGCTGTGTTTGACGATAAGAAAGCCAACACCATACTAACTCAGGGGTAGGTATCAGTACTTGATAAAATAGGTGTGATTATACGACCTCATAACGAGAGAAAGTAGAAAAATGGTTCAGATGGGTCTGAGCACTATCCGACGTCACTTCTGAGGTCATCAGTCGCCTAGAACTACTTAAACCTAACCAACCTAAGAACATCACACACATCCATGTCCGAGGCAGGATTCGAACCTGCGACCGTAGCGGTCGCTCGGTTCCAGACTGCAGCGCCTAGAACCGCACGGCCACTCCGGCCGCCAATTAAAGTAAAGCTGAAGAATAGTTGTCTTCTTGATCGGTTCAAGGCTCGAAACGGACTTTTAGTATCGTATTCTTTAATACTCGCACATTCGTGGCGTCTCACAGCCAGCCGACGGGACACACACACTGTCCTGCCAGCGTTTCCCTGCGGACCCGAGCCACACGGCGGCGCTCTGGATTCGCGCCACAGCCACGAGGTCCGCGCCCTCCGGCCAGTTCTTTCGCTCGCTGGCGACTCGGCGTCACCTCGTTGCGTCACGGCTGATGCGTCCAGCGCGCCGCGCCGTCACTCGGTCACCGGATCGCATTTCTGTGCGAGCACTCGCGCTGCGGGCGCAGAAAAAGCGGGCCGGCAGCCCGTGCGTACTTTCCCGGCGCTGCACCGGCCGCCTTTACGGAGGCGCTCGAGCTGTGCAAGGTGCTCCGGCGGTTGCGCAATACCCCTCTGCTCTCTTCCGACGCGGCCGCCGCTGCCGTCCTTGCGACACTACGAATATTTGGTGAAAGTCCCCGCATTTTACCGCTGCCGCAGCACTCGCCGGCTGGCGGCGTACCTCCGTTTCCCCAGCGCGCGGCAACCTCGGAGGCGCGGAACGCCGTTCTCCGAAACAGCGCTTCCAGAAACCGACGCGTCACGGGGAAGCGCTAGAGGCGAAGCTGGCTTCTGCAATTCCGCCATGCACCCTGTGGCCGTGACTCTTAGCACCGAAGAAAATTTACAAGTTACCAAAGAAACATTTCGACGATCCGCTAGCCTAATTAGCAAACTTGCCGTACCCTCTCGCGGACAACTTTTTACAACCACGTAACACTTTCGCGTCGACCAAACCAAACGACACAAACTTTTGTCTCGCTAAGAATTAGGTCAGTTCGACACGAACAAGAAAGAGGAAAAGCCGGAAATTTATGGAGAGGAACCCAATCAGCCGTAAGTAATTTACGAAAAATGTGATACAAATTTTGCACAATGTTAACCTCGCTGCGAGCACGAGTTGCACGTTAACCACTAGGTAAAGCCGGCCGTGGTGCCGAGCGGTTCCAGGCGCTACAGTCTAGAACAGCGCACCCGCTACGGTCCCATGTCCGAATCTTGCCTCGGGCATGGATGTGTGTGATGTCCTTGGGTTAGTTAGGTTTAAGTAGTTCTAAGCTCTAGGGGACTGATAACCTCAGATGTTACGTCCCATAGTGCTCAGAGCCATTTGAACCACTTGGTAAATTCGGTCAGTCAGTACACATTCTGGCAGTGACCACAGAGTAAACACAGCTAATGCATTTTGTCAGAACGCAAACGACACGCTACGAAAGTAATGAATTTTAATTTGATGAGAATGGAATGGGAGCTTCGGTGATCTGTTTGACGGACAATCCCGCTTCGGCTAAGGCACGCGAAACGAGGAATCAGTTGGCCAACCGGGGATCTAAACATTCATCTTCCGAATACAAGCCTACATTTATGCCTAAGTGCACACAGGTCGCCCCGCCGCCCCCCGACCGTCAAGTACACAAGATCACGCGCGGGCTGTGTGTGTGTGTGTGTGTGTGTGTGTGTGTGTGTGTGTGTGTGTGTGTGTACGCGGATGACTAACAACTTATCTTTCGGTACCAGTACCGGCAACGACCTCATAAGAGTATTTTAGTGAATATAATATGCATACATCGTATATAAAGTACAATAAATACGGTCGGAAGTGGGGCACACTACGTAATTTTTATTTAATTTCTAGTGACAGAAACGCTAAAAGCGACGGAGTTTCCCCAACAATCACACTGGAAGCTCCGCAGCAGCACAGATCGCAAGATCTGTGCTACTTGCTATCTGTGAAGAGTGTTCACGAACCTCCTGTATAGGAAGACAGGAGATTCAAAGAGACTATCCTTTGCGGCTCATCCGCTCTACGACAAGTAGCGGGACACTACAGCGCAGGAAGACCCGACGCAACTGGCCACATCCCCCAGTTTGTTTACTCGACGTCTAACGATAGTGCAAAACAACAATAGGTCGGGACGAGCTGAGAACTGCAGAGGAGGTGCAGAGTGAGTAAGTACCTGGAACCATGTAGGGCGTCTGCGCCGAGGGCGCGGTGGGCAGGTAGTAGGATGGCTGCATGTAGTAGACGGCGGGTCGCTGGTAGTAGGCGGTCACCGCTGCGGGGTACTCGTACGGCGAATACACGTGGTGCAGGCGCCGGCTGGACGACTTCATAACGCGGGTCCGGCAGCCACCACCATGGCCCCCGAGGGCGCGCGACGCGACGACCGCTCCCCACACGCACTGTCAGAGCAAGCACCACAGCGCTACGCAAGCGAGAGCGCACACGACCGGTCCCGGAGGAGCGCACGACGATAAAGCCCTGATCCACACGACCCGTTCGCTTCGCGAGAGCCACTGGTGAGCCGCGCAACAGAGCCGCCGCTCCGGACTCCGTGGCGGCGACGCGGGCGCCGCCGCACGGCCGCGGCGGGTACTAGCCACGCCGGTCGCCGGGGAAACAACCGGGTGCGCGTCTCCGCATCACTTCCTCTTCTTTATCGTCCGCGTCAAGAATTACCGACGTATCACTCACTGCATGCTGAACACACAGGGTTGGAACGGCAACTGTTGTTACATACCACACCGGCGGAGACGAATAAAGTGATACAGGACACCGGCCGTCTATCGAGCTTGGTAACAGCCTCAAATTGGGCAATAGAAGCCACCTGAACTACAGCACATGCCCGCTGCGACAATCCGTTTCCCTTTGCCGCTAAAATCTTTCTTGTATACCAAAACCCCTTGTCCGTCCACTTCCGAAATATAAAACTGGCGTTTCATTAAATTTTGCCTCAAAATATTGTGAAATATCACAGCATAAAATCAACAATCAAATCGTTTTCTTTGTCTACCCTTCCTACTACAAAACTAAAAGTGATTGTATGTGTTTCGTTTCGACATAAATGTAATGCTTTCTGCTTAACGTTTACAAAAGTATCTTTGGTTTCACTACCCTCTCAAGGAACTTTAAATTAACAATGTCAGCTTAATTCCTTACCAAGCTGGTAGCGTAAGAGAGCGACAAGGTACTGAATATTTTACGAGCAGCGCATGCCCCGAAGTTTATACGGCTTTTTTACGCCAATTCCAGTTTGTTTACAGGCTTGATGCACTGCGACTCTCGTGTATCAAACCGTATGCCATAACTTCCCCGACATTACACTTATCGTTCACATCACGGTTATAATCGTCCACGAACTTCGTAATTTTTCCAGTAGCCGTAATTGTGCCGTAACTTGG
Organism: Schistocerca serialis cubense; assembly: GCF_023864345.2. Lineage (NCBI taxonomy): Eukaryota > Metazoa > Arthropoda > Insecta > Orthoptera > Acrididae > Schistocerca > Schistocerca serialis. The sequence goes on along the minus strand of NC_064645.1, from coordinate 360,639,401 downwards.
AAACTAGAAGTTTCGACATCTACACTGGTATGACCTTTTCTTCCAAGTTTCATGTGAGGAATCATAATCCTTTATCAGAGAGCAGAACTTTCATATATTAATAAGTTTACCACTGCGTAAATATATACCCCCATCTGAGGTCATAGACTGTTTTTAAGATAATATAATCTTAACGACAGGCTGTAAACAAACTGTCAGAAATTGTCAGTGTTCCTTTAGCAGCATTAATTTCAACGAACGAAATATTTGCAAGACGTGAGGTTCTGAGATGTATCAGAACTTTGGGGTAGGTTCCTTACACCAAAACAAGAAAAAAAATTCGTACGCAATGTGTTCTAAACGCTTTCGTTTTCCGGATGTTAATGTAAGTTTGCAACTTAGCTGATTGAAGGTCATCAAGACACGAACTCAAATACTCTAAATGTCCTCCCCTTCCTTCTGAACACGCATGCACAGATCGAAACATGGACTGTGGCACCCTTTTAAATACTCCCCAACGGTTTCGAATGGTTTCTCAGGCTTCCAGGACACCCGTGTGGTCTCATGCATGGACACTTAATGTGTCCCGAGTGATGATAATCCAACGGATTGATGTCGGGGGAACGTGCAGGCCATTCTCCTCTTCCCATCGAACAGTCGGGGTAAATGCGAGCGAGTGCATCTGTAACAGTGAGACTGAAACGTCCTGAGGCTCCATCATTCCTACACCCCAAGTTTCTCACTTGCAGGTGCACATCTTCTAGTAGGTGTTTCATGTTATTCTGAATTACATTAATACTGAATTGGTGTCGATGTCTAATATCTACTGTAGCCCCAGGGTTGTCATTGGCCCATACACGTGGTTTTTGGAAATTTCGTATTCAATCTCTGCCTCGTCCGTAAACAAAACTGTAGAGACAAACAACGGGTTGGCAGTTCGTGCAACAAATCATCGGCTGAAGTTCTCCCAAGGTGGATGTCGGCAGGCGTAAGGGCCTGCAAACGTTTAATATGATACGGACACATGAACTGCTCGTGAAGAGTCCTCCACGATGTACCACATGCCAGAGCGGCTCGATTTGCAATGATACCCGACTCTGCTTCGCCAGCCCTTAGAATGCACTCTTCCTGGTGAGACATACTAACGACGTGGGATCTTCCTCAATCCATAGTCTGTGGTGCTAGGGATCCTGTCTCGGCACACACAGAGCACGGAAGGTTGGATGACTCGGTTGTCATTGGTCTGGAAACGCCGTCTGAGACAGCTGTGCAGCCTCGTGTCGATTACCATCCACTCGGCCGTACAAAATCATCTGCCTACTCATTAAATGAATACCCCGCCATGTTTGAACGGAGCACTGTCTGTAGTACACGTACACGTTGAAGACATAGGATTAACGAATGTGAACAAGTTACCTGGTAACGAAAAGCCCGGTCTAAGGTGCTGCAGTCATAGGACTGTGACGCTGGTCCCGGCGGAAGTTAGAGTTCTCCCTCGGGCATGGGTCTGTGTGTTTGTCCTTAGGATAATTTAGGTTAAGTAGTGTGTAAGCTTAGAGACTGATGACCTTAGCAGTTAAGTCCCATAAGATTTTACACACACGCAAACAAAAAGCCATTTAGAGTACAATGAGTCAAACAGGTCAATTATTAAATGCAGCAGCTGGGATGTACCTGGAAAGCCGTTGAACGTTAACTTTCATTAATAACTCTAAAATGATGGATTTTCGGACGTCTGTTTGATCAACCTTTTTGCTTTGTTCTGGTTTGTGGAACTTGTCCCCAACGCTTGTAAAAATATTTCTGAAACACCTGTGTGTGTGTGTGTGTGTGTGTGTGTGTGTGTGTGTGTGTGTCACACCGACGATTTCGACGCTTGCATTCTAACATTGTCACCATCTCTAACTTGCGTTTCTAATTGTAATCCCTCGAAATAACGATACAGCAGCTGACAAATCCATGACATTTCCTTCTTTGTATCGTACTGCCTCACACCATCTAGAGCTTACAAGGAAAGACTGGAAGGCTAGAGGCAAGAAGTACAGATGTGAGAAGCATTAATATCCGCCAAGGTCGTGGTCTTCAAGGCGATAATACGGCAGAAAAGAAGAACCTCGTAACTTTCAAACAGTAAAAAAGATATTGATGATGGTGTTCAGTAAATCGCTTTTTACTGGCTACATGCCGATGTAATTTAGCAGGCTGATTCTGTACGACGTTCACATTTAGGCAAAACTTATATACAACGATTCCTGCTGCCCCATACGTAACTGTGTTTAAGCCCACAACTCTAACAAGTGGTATTTCTCCTCCTTTCAAACTGCAGAGGCATTATCTTTCAAATCAAGTCACTAAAAGTGGGTTGCGGAAAATCTTCCAAGATTTCGTGTACGTTAAGCGAGAGGACCACCTAGTTTCCCAAGACGTCTGGAAATGCTTTTATTGCACTACAATAATCTGAGCTTATGCTTAATAAATTTAGAATGTTTAACTGCTATTTGTCCCTCTTTACACGGTGCGTGCTTTACAACAAAACAAAATTTTCTCTCTGTATTCTTGTCTGTTTTTGGCTCGATTATAAATGAACTGTGTTAAATGGCTATAACAGAGTTGTACTCAATTTACATTCGATCTGGAACCATACTCGGCGCAGGTTAGGAGCGTTCCAGTAACTGTTCGCTGGTCTTGGCAGCGCACTGAATTCTACCTCTTCAAATGGAAACCCGTTGTGCCGCTAATTTGTAAATGTTCTATTGGGTGGTGCCATTCATCAGCAGCCTGGTTTTATGACCAGTCTTGCAGATGACAATTTAATATTGCTTTTACAAATTTGTGGTAAGGACTATGGAACCAAACTTCTGAGGTCATCAGTCGCTAGGCTTACTCACTAATTAATCTTAATTAATTAATCTAACTTAACGTGAACACCCATTCCCGAGGGAAGACTCTAACCCGACCGGGGGTGGGGGGGGGGTGGGGGGGGTGGGGGGCGAAACGCGATAAGACGCCAATAGACCGCGCGGCAATGCTTTTACAACTACTTTGTTTTATTGGTACTATCGGATGTATTTGCAACTTAGCAACCACTAACATCAGTGGTAATACTAGATGTTTATTACGAACTTGATGCGGATACAGCAATATTCGCAGAGGTTGATGGATGGAATGGGGTGAATTGTAATTTTCGATATGGTGTCTATACAGGTTTTTCAACACCCACAAGAAAAATCGGGCAACTTTCTCGAATGTACGAATGGTAGTTTTAAATTGTTCTATTTACGTTAAATAAGTTATTCTGAACCTTTGTTTTCTCTGGAAGAAGGTGTTAACCCAGAGATTAGTCCTCGCAAAAAATTCGAAGATACGTTTTCCGTGTCACAACACTTCACGTAAACGCGCGAACAAGTTTCGTCTGAACTACCCTAGCAACCTGCACGCAGAGGAAATGCACAGAACAAACAATGCAGTGCTCTTCGAGACGATTGTGCTGTGCAACGTAGTACCTTAGCAGAAAAATTGCAGCGAAATGCACGACAGAAATTTACTATGTTTCTTGTTTAGCGATTGCCGGTGGACAAACACTTAAATTCGGCAGCTAGGAAGAGGAATACCCAACTTCCTACGCTCTACTGAAAGAATTGTGAGAAAGGGCAACGTACGTGCAGAGCAATATCTTATGTAATAAAAATTAGAACAGAGAGGAAGCTGCTTTGAAACAAGGTTCCCTAGTTTTCCCAGAGGACTTTTAATTGCGATAACAGTGGGAATGTGGATGTAGCAGTCGATATAACGGAAACCGTTAAGAAATATTTAGCGCACCATATAGATTTTGCTAAAGTTGGAACCTATTTCGTAACACTAACATCCTCATTATTTCAGAAACTGTTCAAGATGTGTAAACATAGTCTTCGGCAAGCTACTGTACGCTGGGGAGGATGGAGGAGGAGGAGGGGGGGGGGGTGTTATTTCTCTTCGGAGTTAATAATAGAACCGGAGTAAATTCGCTCACAAGAGCAGTGGAGCCGAAACTCCACTGTACCACCGGACATGGCGGAAGAAGTAGAAGAGATATGGCGGCAACACTCAAGAGCCAAGAGATCGAGTGCATTTTGATTCTAGTGTATTTTTAATTTCTTCATTGTTCAAGGACACAGGAAAGTTACTCATATGAAATTTGTAACAAAAGGCTGTATAGCTGGCCGGAGACCATGTGTCTACATCACAGAACAGCTTCAGCAGATGTACGAGTATCGTTGAGAAGATAAAGAACAGAAGTAGATCTCCAAAGAACTCACCTGTATGAGGAAAATAAACGTACAAAACACCGGCCTATTCTGCAGTACTATTCGCAGGCCTATGACGTTTACTGGTTTGAAGTAACAGAGGAAATGTAGGAGATGCAACGAAGAGCGGCGCATTTCGTCTCAGGGTTGTTTAAGTAATTGCGAGGGCATTACGGAGATGCTGAGCGAACTCCAGTGGCAGATGCTATAAAAGAAGCGTTCTGTATCACGCAGAGGTTTACTACTGACAATCTGAGGACGTGCGTTCCAAAATGAGTCGGGCATGATATTACTCACTCCCACAAACGTCTCGCAGAATGACTACAACGAGAAAAATCATACGGAGGGCTACCGACAATCGTCGTTCGCAAGCATCAATACTAAATAGCCCAGAGACTCGGCGGTGCTAGCAGTTCCCTACGAGTCACACGGCAAGTATATAAGTACGTGTAAAAGAGAGCCTCGCTTCCTTGAAGAAGGTAGGAAAACTAGCACAGCTCAATCGGTAAGAGCACTGATCGAAACCGAAGGTCACTGTTCGCGTCCTAGTTGGGCACACAGTTTAAACTTCTAGGAAGTTTCCAAACAGCGCACTCTCTCCTCCAGACAAAGTTTTGTTCCTGAACGTAAGGGGCTCAGCGTCCTGTCACTGTGGGAGATTGAGCACCATCTCGGACTGTGGAAGGAAATTTGCAGCGTTTATTTCAAGGCAATCACCTCCACAAAACAAAAAAATATTTTTTTGCTTAAAATGTTCTCTGAAATGTCTGTTTTATTGTACTATTCATTCCAAGTTCATCAGGGACTCTTATCGAGTTACATGGCGATTTGCGAAAAGGTGTTTCCGAAAACCATGCAGTAGTCGACATGTAGTTTCGACGACGGCATAACAGTCATTATGGACGTGCTCTAACAGGAGAACAGACCAGCCTGTCACAACTTCCGCGCAAAAGCGCACGAAAAGCGTAACCGAGCTAGCAGCAAGAGCAGCGGATGATGTAAGCTGCCGAAGAACTCCAGAGAACCTCCTCTTGTACCTGCTGTATGGTGCAGGCATCGCTGACTAGACGTATGTTTAGCTTCACTAGAAAAAAGAAATGCAATCCTTTTCTCGATACGGTATTTTTCAAATTGGCGGGAAACATAAATTGAGAACGGTATATACGATTTTAATCGTAATTTGATGCCAGTGTTCTAAACTGAATTGAAGACATGCGCGGTAAAACGGACCAACCCTCAAATACGAAACATTAGATATGTTGCCACCTGTTTGCTGGGTACGGGAACTATCAAAATTGACATTGGTCTCGCCTTTAAGTGATATCTAGGGTTGACACCAATGTCAATTTTGATAGTTCCCGTACCCAGCAACAGGTGGCAACACTTATCTCTAAGGTTTTCCATTTGAGGGTTGGTCCGTTTTCTCGCGCATGTCTTCAATTCTCTATCAGCGTTCGCAGCCGTTTTGCGATATCTTAAAAAAATCTATTTTCGGTGCACTCTTTTGTGGCGATTTTGTGTGCGAAGAAAGCGGCGTTTGTTGCAGAAAGTCATCATTTTGTTAGAACTTTATATTTTACAGTTATCCTACGTACACTACGTACACTAACAGAAAACGTATTGAAACTAACACAAAATTATGTTGTCACAGGTGCAATAGGAGAGCTTGGGGAATTCCCGCCAATGACCCATGTTCCGCCTGCAAGAGATTCTTGCAGTTGGTGCGGCGGTTACCGGGAACGCCCGACATTGACGCAGAAATGATTTATTGAAGACGAAAGTGTGAGGAATAAAATTGTATCACCAGAGAAATGGCATTACTTTTTATTTTACCTGAGAAAAAAAGTCGTGAGAATCAGCTACTTCATGCGTCCGAAGAGGGCTACCCACTTAAAGAGATTTAGGGAAAGCACTGTAAACGTAACTTCGTACACCATGACAAGGATTTGATTGTTACTACTCTGCTATCGGAGTCCGGTGACCACTGCGCCGCCTCGCTCCTATTTACGACCTTGGACTTGACACATCGGACTGTGACTAGAAAGTACTAATCGAAAGAATTCACTTGCCTTCTTGGAAACAAAATATCGTAAAACCTGATGCTGAGAAGTGGACGAAATAGATGGAGGCCGCAGCAGAATCCATTCGCTCGCACTGGGTGCTATGACGTCAGTGGGCTTCCGACACGTTGTGGCTTCAATAAGTCAAGCTGGACTGTGGCGAAACGCGAAGAAGGGGGAGGGGGGGGGGGGAAGGGAGAGGGAGAGGGAGAGGGAGAGAGAGAGAGAGAGAGAGAGAGAGAGAGAGAGAGAGAGAGAGAGAGAGAGGTGTATTCGAGAGTCAAGAACGACTGACAGCGAGCTTCCTGCTTATTTCGCGAATCCTTCGCGAGGCAGCGTCCTTGTTGATTATTCTGGGAAGCGTAAATAAAGGAAAGGGGGCGCGCACTCGCCCACGAAACTGCTGCCAGCGGCCTGCCCTATCCGCTGCGTTTACCGACCTACAATTACAGTGCACACAGCCGGCGACCGGAGACTGCAGTCGCTACACTCACGACGCTGTTCCCATACCTGCCCGAGTTTCCAACCAGAGGAGCCCTACACTGCCTGTTCACCGTTCATTATTTGCCCTCCGCAACAGGAACTATGTATGTCAATTTTTTTCACGCGACAACAGGTGTGACAACTTATCGGCCCAGCACTGGAAATATTCGATGTACATAAAAATACGATTAATTTATTCATGACGACACAGGAATGGGGGGGGGGGAGCGGCAAGAGGAGGACACGTGCCCCCCGTCCCTTTTCCCGGAATCTGAAGTACACCGTTTCGTAGCAGAATTCTCACACACTTCGAAAAGCGATTTCCCGTGATTCCGCTAAACCAGTGTTACATGGCTGATCGCAGCGAGACAATACAGGGTGCACATTAAGTTCGGCAACACTTTCAACTATTTATTGCACAAGAAGTAAACATTGTACAGACGTCAACAGATGTCATACACATTACAGTTAGAAGAGGAACTCTGAAAGGTTTTTTTTTCTTTCTTTTCACAAACATTCGATATGCGAATCATGAGTGACCCGGCAGACGTCAATAGAATTCTTGCCATACCCGTCTCACCTAGGCATCGTCGACTGTGGCAGTCGCTTCCCGTATTCTCTCCCCGAGCTCTGCTACATCACGTGGTAGAGGCGGTACATACACCAGATCTTTAACGTGTCCCCACAGGAAGAAGTCACACGGAGTGAGATCTGGTGATCGGGGAGGCCATTTCATGAACTCCAACACACACAAAACTCGCTCCACACCTGAACTCGCCATTTTGCGACTAGCGCTATCGACAAATTACTAAACTACGCTGTGGTGGTATACAATGAAAAAAAAAAGTTCAGGATTTCTCTTCAAAATGACATATGTATGATATCTGTACAATGTTTGGTTTCTTGTGCAATAAATAATTGAAAGTATTCCCGGACTTTACGTACACCCTGTGCAATTATCTTAGAAAACTGCTGTGTTAAATGGCAATCTTGGAGTCTTACCGCCACCCTTCCCACCTAATTTTGGATTAAGTTCTACGAACGCTCATAGAAGATGATTGCGTTCCCCGGGCAGTGATTTGAATTAAAATAACAGGCAACCATTGATTTTAACTTAATTTACGCCGAGACTCATTTCCAATAATGATCCACTTTCAGTCAGCTAGTCACATTTATCCTTACCACCCTTAATACATTTATTATTTCCCTTCTGAGCAAAATGCTATCAACGAAATAGTGTTTAGCTATCAGGGGCTTATCTTCGTTCGTTACGAAGATACGAGCAGCAGTAGTACATATTATTTGTTAACACATTTCCTCTTGCCGCCTCTTCCTGTCTTCCTGAATCTGGATAAATTCAGTATCGGGACAGCAAATAGAACTGTCAATTGCCTAAAGGAGCAACCAGTTCATTATCTAACGCCAGATGGAGCAAAGAGTAAAGAGGATTTCTGGGTGTACACTGCAACCCAACTCACTCTACTAAGACTATAAATGAGCCGCTGAGAGCCAAAGTGGTATAATTCGATTTCTCTCCCTTCTGAGAAATTAAAGGTTTTGGCGTTTCGTTTGGTGCAAATAATTTTACAATAATTCGTCATTCATCTGATGAAATGTACAAATGAAATATTATTATGCTTACTACAAACATTTTCGTCATTTGCACCTTAAATTCCTTTGTATCGTCCCTAATATTTGGAGTACCACTTTTCCTCTCGGGAATTTGCTCACAGCGAAAGGTAAATTGGTATAAATCAAGACTTGTACCACTCTTCTTATAAACGTTTTGGTGAAGTTTAAAACCTAAGGATGGAAACCCTGTCTTTTAATCTCCATAACTGCAATTTGTTTATAAAATACAAACGTAATGTGATACAGTAAACTTGAGTCAGCACTTATCGCTCCCATTATGCACTCTTCTCTCACAAATGGAATTAAAATAATTGCATTATTGTTGTCAATTACTACAGTGCTACCGAATGAGTCTGTGTAACAGTTCAGCATTAATAGATAGTTGTTCCTAAAAGTAGAAATTTCTGAAAATGTAATTCTTGTCATGCTGATATTTCAAAAGGCTTTGTAATGGAACATGTCAGGTCACATAGCATTGTTGACAGACATGTATTTAATGTTAAACATCACTGCTTGATTCGTGTAGGCTTTAACTTATACTTCAACATGGAGTACAAACTTCCCATATAAAGACACAAATATTCCTTAATTTTTTTCACATTTCATACAAAGAAGTTCGTTCCGATTTATTCAGCGAAAAAGCGTTTTCCTCACTTTTTTCTTAATATGTGGTTTTATTTTATTTAGTACTGTATGTTAATGTAAAGAGGAGGTCCTGATTTGTTCTATCATATGCAAAAGGAACAGCCTTAATTTTAGAAGGCACTAGAGGTTTACTTTAGCTAGGAGACCAAACGGAGACTTCCGAAACAAGAAGAAAAAGTAGTATATCATTTTTTTCCTTTCATTTCGTTATAACCCATTCCTGCCCAATTTCATGTTCTATTAGAAAAAAATATATTCGTATTGGCATGTAAATTCTTCTAGCAACGTATTAAACGTGATTTCAAATATTTTTTGAATTCGTGCAATATTTTTCCTACTGGATACATATGGACCCAATACTCATTATCCTATTGGCGCTGCCATCTAGTTACCTAGTTTACAAACTACAACGCAATGGTGCCATGTGGAAACCTGTGATGGGTCCAAATAGAACCACTAGGCTGGAAAGGAATAATGAGACAAAAAATTATGCGAACTGTCAATAACGGTGACAAATTACGAAAGAAAAAAAGTAAAAAAATGGTTAGCGCCGCTGTCTTAGATGCAGATGACCCGGGTTCTATTCCCAGTAACTTCTCTGGGATGTCTGATACGTGGTCCTCTCAGCCCTTGTGAGGCCAAATGAGGAGCTGCTTAAATAAAGCAGCAACAGCATGATCAAGATTCATCGGCAGGCAATAACGGCTGGAGAGATTGGTGTCATGCTGATCACACGACCCACGATCATAAACTAACGACCTACTTCGTGAGTGGGGTTTGTATACTTCCTCTCTCAAGAACTGTTCAAAAACGTATCACAGTGTGCCATTCGTGAAGACCTGACGTTGTTAAAACTTAGCACTGTATTTACTTTCACTCTCCTGAAGTACCCGTACCCGGAGTACCTTAACCCTCTCATTTGCTGATATATAAAGTAATATATTCCAAAGTTAACACCAGCCGCGTTATGTTCCTTTTCAAACTAACACTTGATAATCGACATTTCGACTTCTCTATTGGGATCTTCTGTTGTCTTCTGTTCGCTGAACACTAAGACTTATGTCGCGCTCTTTTGTAGCAGAAGTTGTTCTGAAGAAGGGAAATTATTGGGTAAAATTTCCAACTACTGCTGGTGGGCGATCGTCATTGGATAGGTAGTACACAGGGGTCGAAATGCCAACTGTGAAGCAGAAATTTGAGGAAAAACATGACGCAACCTGGCGACTTAAGTTTTACCGTCAATGACAACGGCTGCGAAAGGTTGCAGAGTTACACTGTTCCGTAATCTTTCTTTTATGAACACAAATTGTTAAATTATACAACAAGTTCATTTCGAGAACTAGTCTCTGGTGATATTAACCGGCAGTGAGGGATATTGGGATATGTACCGCGCGTATTAGAACAGTGTCATAGCGGCATTATCTGTTTCACAGTGTGGTAACTGGGCCAATGTTGCCAGTTCAGGCTATAGTGTCAGCGGTAGCTGACCTCTCTCCACGTTGCTGCGACTTCCGGTGCGCGTATTGTATTACGGCGTTTTTGCTGGTAAGGATAAGCCTATTCGCCTTAATCCATTAAGGTCTAAAGAGGTGCTAACGCAACATTTCATTCTCAATTTCTTATGTGAAATGAGTTACACAAGTTTCGATTTTTTTAATTAAAACATTACGAGGGCATCTGAAGTAAGTAGCTTAGGCATTTTAAATACATCACTGAACGTAATACTGCCTTCTTTGAATTTTCAAACTTACAGAGCTCTTTCTATTTCGTAATATTTTCGCTAGTTTTCTTCCCTCCGCTATTCTTTGGAGTACTTTTTCTGACGTCGTCCTGTCAGTTTCACGTTCAGCATTTTCCTCAGCAAAAACCTTTTTAAAAGCAAGTATCTTTCTTTTCCTTTTTGACTGTCGCCCATGATTCGCTGCCTTATACTACTGTTTCTCCGATGAAACACTTGGCGAATGTCATAAATTTAGTGTTCTTTTTGCTGCCAACAAGGCTTTCACTTTTTCGAAATCTTTTTTTAACCAGATATGTTATACCTTTCACTTCCTCTACACAGTATTCCATATTAGGCTACCAAAATTCCTATGTTTCTAAGAGATTTTAATTATTCCAGTGGATTTTCTCTCAATGCTATCTCGACAAAACTTCCATTTTTGCTGATGCTGGTCTTTCCTACGTCCATCGACATTTCATACTTCTTTTCCCTCATTTACAATCATCTGTATTGTAAACTGTAGTTCTTCCTCTGATTCAGCCAATATTCAATACTGCTTGATCATCTTCTTACTTAACTGTCTCCTCGTAATACTATACCTCTTGTTTTTTCTCATGATTTATCTGTTAATCAAATACTGAAAAGCAATGGTGACAAACAATAGTCTTGACTCGCACCTCTTCCAACGATCACCGTGTTTTTTTCAGTTCCACTAGGGAAGAGAAGAAAAACGGAAAAATGAGAATTTACGTCAATCATTCAACAACAAGTAATGAACGATTTTTCTTGCTGTCAACGATGCATTTCATTCTTCCGGTGAGCATAGTGTTACTTGTATCTTTTACCGCTCACGATCTGTCTATGCTAGGCGTAAACTTTTTACGTGCTCATCATTTTACAGTTCGCAACACTTTGAGTATATCCGGTTGCTCCCCGTCCCTGTTCCATCAAATGTAGGCCGACGGACCTTGATACCCTAACTTAAGACGAAACCATAGATTTTTCTATTTCTGTGATTATTTCCTTTTACAGCTATACATTTGTAACGAAAAGTAGTGTCACTTTTTCTCCTTCCATGCTACGGGAAAAGAACTGGACAGGAACATTTTTATTTTAGAGTTTGGCACAAACCGGTATGCTTGTTACTGAAACAATACACACACACACACACACACACACACACACACACACACACACACACACACACTCGTGAAGAAGAAAAAAACTGATACGGTATTACATCTTATCTTTCAACACAATTCCACAAGCGTTGGTGACTGATAGCAATAAGTACGCAGTGCGGGTGGATTTGTTCGTGAGCCTCGCGAATGATGGCGAACAGCTGCTGCACAATGTGTTCGTATTATTCAGCCTCATTCGTCACTGCTCATTACTGTCCCAGCATGTGTTCTGTAAACGGAATTTAGTTAAGTTATACCTCTACGTCCCTTCTTGCGTTCAGAGCGAGTGATGCTGGAAAGACCTGCTCAATCGTGGCCAAGAGCAAAACTACTTCAATAAGCAACAGTACACGTAGCGTCTATTTTTTTTATTATGCGCGTAGTACTGAGCACGGATTACGTTACACCAATCGTTGTGGGCACATCTAGATTAAAGTTTAAATCAAGAAGGTCTAAATAGTGCTACAGTCACATACCATTATTTCATTTATTTGGTGGTAATGTGTTGTACGTGTATAGGAAAGTAGTTCTACCACTGCTTACCAACAGAAATGTGTCGTGGGTTATCTGAGCGGCGTAAAACTTCTCCGTCTGGTTGCGCGTCAGAGGTGAACTGTGAGTCAACATCTGCCAAGATTGTTTTTCGGTTTGGCAGGATGCTATACACCACAACACATCCCTGAAGTGCTACAATAAGCCCCAAAACTTCGTAAGAACTTAAAATGTAGAAATACTGTAGATGACATGCAGTATGTTAACATTAGGTTGTCTGGAGGCGTACTGAGACAAACTTGGCGTTATGAAAAATTGAAACTTTTACCTTTCAAAAGGGTTAAGTAAAGAGAACAGTAATATGACGTGGGTGAGGAAAGTATTGAGGCTTGTTTTTGATATACAAAAATATTATTATCTTCAACATGACAATGTCGCAAAAATAATACATCAACAGCTTGCCTTACAACATAAACTTTTAAAACAACACGTTCCTACATACAAGTATACACCACAAAATATACTGGAGAATGATGAATACAAATTATACTGGAACAGAACCAGTATAACAGATAAAACAACGCCACATAACAAACCTGACATTATACTCACCAATAAAAAGAAGAAATTAACACAACTAATCGAAATATCCATACCCAATACAACAAATATATTATTATTATTATTATTATTATTATTTTCAAAGAACATACCCCCTCTAAAGCAGTTCCATCGGTAGCTACACACCGGCGGGCGGACTCATCATCTGTATCAGTATTTTAACTTTTTTTATTTTAATATGTGGCGGGAACATAGCATTCGAAAACATACAGGAGCAAAATGGAACTTATCGAGCATTGGTTGCCAAATAGATAATGGTGGACGATACGAAATGGGAGTTGGAAATCATACAAAGACACTCTACCTAGAACTTTATCACACAGTCCTCTATCTTCGAGGGTTTTTCCGTTTTTCTTGAGAGAGAGAGAGAGAGAGAGAGAGAGAGAGAGAGAGAGAGAGAGAACAACGATAATTTAATAAGTTACGATAAAGCACTGTTGACTTAATCGGAGGAAGAACTACAATTAATGATGGAGAGAATCATAGAAGTGGGAAACGGGGAACGGAATAGGGATGGATGAAGGATGGGCTATAGTTGCGAGAATCAGCGAACGTAAAGGTTCTGTCAAGATATTACTGGGAGAAAATATGTTGGAACAAGTAAATCAGCCTAGGTATTTCATATGTTTGTTGACACAAAATAGAATCTGTACAGATCAAATAGGAAGTAACCAAAGAAAAAAGACCTTTTCAAAAGGCGAAAAGTTTGTTGACAGCATAAAGAAATTACAACAGAATTAAGAAAGAAAAAGTTCCACAAAATGTTTTACGGGGGTATACAGCATTGTAAGGCAGCGAATAGGCAGTCAAAAAGAAACAGAAGAAATATTTGGTTGGCTTTGAAATATATAATGAGGATGAGAAGACTGTGGTGGTAATGGTAGTGGTGAATTTTTTGTCAGGTGGACTGCACTGGGGTACTGGGCCTGTAAGTAAATATGTAATTCGAACTGGGTAGAAAGGAATGTTTGCAATCCTCTCTTGCGTCGATTCATCTCAACAATGTCTCCGTCAGCAGAAAAGGAAAATGGCAAGTTAGTTCTCTCCGACTCAGTTCTCACAGCTTGCGCTAGGCGCCGTCACGACAGCTAAACGTAAGCGCGCTGAAACCTTTCAGTGAGTGGCGTCGGCCAAACAGTTGTGTCCGGCGGTGTTCCAGAGATAGACCAACGGCGGCCAAACCACACAACCCGCCGCCCACGCCGCTGTCCACCGGTAACGAACCCGGCCGCCTCCTTTTAACGGTGACGCGCGGAACGAAGCGCAGCGCACCGCCGCCTTTATATTCCGTTCGCGGGCTCCTCAAAGTCCTGCCCGCGCCGCGCACGCTTTACGACCGCGAGGAGTTCCCACCGGCTTACGCAACAATGAGAAATGTCGCCTCGGCACAAGGTCCACCCGCAGGGGTGTCCAGTCGCGCATTCAATGACAAAGCTGCTTAGCCTTTCACCCCACGCATAAACACCTCTCGCGAGGTTTGCAACACGAATTGTCTATCTAAGAAGTCCGAGGGTCTCTTATGGTTTATCCGTATTCATTCGCTGGCTGAAATGCGTTTCTACATTAGGAAGTGAGTGTGTCGTGCGATCATGTAGTTTCCGACATCTTATTTTAGTATCTTAATTGTGTTCATCCTCTTTGCCAATATAACAAATTGAGTCGAATACCTAAATGGTATCTCTCTCTCTCTCTCTCTCTCTCTCTCTCTCTCTCTCAGTGAGAAGTCACAAAAAAAATATTGATATTTGTATCAATATTTTTTCAGGAGTTGTACGCTATCGAAATTCGATATTAACAGTGTATATACTGTATACATATCATTGGCAATCCTTATTAACAGATTTACAATGGGTCCTACATTAAAAGTGTGGGAGGTAACATTAAGATACCAATGGGAATTGCACTGTTAAATGAAGAGGAGAGAGCGAGTAGGTGGAACCATTATACTGAAGGTCTTTATGAGGGAGAAGACTTCGCTAATGGCGTGACAGAAGGAGAAACAGGTGACGACAAGGGGGGGGGGGGGGGGGGTGAGATACAAGATTCAGTATTAGAAATTAAAAGAGCTTTGGATGAGGTTCAAATAAGGCAGAAACGACACCTAACAGCCCATCAGAATTTTTAAACTCATTGCGGAAAGTGATCGACTATTCACGTCTGTGTGGAATGTATGAGACTGGCGATGCACCATCCGACTTTAGAAGAGAAAAAGCATTTTAGATGTAACAAGAGCTGACAAGTGCGAGAATTATAGCACAATCAGTTTAATCGCCGATGCAAACAAATTGCTGATAAAAATAATACATAGCAGAATGGAAAGGAAAATCGAGGATGTGGTAGTTTGGCTTTAGGGAAGGTAAATGTACAAGAGAGGTAGTTCTGACGTAGCTGTTAGTGGAACCAAGACTGAAGAAAAATCAAGACACGTTCACAGGATCTGTTGATTTGCAAAGAGAGTTCGATAATGTAAAATCGTACCAGATGTTTGATATTCTGAGAAAACTAGGAATACGCTATCGGGAACGGGTAATATACAATACGAGGTGTGATCAAAAATAACGGTAACTTCGCGGGCTTGATAATCCATTTTCAAATTATTTTAAAATCTTCTTGGTACAGATGTTCCTGATGAATGTTTGCATTTTCAGCTGTTTTGAATGTTTAGTTTGTTGTTGACAGTCGGAAAGATTATCCGTGTTTACGATGGTCGGCGAATTGTTTTACTTTCGAAAAAAGACTGATCAAAGAATTTGCATTAAATTTTTCTTGAAGAATGGAATGAAGCGCAGGACCGCGTTCTAAATATTGACTGAGGCTTTTGACGAATTACTATGAGTAAGACATGACTTTACGAGTGGTAGAACGTTCCTACGTGGGTCAAGAAAGCGTTTGGCACGACGATCGCGCGGGACGCTCTAGCAGGTCAGTTACTGACGACAGCGTGGTCAAGTAAGGACGATAGTTCTGGAAAGTCGCCGAATCGCAGTCAGAGGGGATGCGGATGATGTAATATGCTTTGGCTCATGCCAAGCCATTTCTTCGGCTGTTTTAGACATGAAACGCGTAGCTGTAAAGTTTGTTACGAAATTTTTGAATTTCGACCAAAAATGACGTCGCGTAGACATCGCTCAGGCATTGCAATGAAGTCGACAACGATCCGGAACTATTAAAGAAGGTTATAGGTGACGAAACATGGGTATACAGGTATGACGTCGAAACCAATGGACAATCGTCCCAACGGAAACTGCCTGAAGAGCCAAGACTGAAAAAAAAAATTCGACAAGATCGACCACATATGAAAGTTCTTCTCGATGTTTTCTTCGATTCCTGCTCACATCGTAATGCTTGTTCTTAATTTTTTTTTTTTTTTTTTTTTGCAAGAAACAAAACGGTTATGTTCCCTCAGCCACCGTATTCGCCGGACACGGCCCCTGCGACTTCTTTGTGTTCCAGAGGCTGAAGAGAACCATGAAAGAATGTCGTTTTTCCACAACTGATGGGGTAAAAACGGAATCGTTGAGGAAGCTGAACACCACAACGAAAAATGAGTTCCAGAAGTGCTCCCAAGACTGGAAAAAGCGACGGCACAAATGTATTATATCTGAGGGGGATTACGTTGAAGTGGACAAAGTTGATGGTGGTGATAAATAAAGATTTATTAAGAAAAAAATTCCCGTTACTTTTTGGTCACACCTCGTGTATGTAAGAACCAAAGGGGAACAGTAAGACTGGAAGACTAATAACGATGTGCTCGGATTAAGAATATGGTAGACAAGGATGTCGTCATTCATGCCTACTGCTCAATCTACAAATTGAAAGAAAAAGACGGAAATAACAAAGGTAAAAGCGCAGGATTAAAATTCAAGGTAAAGGATACCAATAATAACAGTAGCTATTAATACTGCTGTCTCAGTGAAAGGAAAGACCTACAGAATGTGTTGAATGAAATTTAGACTAATCATCATCGTTTTCTTTGGGTCTTTGTCCCACTTCAACACGGAGATGGCCTAGTTACAATGGATTTGGCAATAGTGTCAGAGGCTGGCCGGATGCCCTTCCTGTCGCCACCCGTTCCCCCCCCCCCCCCTCCCCCCTGGGACTGAATTAGTGTACCCCAGCAGTCTGCATCTATTGTCAAGGCGTGATGTGGGGACTAGCCCGGTATTCACCTAGTGTGATGTGGAAAACCACCGAAGAACCACATCCAAGCTGGCCGGCACACTAGCCCTCGTCGTTAGTCCGCCGTGCAGATTTGATCCGGGGCCGACGCCCCTACCCGAGTCCCGGAAACAGCGCGGTAGCGCCCTCGGCTAACGTGGCGGGTCAAATGAAATTTAGTCTAATGAGAACAGAATATGGATTGAGAGTAAACCGAGGAAAGGCTAATTTAATGCGAAGTATCAGACATGAGAATAGTGAGAAACTTAACATCAGAATTGGTAATCACAAAGTAACGAGGTGGCTAAGGAATTCTCCTACCTAGGCAGCAATGACGGACGGAGCAAGGAGGACATTAAAAGCAGACTAGCACTAGCAAAGATAGCATTCGTGGCCTAGAAGTCAACCAGTATCAAAATTTCAGGAAAAAATTTCTAAGAATCTTCGTATGTAGCACAGCAATGTATGGTAGTGAGAGACGGACTGTGGGAAAACCGGGACAATACAGAATCGAGAATATGAGGTGTGCTGGTACAGAACAAGTTGGAAATTAGTTCGATTGGTAAGATAAGGAATGAGGAGTCTCTCCGCAGAACCAGCGAGGAAATGAATATATTAAAAACACTGACAAGAAGAAGGGCCAGTATGATAGGACATATGTTAAGACATCGGGGAGAAACTTCCATGGTACTAGAGGGAGCCGCAGAGGGTAAAAAACCTGTAGGGGGAGACAGAGACTGGAATACATCCAGCAAATAACTGAGGGCGTAGATCGCCACAGGAGAGGACTTCATGGCGGACCGCATCGAAAAGGAGACGGAAAGGAGGAGGACAGAATGCTGGATACGACGACGACGACGACGACGACGACACGACACCCAAGTAAACTATCAGGAGAACAGTGGCGGGGAATAATGGAAATTTAAGGGCAGATCGTCTACCTTATATTATGAGTCACCTCAGTTTTGATGTCTCGCCATATTTTCAGCTTAACAAGTATTGCACTGACCTCACGACTGAGACGAATGCATACAATCGGATAGTATGTAACTCAAATAACTAGATACTAAACGCAGGACTGGAAAAATCGATGATCTTCGCAACTCGTTGAAGTTTCCGCTTCCAACATTTCCAATCAGTCACGATGTACTCTACAGCGCTGAACATTTATCTGGCTTTTATCCTCCCTCGCGCTGGGCAAACCGTCCGCCACGAAAGACACACAGTGAGACACTGCGTGAGAGCGCTAAGTGATGAAGCATATAGTTGTTGCTCTCATTAGGCACCGAAAGGTGCGGGTAAGCACCTAAAGGTACGGGTAACGATTCTGCAATGTGTTACTACGGGTTCGTATTTCACGCTTTACTTTTGAAGTAAATGTTTGAAAATCACTGGAATTCCGAATAATTAACCGTGCATCTAGTGAGTTCTATCCCTCCAATGAATAAGCAACGTGTAGTGTTAAATGCGGTTGGTTTTACAATGGCAAACAATTACATGGAAAATGGCTATTGAATTCTCTTGCTATATGGACTAAAACTCGGATTTTCAAATTTACAGACTATAGTAAAACTTTTCGTGAGGTTCTTCATTTGTGTGGCCATAGTGTCCGTAGTTGCTTTATAATTCACGAGGGTATTTTTGATCCGTCGTTGCAACTTCAAAAATGCGTGATTTTTTTTTCACCAGACGCGTTTCGCTTTATTCAGGTAAAGCATCAGTGGTCTGTAATAGAGTTTAAACTTGCCTTACCTTACTTTACCTCAATAAACCGAAAAGCGTCTGGTGAAAAAAAAAATCACGCATTTTTGTAGTTGCAACGACCGATCAAGAATACCCCCATGAATTTTCATGAAGTGTTGCGTCTAAATTCTTATTTTCGTCCGAGCGTGAACGCTACACCGGCGGAAGTTATAGCGATACTTTTCATGGCATGCGACTGTCTGCAGCTCTTTACTGTAACAACTTGTCTACTTATCACAGTGGAGACCAACTAGCATCGCTATCCTGCCAAGACAAATTGTGACACCGGACGTTTTATTAAAAAAGCAATATTGTAATTCAGATTTACAGATTACAAAAGTGGGTTATGGTTGGATGGTTGATTAGTGGGGAGGAGACCAAACTGCGAGATCATCGGGCCCATCCGACTAGGGAGGGAAGGAAGGGGCAGTCGGTCGTTCCTTTTCGAAGGAATCAACCCGGAATTTGCCAGAAGGTATATAGAGAACTCATGGAAAATCTAAATCAGGATGGCCGTCGTCCTCCCGAATGCGAGTCCCGTGTGCTAGCCACTGCGCCACCTCGCTCGGTCAGTGACTTGTGCCGGTACAGTCCGTGCAGTTGGTTAACACTCTAGTTGAAACCAAAAATGGCTCTTGTCATTATCTACGCAAATCAGTCGCCATGCAGGCACTCCTCACATAAGCTCGTTTGTATCGTGGAGGAGGAAAATTTATTTCTTCCCTATTTCCTGATCTCCAGGCGGAAATGCGCCTACCAGAACTATTAACGACAGTTACCACGCTGTTACATAGTTAACAAAATACAAAAAAGTTTTTCTTCTGTTTCTATGCACCTATGCATCCAACGCACAAAGGCAACTAAGACGCCCCATCAGCAGCTTATTTAATAGACAAATTTCTCACATAGCTGAAGGTCCATCCATATCTAAATTGCAGCAGACAATCGTGGGCTTTTAATTGATTGTGTTCACAATAGTTTCCAATTGTTTTCAAGTGCTTTACTGGCTAAGAACATCTACAATCATACAATACTTACAAAATATTTAAAGGGGTTTGTTTTCCATACATTTTACCTCCCTTCTTTAGCGGTCTCCATAACAGCCATCAGTAGCATCGAATAGTTACGAAACAAGCGCAAAACAATTACGAATGTGTGGGTAAGCAAGCATGTGGCTTATTCATCGACGAACTGTCGGGCAAAGTTTAAATGGTAAATACAATAATGTGTCGCCAAGGACGTTTCTAAGGATCCCCAGTTCCAGCCTAATCGCAGCGTTCGGAAGACGACAGAGGACAACGGAATGGAGAGTGGAAAATGTCGCTTTCTATAGACATACATAAGCACCCCCTCAAGTGCGTATAAAACACCAGCTCAATAAGTGGTCCTTTTAATAGGATTATGTGCTTTTAAGTCAGGCCATCTTTTTCCATCGAGCTGTTTCTTTGAAGTTCTACTTTATTAAGCAATAATGGGTAATTTCGAGCTTTACTTATTCCCAGGTGCGTAACGTATGCGCGGATTCATCATCCTCTTAAGACTTATGAAATGAAAGCCGTATCCCATGTTTAACAGAAGTTACGAGATGGATGTATTCATATTTGTTATTCACTCGAGACTGCTAGTGGTACTTTTTTTTGTTTAACAGCAGCCCGGCGGAAATGGCGACAACGTTTGTTAAATCAACCGAGGCTGTAGTTCCAACCAGACGTAGTCAAAATTGTATGCAAGAAGTATTCGGCTGAAGTTTAAACATAGCTGTTTCGGAAAATACTTTCACAAACTTTGGTAGAGAGACGGAAAGGGCATTAATCATCTATTTTTTGGAGCCTGCTGAAGGAAACGAAGACATAGTTTAGTGTAATGTTTAATGCTTTACTGAACGAGGAAGATTTTAAGCTTTTTAAGATAATCGTATGATTTCTCAATGCTGCAAGTGTCTACGAAACCCCGGACAGATGGACTTCCTAAGAGCCCGTTTGTGGAGTACAGTTTTACAGAAGAATCCAACAACGGTTAAACGTGCTCATGGTTCAGGTTTCAACTAATTGTGCAGTGGTTTGTGTGTAAGTGAGAACCTTCGATTCTTGACTGGGAGACATCCACAACCAACCAAATTGTTTGTTAATGGGTGCCTTATATGTCCTTGTCTATATATGGAAGCATACGAAGTGTGTGAAAGTTTCTCTATTTTAAATGGCTCTGAGCACTATGCGACTTAACTTCTGAGGTCATCAGTCGCCTAGAACTTAGAACTAATTACACCTAACTAACCTAAGAACATCACACACATCCATGCCCGAGGCAGGATTCGAAACGGACCGTAGCGGTCACTCTGTTCCGACTGTAGCGCCTAGAACCGCACGGCCACTCCGGCCGGCTTCTCTATTTTAAAATCTTGCTAATCGTAAAACTGGATCTTGAACTAGGAGACAGAACTTGTAATTGACGATGGCTCCGAGATTAAAAAATAAAACAGGAGACTAAATAAATCGAAAGTACCAATAGGATCCGAAGTGCGTAGTCATAGTCTTATGCCATCAAGACAGCAGGGATGGCTAATGATAAAGTAAACAGAGAATTAAAAATGGGATGGCGCTGGACCACTGGAAGCAGATGCAATTTAATGTCTGCTGCTTACTATTTTTAAGCTTGTTGTGTCCGCAAACAATGAGACAATTCATAGAATCCAGCACAATGACTACTACGAAATCATTCTGACACTGGTGTACAGATTCTCGCTATACATTTAAAAGCGGTCAAAAATCGATAGTCAAACAGAACACACAGTGGAGGAAATTTAGTTGTTCTCGATGCCACTGTTTCGCCTACGTAATTTCAAAACGTTTGGGAAGTATGCAAATGATACAAGAAAAAAAAGGCCACACCAGCTTTACTACAGTTAGTCTTAATAACATGTCAAGCATACGAAATGAAACGTATCGTAGCTGTTAGTAGTAGAAATTTTATCATTTACAGCAGATCTGTATTCCCAGCTGTCTCTGTAACAATGTAACAAATGAATGGATTACCAATTCAGCTTACACGAAGTACGTTGCCATCCGTAAGAAATGCGTTGTGTGTGGTAAGGCGTCTGCTACAAATACAATACATCGCAATTACCAATGGACCAAACTGAGCTTAATGGAGGGTTTCGCGTATATAAGAAAAATAAAGCAACTGTAAAAAAAAAATCACTTTCCTCGCTTATTTGTTCATTCGGCAGAGATTAGAAATAACATTGCGAAAATTTATCTACACAATTAACTTGCGCGTAAAAGTTCTTTTAGCCTAACATTTCGCTTTACTTTCCTTATCGCTACATAAATACTTGCTACAGGCAAACTGTCCTGTGACAACTGGTAAGAAAGGTTTGTGATATTCGCCGACAACGAATACAATGTCATGTCATTTGTCAACGTGTAGCATTGTTACCACGTTTATAGGCAAGCGCTGTTTCGCTACAATTAACGCTACTTAATATTCTGCTCAAGTACGACATTTATAGTATCAGTGCGACAGCCGACAGTCAGCCATGTGGCTGTGGCATTTTGCCGAGGTTCTTGAGTTCAGAGAGACGGTCTACAGTGCATTTTCGTCGTCGTCATGTGGCAACCATGGTGGGATGAAATTTATAGCTTCGTTGAACGCCATTTTCCTAAGGTTTGCTCTGCTCAGCGGAGAACACTCAACAAAAGGTATAACCAACAGAAAACAGAGGAAGAAATTTCTTTTGAAATTTCTTGTGTGTACTTCTGACTGCTATTGTTTTTAAGTGTTTACAGGTTAATTTTGCGATCACGTCCTTGTGAGGAGGGATAACTAAGACGTACTGCAAATCATGTGAAACGCAATTAATTTACAGGAAGCCTACCACTGTCTCGCCCGCTTCATCAGCGGTGCTGTCAGCATAATTTAGTCTTCTTTTTCGTCCTCATTCTTCACATGTCAGATGAAAACTATTTATTCACAACAATCACACTCAGGGCTACTAGAACACGATTAAATACTTTGCACGGACAATATATTTCCATACAAGCGGGACGTTCAAGAATTAGACAAATTGATGTAGAAAATAAACTGTATTTATAGAAAATGAGACTTTTACTTCTCCTCATCATAATTCCCCTTCCCCCCCCCCCTCCCATCCACCTAAATATCAGTGCACTTGCCCCAACGATAAACTAGTCCTTTTTTATACCTGATGCGAAGAGGTCTTCGTTTATCCGTTTGGATCACTTCCCCTACAAATTTTGTGACCACCTCGTTGTTGCTGCTGCTGAACATTAATTCCCCGAAATGCCTCCTTGAGTGGACCATACAACTGAAAATCCAAGGGAGAATATCTGGACTGTTAGAAGGATGAGACTGTATCTCCCAGCCGATTTTCTGAATAGTTTCCCGGGTCACTCGGGCGGTGTGAGGGCGAGCAGTCTTTTAGCAGTACGGTGCCTTTTCTTTGAGATCCACAACGTTTTTTGCCTCACTGCTAGCTGTACTTGCCCGTTAACAAGTATTGAGTTGTAGGTGTTGTTTACTGTGGGCTGATCTTCCAAATAATCATAAAAAAAGACACCTTGGGCATTCCGAAAGACGTCTCTCACTGCGGTTGGCGTTTCTTAACTTTTCTACGCACTTCCTACGACTTTCACCAAGATGTAAAACCATTCGAGAAAGACTTTAGCCAGTTTTTCACCTTCAGAAAGCAAAAGAATGGATCAGTATAATGCTGAAACTTCAAGAGGACACGTCATCGTTATATGCAATACTGAGATTTAATTTTTTGTCCAGTTGTTCTCAGCTCATCCCAATGATGTCAACCTAAAGCCATTAAAGTACAGAACTACTACTATAAACTGTTGCATTTCTACAACAATTTTCTCTTTAATTATTGTATGTCCCTCGTATAAAGGCCGTGCCATAATTAATAGCGAAAACTGACACGGATGAAAGTATGCAGTAAAAGAACCAAAGTGTCCCAATAAGCGTGAGTCCACATACGAATCGTTTGGGAGATAACTGTGAGGTGTCTGCAACTTTGTGTTGAAGAGCCGGCACTGACTTCCACATGAAATACTGTCCTAACTTGTCCAACCATACATGTAACTAAACTTCTCGAGTAAGTCCTCATATAATTCAGTTCAAATTTCACACATGCCCTACATTAACAATACAACACTACTTTAGTAAGTTACAGTTTAGTGTAAACTAGTATCTGTCAAGAGAGGCATTACGAGTGTCGTTCCTCCCATTTGATTGTAATACTCATTGGAGTGGGCTACGACTTCTATCACCCCCCCCCCTCCCCCCCCCCCCCGCCACACTCTTACATCTTACATCTTGACGAGACTGTGCAATTCGCTGCTACAATTATTAGCCCTTATCAACAAGAAAGAAAGAGAAATTGGGAGCACCGAGGTCAGGCAGTCTTGAAAGCTAAGATACAGATCCTAACTGTTTGCCCGGCCTGGGTGACGTATTTACTAGAACTTTATTACTTCTCGTATCGTCTACTTTCAACTGTGTCAATTGTAGTTATTTATTACGTTACACCCAGTATATATGAGCGAAGGAGATAAAATTGACTCGCATTTGGCAGGACGATAGTTCAAATCCCTATCCTGCGATCCGGATTCAGGTTCTCCGTGTCTCCCTAATCGCCTCAGGCAAATGCTGGGATGGTTCCTTTGAAAAGCGCACGGCCGATTTCTTTCCCCATACTTTCGTAATCGGAGCAGTTTCTCCGGCTTTAACAACCGCACTCTCGACGGAACGTCAAACGCTAATCTTCTTCCCCTTTTACGACAGGAGCACAGGTCAGATCTGGAGGAGGGGGGGAGGGGGATAAAAAAGACCCTAGCCCGTCATTTGCTTATTCGATTCAGGGGAGCACGGAAAACCTAAATTTAACGCCTGAATGGGAGACTGAACCAGAGTCCTCCCGAATTGTACCCCTGTCTCTTACCACTGCGCATTCCCGTGAAGTAGGTCCACCGTCGGCTCTTCGGAACTCCGTCCGACCTATTCTTCTACGTAGAAAACGCATCTCGATTCTATTGGGAGGTGGGAGCGGGAGTGTACTGTTCTGTAGCCCAACATCGTAAGTAATACTTTTTATCACAAGATATCGTGTTGTCAGCAGTGCCGATGGCTTTGGAAAGTAGCTATTCGAATGCAGTCATAAATATACAGTCGCAACGGCTTTGCCGCAGTGGATCCAGCGGTTCCCGTGAGATTACCGAAGTTAAGCGCTGTCGGGCGTGGCCGGCGCTTGGATGGGTGACCATCCAGGCCGCCATGCGCTGTTGCCATTTTTCAGGGTGCACTCAGCCTCGTGATGCCAATTGAGGAGCTACATGACCGAATAGTAGCGGCTCCGGTCACAGAAAACCATCCTAACGACCGGCAGAGCGGTGTGCTCACCACACGCCCCTCCTATCCGCATCCTCAACTGAGGATGACACGGCGGTCGGATGGTCCCGATAGGCCACTTGTGGCCTGACGACGGAGTGCATAAATATACATTCAAATATCGACACACGCTAAATAAAACAAGAACTGTCTGAACACGTTTAGTGTTGAGAGGAGATACAAAAAATGACTTTTGGAACAAAATGTTACGCGTTCATCATTTCCCCGGTAGTGGTCCGAGACGGTTTAGACGGTGTGATGGCCGGAAACGGCGCTCAAATTGCCGTCTGATGAATATTGTTTCTGAGGTGTCACTGGCCATTTATGGATTTTTTTTTTTACGTATTGGGAAATTAAGCATTTTATGTACGCTCCAGAAGAGCTGGTTGACCTTTCGGCCGAAGCTGCAGCCATCTCGCTGTTTTGAGCGTGTTTCACTACCACGAGCATGCAGACGCCAGTTGTCTAGTAATGTAAACAGATGACTTTTCAGCAATATCTCTAAAACAATGCTCAATACACGGCAGTTTGTTGACCGTCTTTAAACACCACTAGCGTCCAAACCTTGATGAATCCCAAGCAGGGAAATGGTGCTCCGGTGACGTTTTTGTCACATAAAAAGACGCTCCTTTTGATCTCCTTTAAACACAAAAATTGTCTTCGTATACTCTGTGCAGCGCGATGGAATTAATTTCCCACACCACTGCGGTGCAGAGCAAGCTTTTCCGCCCACCCTGTACTTCTGTTCCTGGTACGCTTCTGTGCGGCAGGAGAACACGCGTTGCACATCTAGCCTGCTGCGGTCACAGCAGGAGTCGGCTGCGGTTAGCTACTAGATGCTCCGAAGATCTACTCGGAAATAATCGACCGATGTAGCTTCTACACAGCTCGTTTGTTGGTGGCTTGATTGACGAAACAGCTACGTAATCAACATTACTGCAAGAAGATTTATAATATTCGCCAACTCGTGGGACCTTTTCATGGTACGCGAAGACCTGTATGTTCAAGAAAAACATGTCAACATCATCGGACTTTGAATACGCAATAGCCACAGCGGGTGTATCCGTAATGAAGCAGCAAGGACGAAATATCTTCATACAGCGGAGAACTGCAATTCAGGAAACTGCGTTATTGCTCTGAAAACTACTGGTGGTCGAATTAGAAGAACGGATACCCACTTTTGACTGAAGAGTTTGGTTTCATGCATCTTTGGCTTTAGGACTGCTCGCTTGTGTTTTAAGCGCGGCATCGTTGTCAAAGCCAATTTTATGCTTCTCAGTAACACAAATTTAAAAACAGAGATTATCGTTATGTCTCATCATTGATAGGGTACTTGACACAGAAAGCCCAAAGACGAATGCTAAAACGAAACATGGCACGAGGCTACGGAAAGTAATTTATTTTCGTTTGCTTGACTGATATTCCACTGACTAAGAATGGGGGCCTGATTCACGAGCACATTTTAAGAACCTTAGCCTCCCGTATCCTTGATATGTTCTGTAACTTACAGTTTTGTCGCTTTTACTGAAGCTGGTTCTGTTATTTTTTCTGTGAAACATTTCCGCAACATCCGGAAATTAAAAGAAGTCTTTACCAGATATCGCAAGTTGTTCACTTTTCTCATATTTGGTTGTAATTGGCTGAGAGCATCCGTGGACTAAATACTTGTCACTTTAATGTTCGTTTCAATCGACGAGCATTTACACTGTTTAGCGACTACACCAATTTCAGTGTGCTATAGAGCGATTACTGAATTATAAGTCTATAATGCAGCATTTAAGGTCTAATGCTTAATTGTACTACACAATTTATCGTGTAATGAAATGCTGAGATTAAACAATGAGAACAATTTAAGTAATTAAGATATTTAGCACAATTTATCAACATCACAATGAAGAACATTACCTTCTTTTTAAAATGGAAAAAGAACGAAACAGCTTAGATTCATATCCTTGCAAAAATGAGTACTTGAATTTTAATACAACATATTTGTATGTATTACTAATTTAAAGTCCCCCCACTGCGGCTTTCGGTATGAACGTGAAAGCTTGTCTCACGTACTACTGCAGAGATTTTGATGGGGTTTTCACTAACAAACGCTCGCGAAGGTGATTTGTGTGCTACGCGAGGCAAATCTAACACCCGTAGATACTTAGTGCTAACCGGGGCAGGTCGCTAGTTTGCAAATGTAAACAAACATGGTTTCGAGGCAAATGCAGGGTGAAGAAATGAATGTACGAATCAAGCAAAATTTACTTAAGAGGCTGTTTCAAACCTTTTAGGTGATAGTGGATGCACAGCCTGTCGCACTGACACAGGGAATCAATGATTGGAAACGCATATTTATTGTGTTATGGACGTACACAGCGTACACCGACTACCAACAACGAAGTTCACTGTAATTGTTCAAAGTGACGTATGCCAGTCTCAATGCATGCATGGCAACAGCGCATGAAATTCTGCCGCGCTCTCTCAAAAATGGCTGTTGTACCAGGAGACAGGCAGCTTGGACTCTTAGCAAATTGCAGATGTGTAAGATCCTGGCCATGGGACAGGACACCCTCCCACCCTTTCCAATACAACGACAATGGTAACTGTAAGTGTCGTTTAGCTGCTCACAGCCGGCCGAAGTGGCCGAACGGTTCTAGGCGCTACAGTCTGGGTCCTTAGGTTAGTTAGGTTTAAGTGGTTCTGAGTCTGGGGGACTGATGACCTCAGAAGTTAAATCCCATAGTGCTTAGAGCCATTTGAGCCATTTAGCTGCTCACGGACATTAACATGGAAGTGGGATGGCGCACCGTCGTGTTGAAACCACGTCTTTTCGTGCACAAGGGGTACAATCTCCAAGAGTTGTGATAGGGCATTTCGCACGAATACCAGGTAACATGGTCCAGTGAAATGGGGAGGCAGCAAGTAAGGTACTATCAGGTGATCCTGGACAATGCCCGCCCATATGTTGATAGAGAAGCGTTGCTGGTGCCCACCGACGCGGATGGTGTTGGTATTGTCCCTTTCACAGAAATGGCTGTTGCGGCTGTTTAAAACACCATCACGGGTGAATCAGGCCTCATCAGTGAACAATACAAACTGTACGAAGTTCGGCACTCCTGCACTGAGGTGGATAATCCATAGACGTTAGTGAACGTGGGTCTCAATATACATTGGTCCCAGTGCTTGCACGCGTTTTTTTTGTGATATGAGTGTAACACTTGCTCCACCAGTACTCTCCATACTATATCCTTCGAAGTGTGCGTTTCAATGAGACTTCACGGGTGCTTACTTCTGGGTGGGTGGCCACACGATCGAACACCATCTCCTCGAACTTTGGTGTTCGGGCATGTCTTTCGCGGGAACCTTGATCGGCTGTTTGTGGTGTGCAAGACCCCCGTCTCTCGTAAGCTGGTTTCCACGAAGATAAACTATTACTCATTAGGAACGACGCCTGTTGGGAAAGCGTTCTCTGCGCATTCGTGCTGCTTTACGGGCACTACATCCTGCCACACCGTACATTAAATGCTCGTCTGCCGGCTCTCGTGATGAGTAACGTACACGTTGTACACAGTAACTATCTTCACCATGGACACATCATAAGTCGTCTGATGCAATAGGGAACTGTCACCAGCGTAGAAGTGTGCGTGTGGCACAGGTTAATGCGCCGGTGTCACGCTTGCTGTCGTCACATGACACATAGGCTATGAGATAAGTTATGTACAATACGTCTGTATGTTTGTCAGGGGTGTACGCTGTTAATCAACCGCTTCCTGTTCCAGTGTACAACGGACATTAGCGATCTTCGCAACAGTGCTGTGGAACTGCATGTGCCGTCGCAAAATATGTACTGGGACTGGCGGTCATCCCTTTTAACATTTACTACGTCGTTGTTAAGTGATGTATACTGTGTGTGTGTCAGTAACAGAGTAAATACGCATTTCCGATCATTGGTTTCCTAACTCAATATATTCTGTTGTGGAGCCACTATCATCTACTTAAATTTTACCCAAAAGGTTTGAGATACATGATTTAACTGTCTGTTTTCCGATCGCTGTAGTGCGGGTTGTGCACAACGTAGGACGCTGTAACATCGTAAGGGGATGTTCAGTAACTGGTGCACTCGCGTAGTATGCTGAAAAAACACAGTTTCACTTTCCGCCACCAGGTGACAATATGGTGCTGTAAGCAGTCAGAATGTGGTGTGGGTGCAGGAGTAGGGGAGAAACGATCGGACACATGATAACGGTGATTCTGGCTCTTTTCTTGGGATATGGCCACCAGTTACAACATGTGTTCAATATGATGCCCCGACTCGGCAACATGCTGCATTAGTATGGTCGACATTTGCTCGCAGCATATCCGGTTTTATCTGAGCAACATGACGTGGTACGCTATCTTTCAGATCAGGATGAGTTCGGATACAGCCATGAGAGGCACGATGTTTCAGATAAGCCCACAGCGAGAAGGCATATGGATTTAAGTCCGGGAATCTGGAAAGTCACACATCTTAAAATCGCCTATAGATGATGTGACCGTTACCGAAGGTTTCTCGAAGCAGATCTTTCACCTCGAAAGAGACATTCGATGTCGCTCCATCTTGCATGAAAATAGAGGTGTGGTTTTGCAAAGCTGGAATCTTGTGTTGCACAACAAAGTCCTTATAAGGTGCAGGTGTCACTGACCACCACCGCGAGGTGTCATCTCTTCGAAGAAAAACGAACAGAGAATGAAGGAGCTCGTGAAACCGCATCACACACACACACACACACACACACACACACACACACACACAAGCTGAGCGCAGTTGACGTTCCTGTATAACATGTAGCGGAGAAGAACCCCATATGCGACACTGCTGTGTGTTCAGGGCACTGTGCAGAGTAAAATGTGCCTCGTCCTTCCAAAGCCCCACGCGTACCGAAAAAACGAAGGGCAAAGCCACGGCGTTGTTACCTATTTTGGTGCTTCATTTGGTGCTGTCTCAATCTTGTAAAATGTTTTTAATTGTTGACCACAGCAGAGGCAATTCCAGGGTCACAGGTCCAGCAATTGCTCTAATATTTGTGGTATGTGCTGAAAGGTCGGCTATAGCTACACCAACTTCATCAACAACTGCCGTGGGAATGTGTTGCCTCTCCCCCCATGCTGCACCACATGATACAGCTTGTCTTCAAATTTATTGACCATATTCGACAGCCCATTTGTTGACATGGGACTTCTTTGCAGCTGTTTCTGTCGGCGATATCCCCGCAATGCAGCGCTTCTATTGCTGCCGTTCTGATAGAACAATTTTACCTGCAGTGCACGGCTTTTCTTGTCAATAGCTATGGCGTTTCGTATGGAAAACTCACCTTTTTAGCTCGTTACACCGACAGTCGCTTCACACAAGAAACCAACACCGTTGTCGAGCGAATAACAGCATACTGATGTCAGAAAAGCGAACATTTCACATTCTGACTTGTTACAGCGCCATATTTTCACCTGGTGGCGAAAGCGGAACTACCAGTTTTTTTCTACCGTATTCCCGGAGCACACCGATTAATGAATATACCTGCGATGTTTCAGCGTCCTGCGATGTATACAACCCACACAGCAATAATTTGAACACCATCTGTTTACTTAGAAGCACCCGGTTTTTGACAGATTTTAACTTATACCTTTACCCAATCCTGATAAGAAGTGTCCTCACAGACAAGCAACACAGTGATGCTAAGAGGGTTCCGTTTTTTACCGACTGAGGTACACAACCCCAAAAATGACGGGCTGTATAAAAACTAGCTGTTAACTAAAGTTTGTATAGTGTCGT
This sequence comes from Schistocerca serialis cubense, assembly GCF_023864345.2. NCBI lineage: Eukaryota > Metazoa > Arthropoda > Insecta > Orthoptera > Acrididae > Schistocerca > Schistocerca serialis. Next base: position 360,608,196 of record NC_064645.1, on the reverse strand, counting down.
CACCATCAAACATGCACTATCTTTGTAATTTGTTTGTAATACATGTCCCTTTTTTACGATGCTCCATTATTCGTAGTAGGCAAGTGATTCATATTTGAATGTAAGGAATTTATTACCCAGGAAGAATCTATACGATGAGTAAAAGAATGAAATCCAAAATATTTCTAGTGCAGCCTAGGTCTGTGGCTAAATGTGCAGCTGGCTTGGCGTCAACGTTCCATTGCACTGCAGCTCCTACTGGGTCCCAGGCGAAACAAACCGGACCGTGGTGTAGGGGGGGGGGGGGGGGGGCGGCGGCACTAAGAGAGCGGCATGTCAAAAGCTGCACACGCAGCTGGCAGCTTGCAGTGCGTTCCAGGAAGAGGACGTGACGTGATGTGAAGGGAAGAGGCGGCGGTCGGGGTGACACTCCGCGCACTCTGCTTTTGTCGTCGGCCTCTGCAGAAACGGCAGCCAGCAGATGAGCTTTCAGGGGCACCGCCGCTTTCAGACGCCGGTTGCAACCCGGCTGCTCTTTAAACGACGCCTCTCACACCCCGGCATAAACGGAACTGTTTCGTAAATCTCATTTCAGAGATCTTAGATGAGGTACGTGTACTAAGTCGATATTCTTACGCCTGGTCTACACGTAACGTTTTCTCGCCAGTCTTGCACGATCGTGTCAGATTTGCCAAATAAATCGTTACTTGTTGACAGAAGTTTGACAACGTCGCGGAAGACTGACGGGCTCGAGCTTTGTTTACATGCAAAGTCTGTGCATGTAGACGCTCGCCAGTCTTACCGCTCGAACCGGCTCTGCTGCCAATCTACTCTCTGTGAAGCTGGAGGCTCCAACTGTCATTTGAGTGTGTTTAGTGGCGAAAGAAAATGCTACACTTCATACACTAGACTCACGGAATTTTTCAAGGGGGTTAACAAAGCTGTACCAAAACTTTTTGTGCCCCTGGCAAGTACGCTCTAGAACCGAGACAAGGAAAACTACGCATACACCACTTTGGTTAATAAGTACAAACACGTGGAACAGGAAGCAACAAACCGAAACGGACGACTCATTTCGAACATTTTACAGCAAAGAGCGTGCGAAAATAAAAGCGTACATGAATTCTGAAGCTAGAACGGAAGAATTTATAAAACATATTTGTGGTACTTTGATTTACTTTCCTTCTTGAAAGTCGAAGATCACGGTCAGTCATAGACGATTCCGAAACGGAGTTAAATAACAAAAATGGCTTTTAATTTTCGTGCTCACTAACCGTTACTTATTATGTCCCTCGTATAGAATTAGGCAATTGAAGGTCCATGTAAGTCCTGTCAGACGCTAGAAACCTGACAGCCTCCCTACGATACTTTTTCAGTTTCCGGAGTTGCGAACGTTAACAGTTTACAGTACTTCTGTGTCCATACGTAAATAATTGCGCGAACCTTCTGATCAGTGCTGTAGTACTTGGAGAAAATTCACATGCGAGGATGTCCCTCTCTTCAATAAACAATCACGGGACCATCGTGAACGACGTGTAGGCTTCGTTTTCTTCTTCACTTTAAGAGCACATAGCGCAGCCATCGTCACATTGTCGTTCTTCCTCCACAACTATCTCGGAACGACTGAGTGGTGTAGCTGCGCGATTTGTGGGAGTCCTGTAGTCAGTTTTGCTTGATCACGCAAGACTGACGACAAAACGTTACCTGTAGACCAGGCTTTACACAAAACAGTTAATTGCAGACAGCGCTCTATGTCCGCCTTGCTCCGATGACACTGCAGAAATTTTCTTCAGTCACTGTGGTTATTGTGCGGGTCGCATGCCTGACACACGTAACGACTTTCAATGCTGTCTGAACCAACGCACCAGTCTTCTAGCTATTGTTCTTAATCGTCACCGATGTGATGAACTCGGATATCCATTTTCTGCCGCGGATGAGAATGGTATTTATTTAGTCTATTGTTACCAACTGATAAACTGCCTTTATAAACATCTAACACCATTGACAAGCAAATTCACAACAGTACACGTCAAGCGGAGTCATACTCCACACATGTGCGTAGGTCAACAGACGTAACCATTTATGGATAATACAGTGACATAAAATGTTAAAATGGATTCGACTTCCTGATTCTGCTCTAGATTTCCCGGAAGTCTCATATAGTGAAAAGTCACGTACAGGTTTGGCCATCGTAACCTAACCGCCACCTGTGGCTGTATTCAGTTCCTCCACAAACGATACAGTGCAAATAGCAAATGTAGCTGAACAGGTAGAGTCCGTGTTCCCAGATTTCCGAAAGGCGATACATCGATTAATGTCGTCACGAACAAGGCCGAGCACATTATACTTGATGGCGAATGTCTACATCTACATTTATACTCCGCAAGCCACCCAACGGTGTGTGGCGTAGGGCACTTTACGTGCCACTGTCATCATCTCCCTTTCCTGTTCCAGTCGCGTGTGGTTCGCGGGAAGAACGACTGTCTGAAAGCCTCCGTGCGCGCTCGAATCTCTCTAATTTTACATTCGTGATCTCCTCGGGAGGTATAAGTAGGGGGAAGCAATATATTCGATACCTCATCCAGAAACGCACCCTCTCGAAACCTGGCGAGCAAGCTACACCGCGATGCAGAGCGCCTCTCTTGCAGAGTCTGCCACTTGAGTTTGCTAAACATCTCCGTAACGCTATCACGGTTACCAAATAACCCTGTGGCGAAACGCGCCGCTCTTCTTTGGATCTTCTCTATCTCCTCCGTCAACCCGATCTGGTACGGATCCTACACTGATGAGCAATACTCAAGTATAGGTCGAACAAGTGTTTTGTAAGCCACCTCCTTTGTTGATGGACTACATTTTCTAAGGACTCTCACAATGAATTTCTATCTGGTACCCGCCTTACCAACAATTGCGATTATAGGAAACTGCAGAGAGACTATGACAAATTTTCCATAGTTGTGTTGACTGGCATTTGTCTTGGAATGTGTGTAAATGCAGGACAATGTCTCCAACGAAGAGAAAGACCCGAAGCATCCGATAATGTAAGAGTAGGGGGCAAACATCTTGGGCAAGTCACATAGTTTACATATTTAAGGATGACTCGAAGAACTGATACCTAACGGTACGAACACAAAAATATGTATCAGTGAAGGTTAATGGAATGTCTAGATTTGCTGGCAGACTTCTGGGGAAACGTGCACTGCATCAGGAGAGAAAATCGCCTGCAGAAGGCTTTTGCGAAGAATCTCTGCTCGTTGCTCCAACGTCTGAAGTTACCAAGGAGATGTGATAGCAGACATGCAAAGCACTGAGAGATGCACTGCCGGAACCGTAACAGTTCGGTATAGCCCGTACCAACGTGTAAGGGATATGTTCGGGAAGCATTCTGCAAGGACTTTCGTATGCAAGCTCACGCAGGCTGGAACTGGCGATGAATACTTGTGTACGATACTTGGTGACGTACGCTTTTTCGAGAATATCACACCAGCCCAGGAGCAGTTAACATGACTACGTGCCGATACGTATAGAGACTATCATACTTCAACTCTTATACTGCCATCCCAACAAAGTAAAATTCTTCCCTCTACCATCACGTAATACTGTCATGTTACCTAAATCATTTTCTGTAACAGGGAGCAGACTTTGGAACGAATCTCCTCAAGCTATCAGAGGAATTAAATTTCTTCCAAACTTCAAAACACAGCTAATGGTCCACCTCTGCACTTGTACATCAATTTAATGAATTTACAAAAAATTGTACACTGCCCCGTGGTTCATTGCGTTTTTCGTCTTCTTTTTAAAGGTGTCATTGAAAAATGGGACTTAAACGTGAAAATTTTCGCTCTCATATTTAAGGCCTTTACGTCTGTGTAATGTCTAACAGCAAAATTGCTCAAACAAAAACCGTTAAGACTTCGTGTTAGCAAACACAGTTGAACAACGGACATAACTCACACCAAACGGTAGAAACAAAATCTGAAACATGAAAAAAGGATAAAACTGGCGCCTGTACAAGGGCACTTGCCAAACGTCTTAATTTCTCAGATGACTATCAGCAAAAACAGAAGAACATCGCTAGGGCAACTGAAGAGAGACCTTATTCGTAGACAGTCGTACACCAAGCAAAAAACCGTGCTATCAGAAAAAAATATTGCTCATCGTTAGCAATTTGTGAAAGAATGCTGCCCGGTGGTTTCTGCCCTTAAGGGAAGATGGAGAAGATGCACATATTTACAGACGAATCTGACGAGCTTAATCCAAAGCCTAACAAACAAAATGCCCGAATTCATACAAATGATCACAGACATTTTGTCCTGTGCACAGATAAAAGCAACGATTAAATAGTGGTCGCTGGCGGTATCTGTGGGTATGGAAAAGCTGAACTGCATGTGGCCGAACCAAAAAGGACAGTCATTGGCGATAATTATCGAGAAAGAATTGTTTCTATCTACGCTCAAGCAGCACCGTTTTTTCCTTTTTTTTGTTCCAAAATCCAGACAATGCTGTTCTTCTGCGAGAGGGAACACAACAGCTTACAGAGCCAAACGAACAACGGCACATGTGAAGAGAACATTCCCTGTTTGGGTTGACTGGCCTGGAAACATTCCAGACCAAAAGCGTATGGAGCATCTGTGGGCCAGACTACAGTACGCAGTCTTCCAAGACCCTCGTCCATGCATCAGAGACCAACTTGTTTCACGTGTTCAGGAGGAACAGAACTCAGTACCCCTGAGGAAACATCAGGGTTAGCTGAAAGTTTTGGCAGACGAGTTGAGTACTAATATCTTCACGATCCGGGACGCCATACAAAATACCGAGAAAGTGCACAGTAGACTGTCCAAATCATTCAGTCGAATGTAAATATGTATTTTTGTAAAAAACTTCCGTGTAGTAAAAATATTCTAAAACACTGACCGAGAAACTTTCGGTCTTTCCTGTATAGTAGTGTAACGCGGCTTGCTCGTCAGAGTGCAAGGAATTCGCCGTCCCTTCGTACAATATATTCGGCACAGTGTTAACCGCTGAGAAGGCAAGTTATCAGGAGAATCTTATTAGTATTCTCCCACTCCCAGGACGCCATCGCAGGAAATCGAGTGCCAAATAAGAATCTGGCGCAGGGGAAGAAATGGCTGAATGCGAGAAACGAAATTGTGTGCGACGGCGGGCCACACAGCCCGTTACCCGCGGCTGTGACTCGACTCACCAGCTGGACTAGAGGGTGACTCACGGCTCACCAGCTCCAGTACGGATGCTACCGACGACCTGGCGGAATGCACTCAACACAGCTCGTCTGCCGTCGCTTATTATTTTCGCGCCTCGTAACAACAACACGTTAAGCATCCGCGACCGCACATACATCGCGCTGTCAGGCCTAATCGTTCGACAGAAGCCAGTTTTCTGCAGATTCGTCAAGAACGTGTTGACACGGGCTAAGGCAATCGCAGAAGTGTTTCAAAATTTTTGACAAAGTGCGAGGGTAACGTACAGAAATGTGTTCTTGGATCTTATCGGCGCAACTAAAGCGTGAACCTAACTCGAATTTTATTGGCGACATGTAGCAGTGACTGAGAAGACGCCCAGTTCTTAATGGTCTTTCAGAAGGGCAGTAATGGAAAGGAAGGAACGAGTGGAACATAAATGGCGAAAACAGGAGAAAAGAGATAAGGATAGAGGTACAGAAACGCAAGGGAAAAGACAATTTTAACACCAGTGAGGGCTGTGTCCTAACACCCTACACCCATCCAAGATTTCCCTTCTACATCCAGCACGAATACACTGATCAATGTTGTTAGAAAACACTTCCACCTCTAGAATAAGATGAGGCTCTTGACAAGCAGGGCAAATTTCACTTTTTTGGGAGTGTGGGAAGAAGAGAAAGGGACGGTTTTATATCCACCGACAAATCCCATCTGCGCTGATCGAATATCTCGGTTTTGCAAGGGTCAGGGGGCTTTATGTGGAAGTCATCCAGACATACGACTACAATCCTAAAGCAAGGTCTTAAATGAATAACATTCCCGTTTCTGATTCACACCGGCTCAATGGGAAAGACCATGACCAAAAAAACCTCTGGAAAAGGTGTCTAACACTAACCCGACGCCATCGCCAGACTCAATACCTGTCATTTAGTACTAGAACTCTTCGGTTTCCTAAGACTAGTACAGCTTGTGCAACATCGTTTAGGACAGACTGCATGGTCACTGGAAACACTCTTAGCGTCAACAACAAAGTAACAAGCTGTTAACGCGCATACGATCAGTAAACATTGTGACGTGCACGGAACGATATACTAATTATGTCGTACTAACAGACATAATGTTCAGTAGAAAATAATCTCTTCATTCCCTTCTCATTCCATCAAATACCGCTGGGCTTTCCTTTGCTAGTGATCAAGTTACATGCAATACTAATACAAAGCGGAAATCGTATATTGCTGTTGCTTTTCTGTTTCTGAAACTAAGTTACCAATACAAGCAGGGAGAGTGTCTCTGTGAGAAGGGAATGAACTGTTATTGCGATCCTCCCAACCCTCTCCGGACTTCTGAAAGCTTAAATGACTACGCTCCCATCAACCATGCTGCAAGTATCTACGTAGATTTACATTATCGGGGGCACTGAGCTGACACGACGAACTATAAACGCTTCTAGAAAACTAGCCGCATGCACCAGAATTGTTCTTGCTGCCCAAGCACAAACCGTGACCGTAAAACACCTCGTTCGGTTCCACTAGCCGACAAGTAGTTCATTGTCGACGGCATTTGGCGTAACGGATGTGGGACCACAACAGGAGACAGCTTTCTCCATCACCGTGTTTCACCCAACGGCTTTTCTGCTCTTCGTCTACGTGCGGCTACAGGAAGCAAGCCACAATGCATGGAACACGTATCAGAGTGGAGAAGGATCACTGTACAGCTTTGTGCTACCAACTGGTAGCAGATGTAAATAGTTTTTTTCCCCTTCCTGTGTGGTCACTAGCTGGCCTGTAACTACAGTGAAACGGATAGCACAGCGCACACAAATAGTGATGAAGGAAGATTAAGGTGTTACAGTGAAAATTACACCAATCATCAGAAAGTGCAATACGCGTTACCACTGGTTTGTTTAGTCAGCGCCAGAGAGACACAAAAATGTTGAGACAAACTCGGATGGGAAATGCTGTAAGCAAACGATGTGCATCGCACAGAACTTTGCTCTCCGAATTCTGAGAGCCACGTAATAATTCGCGTGAAGAAACACGTTATTTCACAATCTGTAGCCGCTAATAATGAGGATGACACTGTTAACATAAATCTGGGTAAATATATAGATTGCCGTTCTTTTCTTCGGCGCAACAACCACGAATGGAATTTGCGGATGGGGCACTGTGAGTTTAGTACACTATGTATTCTCGATCACACATGTCTGTTTGCGTGATACGGATATACCAAAGAAGTAGGAGGCAGGATCGCAAAGTAACGCACAATAATTTTTTTCTGCCCTGCTATTGCAGCTGGAATGGTGAACTTTCACAACGATTTAAGTCTGCACTACGAGATAAACTGGAAAGACGAAACAAATATGGCGCGCATGTAACTGTCGTCAGCTTGTGAACAGCAGCGAGGAGTAGTTCGATGTTTGTGGGCCAAAGGGGTCGTCGCTGGTGATGAGTCGACGGGGGTTCCAATACATGCCTCAAACCAAGCAGCCCTCTTAAGGAGTGGCAACATGCTGGTTCCTGTAACCGCTCGTTACATATCTCGTCTTTTTTGAAACTAAAATTTATTCGAACCGCCCACGAACAATTCCTATGAAACTTGCTGGTAGATTAAAACTGTGTGCCGGACAGAGACTCCAACTCGAGTCCGCTCCGACACACAGTTTTAATCTGCCAGCAAGTCTCGTATCCGAGCACACTCCGCTGCAGAGTGAAAATCTCATTCTGGGAACAATTCCCATATTTCATATATAATCACGAATTCCTGTTTTAAAACAGAAAAAATTTAAAAAAGTACGAGCCAATGGAATATAGTATTACATGCAAAGTAGCAAGAGGCTTTATTGAAAGATTTTCTGACGAACGTCCGTTTTGTTTTACTACTACTATATAAACCCAACGCATGTATTTTAACGTCTTTGGCGTCTGGGAGTTCTCAGCGTTTGGTGTTTTCCATCATCTGGGAGTCTTTGTGTTCGAGAGTTTCTAGGGACCCAGCTTTTAGTGAGAGTCTTTAGTATTCGCGTCTCCTAAGTTCATGCGCCACTGCGTGAAATAGTTAACTTCACTGGAAGCCGGGCTAATAAAAGTAAATTTCAGTTCGTTTAATGTATTGTAAAAAATGCGAAAACTGACAGAACTGAGATAACACTAACGTCCATCGAACAACTCAATCGATAAAAGACTGATATCATTAATTCCAATTTCAGGACTTCGGCAACTGACGATACTATTCAAAAATCGCGTCGCAACTTTACTTTCGATGATAGACCCTGTTTGGACATTTATTTTCGGGCTTAAGCGTGACCATTCATAGTAGTCGACCACCTCAAAGAAACTGTGTTAATAAAAACTGAGTTAAGGAAAAACTGTAGTGGCTTACGTTTTCGGACAGAGTACCACGAGAAGTGAACCGTATACTCGATTATCTCTGAAGAATGATAATAATGATGATAATAATAATAATTATGATATTAATATTAAAGGGAATAATTTTTCAGCGCACAAAGCAACGTGCTGTGTTAATAACAGGTAGTGTTCTGTCGCCTCGCTTTCACGTATCTCGACGAGGTGAATAACACTGGTTGGGCATACAAAAAGAACTTTCGCTGGTGTTGAAAGTGCCAGTAGGGAGCGCCACATTCCCCAGTAAAAAGAAAAAAAAAGTCAATGTGACTTAATCTGCTGGCGAAGTACTTGAGATAGTGTTCTGGGATGCGCACTGAACCACTGTGAATGCTGCAGCCTACATTAAAACCTCGGTTAAGTTGCGTCAAGTCTTCGTGACAAACACCGTAACATTACTGCTGACGGTGTCAAAATTCTTCATGACAATGCTTGCCCCCATGCTGCTGCTCCTGTCCGTGAGAAAATCGCCAAATTTCGGTGAGAGGTGTTCCAGCATCCACCACACTATCCGAACCATGCTCCGCCGGAATTCCGTCTGTTCGGTCCCACGAAGAAATTCCTGGCCGGCCAATGCTTGGCAGCAGATGCGGAAGTGAAATCGGCAGTCGGCAGATGGCTATAGTCCAACCAAACGGACTTCTACGAACAAGGCATACCGGAAATGGTACCGAAATGGGTGAAATGTGATGCGAACGTTGGTGCCTACGTAGAAACGTGGTTACAAGAATTAGGTTCATTTGTGATATTTTTCTGTTTCTTAGCTGTTAAACTTTTCGGTAATAAAATTATTGTGCGTTACTTTCCGATCTTACCCCGTACTCTCCTTGCCGCGTCCCATGACGCCACTGGCAGAGGATGACACGGCGGTCGGTCGATTTCGATGGGAGCGCCGAGATTTGCTTCGCTTACTTGATTGTAAAAACTTCAAATGCTGACGTAATCTACTCTCGTCAAGTTTTACATGGTTAACGTCAAATATCTAACACATTACCTCGTTTGTAAAGTATTGAGACGTCTGAAGTTGTTTTACACATGGGACTGGGGTTCTTTGAAGGGTAGGGGGGAGAGGTGGCTATTGTTTTACCTGCACAGACGTGTGTGTGTGTGTTCAGATTTGAGCCTTTATTACGAGAGCCTCTCGGCGAGTAGCGCAGAGGAAGGCGGCGCATTTACCTCGCGCAAATAACCGCGGCGGATGTTTTGGGAGCGCAGAAGCCTCGGGCGCGAGCGGACAAGCAAACACGCACGCACGCACAAACGCGTGACGCACGCCGGGCCGGGCCGGGCCACGCCCCTCTGGGTCGCTCCGGCCACGGCGGCCACGCTCTGCCCTCACGCCGCACCCACTTCCGACTGACCTGACTGTCCACTCTCCCCATCTTCCTATCGGCCTCACGCCGATCTTATTCCTAATGAGACAAAAAAGCTTTCAAGACGATTCCGCACTGTGTTGTTCACTGAACTGAACGGCCTTAGCACGTGTCTGACCAGGACTTTTTTTGCAGGTAGGATTCAACACTACGTTCTTACTCTGACTTAAAAAGAAGATATTCTGCGGAAATACACTGACGAAAAAAAAAATCGCAAAACGAAGAAATATTTAATGTAGAGTAATCAAATTTCGGGAATACTGTTGTCTGACATACTGTAATGTTAGTGCGTTAATTTGTTCTGAAAGCGGTGCTGATGTTCAAGACCATAAAAGTGGGTTAAAAGCTGTGAGCTGTCTGGGGAAGTTAACCTTGCATTACTGAGCAACTGTTTCACCAGGTATCCAGTCTAGCTTACCAAATTCCCAACCAGACTAACATTAATCATAATCTTTTAACAGTCATCTTACGACAACCGGTGATATATATACAAAAGAGAATTTAAATAAAAAGCAATAACTCAGTTTATATTTGGACATTTATTTTAACATTGATCATTGTTCCGTTAAAATGTCAGCATATTAAACTTGATTCATAACTAAACTGGTGCCTTATTTACGATTGTGATAATGTGAGTTTGTAATATCATGGAACACATCAAATATGGAGCCAAGATTGGGAGACTGCATACAACACTGCGTTCATAAAATAACACACGAAGAACGTTGAAACATAAGCAAGAGGAGATTAACCACAACCAACCGATTCAATTTTCACCCAAAGAAGTTACGTTCATAGTACAAACCCTGTCCCCTCATGAAATTACCACACACTGGTATACTAAATTCATACTAACTCTCTGTGAAATCTTCCCGAAAAGAATAGCTGAGGGCTACTTTGATGATTACACTACATACTTCACGTGGTCAACCTGGTTTACACAAAGAGTGTAACTCCACAATAATTTTGATAATTAAAATAAATTGCATCGAAACACAAATTACAAAAGAAAAACCTCGAACTGGTTACTATCGTCTTACTATTAACCTGATGGGTCAAAAAATTGTATAAGCACGTGGTACTGGTCTCACAAAGTACACCCCACGTGGGTTGAACATAAAGAAAAGTTGCTATATTGAAAAATGTCAAGACGAGACGTTATAATCTCATGCACATTCGCATTTAAGATTGATGATCTTAGTTAGAGTTACGGATCATCAACATGTGGTTCCACTTTACTCACAAAGTAGTGACAAAGCAACTACTGGAAGATATTCTGAACTTCACACTCGAACTACACTGCGTTGCAATTTAAGATAACATTAGATATTTTAGACCTAAACCTGGAATGAAGGTGATTAAATTTTCAGTTAGGCTGAACTTAAGAAATCCATTGTCCTACGGACTTAGCGGAGACGCGCTTAGCCGGAGATCTTACCACTTCAGACGCACGCCGCGGACAGACTGCCGTGGGCCCCTGCCAAGGGTGCTCCCAGATACAAAACGGAAGTGACCAGAGAGACAGCTTCCTATACCAACATGACAAGGGACGGACAGGACCATACTAAGAATAGAAACCTGTTTGCTTTTATAAAGCGTAGCTACCTGTTCCGACGTTGGTCCTACTGTTCTCTAGCAGACAGGCTTGCTGCTAACATCGAGCATGCAACTAGAAATACATTTGCTCATTCATCCTCTCACACAGAAGGGAAGCGGGATGACAGTATCTTATCATATACAGTAAATAAAAGAAAGCAGATGTAGGTTCCGTAGGAGACTGTGTGACATGAATTACATATAAACTGTGTTTTAAAGTGTAGTACTGTGACAGATCGTTCTTGATTATGTGTAAAAGTAACACGTTGCACTGCTCAGTCTCCTCCCAGATAGTCAGAAACACCATAGTAAATTTAGAAGTGGAATGTATGCCGTAAATCACAACAGTTTTACGAAATTAACATGAAAGGAATCAAACAGAGACCTTTCAATACGTATTCAAGTTATCGACATTGCAAGATCACAGGTTAATGTAAACGCGACATAAGCCATTCGCAAAAGTGAAATGCTTGTACATTGGTGACTAGTGTAACCACCAGAATGCTGAATGGACGCATGCAGACGTGCACTCGTTGTGTTGCACAGGTGGCGGATGGTTGTTTGTGAGGTGGAGTTCCATGTCCGTTGCACTTGGTCAGTCAGTCAATACAGTGACGATTAACGCTGTTTGTGGATGACGCTGGAGTTGTCCGACGATGCCCCATTTGGGCTAGATTTGAGAAACATCTTGTGATCGAGCAGGCGAAGGCAACGTGTCGACACTCTGTAGAGCATGTTTCGTCGCAACAGTGGTATGTGGGTGAGCGTTATTCTGTTGGAAAACATCCCGTGGAATGCTGTTCATGAATGGCAGTGCAACATGTCGAATCCCCAGACTGACATACTAATTCCCAGTCAGGGTGCGTGGAATAACCACGGCAGTGTAGCTGCTGTCATGCGATATCGCACTTTAGGCCGTAACTCCAGGTGTGGGTCCAGAGCGTCTAGGAAGAGACGGGATGGTTGCTGGCTCTCAGTTGGCCTCCTAAACAACACACGGCCATCGCTGCCACCGAGGCAGAGTATCAAGAAATACAACAGACTTACACCCTGACCTTAAACGTGCTCTCACTAGTCACCACTTTCGTCACAAATAAGGTGGTTTGTGGCCGCCCGCCACAGGGCGTCTGGCTCGCAGCTGTCCTCGAAGTAACCGATTTGTAACAGTTCGTTCTGTGGCTATGGTGCTAGCTGCTGCTCATATTGCTGCTGCAGGTGCAGTACGATGCACCGGAGCCGTACGCCGGAAACTATGGCGTTCCCTCTCGTTAGTGACACGTGGCCGTCGGGAGCCCACTTTTCTTGCGACCGTGTATTCTCGTAACCAACGATGCTTGCGATCGTGTACCGCGGCTACATTTCTGGCAAGTCTTTCTGCAGAATCGCAGAAGGAACATCCCGCTTCTCGTACACCTGTTACACGACCTCGTTCAGGTTCACTTATGTGTTGATATTGGCGTCTTTGTTGCGTTATAGGCGTTGTTGACCAACATCAACTCACCACGACCATTACAGTGTGTATTTAAGGCAAACTTGATTCGCATATTCATAATCGCGCTACTAGCGCAACTCTCGTGCGCAATCTGAATCTCATACGGCATATCAGCTTAAGTGTATGTTGCACAACTTCTTGGTGCTGCGATTTTTTCACGTCAGTGTAGTTAAGAAATGTGCGCTCGTATAAAATATCTAATCAAAATTATCCGGATACCTCCGTGTAATGCGGTATCGACGATTCACGAGAGGCGGAAATCGACAGTACAAAAGCAGGCTGGTAGCATTGTGTGGTCAGTAGACCAATAGTAACGGCAGAATGGGTCGGTCAGGAGGACTTCGAACGTGGACGGGTCACTGGATTGTCACCCGCGTAACAAATCCATCAGGCCTTTTAAACCCTTGTAGGGATGCCCAAGTTGGCTGTTGGCGGGGTGATTATTAAGTGCAGACATGAAGCAACAAGCACAGCTAAATTAAGTTTCACAGCTAAATTAAGACCTACTGATGGACAGAAGCTGACGAGCGTTGGGGAATGTGCTTGTTAAAAAAAGTCGCACGGAATCAGCGGAAGTAATCGCTTCTGAGTTACAAAGTGCGAGCAGTCCAGCTGATACGATGAGTGCGCGTCAGGAGTTGAAAGGGAATGGGGTATAATGGTCGAGCCGCTCCGTGTAAGCTACACATTTCTGCACTCAATGATAAGTTACACATGAAGTTGTGTGAAGTGGATGACTGGAAGCTGATGATACAGAATGATGAACCACGCTGAGATAATCCGATGTAAAGTTTGGGTTTGGCGAATGCCTGGAGACCATTGTCTGCCATGTTTAGTGCCAACAGTCAACTACAGAAGCGAAGGTGATACGGTTGGAGATGTTTTTCGTGGTTAGGGCCTGGTCACCTTATTGCGCTTAATAAAATGCTAAATGCGGAAGGACATGGACATACTTAACAGCATTCTTTACTGTATACAGCACAGCAACACTGGAGACTAATTTATTAGCATGTTGGTGAACCCTCTCATAGATCTGAATATGTGAGGAAATAGTTTGTGGACAGTGAAATTCCTGAAATGGACTGGCCTGCCCAGACTCCCTGCCTACACGCAATGGAGCTCCTTTGGGACGAGTCAGAGCGTCAAGACTACAGGGTCCAACATCACAACCTTAACTGCTCTTCAACTCTTGAAAAATATTCTGCCATTCGTCCGCAGACAATCACACAACTCACTGGAAGTGTACCCAGAAGAGTTCAAGCGGTCATAAAACATACCCCATATTAATGTCCGCTATTAGATGTCCCGATACTTCTGGTCGGACAGTGTTTGCTCCTTTGAAAAGAAAAGTGCTCCTTTTTTGTATGAAATAAAAAACCGAAGTAAGTCAGCTTTGAGTGTAGTTGTTACTAGGTAGCGAGTACAAGCTTATTAGGTTCATAAAGCGAAAACGCACCGCCCTCTATTGCAAACTACTACCCATCCAGTGTTTTGTATATGACGTCACCTATTCCTCTAGATAGTCGCTCCTGCAGCCAGCACTAACCAGGAAGCTTCTGTAGCTGCTGAGCACGCCTCTCGAAAATAAACGCTGGATGCGCCGACCAGTTCCAGTAACAGCATGCTGAGGGAACGAAAAAAAGAGCACCTCCAGCCACCAGATGCACCGCACAGTCGGCGGTGCTGTAACCCCAGTGGGTTGGTGCACTCTCTGCTCTTTGAAACTGCCGCCGCTGCCTCTCGGTGTGTGTGTGTGTGTGTGTGTGTGTGTGTGTGTGTGTGTGTGTGTGAGCGCGCGCGCGCGACGTTCCTATTGTAAGAACTTACCGCACCTATTCCGAAATATTTATTTGCTGTTCTTCCGTCACATGCGCTATCTCTCTATACTTTTTGTATCACTCGTATCAAACGAAATTCACTGATCAACGCAGTAACTTTGGCGACGCCGCGGAGAAACAGTTATTCCAACGTCTGCATTTCAAGGCCTACGCGAAACCGTGCTTTCTGGCTGTCTTTAACATTAGCTTTGGTGACTTGGTTGATTGAAATTTGTTGGCGGTGACAGGACCGAACAACTTCTACCAGAATGTTCAAACTAAATTGCACTTTCAGTTTATTAATTTTCCTACTCCACAACTGGAGAGGGTGCGGTGCCGTAGTCTCAAAAATTGTACCTCCTAACTGACGTTTCTCAGAAACATAATTAAGCGCAAACTGAACGGTGCATACCACATTACAATCTTCTGGAAAAGGAAAGTACGAACTACTCCAGAATTACACGCGGGAAGATTGTGTAAAGTAAGCAAATTAGAACAGAGCTCTCAAAACTAAACGTGCATGGACTGAAAATTCTTTTGTTCTATTACACCAATTCGATGCCATCAGTATCATTTCTGGGAATGTAACAAATATTGGAAGTAATGCATGCATGGTCCGGAAAAAAATGAAAAAAAAATGAACCATTTTTAACGTTGTGAGGAGGGACTTTTTGTTTTCCTTGCTATATTAAATATTTTTTATCATTTTAAAAGATGTGAATCTGAGGTTCTTTCAGCTCGCCTGATTAATGGTGTTCAGCCGAGCTGTTTTCATTCTATATGCGCAACTGCAAACCATCATGTTTCTATCGATCTGCGGAGGACAAGTTTGTAGCCTGGCCTCTTGAACGAAAAAATATTATTATTAGAAAGATGCTCCAGAATAGCTGCTTATAGTAATTAATCTTTATTAACGACATACTGTTTCGGCATTTATCGCCATTATCAAGTACATGCGACTTTAATTATGGTGAGATCGTGCATAAATGTGAATATAATTTATATCAAAACACACGTCTAGAGTATGACGTCCATATTATGTCGTTATTGAACTCTCTTATAACTGTCAATGTTTTTATTAGATGATAAATGTCGTAAATACATTGAAAATAATACGTTAATAATGGTTTGAAAGTAGTTTCACAGATCTACTCTTACGATGTCATATGTTTACAAAGATTATACAGACGAACAGCGATATTATGTGACTTCTGAAATTTTCCCGGCGTATTTCTTCTAATAATTTCCGGGTATGCAGCCAGATCCCGTCGACATTCTGCTACGATATTTCGGCCCAGAGACGTCCGGCCATCATCAGGTGAGTACACAACTACTGAAGAGCCCAGGTGCAGTCGCGGTATTTATGCCGAATCTTAAGCATGCGAAATGTACTGGCATCCTACAGCGCTGCCCTCGGTGGTGAAAATAAAGGTTCATCTAGTCATTGACTATCGAATGACACTGTCGATTCCGCTGTGATTGTATAATTTTACTAACAGGATTCCAATTTTTATCCAGCTGAAAGCCGTTGTCACGATTTATAAGATTATTAGCAAGACGTATTTCCACTGATTCCTTGATTGCGGAATCCCAAAAACCGGAAACCGGGGCTAAAATTTTTGTTCCATTGTATTCCATTGAATGTCCCAATGAAATCCAATGAAATACAGTGCTCTGCTACTGCCGATTTTGACGGTTGCCGCAGACGGGTGTATCTTCCATGTTCTATACATCGTTCATGGACAGTTCTTGTCGTCTGGAATTGGAATCCTGTTATTAAAATTATACAATCACAGCGGAATAGACAGTGTTATTCGATACTCAATGACTAGATGAACCTTTATTTTCACCACCGAGGGCAGCACGTACAACTCAGCTATGCTGCGCATGTCAACACCTGACGCATGCGCTGTAGGATGCCAGTACATTTCGCATGCGCGAGATTCGGCATAAATACCGCGACTGCACCTGGGCTCTTCAGTAGTTGTGTACTCACCTGATGATGGCCGGACGTCTCTGGGCTGAAATATCGTGGCAGAATGTCGACGGTATCCGGCTGCATACCCGGAAATTATTAGAACAGCGATATTATTTCATTAAGTAAATTTTGTCACGATCATGTTTGGTTGTTGCGCATATTATTTCCGACCTATCCTTTTTCCCGTTCTAAATGTTCAAGCTAGTATTAGACGCAGTATTTGTATCTAAATTATGTGTACTTTTTTTATTATTTTTGTGGATATTTTCTCGCGTGTAAACATATTTCCAATCTTCAAGAATGTGCATCGCAAGACCTTTTGGGATTCTGCGCACGACTGAGTGTTCAAATGGCTCTGAGCACTGTGGGACTTAACTGCTGAAGTCATCAATCCCCTAGAACTTAGAACTACTTAAACCTAACCAACCTAAAGACATCACACACATCCATGCCCGAGGCAGGATTCGAACCTGCGACCGTAGCAGCAGCGCAGTTCCGGACTGAAGCACCTAGAACCGCTCGGCCACACCGGCCGGCTCAGGTTTGGGGCTTCCGTTGTGTTTTAGTGGGAGAAAGTAGCATATTGGAATTTTGAGCTCAGTTCCTATGTTTGCAGAAAATGATAATGAATTAAGGATGGGTCCGTCTTTTATCAAGTACACCACTGCTGTACAGCGTTCGTACACATCCTGCATAATGCATTTTATGAAGTATGACGCAAAGGATGGTGGAAAGCGTTGTGGGTGTGTCCACCGGCTTAAGTGCTGCGTTCGTGCAATGTGACTTCACTCAGCAGTGTATTATAATACAGAGTGTAAGCTTAGCTCGTAGTGTTTCGTGTAAGTGAGGCGCGGGGCCCTCGCGCGAGCTGTTCAAATATGCTCAGCCGGCTTATCACACTGATAACCCAACGCGAACAATACCGTAGACCGAGCCGTGGCTAACAGGTGCTCACCTACATTGGAAGCAAAACCACGTTTACAGAGGTTCGTTTTTTTTTTTTTTTTTTTTTTTTTTTTCACTGGCTTCAGTTTTTTTTTCTCAGCTACTGGAACAAAGTCTTTCATCAGTCTATTGGGCAGTTACTAACAGCCTCAGTATGAATCTAACCGAAATTGCTTATTGGTGAGCAACGGGGCTGCTCGTATTTTACGACGGGTTTGATCGAAGTCTTTAATGAGCAATTTCAAACGCAATTTACACACACACACACACACACACACACACACACACACACACACAAGGCACTAGTATCGGCAAAATACCCTGGAACTGACAATTTAAAAGTAAGTCTCCGTTATTGGAATATAATTTAGATCATGTAATATCTTATTTACTGAAGTAACTGTCTACATAACTTTCAATTATCCTCACCAACTGTTTACACTTTCTGGAATGCACAAATCACTCTCATCAAAACTATCAGAAATTAACTATCAACAAATTCATACCGAAAACATTGTCAAATTTTATACTTTATCTCATTTCCTAACTGCGCAAGTGAAGAATTCAATTTAACACTCGCAAGTGCAGACTAATTAAGTCACCACGTGGCATTCGTGCCAAATAAGAAGCGCACTCTACTGAGTGCTATCGAGCTAAGTGTCGACGGCCGACGACTTGACTGGCGTAGCGGTAATGAAGTGTATACACAAATATTCCTCGTGGCTCTTCGTGTCAGTGAAAACCGTTGAAAACAGCTACAGTGGTTCATGAGATTAGCTGTCATATACATAAGCTTTGGGCAACTTCAGTTTAGCGATATGTATAGATATTATGTGCTATTTTCAACATGTTTTAATTTCATCAAATTCCCTTCTACATATTTCCTACAAATAAACATCTTTACATTAAGGGCGTATTTACCAACATTGAGTGCTGACGTGAACATTATGAAACTGCCATTAAATATTAGGCCGAACAGATGATAGGGGAAACATTACAAGAAATCTCTTAGATCACAGTGAAACTAGCCTCTCCTTCCTGCGTTAAAAACAAAGCGCTTATTAGAGAAACCTGTGTAACCACAAAAAAGTCTTGAATAAGAACTAAAACTGATAGGCCGAGGTGGATGACGAATGACCTGAAGAGAGCATGAAATTGTCCATTCGCGGTGTTTCAGAGCACAAAAATCTCTGTTAGGGCTTCAGCAGACCGATACAACGTACCAAACCAACGTTACGTAGGGTAACAGCTGGGGTACATGAGCATGAGATTTCAACTTGGTCACTTCAAAGTAAAAGCATAAAAACAAACTGGTAGGACCTAGAAAGCTTATCTATGACGTTATGGGAAATATTGATACTAGAGCACAAATTTACCGGAGAGAAAACAGGTGGCCGAGAACGTATTTTCATTTACGGAAAGATGCTTGAGAATAAGCTACTGAAAATCGAATCTGTCAGTTTAAGGCGCTCCTCTTAAGTCTCAAGCCTGACTGATATACATTCCCTCTAAGCCTTGAAATACAAAGGCTACCAACGTTACGGGCAGACACAGTCTGTTGGTAGGAGTCCGTCACTTCTAAGATGGCAAGAGCAAATGTGAGGACGTTAAGGTGTGTACGGTGCACAGATTGTGGCTATCCTACCCTGAGTGTTCAGACGCCGTACACCCAAACTTTGACGGCGAGTATGGCTGCCCTCACGTTGCATTGAGCCCAACATCGGGCCACCGTCGCGTCCGAATGCCCCAAAAATCTCCATACTGCACGATTCGACCAGCTGGCCAAATGGAGGCCCACATTGAGGGCCGATTCTCACTGCGTCAAGTGCTGATAGCGGTGCCTCATACGAGTACGCGAGCACATCTATGTCCCTCACAGTTGTCTGTCAACATCTGACGTTGTAACTACCCAACCACTCCTACACTCTGGTGCACTTGTAGGCAGTTACATTGACATCCGGCCATGTCTTCGGGACTCTTATCGAGAATGGACGAACACATCGGATGACTTCGAGGAGGAAAGAGCTTTGCGGCATTACCTGGAAGTTTTTAAATCTTGATGCATCAAGGAACAGTTATGCTGGTAATGGAAGAAGTAGACGGAGAAGGGGAGGGGAATCCGTAGACTAGGGTGGAGAGTCGCATCAAACCAGTGTTCAGACTGAAGACCAGAACAATAGAAACACATCTACAGGGCGTCGCAAAATTCACACCCAAGATCAACTTTTCGATCATTTTTCACTTGAGAACTTTGTCTCTTCCTTACGTACCCCGGCAGCGCTTATGAATTACCGAGTTATATTCATTCTCCAATGTTTGTGATGTCCCGTGGCGATGCGTTGAGAACGCAAAACGCGCCGCCGACGGCAGTGGGCCGGAATACTTGCGTTTTACAGCCGTGCGCCAGAACCGCCACTAAACCTCGTTATCGCGGAAGATAGCGCTCCTTATCGGCGGAGCGGGCTCGCAGCAAGTGGCACAGCGTAAACATCGACCGCCGCGCGGCGGTCTGGTGTGCAACCTGCTCGGCATGGCGGAGAATATTTCCCTAATGCTTTACACTGTCTGGCTGAAATGCTGCTCTGCCTTCATAGTCTACTTCCTCCCTCCCCCCCTCCTCTCTCTCTCTCTCTCTCTCTCTCTCTCTCTCTCTCTCTCTCTCTCTCTCTCTCTCTTTCTCTCTGCCGACCACCCCCCGCCTCCCCCTCAATCGCCAACTGAACCCTGGATTACACAGAATTTAAGGAAAAAACCACGTGTACGCTCACAGCACTTCGTTATACGCAAATATCCGAGTGGATAAAATCTACGACCGACAGATTAATAGTGAACTTTTCTTTCTTACAAACATGAGGACTTCCTTGTTGACCATAAGAGACAACGAGACAAATGCAACAGTGACAAAAAGTGTGACTGTCTTTACAACGCGTTTTCGTTTATGACAAAATAAATTTCGGGATTTTAACTTTGTCCAATTTCCTTAGCCCAATAACATCGTATTTAAACACTTTACTGGTTATCGTGAAATCAAATTTTAATACGTATCAGAGGTTGCTGTGTTGGGTTTGATAGACCTCCGACCTGTATTCTAAATGAAGAGCAACAGACACGTTTTGCCACGCATTTTTACTTCTGTTTTCTGTGCGACTGCAGCTCATCATTTGATGAGATTGTGGAGTCTTTTTTCTGCTGTTTTTAAGGTTACGCAGAACAGTCGGTAAAAACTGAACCCTTGTAAGACCACCTTGTTGTGTTTCTGCCTATCTATCCGTCCGTCCGACTGTTAACACCCGTTTTTCTCAGGAACGGACAACGCTACCAAGTTGAAATTTACTTCAAATAACTTCAAATACTAAGTCTACGGCCCGTGGCGGTGTAAAAAAATTAAAGATTCTATCCCAAACTGTTTGAACACATCTATCTGTACACGTCATTAAGTTTTTAAGGAATCCCCAGACCGCGAGTCCTAGTCGCAGCTGTCGTTTTTCACTTTCCTTTACTGTTTGTTTTCGTTTTGATGTGGACACCATTTCATCATTTAGCAATTTGCTAATACCACAGTCTTGACAATTATCAAGTTACATCGCAATAAAAATGGCTATGCTTGCAGCGCGTTGTGTTAAAAACATCAGAGTGAGGCAAAAGCAAAATGTGATAGCGTTCCTAACAAACAATTTCGCACAGCCATAGTACACTGAAGCGCCAAAGAAACTGGTGTATGCATGCGTGTCCAAATACAGAGGTATGTAAACAGGCAGAATACGGCGCTGCGGTCGGCAACGCCTATATAGAACAATAAGTGTCTGACGCAGTTGTTAGGTTACCAGGTTATCAAGATTTAAGTCAGTCTGAACGTGGTGTTACAGTCGGCGCACGAGCGATGGCACACACCATCTCCGAGGTCGCGATGAAGTGGTGATTTCCCTGTACGACCACGAGTGTACCGTGAATATCACGAATCCCGTAAAACATCAAATCTCCGGCATCGCCGTGGCTAGAAAAAGATCCTGCAACGACGGGACAAACGACGACTGAAGAGAATGCTGGGCCATCAACAAAAGCCAGCGTGCGAACCATTCAACGAAACATCATCGATATGGGCATTTGGAGCCCGAAGGACGACTCGTGTACCCTTGATGACTCCACGACACAAAAGCTTCACGCCTAGCCTGGGCTCGTCAACATCGACTTTGGCCTGTTGACGACTGGAACCATGTTGCCCGGTCGGGCGAGTCTCGTTTCAAATTGTATCGAGTGGATGGATGTGTACTGGTACGGACACGGAGACAACCTCATGAATCCATGAACCCTGCATGTCAGCAGGGGACTGTTGAAGCCGGTAAAGGTTCTGTAATGGTGTGGGGCGAGTGCAACTGGAGTGATATGGGACCCATGATACGCCTACATACGACTCTTGACAGGTGACACGTATGTAAATATACTGTTTGATCACCTGTGTCCTTTCACGTCTGTTGTGCATTCCGATGGACTTGGGCAATTCCAGCATAACAATTCGGCACCCAACAACTGCTACAGAATGGCTCCACGAACATTCTTCTGAGTTTAAACACTTCCGCTGGCCAGCAAACTCACCAGACATGAATATTCTTGAGCACATCTGGGATGCCTCGCAACATGCTGTTCAGAAGAGATCTCCACCCCCTCGTACTCTCGTGGAATTACTGACAGCCCTTCAGGATTCATGGTGTCAATTCCCTCCAGCACTGCTTCATACATTAGTCGAGTCCATGCCACGTCGTGTTGTGGCACTTCTGCGCGCTCGCCGGGGCGCTACGCGTTATTAGACAGGTGTACCAATTTCTTTGGCTCTTCATTGTAATATGGCAGGTAAAAGTTTCATCGAGATACGTTGGCAGTGACACCTCATGCTTAAGTTACTTCTGTCCTGAAGTTTCCCCCAGCAGTGTAGTGTGGGCTGCAATCTTACGTGGAACCAAAAAACACCTCTGCTTTTGTGTGGTGGTAGCTTTCCGTTCAGTGTAGGGAAAGGAGTATATCAACAATGTGTGTACGTGACCAAGGACAGACAACTGCGCTCGAATGTCTGGGGAAGCAGCATATCATTTAGAGATAAAACTCGGAACTTTCACACATGTTACAAAGTTATTAAGCGTTGATGTGAGATGGGAGTTACGAGCACTTCAGTTTAGTAATGAAGAGCGCTTCGTAAGAAGCTGAAATCACGATGCTGCACTTAGGAATGTAAACTGATTGTTTCGCAACGCATTGATGACTTCCACAGTTAACATGTATTTAATCGGAAACCTTTGTCTAGACAATCTCCACACTATCAGTTTGGTCTGTTGTCATTCATTACCCACAGCAATACCAACTTTGCCACTCCCGCAGCAAAGTGATGCACGAAGGAAATGGGCAAGGGAGCACTTGGCAAGGGATCTGGCATTGTGCCGTCCAGTTCCCCCTACCGACGAGTGGAGGACTTGCCTGACTTAGAACAGTGTAGGTACGGAGAGGTTACAGTGTAACGCTTCTCACCCTCAACGAGGGTAATGAGTAATCCGAGAAATGCGCAGTATCGGGACATCGTCTTCCAACCTACTGTTCAACCTTGCAAACCTCATTTCGGAAGAAAAGGTAAGGAGAGGGATGGAAAGCTAAACGACAACGAGGTCACAAGACGGAACACAAGCTCGGAATTGGGAAGGATGAAGGAAATCGGCCGTGTCAGGAACCATCCTGGCATTTGCTGGAAATCATGGGAAGCCGTTATTCGGATGTCCGGACAGTGATGTGAAACGTCGTCCTCCCAAAAGTGAGTACAGTTGCGTTAACCACTGCGGTAATACTTCGGAGGCAGAATCATTTTTCAGTACGATAACGTACATGTAAAACGGAAAAAAATGCAACCCTGATACGGGCTTTGCAACTGTCCAGCTTGCATAACTCACTGAAATACTTTAACGGAACTACTGAAGTGCTCTGCATGCTGGCACAGCGACAAAACCGGCATAAGGTTTACCTTTTCTCATTTTACACATGAAGTTCGTCTGTCATAGTTCAGCTCGTGTCTACACTGAAGAGCCAAAGAAACCGGTACACCTGCCTAATAACGCGTAGGGCCCCCGCGAGCGCGCAGAAGTGCCAAAACACGACGTGGCATGGACTCGACCAATGTATGTAGTAGTGCTGGAGCGAACAGACACCAAGAATCCTGCACGGCTGTCAATAAATCAGTAAGAGCACGAGGGCGTGGAGATCTCTTCTGAACAGCATGTTGCAAGGCATCCAAGATATGCTCAAGAATATTCAAGTCTGGGGAGTTTGGAGGCCAGCGGAAGTGTTTAAACTCTGAAGAATGTTCCTGGAGCCATTCTGTAGCAATTGTCGGGTCCCCAATTGCCATGCTGGAATTGCCCAAGTTCATCGGAATGCACAATGGACATGGAAGGATGCAGGTGATCACAGTATGTTTACGTACGTGTCACCTGTCATTGTCGTATGTAGGCGTATCATGGGTCTCATGTCACTCCAGCTGCACTCTCCCCACACCATTACAGAGCCTCCAACAGCTTGAACAGTCTACTGCTGACACGCAGGGTCCATGGATTCATGAGGTCCCCATACCCGTACACCTCCATCCGCTCGATACAATTTGAAACGAGACTCATACGACCAGGCAACATTTTTCCAGTCATCAACAGTCCAATCTCGGTGTTGACGGGCCTAGGCGAAGCGGAAAGCTTTCTGTCGTGCAGTTATCAAGGGTAGACGAGTGGGCCATCGGCTCTGAAAGCCCGTATTGATTATGTTTCGATGAGTGGTTCACAAGTTGACACCTGTTGATGGCCAGCACAGAGATCTGCAGCAATATGCGGAAGGGTTGCACTTCTGTTAAACGATTCTCTTCAGTCGTCGTTGGTCCCGTTCTTGCAAGATCTTTTTCCGTCCGCCGCGATTTCGGAGATTTTATACCGTATTTTACCGGATTCCTGATATTCAAGGTACACTCGTGAAATGGTCGTACGGGAAAATCCTCACTTCACTTCATCACTACCTCGGAGATGATTTGTCCCACCGCTCTTGCCTGAGAGAAACACTACGTTCAATCTCACTTAAATGTTGATTACGTGCCACTGTAGCAGCAGTAACCGATCTAACAGCTGCGCCAGACACTTGTTGTCTTATATAGGCGTTGCCAACCGCAGCACCGTATTCTGTCTGTTTATCCCAACGCATCCCACACGTTCTCTTTGGGGTTGAAGTTAAGTGAATGGCCAGGGCAGTCCGTTCGTCGAATATTCTCTGGTTCCTCCAGTTGCGCTGTTCGATGAGATTGCGCATTGTCATAAAAAAAATAAAAAAACCGGCACACGTGCGAGCAGAACTCGCGCTCTGAGATTTCTAAACAATATTTATTATGTATTTACGTGGTTCATGTGTAGGTTTTGATGACTGAGTTTGCGAGTATCAAAATGTGTGTCCTAAACTGCCGTTTACTTTGATTGCATTGGCTTAGCTTACATTTTTTACACTGCCATTGTGCCATATGCACCTGTGAGAAGAAGGGCTCTCACCAGACGGACAGGCAGACACTGACGGACTGGCACTGAAGTGATCCTACAGGGGTTTGGTTTTTACCAACTGAGGTACAGGA
Source organism: Schistocerca serialis cubense (assembly GCF_023864345.2). Classification (NCBI taxonomy): domain Eukaryota; kingdom Metazoa; phylum Arthropoda; class Insecta; order Orthoptera; family Acrididae; genus Schistocerca; species Schistocerca serialis. The sequence goes on along the minus strand of NC_064645.1, from coordinate 360,582,784 downwards.
GCCAGGAATGTCAGAACTGAATGTTCCCCTGAAGAGGAGTACTGTGGGGAAGGAGTACTGTGTAACAGCCACATCCACCAGTGAGTGTATCGTGTTCCAACAGTTGGAAGTCAGTACGCCCACGCAACATTATACCTCCCCAGGCCGAACACCTGGACTACCGAAACGGCCTTGTTCGACAGTGCTGGACATACCCTAAAACGCTGTAATGAAATGATGGTGTGGCACTGGTGGCCAGGAGTCCAACTCCCGGAGAAGTTCGGCCGCCGAGTCAAGTCGTTTCAGTTGGCGCCAACTTGGGCGACTTGCGTGTCGATGATGAAATGATGACGGCAACACAAAACAACAGCCAGTCCCCGATAAGAGAAAATCTGCGGCCCGGCCTGCTGCATGGCATTCAGACACGCTGACCATTCAGCTAAGGGCAAGGACAACCCTCATACGGTGAGAGGTGCAACAGGTGTGGGGAGGCATAACGTTGCGCGTGGGCGTTCTGACTTCCAAATCTTTGAACGCGCAACACTCAGCTGTCAATCTTAATGTGGCACTGTAATCTTTCCCCCTTGTAAGTATTTTCAGGCGGCGCATTCCGTCCTCACTTCATTTTTATGAATGACAACGCGCGACCACATCTAACAGAACACGTTGAGAATCTCTTGGAGCGACAGAACAATCCACGAATGGGTTGGCCTGCCCGTTGCAGTAAACTAAAGATGTTCCATCAATAAATAACAATTCCATTTATCTGTTCATAAATTTTTTTCCAGTGTACAAATTATTCAATAACCGCATCTGAGCTGAGCGGTAAGCAGCATCAATATTACAGAATTTTTTAGACTTACAAAACATTTCTAATAAAAAATACATCTTAAATACACACTCACACATTACAACAATGATGAAACCACAGTGTCTTTATAGGGTTGAAACATTCATTTTAAACAGAAAGAAACTTATTTCAAGCTGGACGGACAACGAAAAAATTCATGAAAATTAGGACAAAATTATACTGAAAAAGGAACAAAATAAGTAAAAAAAAGCAAATTTTGGAAGTGGAAGGAACAAAATGAGTAAAAAAATGCAAATTTTGGAAGTGTAACAAGGTTTATTCGGATTAGCAAAAACTAAAATTTTATAGGCACATTTAAACAATGATGTGGAATTCTATGAAACCCGCGGTGAGTATGAAGTTTAAATCAATAAAATAGCTCGGTGAAGCGAAAGAAGACCATGATAAAGCAGGAATAACACGGCTTGATGAAACAGACAAATTTTATGCAGAAAATTCGAGAGTGGACTGCCGTTCTGGCAGAAAAATTCAAGAATACCGGAAATGCTTTGTCTGACGAACGGAAAAAAGATTCCACTCTGACATAATTGAAGTAATGTGGGCACAAAGAAAAGCTGAAACAACACTCTGGAGATGTCCCTTGATGTATTTCGCGTGGCCCAGTAGAGCCTAAATGTGGCTAGTATTAAGAAATGCTGTGATTTTTTTTCCTGCAAAGTATAACATAGAATGACACTCTTTCTGAGACAACAGAAAGGGCAATGCACAATTCCGAGTTAATCCACGTTAATACCGTCATCTTTGTATTCAGTGTATGTAGAACAGTCATACGCTGTCTGCGCAGAGAGAAGAAATGCTGCGTTGTTGTGACATATGTGGAGAAGCACGATATCATTAACATGTAAAAGACAAACGGAAGTTTCGCTTTATGTACAAATAGCGTCACCACAAAGCTATTTGCACAGACTTCTGCCAGGTTCTGTCGTTTAAAATTTGCTGCCGTTCTTTTGTTCCTAGCAACCATTAATTTTTTTTCTGTCAGAGCTGGTAAAAATATCATTAATGTGGCATTCAAGTGAGCTACACTGTGGAAATTTCGCTCTAAAGCACGGATAGCAGTTTTTCGTTCTCGATGTTGTGTATTAAGCGGTTGCCTGTGAATATTCGATATTACGTCGTTCTACGGGGATGTGAGATGTTACCACGTGTTGAAAAACTGCACAATGCGATGTGACCATGCTGGTAAATGAAAGTATGTAACATATTTTTCGGGTTATGCTGGTTGATGACGCACAAGGTGAGGCCGGAATCAGCTGATCACTTATCACATACTGTGTTGGTTTTTAATAAACGGCCTGCGAGTAGGATACAGTCTCCTGAGGGTTCCTTACGAACTTAATTATGAATACAGATGATGATGATGATGATGATGATGATATTCTACTGGTCATAATTTTGGTTAACTGTATTTCCCTAACCTACCCCTTTTATCCAAAATCTCGGTGAGGCCGAGATTTTATCTCTCGAATTCTGGGCTTCCAGGCACGCATCTTACCATAGACTGTAAGAACCGACATATACCGGGTGATCAAAAAGTCAGTATAAATTTGAAGACTTAATAAACCACGGAATAATGTAGATAGAGAAGTAAAAATTGACACACATGCTTGGAATGACATGGGGTTTTATTACAAAAAAAGTTCACAAAATGTCCGACAGATGGCACTGGACAGCAAAACGTCAGTGACTGCACATCACAATCTTGTATAAAAGGAGCTGTAATGAGAGAGAGAGAGAATCAGATGCGCCAGCAGTCGTAGCATGTTGATGTTACCTGAAAAGGAGCTTTTAGTGAAGCAGTATTACCAGAATTGGGAATGTGCTATCGCCATAGGAAGGGGATTCGAATGGGTAAAGGTCCGTTGACAAACGCAGCTGTGGCGAGTATGATTTCGAAGTTCGAAGCCACGGGTTGTTTAGACGATAGACCCCGTAGTGGTCGACCGAGCACAAGGCGTAACGCTGCTGAGACATTTCAGGAAGAATTGGAGACTGTAGCGGGTTCGTGTATGCACGGGGAAGTCAGCGCTCGTGCAGTCGCACGTCGCACCGGCATTCCATACACTACTGTTTGGTTGAGACTGAGGCGTACCCTCCGATGCTATCCGTACAAAAAAAATCCATCGGCATCATAAACTTGTTACCTAGCGATTTAGTGAAGCGGAGGGCATTTGCGGTGTGGGTGTTTCAAAAGACGGCGGAAGATGACGATTGGTTGAGTAACGACGAAGCTCATTTCACGCTCCGAGGGTCTGTCAACGCCCACAACAGCAGAATTTGGGCTACCGAAAATCCTGGAACTGTCGTGGAAGCTTCCTTTGCACCACGAGAGAGTCACGGTAATGGTTGGATTTACCACATCTGCCGTTATCGGGCCCTTTTCCTTCGAGGAAATGCGTGATTCTGGTTTTGTAACTGCTACCGTGACGGGTGAGAGGTACGCCGATATGTTACAGAGTCGCATCATCCCCAGCCTGGCTGATAAAACACCTGCTGGAACGTACGATGTTTATGCAGGATGGCGCTCCACCCCATATTGCTAGACGCGTGAAAGATCTCTTGCGCGCGTCGTTTGGTGATGATCGTGTGCTCAGCCGCCACTTTCGTCACGCTTGACCTCCCAGGTCCCCAGACCTCAGTCCGCGCGATTATTGGCTTTGGGGTTACCTGAAGTCGCAAGTGTATCGTGATCGACTGACATCTCTAGAGATGCTGAAAGACAACATCCGATGCCAATGCCTCACCATAACTCCGGACATGCTTTACAGTGCTGTTCATAACATTATTCCTCGACTACAGCTATTGTTTAGGAATGATGGTGGACATATTGAGCATTTCCTGTAAAGAACAACATCTTTGCTTTGTCTTACTTTGTTATGCTAATTATTGGTATTCTGATCAGATGAAGCGCCATCAGTCAGACATTTTTTGAACGTTTGTATTTTTTTTAATTCTAATAAAACCCCATGTCATTCCAAGCATGTGTGTCAATTTGTACCTCTCTATCTACATTATTCCGTGATTTATTCAGTTTTCACTGACTTATACTGACTTATACTGACTTTTTGATCACCCGGTATATAGTTCATCTGCATGTTTTGATGGGTTTGCGTGTATCGAAATAAGTGACAAATGACCCTATGTTATAACTGCATTAACTTTGAAACCAACTTACACCACCAAGGAGCCGCACTCTTTAGCATTTGAGATAAATTTCACCTTGAGATCGCCACACGTTCCTCAGAAAAAGTGCTCGTAACAAACAGGCAGACAACGAAGTGATCGTGTAAGGTTTCCGTTTCTACCAAGTGAGGTACGGAATACTAGACAGACCACTATTCTGAAAATATACGAAAAGGCAAAGCTTTAACAGCGACGGGTGACACGCAATAAGACCGGTAAAGAAAACTAAAGGGAAAGGAAAAAATGAAGGTACAGTTCTACTGAAAAATCAATGCTTAACTCACGAATGGTTGCTACAGAAAAAATGAAAATCTGATGTATAGGAGACTTACTGCTTTTATCCATCCTGCTAACCGTTAACGTGTGAGCAGACAAACGCGGGATTTCCATACGTAGCCAGATACGGAAAACGGAAACTGCAAGAGCTTACTGAACAACGCACAGCGTTCGGACACGACGGTCTGCCAACTCGAATCTATTTCTCCTCCTCGCCACGTCATCCCAGTTTCTCCCTCCCCCCGCCTCACCCCCGCAAACAATCCCCTTCTCTTCGCAGCCTTTACACACACACTCTATCGGATGTGAATCACTGCTATGACCACTGGTTAGTTAGGCACAAGCAGGAAGTTGGCGGTCAAAATCCAGCGCTGTTACGACGCGAGGCGATTCGTATTCTTCGACGTTTCTCGCAGTGAGCGTCTCCCGGAATATCCGTGATGCGTCAGCACGCAACTCCACCGCTTTGTGACGATTCGGAGGAAACACGGGCGCGAAATAATGCACAGTGATGGAAGCCAAGTCGATGAAAAATTTATCGGAATTTCAAATGGGACCGCCGAGGCGGCGTTGCTGGCAGCTTTCATTAAATGCGGTAGACTACCATTTGAATGTATCAGCAAAGTAATGGAGATCAGTATCAGAGAGGGTGCGCGCGCACTCACTCACTCACTCACTCTCTCTCTCTCTCTCTCTCTCTCTCTCTCTCTCTCTCTCTCTCTCTCTCTCTCACACACACACACACACACACACACACACACACACACACACACACACACACACTCTCTCTCTCTCTCTCTCTCTCTCTCTCTCTCTCTCTCACACACACACACACACACACACACACACACACACACACACACACACACACACACACAAGGCACATGAGCGCTGAACGATGCCACCAAATAAATAAATGAACAAGCGCGGTATAATTTAGAACTACAAACAGTACGAAAATACAAGCAAAGTGAAGACAAGGGGAAACAAGTAGATGAAAAAGAAGACGAAAAATATCCTACTGAGAAACTTTGTCGAATATTTTTCAGAAATGCGTGTGGTCAGTAGGATGATGAACTTTAGGACGAAAAATATCGCTTATTGGTTCTATCACAGTGTGTACAAATTTTACACTACATCAGCTAGTGAAGAATGTACTGCTGAACTATTCCACTGACGAACACAGTGAAAAATATCAGTCTTCTTTTTCTTTCTTACCTTGAGTGCTGGTGTAAGACGGATCCCTTTCTCGCAGGTGTTCTGATGCTGTTTTATCACTTATTTTACAAACTTATTTTATTAATTTGGTGACTTATTTGGTTAGGATGAAGTGTGTAATGTCCGTTGAAGGACGGAAGGTGTTCCTATATTCTGTGCTCGCGGCGTATGAAAAACCTCCGTGTACAAAAACCTCAGCTGGGATTGTTTGCCTTGTGGCATGGTATTCTGCGTACTAATACTTCCTTCTGTCTTATGTAGTATTAATAGCACCTATTTCACATAGTCATCTTTCGTGTCACATCGTTAACATGTTCCAGTTGGCGTAGCTGACCTAGGAAGGATCTCGTATTTCTCAATGTTTACGAGTGACTGGAGCAGTATGTCTGATGTAATTTCAACAATAATTCGCTACCTTACTGAGATAATTACCCCTGACTGTGATCAGGTATTAGATAGTATTGTCACCCCCCCCCCCCCAAAAAAAACCATAGTCAACGTCATCGCCTAACTAAAATTTATAATGAAGAACTTCCTTAGAACACATTTTTTTTAATGTCGAATGATAAATGACAAAGCTCCTGCAGGTGTTTTATTAAACCACAAACTAGCGAGTCAGACAATTGGTACTGCCTGTTTCTAAAAGTCTTTCTTTACAGAATAATGAAGCAATTCTCAGTGCACATGGAGTGCCACCTGTAACTCCGTCACAGAAAAGAACGGTATCCACCCACATTGACGGCAGGCGCTTGTTACAAAGCATTCTTTTCTGCACCATCCCTCTCCCTAGCGACACTTTCTTCACCCACACCCTGCACACTCATTTCCAACAAACCAAATTAAAATGTGTGTTCTATACTTTGGTCTACTGTTTATCACTTGATTGCTGTTCTCATTACTTCTGAACTGGGAGAAATTTGAAGACTTCTGGCTAACAATAGTTTGTGCCTGACCAGTCTCTAATTACAATAACGGTAATGTAGGATCTACAGCGGCTATTATATAGTCACTGTTGCGATGTGCTGTCAATTAGATCATTTATTTGTTTTGTAAATAAAAACCGCCTTTTCTTTCTGCAATGCATTTTATTTCTCCCACACGCGTTTCGCCTTTAAGGCGTCTTCAGTGGGATGTAGAATGAAACAGCTTTGTTTTGGTATGCGATACATACAGATTATAAAACAGTTCACGTGAAAAACGATATGTGAACTGTTTTATTATCTACAAATATCAATACAAAAAGGAAACTATCATTCTAGATCCCACTGAAGATGCCTTTAAGTGGAAGGCGAAAGTATCTGGGAGAAATAAAATACATTGCATAATGAAAAAGCGGTTTTTATTTAGAAAACAAATATATCTGTGCTTGCTGCAGATGATGGTCACGCAAACAAAATTGTCTGTTTGTTTACCATTGCGAAATGATTAATAAAGCAATTTCTATGAAGCATCTTTTGGAAAACTGTTCCTGGGAAACCGCGATCAGAAATTAGAACAAATGTTCTTAAATAATATCATGTAAGTTGTTAAAATTTAAAATTTATTAATCAGGTGTTCAGTTTTGATCTCGGTACGATCATCAGAGCATTAAAAACTCCATCACGACGGCCTGAGAGAATGGCGGGGAGCAGTCTGCTATGCAGAGACGATAAACACCGAGATATTCACTTTTTCCACTGTCGACTCCATTGCGAAACGCCGCCTGTCTTCGTTCACCACGGCCAACTTCTCTTATGAACACCGGTTGTTCGTAGAGAGATGATCTGTCACTTCGTTCTCGCACATTCAAAGTTGTCTGACCACAGTGGAACCATATGTGCGACCTTAAATACTGCGTCGTGTGATGGTGCACTGTTGTCGTACACGTCCACGAACTCTGTGCAGGTTGTTGCAGCTTTGCAAAAATAGACAAAGTCTGATGGGATACCGCAATCAAGACGGATTGTAACTAACATTGATGCAGCTTTGTTACCCTTCCAATGCAAGAAACCAATCGATGCAATATACACGATAGTAGTTATAGTTATAATTAAATTTTCGGGAAAACCGAGTGATCGTAGGAATACAAACTTTGCGGAAACATCTGTAAGTACATAGCTTTTGACAAATAACGAATGAAGTACTGAAAGAAACACATTTTAATTTCCACGTGAGAGGGGTCGCACTTGTTAATCTCCTACCAAGTTTACGTTCCAAACGCTGCTCAGTGTGACGACCAGCTCCATCCACAACAGCCAAGAACTGCACTCGAGACACCATTTCACAATTGTTGCAGCACTTTTCGAACAGACGACGGATACTTGAGCTGTCTTGACAAAGCTCTTGCACTGTTAGAAGATCGCACCTTGCATCCAGTATTCAGAGCCAGGCCAGTTATTCTACGATTTGTGGCGCAAATGATTGTTGGCCTCTCCCAGGACCCGTCCTCCCCTCCCGAAGGAGGTTCGAGTCCTATCTCGGGCATGGGTGTGTATGTTGTACTTACCGTAAGTTGGTTTAAGTAGTGTGTAAGTCTACGGACCGATGACCTCAGCAGTTTGGTCCCATAGGAATTCACACACATCTGAACATTTTTGAGCAGTTCCCAAACCGACGGTTCATTCGAAATTCCGAATCACGTTCTTCGATCGAGACGCAAAGAGGACCTCTCCGTGTTCTTTCAATGTGTTGATACTCACGAAGAGCAGCAACACTACTGATGGTGTTTGTTTTTATAAAAAAAATAACTTCACGAGTAAATCTCTGCTCAGTTTGCCCAGACATATGTTGACTGACTGCAGCTGTAATGAGAAGCGGCATGTCATTTGGCGTGTCCCTTTACATTTAGTACGAGAATTATAGACAACTACGAGGACTGTGAACTGATGAAGTATTTCAATAATGGCTTATAAAAGCCAACTGGACTGCAGTAATCGTACATACTGGCGTCTAACTAAGGAGTCATAGCGTAACCACATTTAACACGGTGCAGGTTTTTTCTTTGCTTTCGGAGTGTGCTCGGGAATATTGCGAACAGGGCGCACACTGGCTGTGCTACAGGCGAAGCAGTGTCCGACGTGATGAAAAATTGGGCCCGAGCAGCCAGCAGGGACTCTGGCATTTGCACAGGGCTGGTCATGTAACGTGTTGTCCACAGAAGTTTTATCACCAGCGGAACCCTAGGAGACCAGTGATCACGTTGGTTTACGACTCGTCTCCAGCCTTGTGGCTGAACAGTGCCGAGGGGAGGAAATGGCTGGCGCTCTGCCTCTGACTTCAGCAGACAACATTCTAGCACTTTCCTAAAGCAACACGGCATTCTGCAGAGTAAGAGCCTAGCCTCGATCCCAGCGTTTTTTACTTTCTGAGGACCTCTGATGTCCGGCTAGCTGCTGAATGCGAAAATGCGCGATTCTTAAAATACTTGTGACGCCAGGAACATGTAGAGAGGTATTTTGGAAAGGAGTTTGAATAGAAAAGTCATTGGGAATTTTAACGCAACGAGTTTTCCTTGGTGGGATTTTTGTGGAAGAAGCAATCATGCCACTAGTGGGCTCAGTGTTGTTATTCAGTGATTGGCCGTCATGTCTTGTTTGGTGGGAAGAAAAGAGCACGTTGTACGGTTCAGCAAAGGCATTGAGTTCGCTCGAGGATGGGGTGAATGCCGATCTGAGAGTTTGATGAAGGCTTTGGACCGGAACAGATCGCTGTGAGCAGCCGTTGGGGCGAAGGGGGCGGGGGAGGTTCGAAGTTCGAACCGGCAGAAGCACGACCCTCGCTGTGTACATCAGAGGGGTAGTCGCGATAGAATGGCAACATGCTGCACGTCTCACGCTGATAACTGACGGTGAGCATTATCAGAAGCACCAGCATCTTAGAACAACCCTTGGTCGCATTTTAGTCAGATCATTGCTAGTATTTGTCTCTAGTCCAGCAGTGCTTTGTTAGACCCATGGGTTTCTCAGTCCAATGGTCAGGTCAACGGTCACTGTGTTTTTTGTTTGCTTAAAGGCTTGCAGGTATCTTATACAGCTTGGTGTGTGTGTGGGGTGGGGGGGGGCGGTGTAGCCGACATTGTGGCCAGCATGGGAGAACGTTGCAGAGCATGCGTCGCCGTCCATGTTGATTGCACGCCCTATCAGAAACCGTCTCCCGCATTATTCAATCACCAGGAGTCCATAATTAATCACGTTGACTTAAGGGTAATTATTGTCTTTGAATAAGAGGGTTATTTCTGTTCATGTCATTGCGTATTCCAGTTACCTTCTGTACTTGGCAGTTTTTTCTGTGAATGGTCCACGTTTCATCGACCCATGTTCCATGGCAGTGATACATAATGCGAAAATTACTTTTTCCTTATGTTTCGCAAACCAGAATATATCCAAATCAGGATTCGGGGCAAAACTCTACGTATAAAGCACCAACGCACTCTTTTAGCGACGTCTTACAAGGAGTAGGTTATTGGCACACCAGTCACACACGAAAACCGATATCAGTGGTACAGCCCAATAGGTTTCGACATCTGTTCGACGGAGCAAGTTATTTCACATAATCTGTTGAGTCTTACTGGTATCGCGTCAGGTCCAGTTGTCTTCCCTCTGTCTAGCGATTTCATGTGCTGCTGTACGCTGGGGTCTCTTACTTCCATATATGGTTTTGTTGCTCGTTCGACGGTTTTGAGGAAGAACCACAGTACGACCATCCTCTGCAATGTTGGCGGTTTCCGTTTCAAGTAAGAAAAATGGGCAAAGGCCCCTTGCGTAGTCAAATAAACTAGCCTTTTTGTGTACCCTAACCACTCCCCCTCCAAAACACACACACACACACACACACACACACACACACACACACACACACACACACACACACAAAATGGTTCAAATGGCTCTGAGCACTATGGGACTTAACATCTGAGGTCATCAGTCCTCTAGAACTTAGAACTACTTAAAGCTAACTAACCTAAGGACATCACACACATCCATGCCCGAGGTAAGATTCGAACCTGCGACCGTAGCGGTTGCACGGTTTCAGACTCTAGTGCCTACAACCGCACGGTCACACCTGCCGGCGAGATGCAAGGTGCCTTGTCCGTGTTACCTTGAACTATCTTGACCCAACTGTTGTTCTACTGTTGCCCTGACCAGCACGTTCTCAAGATCTCTCACTGCTGGGAACATCTGCTCATGGACTGGCGATTGACTGAGACGGTATCACTTGCCAGCCATTACGACTGATGATAAAGAGGCGAAGCAGCATGAAATGACCTACCCGTGCCTGTAATCCAATCTCAGTTGAATTCAATGGCGAGACGAATTACAGCCGCTGTTGCTGCCAGAAATGGCAGCTCTGTGTAACCTCAAAGCACCTATAAATATGTGGACTGCCGGTTGGCTGAGCATCTAAGTGACTAAACACCGAGGTCATCAGTCCTCCGTTCCAAAGCGTTCATGTTGGGTTAATGACGTCAGCCAGAAATTTGATCTTATGAACGTAAGTAAGAGTTACAAAAGCGAAGCACTGAGAGTAATTAAATGATGCCAGTGCTGAGAAATAATTTATATGTGGGTCGGGTCGGTTTGTATGTCAGAGAGCAGACGAGAGCTGCTTACTAAGCCTCCTCCGTGACGCCTCATCATGCTGTACTTATTCATTCATTTACTACAATTAGCCCACTACATGTACAACAGTTTGTGGGCAGTATTATTACTAATACAACTGTACAAATACAATTGCTGCTGTAACTATTAGAATTTCTTTTTATTTCTTTGTTGATAGAAAAACAGGTTATAAAATAAAATACAAGGATTGAAAATGTAAATAATAATGAACAAATAATAAAGAAAGTTTTACAGTTTAACTGTGTTCTAGAAAAAATTTTAAGGATCTGGAATTCGGAGCTAAAAAAAAAATCACAAAATTGAACCAATAACTCTGGGAAGAAAAACAAATGGAATTAAGGTAAACTGCTTGGCTTTTGCGGATGATTTCGCAATACTTTCAGAAAACCTGACAGAATCAGTTACTCAAACATTCTGGAAAAATTACCAAACAGAACTGGTCTCAAAATTTCAGCTGAAAAAACAGAATTCATGACAAATATAAAAAATACACCAAAATACATAGAAACATAAATAGGTAAAATAGAACGAGTAAATAAATTTAAGTATCTTGGAGAAACTATACAACAGAATGGACTAGAAAAATCTGCAATAGATATAAGAATTAACAAAATGGAAAGAGCGTATGGTTTGACCAAAAATATTTACAACAAGAAGTGTATATCTAGAAGAACAGAACTAAAACACTACACCACAGTGGTACGACCAGAATGTTTATATGGATCTGAATGCCTAACGATAAGCAATAAGGTGGACAAACTAGAGGTACTGGAAAGAAGGATTATTAGAAAAATAATGGGTGCAATGAAAACTGCAGATGGTTGGAAAATAAGAGGTAATGAGGAGATCTACAAAAATAGAGAGAAAATATCTGAAGTAATGGCCAAACGAAGATTAACCTTTTTTGGACATCTCTACCGAATGGATGGAAATAGACTAACAAAACAAATACTCCGATATTTCTGGAAGAAGAAATCGACAATGGCATGGATTACAGAAATAAGAAAAGATCTTGAAAGAAACAACATCAAAGAATCAGAAATAGCAGAAAGAACCCGTTTTAAAAACAAAATACTAAATTTGGAAGGCTTTCAGAGCAGAAGAAATAAAAAATCGGGACAACATGGATAGAAGAAAAGAAGAGACTTCATGGGGAGAAAATGAGGGAATACTGGAAAAATAGGAAACAACAACAAAGGAAGAAGAGGAAGAAGAGGAACTGAAGTTGTTAACGTGATCCTAGTTTGTCAATATGATTGTAAAAAAAAGATGTGAGGGAAGTTAGTGAAAGAAAGTGCTATATACGCACAAGTAAAATTTTGTCAAAAGCTATCTTCCCTGATACTGCAATTTTAATGAACAGCAGCGTATTTTATCTTCCTGCTCGGCTAGTCGAAGCAAATCTGGAGAATGGCAGAAAAGTGCGAAGACCCCCGCTCTCAAATTTTAAAAAGCGTGATCAATAGCAGAATGTCAAATTCCGTCTCCGGTTTGGACTGAGAATTGTATTTTTGCCACTCGTCGCTACTACAGGAAACCGTGTTTCATCTGGACGACGTCGTGTCTACCAGAGGAGTGGAATGCGTGGTGAGTGGACGTTTCTCCTACTCCTTTGAGCGACCCGAACTTCCGGGTCCGTCAAGGCTAGCAGAAGAGACCGGCCGAGGAGCCGTTGTTGCGCGCGTCGCTGCATTAGAAATTAAAATACGGGGCAACTGGGTCAGCAGCGACCCGACGCGTCTCCGCTCCTGCTGAGGGACACGACGTGTGCCGTGCAGTGCCGGGTAGCGTTTACGGGGAGTCCGGAGTGGCGGCCGAGGCGCGCCCGGCTGTGGGGGCCTTGGTAACTGCCTTCTCGTCCTGAACACGCTACGTGACACGAAGGCAAGGCGTTAATATATACGAGGGCTATCCACAAAGTACATTACGTTTTCGTTTGTGTCCGTTAGGGCGGGGCTAGCGCGGCCATCTTGGTGTCATGGGATTCCGCCGCTCAGTCGGCATCCTGCCGTGCTAGTGAGAGGTTCGTGCTGTACTCCGTTGAGTTACTTTGACAGTTTGAAATGTCAGCGTTAATTGAAAATGCCGCGAAGTGTGAAGTGCGTGCTGTAATAAGGTTTCTGACTGCAAAAAACTGTACACCGATAGAAATCTATCGGCAGCTTTGTGAAGTGTATGGGGACAACATAATCACTGAAGGTGGAGTGCGTCAATGGGTCATAAAATTTAAAAACGGCCGAACTAACGTTCACGACGAAGAGCGAAGTGGAAGACCCAGCATAGTGCCTGCCGAACTTGTCGAAAAAGTCGATGCCGCGGTCCGTGAAAACCGTAATTTCACAATAACGGAACTCTCTACGAGTTTTCCACAAATTTCACGAAGTTTGTTGCAAGAAATCACTACCGAAAAGCTTGGTTACCACAAGTTTTGTGCAAGATGGATACCAAAAATCTTGACAGAGATTCACAAAAATCAGCGAATGGCTGCAGCGTTAACGTTTTTGGACGCTTACGAGAAAGATGGCGACTCATTACTCGATCGCATCGTTACTGGTGACGAAACATAGGTTAAGCATGTGAACTGCGAGACAAAATTGCAGTCAATGCAGTGGGGGCACACAAATTCCCCCAAAAACCCAAGAAATGCATGCAGACAATGTCGGCAAGGAAGGTGGTGGCGACTGTCTTTTCGGACAGAAAACGTGTGATTTTTGCGGATTTCCTGGAAAGAGGCACTACAATAAACTGTCAAAGGTATTGCCAAACTCTGCACAACCTCAAAAGAGCAATACAAAACAAGCGCAGGGGAAAGTTGGGCTCAAAGATCTTGCTGATTCACGATAACGCCCGGGCCCACACGGGAAATGCCACTCGTGAAGTTCTCGAATCTTTTAAGTGGGAGTTGTTTCCTCATCCGCCGTACAGTCCCGACCTGGCACCGAGCGACTTCCACTTATTCCCAGCGATGAAGAAGTGGTTGGTTATGCAGCGTTTTGATGACGACGCATGGCTTCAAGAAGAGGTAACCACGTGGTTGAAGGCGCAGGCGGCCGAATTTAACGACGAAGGAATTTCCAAGCTCGTCCATCGCTACAAGTGCCTTAATTTAAATGGCAACTATGTAGAAAAGTAGTATCTAGGTGTGGCTTTCATCTGTATATAATAAAAAAATTTCCAATACTTTATTTTTAATTCCAAAACGTAATGTACTTTGTGGATAGCCCTCCAACACTGAAAAGCCGAAATAGTATGGACACTCCTCATCGCGAGGCGTCTTCTAGGCTTGCAGGGACGAGACGCGGTAAGGAAAGCATATAGAGTGATTTCGTAATTATGTTGTAACCTTTCAGGGATGACGGAGCAGGGCAAATGTATCAGTTTCAGGCAAACGACCCTGGTCTGGAAACGACCGAGTCGAAAGTTACGAGCGAAAATCGTTGTGGTATCTCTGACACCATTTCACCGGAATGCTAAATAGTTACAATAATCGTGTTTCGGTCGATAATAATCCCCACGCTACAGTTGTGAAGAGCCATCAACGCAAATTTTCAGTCAACTTTTGGGCAGGCAGTCACAGTCTGTGATTACGTACTTGGTCCCCTTCTTCTTCTTGCCCTCTCAAACGCACCGGCGTATAGTGTTTGTAAGGTACCTACGACCTAGGTTCCTCGAACGTATCTCATTTATTATTCCTCAACAAGATGGAGCCTCACCTCACTTTGGACTGAGTGATCGTAAATACCTGGATCATACATTCCCTGGAAGCGTATAGGCAGAGGTAGTCGTGTTTCGTGGCCAGCACGTTAACCTGACCTCACCCCACTTTATTTCTTCTTGCGTGGCGATGTGAACAGTCTTGTGTACGGGACACCTGTCGAGACTGAAGAGGATCTCCTGGTAAGTTCTCGCTGCCTGGACACTGTTCGAACGACACTGGGGACATTAGAACAGGTACGACAGATCTTTGTACGACGACGCCTTGTCTGCATCAACGCAGGGGGAACGTCATTTTGAGTGTCTGTGGTAGTTTTTGAAATTTAAGTGGGATTCATTACTACTGTACTGTAGAATTGGGATTTTCTGTCTCTCGGGCATCAAGTTACATGCGCCGTTACTAGTCCGCCAACAAGGGAAATTATCTGAGAGTATCCACATTATGACCAGACAGTTATGACCTGTTGGGGCCCTTAGTTCGAGCGCCGCGCGAGGTTAAGGCAAAACGAGAGAAGAGTTTCGTTAATACCTTTCAACTAGGTCGTTTCGACACCTAGACCCCTTAGTTTAAATTTATGTACTCTCTATCATCCCTGAAAGTTTGTACAACCATCATGGGTTCAGTCTGTATAAAGGGATCAGACACGAATAGGGAATCATTCTAGTGACGATGAAAGTCGAAAATCCAGGAATCCACTAAGTCTATTTTACAAAGGGCAAATTGTTATGGCCTGGTAACGCTGGTCGGCTTTTCGCCTGCTACTCTCGTGGCCTTTTGTGGAGAGTGGTTAAAAGACAGTGGATCCACCAGCAGGTAACATGACTTAACACACAACGTGGACGTCGAAGGGTTGCCCGATCTATGAAACAGGGCTGGCGGCGATCTGTGGCACATCTGACTGCGGGCTGCAGTGTCGACGAAGGAACAAGTGTCTCAGAGCGCCCCGTTCACCGCACGTTGTTGAACATGGGGCTACGCAGCAGACGGCCATTACACGTTCCTGTGCTGACACAGCGACATCGTCAGTGTCGTGGTGGGCGCGGGATCATCAAGATTGGACCATTATCAGTAGAAACATTTCGCCTAGTCGGATGAATCACGTTCTCTGTTTCGCCAAGTCGGTGGTCGTGCCCCGATACGCCGTCATCCAGCCGAAAGGTGGAGGTAACGTAACGACACAGAGGGCAAGTTCACCTGGCCATCCGTGGGACCTTTGGGATTATGTATTAAGGGAGAGGGGGGGGGGGGTGTAGGACGTCAAACGGGCCGACTTGGAGCAGGAGAGGCGCCACAGGACATTTTAATTTCCGCTGTCTATACTTTTACAAATGAATTCATGAAACTTAGTGAGCATGACCAGGAAGGATTCAGAATTCACACTCATAGCAGAGGAAGTTCAGAAACATGGTAAAATATTTTTTTTACATGTTAAATTTCATCATTTTTTCACTTACTATTGGCTACATTTCTTGCTATAGGTACACTTTTCTTCGTAAGTAAGAGAGAGAGAGAGAGAGAGAGAGAGAGAGAGAGAGAGAGAGAGAGAGAGAGAGTCTTAGTAAGTACAAACCGTACTTACAGATATATGAAACTCTAGGATTTTCCAAATCTATTAAAAACTATGGTAAAGATTGAGATTAACCATAAAATTTGACTTTCTTCTAAACATGAAGTATAAAATGTAACAGCCCGATCATTTCTTCATAAATTAAATTCTAGAGTTTCAATAAACCTGTAAGTATGGTTTGTATGCTGTGCAAAATTCGTCCAAGAATCTCTCTTACTTATGAAGAAAAGTGTACCTATAGCAACAAATGCAGCCAGAAAGTGAAAAAACGATGAAATTTCACACGTAAAAAAATTTTTACCTTCCACTGCTATGAGTGTGACTTCTGAATCCTTCCTCGTCATGCTAACAATGTTTTACGAAATTATTTGTAAAAGTATAGACACTGGAAATTAAAATGTCCTGTGGTGCCTCTCCTGCTCCAAGTCGGCCCGTTTGACGTGCTACTCTCCTTAAAAGTTATGGCGATTATTTTCGAAATAGTCAATAGTTCACTGAAATGATTTTCCTTCAGTCTCGTTTTCAGTTCACTGTCCCTTATACATCTTGTGCGGTTACCACGTCCGACACAGTAATGCCTCACGGTAGGAACTCTCTCTATTTTCGACAAATTTAGAAGCATTACCACTACGGAGTAGGAGTAGGAGGAGATTAGTGTTTAACGTCCCGTCGACAACGAGGTCATTAGAGACGGACCACTACAGACACTAAGCTATAGCGTAGCTAGGTTCCTGATCGCCGGATACTGCGGAATATTAGATCTTTTTAGACTTCCCTAACTTCGGATTATTCTCCATATCTTACGTGCAGTATAAATCGTATTACGTAAATTGCTATGCAGTACGCCACGGAAATAAACGAACGAATGTGCAACTCTGGAGTCACAACAAATCGACAACGAAACTGGATTCGCTGGAACGAATCGGAAGAGCAACGCTGACAGCCGGGCGCTCTGACGCGCCGCTACCGGCACATGGGGAGACGAGGCAGCCCGAGACTGAATCTGTTGTTAAGTCTACACGGGCTACTGTGCAATTCACACTTAACTGCATGGCAGTGACTTCATGTAACCACTTTACACTACTCCACCGTTCCACTGTCGAACAGCGCACGTGAAAAACGTACACTACAATCTCTGCGTAGGACCTCTGATTTCTCTTACTTTATTGCGATTATCGTTTCTCCCTATGTAGGTGGGCGTCAACATAGCTTTTCTTAATTCGGAGGAGTAAGTCGCAGATTGAAATTTAGTAAAAAGATCTCGTCACAACGAAAAGCTCCTTTGTTTTTGTCAAATCCGTGACACACATTCCTATTTCGCGATAATACAAAAAGGGGGTACCCTTCTTTGAACTTTTCCGATGTCCTCCGTCAAACCTGTTTGTTGTGGATTCCATACCACACAGCAATACTCTAGCAGAGGTCAGACAAGCTCCATCTAGGCAGTCTCTTTAGTAGATTTGTTAAATCTTCTACGTGTTCCGCTAATAAATCGCAGTCTTCGGTTCGCGTTACCCGTAACCTTATCTACAATCCGTTGGTATTTGGTTGTATTGGCAGCTTTATATTTGTGCGATGTATGGTGGAACAGAAATTTAACGGGTTCCTGTTAGTACTCTCATATCGATGATCACACTTTTATTTACGTTCAATTGCTACTTTTCGCACCGTACAGATGACTTGTTTAAATAATTTTGCAATTTGTTTTGATCATCTTACGACTTTACTAGACGATAAATCACAGGATTATCTGCAAATAATCTACGAGCGCTCCTTAGATTGTCTCCCGTCATTTATGTAGATTAGGAAATGGTTCAAATGGCTCTGAGCACTATGGGACTTAACATTTGAGGTCATCAGTCCCCTAGAACTTAGAATGAAGTTCAAAGTAGGTTCTGTTTATGAAACTTCCTGGCAGATTAGAACTGTGTGCCGAACCGAGACTCGAACTCGGGACCCTTGCCTTTCGCGGGAAAGTGCTCTACCAACTGAGCTACCCAAGCACGACTCACGCCGCGTCCTCACAGCTTTACTTCTCCCAGTACCTCGTCTCCTACGTTCCAAACTTTACGGAAGCTCTCCTGCGAGAACTTCCCGCTAAAGGCAAAGATCCCGAGTTCGAGTCTCGGTCCGGCACACAGTTCATATCAGCGCACACTCCGCTGCAGAGTGAAAATCTCATTCTAGGTTCTGTTTAGTCAAAGGCATACGAGTGTTAAGCTGGACAAGTTTGCGAATACATAGCTTTTGGTAATACGTAGATTTTATAAAGTGGGAGGGAAAGTTGGGCTGAATTTCATATAGAAACTGTGGTGTCCGTACTGTAAGACCTTCGGTACACACACCATCAGATTATTTGACTTGTCGCTCTAACGAAGTAGGCGAGTGTCAGCAATATGTCTCGTGGTCTTATCGTGGCGTGTTTATCTTCTGCCGTTAGGTCAGACGATAGAAATGCCACTTGCACGCTTTGAGTAGCAGATTGACGGTGACCAACTTTAAACAAAACTTGATTAATTTTCACACACATTTATTAAAATAATAACAAGCATAAAAATAGCTTAACTTGGTTCTGGATGCTATTTATAATAGACAATCTGAAGTTCCTTTGGGTCTTGGTACGTTAATCTTATTCTCATATCTCTGTTATTCGACGAAGTGTCTATACATTTCTCTTCATGGCTATGTACAGGAATATGATAATCTTATTAGGCGCAGACTAAAACTTGACTATAGACTGGTACAGACTAACACAGACTGGCACAGACTAATACAGACTGACCAATCGGTGGTCTGTACACTCGTTATAATACCTCGAGCGTTCAGGTATCACTGCGCGAGTGTGATCTGCGAGGAGGAAAGGTTCTACATTAGCAGCAATCTCATTGGCTGCGTTACATATTAATACGCGGATCAGCGGAAGCAGAATTTGGTCCGTCTCTAAGACAGTGCCATCTCGTAGTGCGGAGACGGACGAGCGCTGAGCCTGCGCTGTTGTGCTTAGCGGAGCGCGCTCTAGCGGGAAAGTTGTGTACGCGCTGACTACGTGGAACTATGTACACAACAGAAACAAATTATAATGTCAATTCCGCGAATTAAACGAACTGACCTTTCTGGTGAGAAATCACGAATCCAGCGGATTAACGGCGAGGGACGGTGAGGCAGCGAACCTGGACGGGTTTTTAGGCGGTTTTCCTCATCCAACTAGGTAAATGCCGGGCTGGTACCCACTTTTCGCCTCAAGAGTTTACGCGAACACTTAAAAACGTTATCGCACTTTAACATGAGATCTCCACTAGACGCAGACAGAATTGGCTACACAAATTCCGTTCCCCATGAGTAGGGGGGAGGGGGGGGGGGGGGGGGGGGGCGCTGCCGTCACGAAGGACATCCCGTCAACTGCCGCTAACACTGCCAAAACTGAAGTAACAATGCCGATCGCGTAGTGGAGTGGAGTGGGAAACTGCAAAGAAGGCTGGAACGGAGGCAGCGCGCGAGTCCCAAACGAACCGCTGAGAGAGCGGCGGCACTGCCTAGACAAACAGTGGGAAGAGACCGCCAGCCCAGCGCCGATACCGTAAATGTCAGCTGCCGGCGCGGCGCGGCGTCACGGAATACCGTGTCTCACTTAACAACGGCGGGTAGCGCCGCCGCCAGCAGAGATTCCGAGGCGCGGGCTTCGGCGTGCCGTCAAAGCCGCCGCTAATTGGACGCGTGCCTGCGCTAATACATTAGTCATGCGCCGGGCTGTTAGCCGGAGCTGAGTAAATAGAGCTCATAGAGAGGTGGAGCGAACGCGCGGTTCGCGGGCGGGAGGAATCTCGAATCAGGCGCCGTAGTCCCGACTGCCGGACCAGTTCTGCGTTCCTCCTGTGTGTGCGCCGGACGCTGCGCGTCGGTCGTCACTAAGCAGACTGCTGCTCTCGTGTATGCGACTGAAGGATAATAGTGGCGATGAGGAAACTGCCACTGTTTATGATATGAAACACAAAACATTTATTTGTCTCAGTTGCTTTCACTTTCTCTCTCGTGTTTCGAGAACTTGCATCCTCAACTTTAGATGAATGAGCGGTTCAAATCAATATTTCTTTTGCGAGATGTAACCACTCGTCTTCTTTACGCTTCATTTCGAAAATGTTTCAGAAAAAAGCAGAAAATGGCTCCGAGCATTATGGGACTTAACATCTGAGGTCATCAGTCCCCTAGAACTTAGAACTACTTAAACCTAACTAACCTAAGGACATCACAAACAACCATGACCGAGGCACGATTCGAATCTGCGACCGTAGCAACAGCGCGGTTCCAGACTGTAGTGCCTAGAACCGCTCGGCCACTCCGGCCAGCGAAGTCATAATGAACTGAAGAGTGGTTTGCACTAGATTTGCTCTTGGTGGGATGAGTGACATCTCTCATCAAATGTAAGGTAATGGCTATAACAACGAGAAACAACCAGAACATCTGATTGCAAGATTAGCGGAGAACATCTCGTAAAATGGCCTAAGGATTAGGTCTAATACTAAGAAGCGATATGAAACGGCACAAATCCGCAGAGTCAGTGTTGGCGGAGGTGAATGGAACGACAAAATTTTCAAAACAATTCTGGGAAAGTGCAAGGTATCGGTAAAAGAAATCAAAAAGAAGGCTCTAGTGCAACCGATTTTTGATTATATTCCCAGGCTTTGAATGTCTTTTCAAGGAGGCGCGGTACTACCCGATACTTGGATTTAGTCTGCAAGCGGAACTGTAATAGAAATGTTAAGGAAATTTACAATAGGAATGTTTGGAAGAAATGCGGAGATGAGCTCACGGTAAATTTACAGAACCACCATTCCTTTAGGACTGTGCGACAATTCTGCTACCAGAATCACACATTTCGCGTATAGACATTTCTCCCTCGCTGAATACGTAAATGTAATTGCACTCAAAATCACTTAATAAACTTCCCGTATCTCACATTGCACAGTGGATTGCACCGAGTGTATGTAGACGTAGCGAGAAAGAAAAAGAAGAGGAAGATTTGGCTTTAACGTCATGTTGACGTAGAGGTCATTAGCGACGGTGAGGAAGCTCGGATTAGTGATACGAGGGGGACGGAGGGGAAGGGAGAACGAAAACTGTCGTGTCCTACCGCTATCCCACATCGCTCTGTCGTCCATCTACATGTGGAGGCAGAACTCTGTTCACCAAAACACACACACACACACACACACACACACACACACACACACACACACATCGGCGACGTAATATAAGTTACGAAGTGAGCTAAAGTCTTTCCCTGATGACAGAAATCTGCTTCCAAGTAACGATGGTAGACGCAGCTATGCGGTTTGTTGCAAATGGTTGCTTAACTCACGAAGTTTTTATGGGTGTACTTTGATGTGTGTTCTGACAGCGACTGACTGATCTCTCTCCCTCTCTTCCTCACAGCACGAGAAATGTTTCACCACGATGGAGCACCGCCTCACTGGCGGTTATTTGGTCGCCAGTTCTTGGATGAAACCTTTCTGGACAGATGGATCGGCAGAGACGGTAATGGCTACTGCGTTCACCAGACGTAACGCTCTTGACTGCTTTTTTTTTTTTTTTTTTTTTTTTGGTGGTGTTACATTAAGGGTGAATAGTTCACTTCTCCAGTTCCTGACGTGCAAACGCCACGATTACGAGGTGTTAGAGACGGTGACTCAAGAAATGCTAGCAGAGACATGGGTGCAGATAAAGTGAGTACTGCCTAGACGTTTCACTATCAGCGACCTAAGCACATGTTGAGGAAGTAAATGCATAAAGGAAGTACATGAGTTAAGTTAGTATTTGCAGGAAACCGCATGGCTACTGCTAGCATAGTTCCTTGGAAACAAATTATTGGGAACGTGGAAAGACTTTGTCCTCACCCTGTATAAGAGCAAGCAGTTGAAAAAGAATGTACAGGGAGACAGTTACTGACCTATATGAAATAAAATCGTCATAATTTCTGAGCGGTTTGCGTTAGGACCTTCGAACTGGACGGTTGGCGGCGGGTCATGACGACAATTAGTTTGCGCGTGAGGGCTTGGTTTAGAGACGAAGCCCACTTTCATTTGGATGGGGTCGTCAGTAAGCAAAACTGCCAACTTGGGGGTACTGCGAATCCGCGTTTCGCGATCGAGAAGTGTCTTCACCCTCAACAGGTGACTTTGTCGAGTGCAATGTCGTCACGGAATAATCTGTGCGATATTCCTTGATGGCTCGGTGACTACAGAACGGCACATGAAAGTTTTGGAAGATGGTTTCATCCCCATTATTCCGAGTGACCCTGATTTCGACCAGATGTGGTCCGTGCAAGACGGAACAAGACCACGTCAAAGCAGGACAGGGTTAGAGGAACTGGAGGAGAGATTTGGGGACCGCATTCTGGCTGTGGGGTACCCAGAGGCCACTGGCATAGACCTCGATAATCCGCCATATTCTCTGCATCTGAACAGATGCGACTCCTTTTTGTGTGGCTGTATTGAAGACAAGGTGTACAGCAGTAACACCAAAACCATTTCTAAGCTGATTCAGAAGGTCATAGAGAGCACTGATGTTCCGGCACTTCAGCGGGTCATGCAGAATTTCGCTACTCGTCTGCGCCACATCATCGCCAATGATGGAAGGCATATCGAACATGTCATAACCTAAATCCGAATATTTGTAGTGGCGGTGACGTCTACATATTCAGTGAAGCGTGTGCACACCACAGTTCGTAATTAATTTACGTGTTTTGTTCACATAGTTCAATAATTGTCACCCTGCACCTTCTCGAAAGGCTTCGTATTGTCAAAACAAACTAGAAATTAAGCAGTGACTGGCACGATTGGATATTTATAAAATAAAACTTCAGACATACCAACTTTCAAAAGTGAAAAATCAGGAGAATTTTAGCGCTGTACTACTGTGAATTACAACACATCCCTGACAAAGTTGCAATAATTCAGTACATGTACCTGGCACACCCATATTGTTTCGGAATTTCAGAATCTGGAAACATTTTGCGAAGCATGGGCCCAGCGTGGTCGGCACAGTCTATAGTGAAGTTATGCTCCACAATAAATGAGGTAAATAAAGCCTCGGCATTCGTCACAAAATCTACATTTTGGGGTTTACACGAGAAGTCAAGTTTCTGGTTCCGTTGTACACAGTGGACACACTCCTTGTGTTTTTAGTTGTCACATGTTTAAGAATGCCGCATTTCCCGCCATGAGCCACTGAAAAGTCACATCTACATACAGTACAAAATGCGTTAAGTTTGTCCCTTCCTCGTTTCACTTAAACATGAAAACTCTTCCTTAAATATGTTTCTGAACACTGCATCGTATTTCTTCACCATCCTGCACACCTCCATGATACGCAGCCAACTACTACAGAGTACACGAATCACGCCGCAGATCCGAGAACACAATGGTCCTACGTTGTAGACAATGGTCATGTAGCAATGATGCCAACCCTGGTGCACCGTTTCCCCCTATATTGCACTTCAAATTCCCCTAAATAATTTGTGACACTCTCGGGTAAGCGAGCGGTGGGGGGGGGGGGGGGTAAAAGGGAGTCAACAATGAAATTGTCGAGTGGAGGGGCGGGGAGGGTAGTAATCCTAAATATTTTTCATCCCTGAAACATTTATCCCTCCAATTTCCCCCGTTGTTGTTGAGGTCTTCAGTCCTGAGACTGGTTTGATGCAGCTCTCCATTCTACTCTACCCTGTGCAAGCTTCATCATCTCCCAGTACCTACTGCAACCTACATTCTTCTGAATCTGTTTAGTGTATTCGTCTCTTGGTCTCCCTCTACGATTTTTACCCTCCACGCTGCCCTCCAATGCTAAATTTGTGATCCCTTGATGCCTCATAACATGTCCTACCAACCGGCCCCTTCTTCTTGTCAAGTTGTGCCACAAACTCCTCTTCTCCCCAATTGTATTCAATATCTCCCCGTTCGTTATGTGATCCACCCACCCAATTTTCAATATTCTTCTGTAGCACCACATTTCGAAAGCTTCTATTCTCTTCTTGTCCAAACTATTTATTGTCAATGTTTCACTTCCATACATGGCTACACTCCATACAAATACTTTCAGGAACGACTTCCTGACATTTAAATCTATACTCGATGTTGACAAATTTCTCTTCTTCAGAAACGCTTTCCTTCCCATTGCCAGTCTACATTTTATATCCTCTCTACTTCGACCATAATCAGTTATGTTGCTCCCCAAATAGCAAAACTCCTTTACTACTTCAAGTGTCTCATTTCCTAATCTAATTCCCGCAGCATCAACCGACTTAATTCGACTACATTCCATTATCCTCGTTTTGCTTTTGTTGATATTCATCTTATACCCTCCTTTCAAGACACTGTCCATTCCGTTCAATTGATCTTTCAAGTCCTTTGCCGTCTCTGTCAGAATTGCAATGTCATCGGCGAACCTCGAAGTTTTTATTTCTTCTCCATGGATTTTAATACCTACTCCGAACTTTTCTTTTGTTTCCTATATTGTTTGCTCAATATACAGACTGAAAAACATCCCCCAGGCAGCTTAATTACCCCTAAATTTAGGAGGAAATCCCCCCAACTTCGTAACACTTCCTTGTAGAAAGAACAACGCTAATCATTTCGCTTGGAACGACTATCGACTACTCCTTGTCCACAATAACTTTGCGACTGCGCTGGTGCTACCAGATGTGGAGGAAATTGGCACTGGCTGAAAGATATTCATTTGCCTCCGAACGCTGCCAACGGTAAGTTCCTTACTTCCTTGTAGATGCCGGCCGAAGTGGCCGCGCGGTTCTGGCGCTGCAGTCTGGAACCGCGAGACCGCTACGGTCGCAGGTTCGAATCCTGCCTCGGGCATGGATGTTTGTGATGTCCTTAGGTTAGTTAGGTTTAACTAGTTCTAAGTTCTAGGGGACTAATGACCTCAGCAGTTGAGTCCCATAGTGCTCAGAGCCATTTGAACCATTTGAACCTCGTAGACACGAAGCGCGAGCTACGCCTACTGCCGCTCCCGTCAGCCACCGCACGAATCTACCAAGTTAACATAGACAAGTAGCAGCCATACCTTGTCATCCACCAATATATCGAAGGGGCAGGATTTTCAAATAGTAAGGAAAGTATTGAAACTGCTCTGAAAATCGGGAGATCGGTCTTCACGGTCGGGAGATCGGGCGGAAGAAGGAAAAATCTGGAGTCTCCTGCTTAAATCAGGAGAGTTGGCATGTCTGTGAAAGGAACCGACAACGCCACAACAGTGGTGGTACGTGCCCGGATTGCCGGGCTAATGGTGCGAGCTTGGGCCCGCGGTTAGACGCGCGCGCCGCGCCGTCTATTTCGGTAGCCGTCAGTCATTCGCGCAGCACAGCCCCACAGTTGCCCTTCTGCCGTGCCTCAGATAACAGAGCTCACGCCAGTGGCTGTTGCCAACACACCGACGTCTTGCAGCCTCCCTCTCTCCCTCTCCCTCTGTGTGTGTGTGTGTGTGTGTGTGTGTGTGTGTGTGTGTGTGTGTGTGTGTATCCGCCTCCTACACTTCCTCCGTCTGTCTCCTGTGTCGCGCGCGTCTCGAGTCGCGAGATATAACGTGCAAGCTTGTTGTGACACGACCGCTGCAGTCCACACACTATTTTAATGATCGCGCCTCTTATTTAATGCGGGTTCTCTCGCGGGAGAGCTGTTTTGAAAACTGCAAACCGACCCATCTCTCTCTCTGCAGTTCAGCGAGCAGTACACAGTTTTGCGAACACAAAAAATGAAAAACATAAACCGGGGAGAACTTTGTTGGCTACTTGCTCCAGAGAGACTCCGTTATTTAAACTGAAGTATGCCAGTAAAAGTCAACAACATAAATAAGAACTGAAGTTAACTCCGACGGTGGTCACCAAGTGCCGAGTGTCCGCACTAGTTCAGTTCGTTCCCTATGAAAATACCGGGTGATCAAAAAGTCAGTATAAATTTGAAAACTGAATAAATCACGGAATAATGTAGATAGAGAGGAACAAATTGACACACATGATTAGAATGACATGGGGTTTTATTCGAACCGAAAACATACAAATGTTCAAAAAATGTCCGACAGATCGCGCTTCATCTGATCAGAATACCAATGATTAGTATAACAAAGTAAGACAAACCAAAGATGTTGTTCTTTACAGCAAATGCTCAATACGTCCACCATCATTACTCAACAATAGCAGTAGTCGAGGAATAATGTTGTGAACAGCACTGTAAAGCATGTCCGCAGTTATGGTGAGGCATCGGCGTCGGATGTTGTCTTTCAGCATCCCTAGAGATGTCGGTCGATCACGATACACTTCCGACTTCACGTAACCCCAAAGCCAATAATCGCACGGACCTGGGAGGCCAAGCATGACGAAAGTGGCGGCTGAGCACACGATCATCACCAAACGACGCGCGCAAGAGATCTTTCACGCGTCCCATAATACAGCTTCACTAAAAGCGCCTTTTCAGGTAAAGTCAACATACTGCGATTGCTGGCGCATCTGATTCTCTCTCATTACAGCTCCTTTTATACACGACTGTCAAGCGCAGTCACTGACGTTTTGCTGTCCAGCGCCATCTGTCGGACATTTTGTGAACTTTGTTGTTTTTTTTTGTTCTGATAAAACCCCATGTCATTCCAAGCATGTGTGTCAGTTTTTACCTCTCTATCTACGTTATTCCGTGGTTTATTAAGTTTTCAAATTTATACTGACTTTTTTATCACCCGGTATTTCATAAGCTCGGCATCTGCTACCTTAGAGTATTTCTTGCCTTACATCCCATCACTGCGGATGGACGATACTTTGTATATTTTTGGCGTGTAGCGAATTACACACGAAACACGACCTATGTTATTACATCTTTTAACGACTGCCGAGAAACCACGAATAGTTGAAGCACAACACTCCTTTTTTATTCCGTTGGGTCGCCGTAAAGAAAAATTTGCCGTTCCGCATTTTACAGTACCGATCGTAAAACAAGTACTTGGCGGGGTTACTCGTGCCAACGGGAGCGCGCCCCTACTCTTACTACTTAACTCCGTGAGCCGATCTCGCAGACTAAATGCCAAGGCGCCTTTCCTGCAGGCGCCAAACATTCGCCTCACTTCCTACCTGACGGGACAGCCACTTGTCACCTCCAGAGATAGGAGAGGGTAAGACTCGATACATTGCAGCTGTATCGATTTTCCGTTCCTCACACGTGTCACCGCGGTACTAATATTGGTGCGAAGTGCCCTCCGCCACTCACTGTAAGTGACTTGTGAAGCATATACAGGGTGACAATTAATGAACTATATGAAAGAGATGTAGATTAGTTACAAACTACGGCGTGCACAAACTTCATTCAACATGTAAATGTGACTACAGATATTCTGATTTACGTTATGACATGTTCGATATGCCTGCCATCATTTGCGATGACTTGGCGCAGACGAATAGCGAAATTCTGTATGACCCGCTGAAGTGTCGGAACATCGATGTTTTTGGACGACCTTCTGAATGGCTGCTTTCAGCTCAGCAATGGTTTTTACTGTAACACAGCCTCACAAAAAGGAGTCGCATGTGTTCAGATCCTGACAATACGGCAGCCAGTCGAGGCGCATGCCAGTGGCCTTTGGGTACCCCAAAGCTAGAATGCGGTCCCTAAAGTGCTCGTCCAGGACATCAAACACACTACTGCTTCGATTTGGTCGAGCTCCGTCTTGCACGAACCACATCGTGTCTAAATCAGGGTCCCTTTGGGTAACTGGGATGAAATCATCTTCGAAAACCTTCACGTACCGTTCGGCACTCACCGTACCTTCAAGAAATATCGCACCGATTATTCCGTCACTGGACACTGTACACCACAGAGTCACCTGTTGAGCGTGAAGAGACTTCTCGATCGCGAAATGCTGATTCTCAGTCCCTCAAATGCGCCAGTTTTTGTTACTGACGGACCCATCCAAATGAAGGTGGGCTTCGTCGCTAAACCAAGCCATACTATCTCCCATCATGCCCCGAGGCCAGCCGTGCAGTTTAACATCCTAACGCAAACCGTTCAGACGATTTTATTTCATATAGTTCAATAATTCTCTCCCTGTATGTAAATGTACAACTCTTGTGGGACGAAAGCTGTGATAATCAGCGTTAACTAGTTTACGTTCTGTGCGGTTCTAACGTCTGATTTCCTTCCAGTGAACAAGAGTTTTCCTCACAGAGTCTCAACTTATGACAGCTGCATATCTTTCCTTGAAGGGCAGAGCACATGGTTGCAGAAGACGTCCGAAGCAAGGTCGTATCAAGCGTGGTAGGAGCGAGC
Source organism: Schistocerca serialis cubense (assembly GCF_023864345.2). Classification (NCBI taxonomy): domain Eukaryota; kingdom Metazoa; phylum Arthropoda; class Insecta; order Orthoptera; family Acrididae; genus Schistocerca; species Schistocerca serialis. The sequence continues at coordinate 360,554,070 of NC_064645.1, read as the reverse complement.
TGGGCCACTTTTAAAAGCTTTACGCTGTAATTGCAGCCGTGTGCGACTCAGCGCTGATGTAGTCAACAACTCTTTGCCTATGCAGCGACGATGATCGACTACACACTCCAGAGCGTATGGTTCATAATACACTGATGTGACAAAAGTCATGGGATAGCGCGATATGCAGTTGTACATATGACCGTAATATCGCGCACACAATATATGATGAAGGTGCAGTGCATTGGCGGACTGTCGTTTGTACTGAACTGATACACGTCGACAGGTTTGCGACCTGATTATGACCGCACGACGGGCATTGACATACTTCGAACGCGGAATGCTAGTTGCAGCTCGACGCATAGGCCATTCCATTTCGGAAATCGTTAGGGAATTCAGTATTCCGAGCTCCACAGTATGAAGAGTGTGCCGATAACTTCAAATTTCAGGCATTACCCCTAACCACGGCAACGACCGAGAGCAGCGGCGTTTGCGTAGTTGTCGGTGCTAACAGACAAGTAACACTGCGTGAATTACCGCAGAAATCAACGTGGGTCGTACGACGAACTTATCCGTTAGGACAGTGTGGCGAAATTTGACGTTAATGTGCAACAGCAGAGGACGGGAGAAGACGATATCTCCTGCAGCTCCTCACTTGGGTTCGTCACCATATCGATTCGACCTTAGATGACTGGAAAACCATGCTCTGGTCATGGGAGTCCCGATCTCAGTTGGTAAGAGCTGATGGCAGAGTCCGAGTGTTGCACAGAACGTACGAAGCCATAGACCCTGGTTGCCAACGAGGCATTGTGCGACATGCTGGTGTCTGCATAATTGTGTGGGCTGTGTTTACATGGAATCGATGTCCTCTGGTCCAACTGTACCGATCATTGACTGGAAATGATTATATTTGACTACGTTTAGACCGTTTGCAGCCATTCTTGGGCTTCATGTTCCCAAGCAACGATGGAATTTTTACGGATGGTCAATGAGCCCTGCCATCGGGCCACAGCTGTTCGCGAAGAAGACTCGTACAGAGGCAACACGGCGTACTCTTTCTGCGAAGGTCCTTTAACTACGCAGGGCAGTGGAGATCCGACACAGAATCAGGGGGTATCCCACGACATTTGTCTCCTCAGAATACAATACTATATTTATCGGTTGCTTTGGTGGTAAGTGTTGCTACTGGACTTCTCACTTCCCTAAAAGAAAACTCATGAAATATGCACTACAGCGGACACAGAAGGAATTCAGAGGTACCACCCGTGCTGGGATATGCCAGGACTAAAATAGCAGAGGCGAAAACTGTGAAAGAGACGCGCACATAACGCAATAGAGAGTCTGCGGAAAAAAGTCGACTTCGTTCGCACGAGATGCTTTCGGCAAAATTCACAGAACTGGTATTTGAGGAAGCTTGTACGAAAATTCCGCTGCCACCGTTGTGTATCTTGCACAGGAGTTCTGAGGAGGTGGAGGAGGAGAGGTACTAGGGTGCCTGAAGAGACATACAGACTTTTCTTCTTCTTCTGCTTAAAAAAGCACCACACCTTGAAGAAATATAGGGCCAAAGTGACGAAATACGTGAAATAAAAGACAAAACATGGCATGTTCAGTGTTATAATTTATATGTAAATTTTTTTACTGTTTATAGTTAGCATTGGCATATTATCACTATATGTAACAGAGGCTAATTTCAGAGGAAATATCGCGAGTGCAATGGCAGTACAGGGTGAAAAAAATCGACTGGAAAGGATGCCAATACATAGTAGTCTCACTTTCTCTACGGAAATGCTATTTTCCAGACGCGAGTGAGGCTGCAAAGAACCTTTCTTCAAGAAAGCCACGTTAATCTGAAGCCACAGTAACAGGAAACCATAAATCCCGATAGTTATAACGACAAAACAAAGAAAGGTCCTGGCACTTTAAAGCGTGGAAAATTCTAGGCATTAGCAGGTTACGTAACGGCGCTCATGTAGCGATTAGTCTGTAGGAGTCTCGTCTTACACTTACGGCAGCGATTGTCTTTCATCAATGCGTAACACCCGCAGCTCTGTTCTTGGCCAACCACACGTCAGCGAACAGTTATTATGGTGGTGTTTCACGTTTCTAGTTCGCCAGACTGGAATCGCTCTTAGGCGATTTCTTAGTTTGCTTTGCGTGGAGCGTAGCGCTATACTTGCAAGACGAAAAAAAGAATGCATGGGTCAATCCGAGCACAGGAAGGCCATCAGTGTAACTTACTCGATATAAAGGCCAACACTAGAATAACAGCATTCTTCCCGGATAGATTTCAGTAGCACGCGCTATTTCAATGTCAAGTCGTTACATTCGATAAAACCGAAAGGCAGTTTAAGAGTGTGACTAGGTTACACTAACAGATTCAAGAGAGGTTCTACAGTGGAAGGAGAGGTAAGAACAGTATTTACAGCCGTTTACCTTGACGTTATGACACACAGGTCATGCAAACGTCATTGTCGCCAACAACGTTATTTATTATTATTTTTCTTTCATGTGGACGCACAGTCATAAAATTTACGTAAAAAGAAAACCGCCATTTGACTATATGATATGCTTCATTATAGGAACTATATTTCAACCTTAGGCCATTTTCAAGTGTTACAACTGACATAAATGAATACACAACAAAAACACACAATAAACGTACAACAAGCAGAAAATCAATGAATAGATTGCATGATATCTTATCTTCCTTTCATGACAAAGATCACCTAAGTTGCGTGGAATACAAGTAATCTTTAAAATATGTATCTTCGGTTATATAAACCTGATGTTTCGTAAGTAAAAGTCAGACCATTTTTGTGATATGTTAATTGGCTGCCGAGTTGCATGACTTATTAACAGGACAGGGCTGTGAAATAAAACGGATGGGCAGATCACAAGTTTACACTTAGTTTCGCTGTGTCTAAGCAGCAGCCAACACAAACTTAAGTAAAACGATCGTCAAAGATAGTCGCAGAAACATTACAGTCTGCTCTGTATGATCTTTGGAAAGTGAACTAGATAGTGCAACTGTTTCTTTAGCAAGCTGCTGGCATTATCTTATCAATAGATACAAGATGCAAGTGTTTACATTATATGTGCGTGGAGAACCATCGTATCAATTATATTTTTGCCCTACTTTACTGCTACTTGTATTCATTTACTCCAGTTGTAACAATTGAAAATGACCTAAATGTGTGTGTGACTGGAGAACATTTCTGGTCTATACTTTCTTACTATTTTGAATTGTCATTAACTCCTAACCAATGTGAAGATCGGTTCAGACACGCGTTTCGTGATGGTGTGCCGTCTAAGGCAGCAATTTATAGCTGGTACAGCGAATTGAAAAAGGGACATTCGTTTTTTCTTAGCGATGAATTTCATGAAAGACGACCAAGGACTGCTACTAGTGGCGAAACATTACCGGTGTCCGGGCAGTGCTTGAAGGAGACTGACGGACATCTTACGAATTTATTCGGGCGACACTGGACACTGGTATGAGTCAAATCCAAAATATTTTACAACAGCAGCTAGATGTGAGAAAAATTTTTTGTCGATGGAATCCACGTAAAGTAGCTCCCGACTAGAAAACAAGATCGCTTTGATTGGTGCAGAAAAGTTCCATAGCCACACTGCAAACTTCGTTTCGACCATGGTTACTTGTGATGAGTCTTGGGTTTATTGTTATGCTCCTGAAAAGGAAAGTCAACAGGTTCTATGAGACTCTGGAGCAGAAGCTAAGCCTAGGAAATTCCGACGAATTCGCATTGCTTGTAAGAGGATGGATTTTCTTCCATTGTAAAGCAAATCACATCACTGCTGTTGTATTACAACGCAGATGTACAATTACTGCCGATTGGTATACAGATGTCTGTTCACAGCAAATTTTTGAAGTAGTTCGTGAAGAACGGCGAAAAGGAAAAATAATTTTGTATCAGGACAACGCATCGTCGCATACAGAAAAACTAGTAACTGAGTATCTGCATGCCGTAAGAATCTGCACCAACGACGACCCCCCCCCCCCACCCCCCCATACAGCGCTGACCTAGTACCTTGTCATTTATTTTTCTTTCTCCTCATTTTCTTGTGCCCTTGTCCCGCATCTGCACAGAATCGGCATGGTTAATTTTAAGCCATTTTGTCCACGACATACATCTGTGAGGCTGGTTTGTTTTCCTTTTTAGACAACAGTTCCGTCTTCCTGATTGATTGGTTGCAGTTTATTTTCCTGTCTCGCAGCTACTCTAACATGGTAATCCTGAAATATTACGCATTCTACAATCACAGAATTGCGTGGAATATAGGAACCACCATATCTGCAAACCCCCCCTCCCTTTTCGTCGATATCCAGTAGTTTCGAAAGCTTGAAGAAATTCCCAAGTTTGTGGAAACATTTGTTGTGTGAAACTTCCTGGTAAATTAAAACTCTATGCCAGACCGGATTCCCAAGTTCGTGCCCCGGTCTGGCACACAGTTTTAATTTGTCAGGAAGCTTCAAATCGGCGCGCATCCGCCGTACCTTGAAACTTCGTTCTAGTTTCTTTCATCTTGCTGCAAATACTTGCCGAATTTGCCACTTTGTGGAAGTTTTTCCTCAAACTCTCAGACGTTGTGTGCGCTCAGTACAGATTCGAAAATGAGAATGGCGCAAAGACAAATAGGCCCAAACAAATGTACCACTGGAGCCCTCAAACACATAATTGGCACCACCAGTCAAGGAAGTGCGAAATGAGTTTACCAGTCAATTTGTTTCGCCAGAAGAGGAAGGAGAATGGCACTATAGACGTCTTTAAATTTTAGTTAATTTTATTAATATTACCGTAAACATAAATACTTTGCATTTATGGTAACACTAGTAAATACTGCTTGCAAAAATCGGGGAGTATTTAAATGACAGTTGCCCCAATTAACATTAACAAAATGAGGCCCAGCTGCAGCGCAGAAAGAAGTAAGGCGAGAACAATATAATACCTTTTAAATAAACACAGCCCTGGGTAAGTGGCTAGACAGCATTAACAAGGCTAGCGGCGACCCGGCAAGAAAAATAAAAATTCACCTATAATGAGGAAGCGGTTGGCTGAAGCCATACTGTGTGACGTAGAAGAGACACGGTGGGGAGAGTCACGTCATATAAAAGCATTTTTGAGAACTAAGTTAACAGAGCTCTCATCTCGCCGCGGGCCACACCTGTGTGTGGAAAAACAGCGAAGACGTTCAGACCTTCACTTCTGCGAAGTGTGGGCGGTTTGCTTCACGTATCGTGGCGACAGATGTAAAGCGGTATTTCATATTCCTGCAGGAATTTTTGCGGGCAGAGTATTGTGCATGTCGCACCACCTCTTAGCGAGTGTGCAATAGCCATTATTTCGACCAGGGAACATTTAATGTTCTACGGAATGCATGAAAGTTGAGACTGAGTGATTCAAGGCCAGAGTAGGGAATTAGCGTTTCAGATCGAGCACGGAGACAATGCTCCCGCACTTCCTGATTCGTAATGTACCAACGTGCATTAGGCGACATTAAATGTTGAGTCGAGAGTTTGCTCACTCCAACCTGCGTACGCTTTGAATATAGCATTTCAAGAGTTGAATAGCAACATACCCTCCATTGAGTATATGAGAGAGTGATTAGTTTAAAAGATAAAATTTCATTCTCCACTAACTTAGTCCATTGAACAGCTACTACAACGTAGATGTAAATTTCACTGAAGAAGATTTAATTGTTTTGCTAGTTATATCATTCTCACGTATAGAGATAAAGATTTAATAATCACATATTCAATGTCTAAATGTTGATTATTTTGTTGAGAGTTGAAAATAATTGAAGTTGCTTGTTACGTATCTTCCGAACCCTGAAAGCAGTGATAAATGTAGAATGGAAAAGGGGGAGGTTGTGTAGTCATTTTAGAAAAAAATCCCGAACACTCATTTTATTTGTGCATTCTTGTTATGTTACAGCAGAATATCTTATTAATTTGAGAATATCTTATTAATTTGAGAAGATCAGCACGTAACATTAGCGGTATTATATGGCCAAAATTAATAGCTAAGTAAAATGTCTGTGTACCACCCTGGGCTTGAGAAGACGTTAAGATACGTTATCCACTCGTGCACGATCACAAAATAGCTTTACCCACCAGCACTTTACATAAAATAACTTCACGTTGCACAGTCTCTGTGAGACACCGCGCCGCATTTTTGTTTCTTTTTATCGAATATTTGATATCATAGTAGACAAGAGCTGTTCGAAGTTTGCACACGACATCCTCAAAGCTTTTAATCTTAGTAATATCAGTGTGTACGCCTGTAACATTGTTTCTATTTTTTATGTTTCGTCACGATTTTTATTCATTAATAATAATACAACAGCACTGAAGACAGTTTTTTTTTTTTTTTTTTTTTTTTTTTTTTTAAAAGAACTACTGCACTTCTGCAACAAGTACTTGCAAAAAGTTCCCAAAATAAACTTGCTGTAGTGACTTTAACAGGTAAAGTTGAGTAAGATTTTGTTCTAATGTAAACATGTCAGCAAGTGCTCATAAGAGTTATTTGCTTGTAAACAAGAGCCTTTCTTAATACTTTGCGTCTAGGGGCAGCTCTACGTTGGCACCGCTCGGAGACAAATTATCTTTCAACTGGTGCCGATTTTCTCCGCTGCTGGCAACACTAGTGCAATCGTCAAGTTACCGTGACCAAACAGTAATTAAATATAATTTATTCGCCTGCCAACCTTCTACACTGCAGTCTCTTGGAGAAGGAGCTTTAGAGTGTGGTTTCACTCTATACACCATGCTCAGTTGAGAGAAGCGGTGCTGTCACGGCATCCTGTCAGCTGTACAGAAGTCTTTGCGAATGAGGTTGGCTGAAGTGGGACGCTGGAGAGCAGGCAGGCAAGCAGACACCATAAGCGGGGGTTCCAGCGGCAGCGGTTGGAAATAGCCGCGGCGCTCGCAGGCTGGCCACATGTGCCGCTATATATAACCCTTCCACAATCTGTTTGTTCGGCCGCCTGCAGCCGCTCCGGCTCTGCTCTGGAGAGGCGAGGCGAGGCGAGCCGCACGCCATCCGCATCCGTTCCGGGGAGGCTGGGGGCCGCCGTCCACCCGCCACCGACCCCGGCCGGCCGGATCCCGTGTACCGGCGTTCCTCCATCCACTCGCTGGCGGGGAACGCTTCGTGCACACAGCTGAGGTCACATACGGTTTTGCCTATTAAGGCGTCCCACCAGACTATCAGTAAAAGCGTCCTAACTCACAGACTTTGCCAGGCATCCTCCCCACCTGCCGACATGACTAATTTTTCTTAATCCTGATTGCTGCTTAGCGTGTTAATTCGTCTAATGAAATTAATGACTTTACAACCTATATTAATAATAAGTTTCCTTTAATTTACGTCTATGGTCACAAAGTTTGTGACCATAGACGTAAGTTAAAGGAAACTTATTACGTATACGGGTCACTGTTTTTTTTCGCGACAATGTCGCAGTTTGTGAAACTATATTAATAAAGTGCTAAAACATCATTCGATCCCGGTTGCAGGTTGCCTTTTGCGACAACACAAGGTTGACTTGCAGCGGTCTCTACGCGATATTTTCAGAAATTTTATAAATTATGTAACTCAGTACATATCTCGAAATATCTCTTCTTATCTTACCGATTATTAATGCAAAGTAGTTTCAAGCCCAATTATTCCTTGGAGCGTCCATTTACTCCATGGAATAGCTTCTCTGCTATCTATGTTTTCTCTTATGAAAAGAATGAAGGACTTCTTGCCGATTAGTCGTGAAAGGAGGAGGATGTATATGCATCTATTGTTGAGCTAGTCGCCATCTTGATGAGATTCTGTATGAGAAGGAATTTAATACATGAACCAAACTAAAGTAAGTGTGTTCGCGTATTATTTAACTGATTATTATTGATAGTGTCTGCTTACTACGCTGTGTTGCACGGGATCAGTGGGGAACGTCTGATTTACACTGGACGAACCTGCCGTTTTGTATGCTCAAGATATCCAGTTACTTCAAATAAATAGGCTAACACGGCCTTACCAGCAGATCTCCGATCTTCCCCATGTGATCACCGAAAGTTAATAATTATTACAAATGTTTCCAGGAGATCGACTGACAATTTTCGTCGCACCGAGACTTCGAAATTGCTTCACTGCCTTATGGAATTTAAGTTAAGCTCAATTTAATCAGGATAGAACAGTATTGAACTGTGTGAATGTGATAAGCCTGCTTTGTGAATGAAAATTCCCTTAACATACGCATGTTTTTACTATCCTGATCAGTGAAGCTAAATCAGGCCGGTGTGAGAGAGGTTTTTAAATTTTAGATCACACATAAAACAAATATTAAAGACTCACTCTTAGAAATCGTTGATACCGGATGCTTGCAAAATGTATTGTCCAATACCACTTTTGGTCGAATTCTCGTGATCTTCAATTTGTACCCAGTAACTCAGTTTTTCATTACTTTCGTCCTTGTTTCCCATTTCAGTGCCCGTTCTATAAATCATAGAAACATTTTAGTACGATTTACACAGGGTTATTTGTTAACCGTGATAGCGTTACGGAAATGTTTAGCAAACTCAAGTGGCAGACTCTGCAAGAGAGGCGCTCTCCATCGCGGTGTAGCCCGCTCGCCAGGTTTCGAGAGGGTGCTTTTCTGGATGAGGTATCGAATATATTGCTTCCCCCTACTTATACCTCCCGAGGAGATCACGAATGTAAAATTAGAGAGATTCAAGCGCGCACGGAGGCTTTCAGACAGTCGTTCTTCCTGCGAACCACACGCGACTGGAACAGAAAAGGGAGGTAATGACAGTGGCACGTACAGTGCCCTCCGCCACACACCGTTGGGTGGCTTGCGGAGTATAAATGTAGACGTAGAAAAAAAAGATTGACTAGAGAAACGTAATCGTCCTTGTATATACCACGATCAATTTCGATAAAAATGATGTTGCATAAAGTAAAAGTACGATTCAATGTAACTATTACATGAAATCACAGTTGCATCGAGGCTGTCAAAAACGTCGATAATATTCGTTTTTATGACTTGTGAACTCTTCAGATTTGTTATTCGCATTTTTACAGCATGCAGTTGGTTGGAAACTGGTTTTGAAAAGAACAGTATGTCGGTTATTTTACTCCGAAAATCTTGATTATGTTATTACACTACGATCGAGAGCCAATTTAGCGCTCGCCAATTCGATCGCGTAAACATATGGTTTGCAAATTTTTTGTTTTTCTTTCATGTATTTTTATGGTTCACAAACTGCAACATGTTTTAAACTTTTCTCATTAAGACCATAGAACCACGGTCATTTGCGAATGCACTTATTTCCAAAAAAGGATTTTGGTACCTGGAGGAGGTGGTTTTCGTTGATCCTGCCTTTGCAGTTCATGTGGTAATATTTGCACAGAAACTTTCACCCCATATTTATGTACGTCAAATACCAGTATTCATAGACTTAGTTTCACACATGTTTTAATGTAAAGAAATATTTTAATAAAAAATTCCATCCCATATTTTACCACGCTATAGGTTAAATTGTAAAAAAAATCACGAATTTTTAGTCCCCAATGGAGAATTCGTAGACAAATTTTCGCGGATGCAGCTTCAATAACGATTTAGTAGAGCTTTAATACTGATTTGTTTTCAAGAAAATTTCACTCACTAACTGACCCCCTTAGTGGTTTAATTTTCGAAAAAGCTGAAGCACGTATTTTTATTTCTAACTAAAATACCCAATAGCAATTTTCGTAATTTTAGCTCGATATAAATGACAGAATAGCATCAGGAACAAGGTGTCTGTACTCTCTAAGCAGCCCACTCAAAAGTGAGCTACTCTCAGGATCAAGGTGTTTGCACTCTCTAAGCAGCCCATGAAAAAGTGAAGCTTTGTCTGTCACCACTAAGATGAAGATTTGTAACACCGTCATCTGTCCAGAAGTGCTGCATGGTTCGGAAAGCTGGATGCTTGCCAAGAAAGAAAGAGAAAAAGTAAATGTTCTCGGAAAAAAAAAAAAATGATGAGAGAAATCCTGGGACCTGTGTTGGAGAATGACATGTGGGGAGTTCGAAAGAACACAAATTTATCAGTTAACGAACCAACCCCCTATTGTCCACAAATTAAAATGTAGGAGACTGCAACGCACTGGGCAAGTGGCTGGAATGGAAACCAACAGAATTACTAGGAAAGCATTTGATGGCCTTCTCCAAGCAACAAGACCACTGGGCTGATCTCGCATATGGTGGAAAGGTGATAGAGAAGGACGTCGCTGCATTAGGAATCCCGGTAGGGTGGAGAGAGAGAGCGAGAGGTGGAGCAAGGTGGGATCAGATCGTTGACGTAGTGCGTGGTCTGCAGGGCCTGTGATCGCTGAATAAAAAAAAAGAAAAGAAAAAAGAAGGAAAGAGAGAGAAGAAGAAGCAGCTTCAAAATTGTCTTATTAGCCACGTAAGTTCAAAAAACCTTTCATCCTCTACTTCACCCCTTTTAGGGGAGGAATTTTGAACAATCCCTTCCTAAACGATGCCTGCGGTAAATAAGGTAAACACTATCCTCAAATTTCGAGTTTCTGTTCTTAGCGGCTTGGACTGGCCGATGATGAGTGAATCAGTCCATTTCATTTCATACATAGAGAATGTATTTAGAAGTGATGTCACACATCAGTAACGTTGAAACGAGGAGTTCGTAATAAATCGTCCATCTTAAAATGGTATTAGTGTACTCAGTCATTTACAGACGAAGATCCAGAGCGATATTATTGCTATTATCATTCACGTTGCAAAATAATGATGATTCAGTGAAATTCACGTTGTATCCATTGTGTGTGCGTGCTTGTCTGAAGGCTATCAGGGGCAGCAAAAATTTGGTTTCTAATTTTTCCATGTAACTACTGACTGAATTTAAAATGCTGTCACATTCCGCTCATTAAGAGATACTATCTTACGTGAAAAGTTTAACACAATAACTCAAGTATCACAAGTGGAAAAGGTGTACGTATCGAGGCAGCGGCAACTCCGGGCGCAAATTACCCAGACTATTTTTATCCAATATTTGAGCATGAGAGCACTTAATGACTGCCAACAAACTTTATACATCGTTTCCAACCCGTTCGAAACTTTTTCTCACACCTCCACGAAACAATGAAAGTAAGAAAAAAGGTTTATTGCTTACAACACTTTCACTATTCATTAGTAGAAATTCAGCCTCAAGCATGGCGTTTTATCAGTGATACCCACCCGCAATTCCTTAAATAATCTAACTCCCATAAATAAAAACAGCTTCAGACTAGCACACTGGAAGTGTATGGAAGTATTAGTGACAAACTGCACATTTCGACGCTAAATAAATCTCTCCGTTTCCACATTACGACAACGACGGCACAAACTGGCATAGCCTATCAGAATGACTTTTCCGCTAGATTTATGCTTTGATATAATCTGGACGCGAACTGTGGCAAGGCGCTTCAGATCGCGCGGCGCCGAAACATGGAACCTGTATGTTCCGGACGGAGGTAGCTCGTATGTTAAGTGTTACTCGGCACACTTAAATCCATAAATTTTTCAAGTCGGTGTAACACCCACAAATTTGTTGCAAGAAACTTCTACTGTACACAGTCGTTTATTTCATACGACCAGCTGAGTTAGGCGATGTGCCCTACTGTACTGAAATCCTTACACATGATCTCGTAATTTTACACTGTTACACTGTTTGGATGCACGCAGGGTACATCGGTCGTGTAAGTAAGAAGGGGGGGGGGGGTTCAAAAATAAAGTTGCACATTATTACGCTAGGTCAAGTGAATTTTATTGAATACTGCACTACACTTCAAAGTGACACGGATACCTGACAATATTTTTCAAGTCACCAAGTCTCTGTAACCAACTGTCCGAATGTTCCACCAATCGTTCAGTTCCACGCTATGTTAACGTCCTCATCGTTGAAGAATAATCTTCTCCCCTCCCGCTACGAACCCCCCCCCCCCTCCCCCCGATTTTTCCTCCGCAATTATCTGGACATTGTTCTCTGTGGTCGATGGCCTTCCTTCCCTATCAGCATCATCGACGTCTGTGCGGCCTCTGACAAAGTGTTGACACCAATTCACAACGGCTTGATCCGACAATGCTTTTGGTGGACACCGTCACAATTCGACTGTGAATCTTTGTGCAGTTTAGACTTCCGCCCACAAGAATGGTAGCCTCCCGCGTACTTCACTTCGCAGTACGTGTACAGTTGCGGCGGCGCCTCGCGCCCGCTCTGTGGGTCACTTGTTACCGCAGCAGAACCGTCTGCACAGAACCCAAAACACGTAGCCTCTTGTGACAGTGTGTCACGCTTGTTGTGCAATGCGCTAAGCGTGGGACTACATACATAACTCAGTTTTTTCAAATCCACTCCTATACAATTGCTGTGACTGTAGAGAGCCAAAACAACATGTAGAGGGCTATGTTCAATGCGATGTACCACCAGTTCCTCTATTAAGTACGTGTTAGTGGTAGTGTTGTTTAAGTTTTTGACGGGTATGGAACGTTGTTCTCGTTCGAGTGTACTTATGACAGCAGTTATGGTTTCGTTCATTCATCTCAGCGCCCTTCCAATGTCTTTTTCTTCGCCTATTCTTTTACCGTTCCTCAGTTCCCTCGCTGACAGAAAAATGTACTTCGGCTGGTACAGCTTAGTCACCCCACTTATGCACCACCACCCACTGTACTCAGTACGACGAAATGCAGCCGCGACATAGGCATTCATTACACTGAAGGTAGCCGATGGATGTTTTGAACACAGCAGTGCTGTTCTAGACATGATCCTGTTGGAGGTAGCATCTCTTACCTTCTTCCAACCTTTGAAGTACCTTATCCAGTCATTTACGGAGGGGCCTAGAGTTTAACACAAGCAAACGAATCGTTCCCAGGTGTGAAAGAGGAGCGACAGCAGGAAGGACCCTTTAAGACTTCGTGACCATTTGGATTTGTGCTCAGGCAGCTATTAAAACACTGAAATAATAAAAAAAACAGTAACAGCAGAAGCATTACAGTTATGCAGAACGTTGACTGTTTGAGATGTGACGTAGATTAACGAAGGCATCTGTAGATAAAACGGTGAGTCGCGTGACACGGTATAGGAACTCTGAAGCAGCAAACGAGGTGCATCAACTGATGCATCTACTGAGAATACTGAGCCTTGTTGATACAGGCCTAGGGGGCAATGAAATCACAGACCAAGTGGCGTAAGAGCTCTCCATCGAAATACCCACACAGTACACCGATTTTCTGAACACTTGCCAACAAAGTAAAAAGGGAATGTACAATTTTAGTGAACTGAGAGTAACATAAAAGGCTCACGATATTGGGTGATAATGCAACAGTTTTCTTGTCACCGTTGGTTTCTCAATACAGAGTTCGCAAGGAAAGAAATTAATACTAACAGATTAATAGCCTTCGAATTTGTCAGCGTCGCTAGTTATCTTTATCTACCGGACATAAATTGATTTCACTGTGTTACTCATACACTCTTTGTCAACCAACGGCTTTTATCTACAAGATACTACCAGATTGTGATCGCATTTGCGAATTCCATAAAACAATGCCTTCAGTTCAGAAGTGGAATCTCTTAGCGTTACAAAAATGTCTTAACTCTTTCCTGACACTGCCACAGCAGGAGTTCGAAAGCTAACAAGACTCGGAATGAAGAGACTGACGGAGTCTTCTGTGCGTAGGCCTTGACGTCCAGACGTATACGTATCCGCAGATCGGATGACACCCCGAGGCTACGAATAATATTTTGCAGAAAGTGGGTGACGGCAGGATGCACTTTGAACTAGAGCGGGCAGCGCTGACGCACAGTCCGAGGAAATGCGACCTTAACGGGTGGGTACGGAATACAGCACTGTGCGTGCCGTATCCACACGAGGTCCCACGTGCGTCCGATAGCCGCTTCATGTAGCCCGAGCTACGCCACATGGCAGCTTCCGCGACTCTCACCGCATAACCACGCCTCAAGCACACGGGTAAAATACTAGACGTACTATCTACGCCTTGTGTATCAGAATGACGTATTTCCAGCCAATAGCTTTACACAAGCAACTTTCGCATTTTTCAGCCCACTCTATCCCCAGCAATAAAACAACACACACACACACACACACACACACACACACACACACACACACAACGAGGAGGGGAGGGAGAAGGGGGGGGGGGAGAGAGAGAGAGAGAGAGAGAGAGAGAGAGAGAGAGAGAGAGAGAGAGAGAGAGAGACTGACTTTCCAAAACTTTTCCACTGTTGGCTTTTCGAAGTCATGAAACATCTGGCTTAAATAAGGGTCACTAGATTTTAAGACACATTTGGCCATTCGGATCGAAATTAACTACAGGATACAAGGTGTGTCGTACAGGAAATTAGATGTCGGCACTGAGTGATTTCTACACCTGCATCCCTATTATGCAAACTACTGAAGTGTGTGGCAGATGGTAATTCGCGGTCCGTACGGGAGCAATAGTTAAGAGGCGTAAGCCTGTTCCTAGATTCATCATTTAATACTATTTCTTGAAATTTCTGAAGTAAGCTTTCACGGGATAACTGGTGCCGATCTTTAAACGTTTGGCTTTTTTTGTGTCTCCCGTGGGTCATACAGAAGTCTGACTATTCGTGGTGCCCTTCTCTGTTCAAGCCCAACATCCCGTTTTAGCCGTGTCTGGTATGGAATGTGTCGCAGGAGTGTTACATAAAAGATTTCCCACGTAAACTGACTGCATATTCCCAGTATCCTACAAATGAAGCGAAGTGTGCCACACACATTACCTACGACACAGCCGTTATGATAATTTCATTTTATGTTGTTGTTGTTGTTGTTGTTGTTGTCTCTCCATGCTACTCTATCCCGTGCAAGCTGCTTCATCTCCCAGTACCTACTGCAACCTACATCCTTCTTAATCTGCTTAGTGTATTCATCTCTTGGTCTCCCTCTACGATTTTTACCCTCCACGCTGCCCTCCAATACTAAATTGGTGATCCCTTGATGCCTCAGAACATGTCCTACCAACCGATCCCTTCTTCTAGTCAAGTTAGTGCCACAAACTTCTCTTCTCCCCGATTCTATTCGAAACCACCTCAATTAGTTATGTGATCTACCCATCTAATCTTCAAAATTCTTCTGTAGCACCACATTCCGAAAGCTTCTATTCTCCTCTTGTCCAAACTATTTATCGCCCATGTTTCACTTCCATACATGGCTACACTCCATACAAATACTTTCAGAAACGACTTCCTGACACTTAAATCTGAACTCGATGTTAACAAATTTCTCTTCTTCAGAAACGCTGTCCTTGCCATTGCCAGTCTACATTTTATATCCTCTCTACTTCGACCATAATCAGTTATTTTGCTCCCCAAATAGCAAAACTCCTTTACTACTTTAAGTGTCTCATTTCCTAACCTAATTCCCTCAGCATCACCAGACTTAATTCGGCTACATTCCATTATCATTGTTTTTCTTTTGTTGATGTTCATTGGTTTGTTGAGTTCAAAACTATACAAGGTGATTCTGTGATGATGATACAAACTTTCAGGGATGATAAAACAGTCATGCTCGCTATGGCGTCCTATACAGCAGAAACCTGGACGACGAAGACAGGGGATAGTTGCAGGATTGACGGTCTGGCAAAGTGGCGCTACAGAACATCATTTAGAGTGCCAAGGACAGTACATCGAACTCATGAATTGATCCTGAGGCAGCTGGGCATCGAAACAAGACTGTCGTGTCGACTCTCGTCAACTAAAATCAGTTGAAATATTTTGGTCACATTGTTAGAAGGCAAGAGGCAACGGAAAGAACGATCGTTGTGGGAACAGTCGACAGCTGAAGAAATGGTCGGCTCTCGCCATTGCGGTGGACAGACCAGAACGGGATGGGCTTGCAGCAATCAAGTCGAAGAGTCCCCTATAGAGCTTCATGGAGGCAGGTCAAGGGGTGTCACTACACAACGGCCTAGTTTTAGATCAAAGAGGGCGATATCTTGGCTGGAATAAGGCCGACACAGAAAACGTAAGCAACGCATTTTATTTAAATTCGCGGATAAAAATATTAGTAACAGCGTAAGGAAGGTATTTAAATACGACAACCTGAACACGTATCTTGCAACTATTTTCAGGCATCTAATGGAATCCGCATGTACAAGAAGATTATGTAGTGTACAGTGGCTAGCCGATTATACATGTAGGATGATTTTCGAAATATTTCGCGGAGATCAGCAGGGCAATAGAGAACAAGAGGCGTGAAACTAGGTGCCACAAACATTTTTATGCGGAAGTGATTAAGATGCGAATCTGTGTATAGGGTCAGTATACAGGCACATGATAAAAACGATCATACGAAGCTAGAAAGTCTAGTGAACATCGAGTCCAAATTGCGGATCTTAAGAGCTGCCAACAGCTTCGCTGCTGTTTTCCGCATCTCTTCTACTGAAGGGAAAGAGGTGTCACGTTTTCGAAGCCCACTAACTGTCCCCCGCTGCGACGCCTAAGCATTAAAATTTGCCATCAACCTTCCTCTGCGGCGCTCTGCGACTTCACCCTGGGGCTCGGCGATGCTTCACACAGGAAGGTGTCGACGCATACGAAAACAGACCACAGCTCGAAAGTTCGTGTCAGGTGTAATGTGGGGTAATGGTGTCACATTGCCACCAAATGTCGACACAATTCTGCCCAACCGTCACGTGTCACTTGATGAGAAGGTCGACATATCCCCTCTTACACACATCTCACCCCTTTCATCCCCATCAGGCGCGCAGGTCGCCTAATGTGGCGTCGAATGTAATAACACCTGCACCAAGGGGACCGGACCTGCCCCGTAAGGGGCCTCCCGGTCAATGACGCCAAACGCTCACTTCCATATACCCCTTCTCTTGACACCTCTGCGACGGAGGTCAGAACCGCGACGCCTATCTTTGTAATCGTGCTGTTTTCTTATGGGTGACGGAGGACACAGACACACCGTCGCTCAGAATGGACACGAAAAGCCCTCAGGTGGTGGCATAAAGGGCGTCAATGAAACCACCCATTCCACTGGGACCCCGGTTCCCTCACATTTCGCGCTACAAAACGACAGGCGTTGCTGACAACGCTGGACACTACTCGCATCTTCGAACTATTGAACGGTACTCCAAGGACACTACGGGGGTGCAACTCCACTGAATGTGATCGAAGTTAGCTCAACTTCGGAGTTGAGAGCGAAATCAGATTTTGCTCTGGTATATTGGGTGGAACCACTAGAGACCATTCAAACCCTTTCCACGAAAGTGAACGTGATCCGAAACAGAATTGCTGAGATTCGAAAACGTGAAAGTTTCTTCTGCGAAGTGTAGATCCTAAGGTAAGCGTTCCCCAGAATGGACAAAAAAATTTCGTTTGTACAGCTCGCGTCCGCGAGCAGATCGGCACGTGGAGGTGTTTACTCTGACGGAAGCGGCGGCGAGCTGTCCGCTGAGAGAGCCGCGCCGCTCGCACGGGACGGGCTGTCGGCGGGGCACGGGCAGGACCCCAGCAACAGGCGGCCGCCGCTGGCGGGCACGTGCGCAACAGTTGCCCCCACTGCCGGGGGCGGGGGCGACGACCCTCAATTATGGGTGCGCAGCGCAACAAAGGCGGGGAAACACCGAGAAGGCCAAAACGAGCAATAATACACCTGAATATACACTGATGAGCCAAAGAAACTGGTACATCTCCTAATATCGTGTAGGGCCCCCGCGAGAACGAAGTGCCGCAATACGAAGTGAATATGAACTCGACTAATGTCTGAAGTAACGCAGCAGGGAACTGGCACCATGAATCCTGCAGGGCTAGCCGTAAATCCGCAAGAGTACGAGGGGTTGAAGATCTCTTCTGAACAGCTCGTTGCAAGGCATCCCAGATACGCTCAATAATGTTCATGTCTGGGGAGTTTGGTGGCTAGCGAAGTGTTAACACTCAGATGAGTGTTCCTTGAGCCACTCTCTAGCAATTCTATAGTTGTGGGGTGTCGCATTGTTCTGCTGGAACTGCCCAACTCCGTCGGAACGCGCAATGGACACGAATGGATGCAGGTCATCCTACAGGATGCTTACGTCGATATCACCTGTCAGAGTCGTATCTAGACGTATCAGAGGTCCCATATCACTCAACTGCACGCAGTCCACACCAGTACAGTGCCTCCACCGGCATTAACAGTCCCCTCCTGACATGCAGAGTCCAGGAATTCATGAGGTTGTCTCCATAGCCATACGCTTGTTACGATTTCAAACGATATTACTCAGACCAGGCAACATGTTTCCAGTCTACAACAATCCAATGTCGGTGTTGAAGGGGCCAGACGAGGCTGGCACGCTGAAGTTGTTGCTGGCCCAGTACTGAAATCTGCAGCGATCTGTGGAACCGTTGCACTTGTGTCACGTTGAACGATTCTCTTCAGTCGTCGTCCGCCCCGTTCGTGCAGGATCTTTTTCCAGTCGCAGCGATGTCGGATATTTAATGTTTTACCGGATTCGTTATATTCATGGTACACTCGTGAAATGTTTGTCAAGGAAAATCCCCCTTCATCGCTACCTCTGAGATGATGCGTACCATCGCTCGTGCGCCGACTGTAACACCACGTTCAAAATGGTTCAAATGGCTCAAATGGCTATGAGCACTATGGCAGTTAACATCGGAGATCATCTAGACTTGGAACTATCTAAACCTAACTAACCTAAGGCCATCACACACATCCATGCCCAACGCAGGTTTCGAACCTGCGACTGTAGCAGCACCTAGAACCGCTCGGCCACAAAGGCTGGCAACACCACGTTCAAACTCACTTAAATCTTGATAACCTGCCATTGTAGCAGCGGTAACGGATCAAACAACTGCGCCTGACGATTATTGATCTTATTGGGCGTTGCCCATCGCAGCGACGTATCCTGCCTGTTTACTTATCTCTGTATTTGAACATGAAAGCCTGTATCAGTTTCTTTGCCGCTTCAGTGTATGAAGAGAACTCTTCTAGTGAGCAAATATCTGTAATACCGTCATTGAAGATAGCTACAGGACAGACAGATGACTTTAATAAGAAGTGTTACCCGAAAGTTCCCCAAATTTCAATTTTGCTTGCGAATGGCTACGGGTGCAATGAAAAACCGGTAGGTATCTCTCCATACATTCACACAACACCCCTATCGATACTTCCCCTTACCACCCCACCATCACCTCAGCATTTAGCGTGGTGTTTGAATCAATCTTCTTCCTACCCATCCATCAAACGACCAACGCCACCACTCCACTTCCCTGATAACCGTTGTGGCTTTCATCCCAAGTTATCCTCTGATGACATACTCCTGCACCTCACTCAGATCTGACCAGCTCAACAACTAAAACTGCTTGATTTTCGTACCCAGTCTCAATAGTTACGCACTTCCAGTTTATGTCGCCCTTATTGTATCCCTTCTATCTGATCGTCCAACCTTTGTCAGTATTATTAATACTAACACCCATACCTTCCATCCCACTGCTCTCCTGCTCCCAAGGCTCCCTTCTCTATCCTCTCCTTATCACCATTACACTACCCATATGCCCGAACTATGTCCAACCAGTACACCTCCTTCAGTATGCTGATGACATCGCTTTTCTAGCTCCCTATCCTGGACTCCAGAAATTCCAAGTATTCCTCCAAATCCATCTGTTTATCTCCTGGTGCAGCCCATGTCTCCTCAAGATCTACCCCCTAAAACCCATTTAATAACAGTACGAACCACAAGCAGCTACCATCTCCGCGACTTCTACCTGACTATTTACAATCATCCTATCCAGTTAAATAATACATTAAAGTGTCCCTGGCTAACCCTCGATCAGCAGCTACCATGGAAACCTCACCCACCTCTCATTCATCGAACAATAGATAAACAACTAACTGGCCCAACTTAAGGATTATAACAACCCCCCCCCCCCAATCATTCACCACACCTACAAAACTCTTATCTGTCCCAACCCCAGTCCTCCTCTACATTAAAGTTACGTGGATATCGCGTTCACTCAAGTTCTATCAGTGCCTCCAAGTTCTACAACGGAACATCATCAACTCCGCCATTGTTTCTGCATCTGATTATCTTTCGCTACATGGATCTTTGATCATCTCATCGAATTTCCACTCCTCCTCACCCACACTGAACGTATCTGCAAATGCTACACTATCTGCCAACTAGATTCTAATAACCTCAGTGTTTACCCCCTCATCACCAGACCTGGTACGCTGCCACGCTTTTACCTGCACATCCCACCATCCCCATACATACACCATCTCCTTATCCCATCCCAACGCAACTTCAACAGAATTCTCTGCTAGACAATGAAATCCGCCCCGATATTTATCAACACTACCAACTGTAACTCCCTGCCACCTATCGCACTCCACACAGCGCTCGCCTCTCTCTCTTCCCTCTCCACCTCTCCCCATCCCTTCGCCTACTTATACCCCGGACCTTCCTCCCTCTCCCGATTCGACTCGACTCTTCATTCTGTCTTACCACTAACCACCACAATACCTACCTTTATCTCCATATTTACTCATCAATGGACCACTGTATCTTTTATCTAAGATCTTCAGCCCTCTAGAGCTTATTTTCCCCTACCTAAACCCATTTTAGCAGTGCAGCCCCTTGAACTTTTCAGTTATGTGTCTTTTAGAAGCGATTTCCCATTTCTCTAATGTGCTTTATACACATGTATTTGTTTTTGCCTTTAAATTCCCAATTTTTAACTTAAAGAACAAAGAAATTAATCATTTTTAATGTTATATGTAAACACCAGCAAAATTCGTCCTGCATTAAGAGAGGAAGGGATGGGGAGAGCTGGAGAGGTGAGAGAAACAAGTGAGTGCTGCTGTGGAGTGGGATAGACGGCGAGCAGTTAGTTGGTAGGGTGGATATCGGAGCGCGTTTAATTGTATAGGAGAGAATTCTGTTGAAGTTGCATTGGGGTGGGATAAGGACAGAGAGTATGTTTAAGGATGGTGAAGTGTGAGGGTGAAAGCGCGGCAGCATACCTGGTCTGCTGATCAGAGGGGAAATACTGGAGTTGTTCGAATCTAGTTTGCGGATAGTGTAGCATATACAGAGGCGTTCGGTGTGGGCGAGGAGAGGTGAAAATTTGATGAGATGATTGAGGACCCATGCAGGTAAAGATAATCAGATGCAGATTTTAAGAACATCTGCAAACTTTTCATCTTTTAATCACAGTTGTTTCATCTTTATATATTTAAAAAATTCGTATCGCTGGCAGCCAGCCCCTCGCCAATACGTGGCGAAGGGAGTTAAGTGACAATAAAGAAAAGAAACAGGAAAATCTCTATACATCATTCTCGACATCAGTGAGGCAGTTGGCTGCGAGGTGAGCGGATTGGTTAGTTGCTGGTGAGCATATTTTCATTGAGATTCTAAAGATCTGCAGTCTGGGGATCTCGTGCGTGTGCGCGTGATCTTGTCGAACTGTTAACTTTCTTGCATTTCACTAATGAAATAAACTGAGACCATTGAAATGACGGTAACAGACCCGCCAGGTTAGCCGAGAGCGCTAATGCGCTGCTTCCTGGACTCGGCTAGGCGTGCCGGCCCCGGATCGAATCCGCCCAGCGAATTAACGAACCGGGCCGGTGTGCCGGCCAGCCTGGATGTGATTTTTAGGCGGTTTTCCACATCTGACTAGGTGAATACCGGGCTGATCCCACGTTCCGCGTCAATTACGCGACTCGCAGACATCTGAACACGTTCGCACTCTTCCATGGATTACACTAGACAGACACAGCTGGGGTACACTGATTCCGTCCCGGAGGGGTACGGAGCGGTGGCAGGAAGGGCCACCTCTTAACATTCACCTTGCCAAATCCGTTCCTAACCCTGCCGACTCTGCGAAACCGCGGGATAAAAGCACAAGTGAAAGAAGAAGAAGACTGAAACGAGTGTAACCATTAATCTTTATCTATATTACCTCGTAAGACACCTTTTTGGCGTAAAAGTAATAACCATGTCGATCATTTATCTCTAGATTTGTAAACCGAAGCAGATAGCAACCGACACCACGAAAACAAGCCGTTGCGGTTCCGACACGTATCAGTGACGCAGCGACAGGAGACTTATCGTTTAGGAATGTGTAGTCTACCAAATGAGCGCAATTAGCAACTTGCACGGACATCTCAGCTGTATACTGGCGTCTAACGCGTGCTGAATTGGCGAAAAGCTTTGAGCGTTAACAGGGAGCGAGCGGAAAGTTGGCAACATCTAACAGAGAGCCTGCACCGTGTGAGTGAATGCGCTGCCGCCACAAAGCGCCGAAGGGCTGGATCGGTGATATGCGACGCCTCCTGTCCAGGCAGAGCGGAAAGAGCAGATCCCCGTTGCAGACGCACGCACGCACAGCACAGCACAGCACGGTGAAACCGCCTGCTGCTAACGTGTGCGTCGCACTGGAGGCCGTGCAGGCAACAAGCTACGGCTGTAACTTGCTTTTCCCCACGCTGTTGGGCAGGTGCAAGAGGGGTTGTTTCCAACATGGGGGAATTATCCCTGACGGCTAAAATTAAATTTTCTCCGGGGTAAAGCAAAAAAGGTTCAGTAGTGTTTGGGTGTCGAAACAGAACTATTTTCTGAAGACCGTTGTAATTATTGTCATCAATATTTCGTAAAACTGTAATACTGATTACCTACGTTACTAATAATTCCATTTTTTATTTCAAATACTAGCATTAAGGCGTGAGACGATGTGGTGGAGGTTACAGCTTGTGAAACGACTGTATGAATCGACACGGCTCTAATTACGTAACGGCGAGTACACGGCTGTGCGGCAGTGGGCAGATGCAAAGCACTGGCAGCCTGGAGTTCAAATGGTTCAAATGGCACTGAGCACTATGGGACTTAACTTCTGTGGTCATCAGTCCCCTAGAATTTAGAACTACTTAAACCTAACTAACCTAAGGACAACACACACATCCATGCCCGAGGCAGGATTGGAACCTGCGAGCGTAGCAGTCACGCGGTTCCAGACTGAAGCGCCCAGAACCGCACGGCCACACCGGCGGGCCAGCCTGAAGTCTTCCAATTTCTACCATTTTAGGGTTAAGGAGATCAGGAATCTAGTAGTACACAAGCAGTAGGTATAGTGTACTCCCTTTGAGTTGGTTGGCTTTAAAATGGGGTTTGCAGGGTATGAGTGAAGCAAATGTCACTAGGGACACGAGTGGCGCAGAGGAAGCACATTTCGAAAAAATGTATCTACCATCAATGTGGATAATTAGCCTTCTTTTCTGAGGAGGAGTTGTAAAATTAAGCGGTATCAATTGTCTCAGCGACTCATTAGCTCTGGGTTTAATACACCTACGAAAACTAAATATCATTTATCTTTCATCATTTAAAACATGAAAACGTTCCAAGAAATTTCTTTTTCATTTTGAAGTTTTAGTTAGGCGCTAATGTTGATGGTGGGACGTAGGTACTAGCCAATATTTTACTGCACTCGCGGGTAATAGTCTGAGAAACGGTGGGAACCACTGTTTCAGTCTACCGTTCGAAGAATAAACTAGCATGAAAACTGACATGTCTCGAAATTGGCAAGGAATTCTACGAACAACAAGGTGGATTGAACACAGGATACAGTTCAGTTGGTTGGTTGATTTAGCGCCTGGCACCGCAGGTAGATGGACTTCCAGAGTGACAGCTACATTCCAACGCAAGTGTCCCCATAGATCTGGCAAACCACAGTGCGTTAACTGAGCGAAGAGAGAAAACACAAAACGTAAATCAATATAATACAATAAAGGTACTTCCCGAATGTAGGCGGAAACGACTGAAACAAGTAACAATTGCCGGTCGTTGTGGCCGAGCGGTTCTAGGCGCCTCAGTCCGGAATCGCGCTGCTGCTACGGTCGCAGGTTCGAATCCTGCCTCGGGTAGGGATGTGTGTGGTGTCCTTAGGATAGTTATGTTTAAGTAGTTCTAAGTCTAGGGGACTGATGACATCAGATGTCAAGTCCCATAGTGCTCAGAGCCATTTACAAGCTCGTACACAGCCAATGTGCAGACCTGTGTTCATAATAGTGGGTATATGTGAAATACTTTTATTGGTCAGTGCGAACTTTGATTTTACAGAGCGAATTCGTTGCTGTAATGCAGCGTGGACAAAATAATACTAACCCAGAAAAACAGTTCAGGCACTGAAGATAGGCAACCCGGTTTAACGTCACACGCCCTGGTTGCGAATGGTTGAAGTTGGAATGTCTATATTAACATGCAAGAAATATTTTCTGGGCCAGTTGTATTACATTTTGCCCACTTTGTACTCACTCGAACTGCACTGTACATGTTGTTGTTGTTGTTGTTGTTGTTGTTGTCTTCAGTCCTGAGACTGGTTTGATGCAGCTCTCCATGCTAATCTATCCTGTGCAAGCTCCTTTATCTCCCAGTACCTACTGCAACCTACATCCTTCTGAATCTGCTTAGTGTATTCATCTCTTGGTCTCCCTCTACGATTTTTACCCTCCACGCTGCCCTCCAATGCTAAATTTGTGATCCCTTGATGCCTCAGGACATGTCCTACCAACCGGTCTCTTCTTCTAGTCAAGTTGTGCCACAAACTTCTCTTCTCCCCAATCCTATTCAATACCTCCTCATTAGTTACGTGATCTACCCACCTAATCTTTAACATTCTTCTGTAGCACCACATTCCGAAAGCTTCTATTCTCTTCTTGTCCAAACTATTTATTGTCAATGTTTGACTTCCATACATGGCTACACTCCATACAAATACTTTCAGGAACGACTTCCTGACATTTAAATCTATACTCGATGTTAACAAATTTCTCTTCTTCAGAAACGCTTTCCTTGCCATTGCCAGTCTACATTTTATATCCTCTCTACTTCGACCATCATCAGTTATTTTGCTCCCCAAATAGGGAAACTCCTTTACTCATTTCCTAATCTAATTCCCTCAGCATCAACCGACTTAATTCGACTACATTCCATTATCCTCGTTTTGCTTTTGTTGATGTTCATCTTATACCCTCCTTTCAAGACACTGTTCATTCCGTTCAACTGCTCTTCCAAGTCCTTTGCTGTCTCTGACTGAATTACAATCTCATCGGCGAACCTCGAAGTTTTTATTTCTTCTCCCTGGATTTTAATACCTACTCCCAATTTTTCTTTTGTTTCCTTTATTGCTTGCTCAATATACAGATTGAATAACATCGGGGAGAGGCTACAACCCTGTCTCACCCCCTTCCCAACCACTGCTTCCCTTTCATGCCCCTCGAGTCTTGTAACTGCCATCTGGTTTTTGTACAAATTATAAATAGCCTTTCGCTCCCTGTATTTTACCCCTGCCACCTTTAGAATTTGAAAGAGATTATTCCAGTCAACATTGTCAAAATCTTTCTCTAAGTCTCAAATGCTAGAAACGTAGGTTTGCCTTTCCTTAATCTTTCTTCTAAGATAAGTCGTAAGGTCAGTATTGCCTCACGTGTTCCAACATTTCTACGGAATCCAAACTGATCTTCCCCGGAGGTCGACTTCTACCAGTTTTTCGATTCGTCTGTAAATAATTCGCGTTAGTATTTTGCAGCTGTGACTTATTAAACTGATAGTTCGGTAATTTTCACATGTGTCAACACCTGCTTTCTTTGGGATTGGAAGTATTATATTCTTCTTGAGGTCCGAGGGTATTTCGCCTGTCTCGTACATCTTGCTCACCAGATGGTAGAGTTTTGCCAGGACTGGCTCTCCCAAGGCCATCAGTAGTTCTAATGGAATGTTGTCTCCTCCCGGGGCCTTGTTTCGACTCAGGTCTTTCAGTGCTCTATCAAACTCTTCACGCAGTATCTTATGTCCCATTTCATCTTTATCTACATCCTCTTCGATTTTCATAATATTGTCCTCAAGTACATCCCCCGTTGTAGAGACCCTCTATGTATTCCTTGCACCTTTCTGCTTTCCCCTCTTTGCTTAGAACTGGGTTTCCATCTGAGCTCTTGATATTCATACAAGTGGCTCTCTTTTCTCCAAAGGTCTCTTTAACTTTCCTGTAGGCAGTATCTATCTTACCCCTAGTGAGATAAGCCTCTACATCCTTACATTTGTCCTCTTAGCCTGCTTAGCCATTTTGCACTTCCTGTTGATCTCATTTTTGAGACGTTTGTATTCCTTTTTGCCTGTTTCATTTACTGCATTTTTATATTTTCTCCTTTCATCAATTAAATTCAATATTTGTTCTGTTACCCAAGGATTTCTACTAGACCTCGTCTTTTTACCTACTTGATCCTCTGCTGCCTTCACTACTTCATCCCTCAAAGCTAACCACTCTTCTTCTTCTTCTGTATTTCTTTCCCCCATTCCTGTCAATTGTTTCCTTATGCTCTCCCTGAAACTCTGTAAAACCTCTGGTTCTTTCAGTTTATCCAGGTCCCATCTCCTTAAATTCCCACCTTTTTGCAACTTCTTCAGTTTTAATCTACAGGTCATAACCAATAGATTGTGGTCAGAGTCCACATCTGCCCCTGGAAATGTCTTACAGTTTAAAACCTGGTTCCTAAATCTCTGTCTTACCATTATATAGTATATCTGACACCTTTTAGTATCTCCAGGATTCTTCCATGTATACAACCTTCTTTTATGATTCTTGAACCTAGTGTTAGCTATGATTAAGTTATGCTCTGTGCAAAATTCTAACAGACGGCTTCCTCTTTCATTTCTTAGCCCCAATCCATATTCACCTACTATGTTTCCTTCTCTCCCTTTTCCTACTGTCGAATTCCAGTCTCTGTACATGTACTTCTCACTTTTTTGTAAAAATGTTTTTGAAATGCTATTTTTCTCTCAAATGGTTCAAATGGCTCCGAGCACTATGGGACTTAACTTCTGAGGTCGTAAGTCCCCTAGAACTTAGAACTACTTAAACCTAACTAACCTAAGGACATCACACACATCCATGTCCAAGGCAGGATTCGAACCTGCGACCGTAGCGGTCGCTCGGTTCCAGACTGTAGCGCCTAGAACGGCTCGGCCACTCCGGCCGGCAATTAATTTATTAGGCGTGACCCAGTGCATCACCTGTTTTACAGATACACTCATTAATAATGAAAGAAACAAAAAGAGGACTTAATCAGTTCTTACAAACATTGTTGTTTACAGGTAACTTAAACCGTTTCCGCCCTTTTCGAAGCGGGTTAGCATTCTGACCCACTACAAGTAAGGTTCGATGTGGCGACCACCAAGTTCCGTGCATACATTGTACCTATAAATGGTGTGGTACGCATGGTCTACCGCACCTGGTGCGTATGCATTCTGTATTGCAGCGACCAGAACTAGTGCCACCAAATCATCTTATGTCTCTACAGGAGTCCCGTAAACCAAACTCTTCAGTCAACACAGAGGGAAAAGTCCAATGGAGCCAAATCCGGTGATCTTGGAGGGCATGCGATTGTACCACCTCGGCCTATCCATCTGTGTTCGAATCGTTCGTCCAGATGTTCCCGGACATGACGTAATATGTGAGCGGATGCGCCGTCATGCTCAAATCAAGTGTTGGCAGACGCTCAGTACTTGTTGTAGGAAGTTCAAGTAAAGCTTGTGTGGGAACATGTACAATCGAGTTGCATGACCATCCAGAATACCTGCCCACACCCAAATCTGTTTTGGAATCCCTGGACATCATCAGTGGCATGTGGAGTTTCGTCTGCCTAGAAAAATTTTGGAAATTTGTGGTAAGTTCCTATGGGACCAAAGTGCTGAGGTCATCGGTCCCTAGGTTTACGAACTACTTCATCTAGCCGGCCGCGGTGGTCTAGCGGTTCTAGGCGCTCAGTCCGGAACCGCGCGACTGCTACGGTCGCAGTTTCGAATCCTGCCTCGGGCATGGATGTGTGTGATGCCCTTAGGTTAGTTAGGTTTAAGTAGTTCTAAGTTATAGGGGACTGATGACCACAGATGTTAAGTCCCATAGTGCTCAGAGCCATTTGAACCATTTTTTGAACTTCATCTAACTTACACTAAAACACACACACACACACACACACACACACACACACACACACCCGAGGGAGGACTCGAACCTTCCACGGGGGAGCCGCGCGAACCTATTTCGTTATGTTCGGGAACATCTGGACGAACGATTAGAACACAGATGGATAGGCCGAGGTGGTACAATCGCATGCCCTCCACGATCACCGGATTTGGCTCCATTGGACTTTTTCCTCAGGTCTGAATGAAGAGTTTGGTTTATGAGACTCCTGTAGAGACAGTAGATTTGGTGGCACTAAAAATGGCTATTTCGGGGATTGGGAACACAAGCCCTAATAAATTAACATTCATCTGTGAGAAGGGTTGGGTTGATTTGGGGGAGGAGACCAAACTGCGAGGTCATCGGTCTCATCTGATTAGAGAAGGATTGGGAAGGTAGTCTACCGTGCCCTTTCAAAGGAACCATCCCGGCATTTGCCTGAACCGATTTAGGGAAATCACGGAATACCTAAATCAGGATGGCCGGACGAGGGATTGAACGGTTTTCCTCCGGAATTCGGGTCCAGTGTGGTAACTATTGCGCCACCTCGCTCGGTTCCATCTGTGAAAAGAAATGCGCCGTGGAAATAGTAGGGGTTCCCTGATGCAGCGGCGCAGAAACGCGTGTTGAAAAATCGGCTGGCATTAGTCAGTTTGTGCTTAGGAGGTGATACGGATGTAGTTGATGATCATCCAGGACATACACGGGTCTGGGAGCAACATCCACTGTACGCGCATTTGGTCGTGTACACGTTGACGGGTTCTGTCAAACATGATGCCAAACGGCCTCTTCCGATTTGGGTGTGCGGCGTCGTCGTCTTGGAGCACCAAAGTCACGCCCGCTGGCGGTGAAGGTACGCCTTTCTTGAAGCCGTTGCCTAAGTGTGGCGGAAAGCGTATGCGACAGAGTCGGACGTTGCAAAGAAGGATCTTCATAACGATGCGGAGCTGCTCTTCCATTCCCGTGAGCTTCGCGTTACGGAAGGATTATGGCCGCGTATTCTGTAAACGTGCACTCAACTCGTTGCTCTATAGTCTGTCTGTAAACTGATGAGCGAGCAACGCTTTTGGTAGGGGAAGTAGCCTTTCCCTGAAGAACGCTGCCACTGGCCTACTGGGGCACCCAAAATCTGTTGCCCGTTACCTGTATAGCGGTGAAGATCGGCGTGCGGCGATATACGTCGTTTCTGTTCGTGGGATCTTAGTTGCCAGTGTCAGTCAGTTAACTTTGTATACTTACTGATATGCTCGATATCCGGAGGTGATGCATAATCGTCTAGCATTGCAAGAAAATAAGTAGAATACGAAGAGGAGGAGGTATTTGCGCAGTAACGAGCGTTCAATCGGCTCTAATGTTATTACAGCGTGTATTAAAGAGGCGACCGAAAAAGAACTACAACTACAATAATTTTACCAGTCCCAATCAAACGGCGGCAATTTATGCGAACGTCAGCCTCGCGCAATAGCACGCGTAAGAAAGGAACGTGAAAATAAGCCGCATGGTTTACTGAAATCGCCACGAAGGAGAACTAATAATTTTGGCGAGAAAACCCATCGTTATAGACTGTTTCAAAATCATGTCAGACCTTTGATGCTTATGGAACACTAAATCTCTATCTCGGTCACTATTCTCGGTCGCTATTCACCTGATTCTTAGACAAATTGCTTAAAACATGTGCCCAACAGCTATTCCAAACACTGCTGAAATTGTCTTCGAAACATGTACACCGATTCTGGACTTCTAAGCAAAAAGCTTCACCTACGAGGTGCGTTCACTTATTAATTTCTATGTTTTGGTAATAACTTTATTTGTTAACCTACAGCAATGTTAACCTACAGCAATGTTATCCTCTTCAAAATATTCCTCATTACATACTGTACACTTATGCCAGTGCTTTTTCCACTTCCGGAAACACTTTACGAACTGTTTCTTCGGGATAGTTTATAGGTCTCTTAACTGTGCATTTTTAATCTCATCCACGCTTGTAAAACCGCTGTCCTTTCAGGCCTGCTTTGAAATTTTTGTACCAGGTATATGCCCTTAGTTTACTCATAACAGGTTCACCAAAAGCAGTATTTAAACATTTCTAAAAATTTCACACACTTTATTCCATTCTCATAACAAAATTTAACGCAGCTTCTGTAATCTATTTTTATACAAAACAAATATTCGTTGATGCAACCACAACACATGTAACCTTCTTGACAGCTGACAACAGAGTAAATACCCAATACGCATAGCATTGTACACACACTTTTGAGACATGTTTACGAAGAGAGTGATAAAAAAGTACTGGAAATCGGACTAATACAACACAAAATTATAAATTTCTGCTTACTTTTTAAACACTCTTCGTGTTGCAACAATTGTTAAGTTTCAATGCAGTTGGGTTGGGGTTGGGTTGTTTGTGGGAAGAGACCAGACAGCGGTCTCATCGGATTAGGGAAGGACGGGGAAGGAAGTCGGCCGTGCCTTTTCACAGGAACCATCCCGGCATTTGCCTGGAGCGATTTAGGGAAATCACGGAAAACCTAGGTCAGGATGGCCGGATGCGGGATTGAACCGTCGTCCTCCGAATGCGAGCCCACTGTGCTAGCCACTGCGCCACCTCGATCCGTTTCAATGCAACCCTTGAAAGAAAACTTGTACCTTTTAGTAGAAACAAAGTACGAACAAGCCTTAAATTGTACATATTGATTGCATTATATGGGGTTCGTTTTACGAATAGCAATAGAGGAACATACATTCACATGAACGGCTATTCGGTCCTATGTTTGTAATAGAATCCTGATTTCCGTTCTTATGTTAATATTATTTACTCTATAATGTTGCGTTTCGAAAGAAGCTATCGTGTTTTGTATTCCTTATGGTCTTAATACATTTGTCTAAAAATTAACGCAGCCGCGACGTATCTGTACACGGCGTCGCCACAGATTTAAAGCGCGCGCCGCGGCAGGGACGGTACTACGTTGTGAAACAGCCTGTAGAAGCGCCTTGTGACATAGCTGGGTTGACAGCAGGGACTCTGTCGCTCGCTCGCTCTTCAGTTTACCGACACTCTTAGACACGAGAGTAAGGCTCTAACCAGGTCAGAGAGTTAGCAGAGACGTCACATGACATCAGCCGATCCGACGTAAGCAGCCCACCTACACAGCAAACCTGTTTTCAAACGGCTGCAGCGCGGAAACGCTACGTTTCCGGACATGGGTTCCAATTCAAAATATTGTCCACTCAGTCCCCTAAATAAGTCCTACAAGTTTGTAAGGGGAATTTTAGACCACCCTGTATATTCACGAGTAATAGATGTCTGCATAATAGGCGGATCTGAAGCCCCGTAATTTAATCTGCAAACGCGGCTACTGTCGGAGCTTCAAAGCCAAATAATGAGCTTACAGAGGCACGCCTGTGACTCACTTCCCTGGGCTGGCAGAGGGGAACGAGGTGCGGCGCGGCTGTGCAGTGTCCTGGCGGGCGGCCAGCCGAGACGGACAAAGGCGGCGCTGTCGCCCGTCTTGTCGCCCGTGCCCGCTTCCTGAATGGCCAGCGCGACGCGACCCGCGACGTCTAATTGGGCGCCGTGGCGCGAGATGACCGCACCGTGCCGAACCCTGCTCGCCGCCTAACGAGGGAGAAACGCCCCTGCCAGACAACAATCACAGACCGCGCCGCGCGCGAGATGCTATCTGGCTTTCGCAGACAGCATTGATAACGTCCTCAGTACCGTGATTCATAAAGTAGTAGTCGTAAATCACACAACAAAACGGCACTGTCAACACTGGCTGTCTCCTCTTCCGCTGTCATACAGTGACTCATCTGCTGGACACGATGAGTGGTCAAAAGAGTTGTAATCATCATCTCGAAAACGTGGCAGAGACAAAAAATACCGCTTCAGTTGGAAGGGCTTTGTTTTCTCTATGCTTAGACCACGACCGGTTTCGGCCTGTTGCATGCCCATCATTAGTTGTAATAATTCTGTGCTGCAGCCCCAAATACCGCGAAGGGGAGTACAGAACGCTGGTACCACCAGTGAGCGCAGAGCACACGGGGTAGCACAACAAAGTTACCTCACATTACGTTGAGGATGTAATAGTCCGAAACCTGTTGTGCTCTAAGCACTGAAAAATAAAAGAACCTAACAACTGGAGCGGTATTTTCGATCTCACTAGAATGACGGGGAAAAATCGCAACACCAAGAAGTAATTAATGTACAGAACTGAAATTTCGTGAATAAATTCCCCTAGGTAATGTGTTTGCGTGATTAACATAGCAACATCATAGGCTAATGAAAGCGTGAGATAACCCATTGTCAATGTGCACACAAACGTGCGTCTTGTACAGGAGCCGGAAATCAGTTTGAGGGATGGCGTGCCATGCCTGCTGGACTGTCAGTGCATACAGGGTCTGCCCCCGGTAGCTGAATGGTCAGCGCGACGAATGTCAATCCCAAGGGCCCGAGTTCGATTCCCGGCTGGATCGGAAATTATCTCCGCTGAGGGACTGGGTGTTGTGTGTCCTGATCATCAACATTTCATCCGCATCGACGACCAAGTCGCCGAAGTGGCGTCAAATCGAACAAATCTAAAGACTTGCACTCAGCAAACGGTTTACCCGAAGGGAGGCCCTAGTCACACGACATTTACGTTTACAGTACATGCAGGGACGTTTAATACTGGTTGTGGATGACGCTGCAGTAGTCCGATGATGTCCCAAATGCGCTCGATTGGAGACAGATCTGAAGATCAAGCAGGCCAAGGCAACATGTCGACACTGATGGATTACAATAGCGGTATATCGGTGAGCATTATCCTGTTGGAAAACACCTCCCTGGAATGCTGCTCATGAATGGAAGTACAACACGTCGAATGACAACAATGACGTACAAATATGCAGTCACGGCGCGTGGGATAACCACCAGAATGCTCCTGCACACCGGATCGTAACTAGATCGTAACTTCAGGTGTAGTTGAAGTGGTTGGTTGCAGCCCTCAACGGGCCTCCTACCTAACTAACAGACGGCTGTCATCGACACCGGGGCTGAATCAGCTTTCATCAGGAAACACAAGAGACCTCCATCCTGCCCTCCAACGAGCTTTCGCTTGATAGCACTGAAGCCGCAAATGGTGGTGGTTCGGGGTCGGTGGAATCTACGCTACAGGGAGTCTGGCTTGGAAATTTGTTTGAAGTAACCGATTTGCGACAGTTCGTTGTGTCCCTGTGGTGTGAACCGCTGCGCACATTGCTGCTGCACGTGCAATACGATGCGCCACAATCTTAGGTCGAACACGACGGCCTTCGCTCACCCTAGTGCCACGTGGCCTTCTGGAGACCGCTCTTCTCGCGGCCGCACATTGTCCTGACTGTGGCTGCCAGCAATCTTGTACAGTGATTACATTCCTGCCAAGTCTTCCTGCGGTATCTCGGAAAGAACTTCCTGCCTCTCGTAGCCCTATAACACGACCTCTTTCAGACACAGTGAGCTGCTCACAACGGCGTCTTTGTCGCCTTAAAGGTATTCTTGATTATCAACGCACCACGTCTAGTCACAAAGGTAACCGAAGCTCACGACTGTTACAGCGTGAATCTGAAGCAAAGCAGATTTGCTACTAGCGTCACGCTTATGTCACTTGCCTGAACTTTCAATAGACAACATCTTTCAAAATGGTTCAAATGACTCTCTAAGCACTATGGGACTTAATATCTGAGGTCATCAGTCCCCTACAACATAGAACTACTTAAACCTAACCAACCTAAGGACATCACACACATCCATGTCCGAGGCAGGATTCGAACCTGCGACCGCATCAGCGCGGTTCCGGACTGAAGCGCCTAAAACCGCTCAGCCGTCTAACATCTTTCAGACGTATAAATACGCCTACCAGCTATCGTTTTTGTGACAACACCTTGGTGTTGCCTTTTTTTTTGCGTCAGTGTACAACGCTCAGTTGCTGATGTTACTCGTAAGATTGTTTTGCGAAAACATGGAGTTACCGAATTAATATTCTGTTTTTTGTTTGCACGTATATATGCCTGCAGTGCTGGCGTATGTTGAATTCTCCGCGTCACAGTACCGTAGCACTCCGACAGACGAGTCAAATAAAAATAGCGCATCGCGTTGATAATTTGGCTCTTCTATCGGCGTACTACGGTACTGTGACGGGTAGATTTCAATGTACACCAGCACTGCAGACATGAATACTGCAAACAAAGGGCAAAAAATTAGATAACTGCGTTTTTTTGATCTGATAATTAAAAGTTTGTGACTACTTCTAGTGACTTCCTGGCATGGCACACAACTGATGGTGTTCACGTAGAATTTTATGTTCGTTATGTTGGAACGTGTCGCGAGGAACTTAATTGTCAACTCTGTCTGACAAGTGGTTTTGTTCAATAAGGGTTGATAAAATAGGCGTGCGTCTTTCGTTGAAGAGAAAGTAACCGGAACGTCAGGCGTGCGGTCATGTTAATGGAGACATTCTTTATGTGACTATCATTTTAAGGACGTAAGATGCAGCCAATTATTTGTCACCGCGAAGGCGGTCCACGTGACGGATATCCGGAAAGAAACCACAAATGAAAACACGGGAGGAAGAACGCACTGCACGATCGGTCACTAAACGGTTAGGAGCGAACTGACAACGTAGGTACAGCGGACGTAAATATTGTCCAGGTGTGGGTAGGCCTCGCGCACTGGGGGTTCCGTATATATACACACTTAGTTATGTGTGTAGACACTTCATACATTCTGGGACTGTAGGATCTGGACTATTTTTGCCTGTTACCGACACTGATACTGCCCAACTACCGGTTCCAGGGATTTCAAGACTTTCGACAATGTTTGAATTTCAAGTCTGACGTTGATACAAAAGACGAAAGATTTTTTGTGCGATACAATTACAAACTTCTTGTCAAATTTCCTGATTCAAATTCGACGGAAAGTACCCTCTTGGCTCTGATGAGTGAATTAGCGAGTGTCAAAATATCTTATATATATGGCCATCCATACCTTTTGATTGCTTTGACGCAGAAGGTTTCGTTTATTACATCACCGAGTGACTATACACCTTAGTACGTGACAAATTTCAACTTGGTATGTTCCTGAGAAAAAGAGGTCTTAACAGGCGGAGAGTCTGGTAACAAATGACAAAATAAATTTTTTCAAGTGATATAATTAAAAATTGACGAATCCCGGATTTTTTTTTTCTTTGGCTGTAGTGTGAACTCTTGCTATTTGGCAAATATTTCATGATTCTAAGTCAAGGGAAGCACCCTCTAGATTGTGATGGATGAATTAGCGAGTGCCAAAGTATGTGATGCAAATGGCCGTATCTTTTGATAGCATTGACTTAGGAGCTTCAATTTTTTTTTATTTCGCCTAGGGACCGTAAACCGTGTGACAAATTTCAGCTTGATGCTTTATCCGTTCTTGAGAAATCGGGAGTTGAGCAGACAGACAGACCCCAGACACACAACAACGTGATCCTGTAAGTGTTTCGTTCTTACCGACTGACGTATGACAGCCTAAAAATAGGATTAATTTTAAATGAATTAACATTGTAACGTTTTGAGCAAGATTGTTTAAGTATTTTTTGGGATTCTGACCAGGATTAATTGCTAAAATAGTTTCTCTGCTGTTTCTGAATATTTAACGAAAAGCAGGTAACTTATTTTGTGCGGATTAGGCGAATATCGACATTTCTGTGCTAAAACATCGGAGCCGATTTCACCATCTGGAACGGTTAAAGAGCACAAATCTTCATATGAAGGCAAAAAATTGATGTACATTGCCATACTTTAATAGACATTTGTGTGGTTCCTTTCAGTCAGTTCTGGTGACTGCCGCATTCGTCCCTACAGTAAGGCGGCAACTGATATCCTGAACGTTCATCTTCCTACTGACTCCCTGCTCCTTCTCTAACTGCTTAAATTGACGGAACGTTCAACTCCTATATTCTTTCTTTACACTGCATAGTTTTTATACCGTCAATATAATATAAATCTGAATACCAAAGTTTGATGGAATATTAGAATTTGACATCCTGTCAATAACGCTGCTGTTAGACACAGAGGCGACTGTAGTAGTGCGACTTTCTTTACTGCAGGTGCTATGTTCCGACATTTTGCGATGTGGAAGGACCTTCTTATAACCGCACATTCAGAGTTCAGTGAGCGACGCGACGTTAGGTTTATGTTCATGTCCCACGTGCCTCGATGGACAGACAGCAGCCGAGGGACGTTCTCGCCTAGTACCGATCCACATGTGTCGTGGTGATACGATATACTCAGGGTCTCCTTTATGGCTTACAGGAGTGTCACAAGCCGCGACATGGTCGCCAATGAAACAGTGACCCGAAAATGTAGAATAAATTTCTTTTACTGCAAGTCTTTGGTCACAAACTTGTAGGTCCTCAAACTACCGGTCTAGGTCAGCAATGGCCATCTTCATATCTGTTTTATGACAAACATGTCCAGTATATTAGGAATTTTTTTTAATAAAATAGACATGGTCATTGCTGACCGAAGCCGATAGTCAGAGGACCTACAAGGTTGTGACCATAGGCGTGAAAGGAAATAAAACTTATTTTACAGCGGTGTTGCGACGGTGATGAGTTAAGCGGCAGCAGCGGTAAGAGGTCAGGGACCGAAACTATGGACGGCCCGGCCACGGCCAGAGGGCGGGACAGAAGCGCGTACGGCCAAGTTCCGACGCGGGGCTGGCGCATCCGGCGTTTGTGTGGCCAAAGAGGGCAGGGGGGCGGAAGAGGTTTAACACTCGTCGCTCAAGGCCCGCTTCCGGCTCTCGCACGAGGCACGGCGGCTTCGATTGTCGCTTACCGACGAAACGCCCCAGACCACTGCTAGCACTACGAACCCCCCCCCCCCCCCCCCCCTCCGACAGCACTCCAACAGACACTTCCTTTCGTATAGAACACTTACTGGTAGTCAACCGTAACTACTTTTCGAATCATCTTGTTAGCAAACGACTGAAACAGTAACCCGATCCTATCTGCATGTCACCTATCTCTCGGCTTCCACGGAAAGAAGTTCAAATGGCTCTGAGCACTATGCGACTTAACTTCTGAGGTCATCAGTCGCCTAGAACTTAGAACTAGGTAAACCTAACTAACCTAAGGACATCACACACATCCATGCCCGAGGCAGGATTCGAACCTGCGACAGTAGCGGTCACGCGGTTCCAGACTGAAGCGCCTAGAACCGCACGGCCACACCGGCCGGCGAACAACAAAAATTTCCTTTTCACTACGGTTTTCCATACAGTTATCGACCGAATTTAAAAATTTGAGATGCGGTCCTATATTATTAATGAAGAGGTACAATCTTCCGTTAGTGGTGTAACACAGTAAATCAAGGTTAAACGTTAGAGACTGTGCATGTATATCTTGAAGCAGTTTAACTCACAACGTGAAAATAATCCTGGTTACAGTCATCTAGTATTTGAGAATGAGAGGATATAGCGGCATCCAACGAACTTTACACGTAACTTTCAAACCTTCTCAAACTCTTCCTAGTTGGCAATCCCCATGAAATAATGATAGGGAAAAAGTTTATGGCTTATTACATTATTACATGAGGAGGTACTGAATATAATTGGAGAGAAGAGAAATTTGTGGCACACCTTGACTAGAAGAAGGGATCGGTTGGTAGGGCATATTCTGAGGCATCAAGGGATCACCGATTTAGTATTGGAGGGCAGAGTGGAGGGTAAAAATCGTAGAGGCAGACCAAGAGATGAATACACTAAACAAATTCAGAAGGATGTAGGTTGCAATAGGTACTGGGAGATGAAGAACCTTGAACAGGATAGAGTAGCATGGAGAGCTGCATCAAACCTGTCTCAGGACTGAAGACCACACCAACAACATTATCGCAGTTTATCAGCCGTCCTAGTTCCCACTTTTTCTTTACACTGCGGATGAATAATCCGAAACTAATACAATCAACTTAATTATGGTTATGCACCGTCAACCACAAACGTTTTACTGCTTAACGTGAAATATCTAACACATTAACTCATTTGTAAAGTAATCTACAGTTTGAAGCTCTTTTACACATCGAAGTTCGATTGTTGAAAGAATTGGCGGTGGTGGTTAGTGGTCAAACTAGTTTTATGCAGCTCGCCACGACCTCCTACCCTGTCTCTTCATCTCAGAGTAGTAATTACACCCTAACGACCTCAATTATTTGTTGCATGTATTTCAGTCTCTGTCTTCTCCTATTGCTTTGTCTCTACAGCTTCGTCTTGTGCCAATAAAGTTATTCCTCGATGTCTTCGTTTTCCACATACCGCTTTCCTGGTCGATTCTCAGGAGGGACAGATCACTCCCTATTAGTTCCTAATTTTCAGCATTCTTCTGTAATAAATTATCTCAAACAATTCGATTCTATTTTGGTCGGCACTTCCACAGTGGCCAATTAATAAACACAAAGGAATTTTAGGGTGATAAATCTGTCACGGTTTTCCAAAGTAGTCTCCTTTCTTTTCTTCCGACGTATCACCTCGTCCTCGGGTAGCTATCCAGAATATAAAGGATGCCCCAGGAGGAATGGTAAGTGGTATGACAGGAACTAACATTCGAAGCAAAAAGTTAGTAAACGAGGCCTTTGACATGCACATCTTAAGAGGTACAGGCACTTCATCTTCGATAATGTGAAATCTCTTCTACAGCAAGCTCTTTGCTCTCCATATTTTGGGAGGAGGTACTATGGACCAAAAGAAGAAAATTCTCTAGTAAACACCAGCTCCAAAAGGTATACCTTAAAAGCTACGAGCTCTTGTTCAGCAGGAGAGGTGTGTTTCACAGTAGCGAAAATGGGCAAGTGCTTATGGCTCATTGTTATGCATCTCAGAGCCCATGTTTACTCCACTTTTATGCTTCGAATGTTCGCTCCTGTCGCATTACTAAATACTGACCATTTTCCTCTGGGACACCCTGTATTGCGAACACACATGGTTGTGATCAGTTTACTATTGAAATGTAAAGCCTTCTCCTATGTGACATCCGCTATCCACTGTACGTGACTGTGTTTCTATGAAGTGTGCAGTCCTTTTCCCGATACGTTATATACTAAAGAGTACATTTCTCTTTCAGTACGTAGCTACCCCTTAATCACCATTGCAGCTGCTGCGTGGATTACAATCCAACGGAACGACACACTTAACAGCAAAATTAATGTGTCCCAACCCGACCTAACACTGTCACACCACCAACAGCCATGGGAGTGTTTGAACAACGTTTCCAAATTTAAGGTTTACTCATTATATACACAAATTTTAAAGAACTTCGAATAGCCGTCTGATGATGTACCGATCATCAAAGCACTTTGCGACTTTTAATTGCAATAACTAAGGCCATGGGACATAAAATGTCATTTTCGTGTAGCTAGAATGCAATAGAAGTATCAGTTTTCATTGTACAGGGACGGACACTGTGGTATACCATGGCAAAAGTTTTTTTCTATTTCGTCGAGTTTGTACCACTTTCCACGCCGAGGTCTTCGACCTGATCGTAATGGGACGTTGGATGTTTATACCTAAATGGTTTAACACACACTTAATACCGCGTCCTTTTTCGCCGCTCCCAAACTTATTTAACATTCTATGGCACTAACAATATATGAAAGAGACGAGGAAGAGCGATGACAATTACAGTACCAGTTCTGAAGTAAGAAAAATATTCTTTCAGTCAACACCTAACACTTTAACTTCCTGCTATTACCGAGACCTTCACATCGGTTACACAAGCTTAAATTTGACAACAATGGAAAAACTTACTAACACTAGCCTTACTGAAGTGTCAACATCCGCCGGAGCCACATGGGAAAGCGCGAGAAGCCTGAATCATGACGACTTGCATGTCTCTTAATATGTACTCCGTTCACAGGTTCCTCTATCTCTGTCTTAATCACACAGCAACATAGCGCAGGCTGCTGTTATGACTCACATGTGGCGCAACTGGACTCGCGTTCTGGAGTAACCGAGCTCGAATCCCAATCCAGTAGTCCAGATCCTAGTTTCCCGTAATTTTCCCTTACTGCTTCACAAACACACTGTTATGGTACTTTTCATAAACGCCTTGCGGGTATGCTGCACTATAGTTATGCAATCCGGAACTGTGATCACACTCCATATTTGTGGTCTAAGTGCGCATTTAACTCTTAATCGTACTCGTTAGTAGCCAACATTGACCTCTATTCCACCCCCTCACAGTAACATATATACACACATCGGTCCGCTCGCCACAAATTCCCGTGTAGCCCTTGCGTGACTGCGCGTCGGATAACACGAAGGAGCTTATTGCTTTCTTTGGGACCGCACTCTGGTGTTTTCTGTGACTTTTTTGTTTGTTTCGAACGTTTCGTACGGAACTGCGTCGGATTATCTTCAGAGATGCTCCTGGTTCCAAGGAGCCTTGCCGACAGCCGGGTCTGACGTCGGAGAGCGACATAAACACTGAAAAACGAACGTGCTCAGCAGAGATAATCCTCGTCAAAGATAAAACTTAACTATCGGACAGTCGTCTGTCAAAGATAAAATTTATGCGTCGATTCTGTCAAGTTACTGTCCATGTATCATGCAGTTACATAGCTGCTGGTTTATTGACATATTTGTCAGAATGTTTATATATTTTCGATGGCTTTTCAGTATAGTCGTGGATAATAGTTCGTCAGTGTGGATAAAATTTTGGTTTCGGACAAATATACAGGGTGATCAAAAAGTCAGTATGAATTTGAAAACTTAATAAACCACGGAATAATGTAGATAGAGAGGTAAAAATTGACACACATGATGCTTGGAATGACATGGGGTTTTATTAGAACGAAAAACAAAAAAGTTCACAAAATATCCAACAGATGACGCTGGACAGCAAAACGTCAGTGACTGCGCATGACAGTCGTGTGTAAAAGGAGCTGTAATGAGAGAGAATCAGATGCGCCAGAAATCGCAGTATGTTGACTTTACCTGAAAAGGCGCTTTTAGTGAAGCTGTATTATCGGACGCGTGAAAGATCTCTTGCGCGCGTCGTTTGGTGATGATCGTGTGCTCAGCCGCCACTTTCGTCATGCTTGGCCTCCCAGGTCCCCAGACCTCAGTCCGTGAGATTATTGGCTTTGGGGTTACGTGAAGTCTGAAGTGTATCGTGATCGACCGACATCTCTAGGGATGCTGAAAGACAACATCCGACGCAAATGCCTCACCATAACTCCGGACATGCTTTGCAGTGCTGTTCACAACATTATTCCTCGAGTACAGCTATTTTTGAGGAATGATGAGAGGACATATTGAGCATTTCCTCTAAAGAACATCATCATTGCTTTGTCTTACTTTGTTATGCTAATTATTGCTATTGTGATCAGATGAAGCGCCATCTGTCGGACATTTTTTGAACTTTTGTATGTTTTTGGTTCTAACAAAACCCCATGTCATTCCAGTCATGTGTGTCAATTTGTTCCTCTCTATCTACATTATTCCGTGATATATTCAGTTTTCAAATTTATACTGACTTTTTGATCACCCGGTACTTCATGGTTTCTTAACTAACGGAGCATGCTCTGTTAAGAGTTTTCTTTCTGATTTCTCTGCTCAGCAATGACTTTTGTCTTCCTTCAGATATGTTTTCATGTCTCCTCTGCAATTGCAATGTATACCTCCACAAGTAAACCGAATTTCCTGTACCCTGCATGCCGACAGATGAGGGCGTTTATCTTTTACAGATGTGGGTGTAGACGGAGCGCAGAATCCAGTTTCCGAGAGCCTGTTGGGCGGTACAGGGCGGATTCTGCTCGCGGCGCAGGCTGGCGGGAAACGAGAAATTAGAGCGCAGTATCTAAGGCGCAGCTGGCGCCCGACCGAGCCACCAGACGTTTGCACAGCGCTATGGGCTTTTCGAAAGCGAAGCTGCTGGGCCGCGCGAAAGCGTGCTGGCCGTGTTAGCGTGTCGCCGACAATGAGCCGGCTCCCAATTACCACTCGGCTGCTTGCTTGGGGAACCA
The DNA here is from genome assembly GCF_023864345.2 of Schistocerca serialis cubense. NCBI lineage: Eukaryota > Metazoa > Arthropoda > Insecta > Orthoptera > Acrididae > Schistocerca > Schistocerca serialis. The sequence goes on along the minus strand of NC_064645.1, from coordinate 360,512,030 downwards.
GGGTCGCCACAGTACAGGCAGCGCAAAGTGCAAAAGCAGCTCACTGCAAGGGCCATTCGAGTACTATCAGCTCCTAGGATATTACGCTCAGGGCGCAAAATATTAGTTACCAGAGCTCACTGGTCACTTTGGAACCGAACGAGGTGGCGCAATGGTTAGCACACTTGACTCGCATTCGGGAGGACGGCGGTTCAAACACGCGTCCGGCCATCCTGATTTAGGTTTTCCTTGATTTCCCCAAATCGCTTCAGGAAAATGCCACGATGGTTCCTTTGAAAGAGTATGGCCAACCTCCTTCCCTAATGACCTCACTGTTTGTTCCCCTCCCCCAAATCAAACAACCAACACTGACCACTTTGGAGCCCTGTAGATGGTAGGTGCGAATCCTGTGGGGGAGGAGGGGAGGGAGGGGGGGCATTGTCATAAACCAGCGTCTACCTCCCCCCCCCCTCCAACACTCACGCAAAATACAGCAGATGCGTTTGTATTGTTATATACAGTATGTTTCTAAAATACTTTTACACACTTATGAAATGGATTCCTCACACAAAAATAAGTTCATATGAACGAACATCCGACATTTCCAAGTTGTTAATGAAATTTCATGAAGCGTTTATTAACCAATCTGTCACAGTTGCAGCACATACAGAAATAATATCGTAACACCACGGAGGAATTCTGCTACAAACAATATTTGGTGGGTGTGTTTCTACATTTGACAGATTATGTCTATTAAAATTTTGCGCCAGTAGCATATGAGGATGCATATCAAGTTCGCTTTAAGTACACACTTAAACGGTCTTGGGCGTCAGTTATCTTTTGAGACTGAACCTGCTGAGTTTATGTTCGTCAACGACGCCATTAAGGCGACAAAGACGCCATTAAGGCGACAAAGACGCCATTATCAACCCTCGTGAGTTTGAACGGGGTCTGCAATAGGGCTACGAGAAGCTGGTTGTTTCTTCTCCGATACTGCCGAAAGACTTGGCAGGAATCTATCCACTATATGTGATTGCACGCAGCAGTAGTCACGAGATTGTACTGTTGCCGAAAGACAGTGCTGCGGGTGGTTCAAAATGGTCCAAATGGCTCTAAGCACTATGGGACGTAACATCTGAGGTCATCAGTCCCTTAGACTTAGAACTACGTAAACCTAACTAACCTAAGGGCATCACACACATCCATGCCCGAGGCAGGATTAGAACCTGCGACCGTAGCAGCAGCGCGTTCCGGACTGAAGCGCCTAGAACCGCTCGGTCACAGCGGCCGGTCTGCGGATGGCCACATAGCTCTACCGAGAGCGAAGACCATCGTGTTTGGTGTATGGTTCTGGCGCATTGTACTGCATCTGCAATTTAAGCAGCAGTTGGTACCACAGTGACACAGGGAAGTCTTACAAATCGGTTATTTTAAGGACAGCTCCGAGCCAGACGGCCTGTAGCGTGCACTCCACTGACCCCAAACCACCGCCATTTGCGACTTCAATGGTGTCAAGCGAGAGCTCATTCAAGGGCAGTGTGGAGGTCTCTTGTGTTATATGATGAAAGCTGATTTTGCCTTGGTTCCAATAATGGCAGTGTGTTCGTTAGGAGCAGACCAGTTAAGGGGCTGCAACCAAACTGACTGCGTGCATGACACACACTACTTACACATGCAGTTATGGTTTGTGTGAGACTTCGTACGTCAGCAGACTTGAGGTTATCTCTCTCAACTTGAATGCAAATTAATACGTCAGTTTGGTGACTCGACCTGTTGTGCTACTATTCATGAACAGCATTTCATTTCCAACAGGATAACGCTCGCCCACACGCCACTGTTGTTAACTCTATACGCTGTACAGAGTGTCGACATGTTTCCTTGGGCTGTTCGATCACCAGATCTGTCGCCAATCCAGCACATACGCGACATCATCATCTGACGACTCCAACTTAATCCACAAACAGCATTAATCGTCCATATATCGACTATCAAAGTGCAAGCACCTGCAACAATACATGCACGATTGCATTCTTGCATTCAAAATTCTGACGATTACACCGGTTATTGATGTAACAGCATTTCACATTTGCAATGGCCTACCGCACGCTTATACATGTGAGCTTGCAATGTAAATTACTTACATATGTTGGCTACAGAGATTTATTCCCGACATTTCATTACTCAACCTTTTTTTTTTGTGTTGCGATTTTTTTCCCCTCAATGTATATTTGGCGATTAGTTTCGAGCCAACTGATTCATTCTCCAGCCTGACCTACTGAGGCCGCACTGGAAGAGCCAGTCTTAGCAACAAACATCAAAATGACAATGCATGCTTTGATGATGTAATCGCAAAGGATTGTCGCTATCAACATGTGTCTACTTGGCAAATCAGAATCGTAACAGCTCGCTGCTATTGCTCTAACTTCTCATACCTACCGCAGGCTGTTTTTCTCGGCTCAGTTTCATATTTCGGGTATTCTATCACACGTAATTCTTTGACATTTCTGTCACACTTGCGTGTAACTGATACTGGCGACCAGTTTCGAACCAGACCTGCACTGAAAGTACTTACCAAAGGAAAATTTCACTGACATACTTGGATAACGTCCATACAACACAGTCATACAACAGATATACGGAGATCTTATTAGATGCGTGACACGTTCAATAGAGAGCAGTTTCCTCTGTTGAATGTACAGGATGATTGTAATTAAACTTTTGGTACTTCAGAGGGTCTCCATGAAAAAACGAGTGATCGTACGACAATCAGTCTTTGTGGAAACATTTTTCGGGACATGGAAAAGAGCAGTAACGATTAAATTGCTGAAAGAATCACATTATAATTTCCAAATGAGATGCTAACATTTGTTAACTGCGTAAACTATTTACGTTCCGTGTTACAAACGTTGCTCAGTACACCCACAACAGGCTGGAACCGCACTAGATATTGCTCTGGCGTTGCTCTAAACATCTCAGGTGCGGTGTTGGTTACCTTCCACACAACCAGACGTTGGTGGCTGCATATGAGTATAGCGTCCCGGTGGTAAACCCCGTCTTTAACCTAATCCCATAGCCAGAAATCACACACGTTCAAATCTGGTGAACTTCGTGTCCAAGCCACTTAATTCGAACCACCTCATCATGTCCAAGTCCGGGGCGGAAAGAGGACCTTTCCGTATTGCTCTAATCCGTCCGGAAGAAGCGAAGAGCAGCGTACTATCGCTGTTTTGGTAAAGCGGCTGTACTAGTTAAGTGCTGCTCACCTTGTCCAGACTCTATTGTCTATCCGCAATTGTAATGCACACCGACGCTTATAGTAAGACAGCTCCTCATCTGTTGTTTGACTACGGGTTGTGTGGACGTTACCCTAGTATGTCAGTGGAACTTAGTTTTGATAAGCACTTTTACTGTAGGTCAGGCTTGAAAATGAACGGCTACGTTCGAAACTACTCACCAGCATAATTACACCTAACTGAACAGAAACTACAGTAAGGAATTATCAAATCTAAGTTGCAGATCTTTCCCCACCAAAATGTTGCAAATGCATGAATTCTTTTACAGCTGCTCTTAATACCTTTTTTAAAATTATTAGTTATAAAAAATTGGTCAGTTAGAATTTTGTAGAAGAGTTAATTACGAAGGAGCACAGCGGCGGGAGTTTATTTACAAAACCTGCCATTTTCCATTAAGTGAAAACGAGCTGCTAATGAGAATAGCCTCTTCCGGAAAAGATGTTTCTCTCTGCCATTATGTGCCGTTAAATCTTTAATTGTATTCATGACAAGCAGTGAAAATGCAAGTAGTGTTTTCATAGCGAGGAAGAGAGAGAGAGAGAGAGAGAGAGAGAGAGAGAGAGAATGTGGGGATGGGGTATTGTAGGGCATAAAAGAGCGGAACAGACCATACAAAGAGAGTGCCACGGGGCACAGGTAATTAGCGAAGGTTTTTCTGCTCAGCGCCGCGTTCAAATTACCACAGTTATCGCACGTGGATTACTCTGAGCGTTAAAGCCCTCAGTATTTCACGGATGGTGAACATCGAAAGCGAAATTAAAGCGCCTTTTCGTGCGTCGCTGCCATGTGCGTCCTTTATGTGGCCACCACACATACGGAAGTGTCCGCAGTCTGCAGTGCTATCGTTCTGTACTGTCGTCGGCTTACACACACGTTACCTTTCACTACATCACACGTAGCTGGGCAGTACGAGGCTGGCGTTTTGAATGAATTAGCTGATAACGCGTCGGTTTCATTTACATGTTTACCATAATACGGGGACTAGTACGTGAACACGTGTCAAAAATCGGTGTTTTAATTTGTCTCAAAAATTCCCTGTAGTTTTCTGGACAGGGAAACGTTTACTTCGAGTAAATTGTACCGAAAAAAGTCCCAAAATTAGAGGAATTTAAAAGCGTCTGCACTCACGACGACGCCCCTTTGACACGCCGACAGCTGAGTTAAAACAGAATTTTGTTCCCACTTGTTTGTTTTTATGACCTTTTAGCCTCTAGTATCTCAGTGATCCAAGATTATCAGAAGTAATCACATGGCAGGACTCTAATTAGAGTTTTAACAGCTGTATTATGGGAATGGATTCCAAAAACTGTTCTCGTAGGACTAAATACAGGGTGTCCCACGAAAACCTCCCTGATTTCAAGGACCCAGGAGAGAAAAAACCACAGTGGATACGACAATGAAAAATGCACCATATTGTAGAGGATCTCAAAGAATTTATATTCCGGCATCAGAAGTGCCAAGTATCGTCGCCAGAGTGCAGAATGGTCGCATGAAGTGAAAATGGAGACTCCACAGCAGCGCGCGCAAGCAGTAGTGTGAATTGCAGAAACAAAATCGTCGATTACTGTCCAAATAAATTATCGTCGTGTGTATGAATGTGATCCACCTGATGTGAAACCAGTTACGGAATGGTATAGGAAGTTTCTGGCAACAGGAAGTGTTCTGAAACGTTCTGGCAGTGCACGTTACGGAATTTCAGAAGAGACAGTGGAGGACACAATACAAACGTTTCTCAGAAGCCCACATAAGTCAATTCGTCAAGCATCTAGGCAACTTTATGTACCACGATGAACAGTGTAGTTCACCAGCGTCTTCGTATGCGTGCTTACAAAGCGCAAATTCAGCAATATCTGACGCCGAACGACAAACCACGCCGACAACAATTTGCTGCGGATATGCTGCAGCGTATTGATATGGATGCCAGCTTCCTGTAAAGATGTTTATTCTCAAATGAGGCAACCTTTCATCTATCAGGAAGGGTTAATAGGCATAACGTTCGGATTTGGGGTTCGCAAAAATCAGCACGTTGTCATTGAACATGTTCGTGATAGCCCAAAAATAAACGTCTGGTGCGGGCTAATGCACGACAGGATTGTTGGATCGTTCTTCTTTGCGGAACAAACAGTGAATGGGTCAGTGGATCTGGACATGTTGGAGCAGTTTGTGTACACTCAGATACGAGACTTGCAACCCAACATCATTTTTCAACAAGATGGAGCTCCACTGCATTCGTCAACGGCTGTTCCCAAGTTCCTGGATAGGGAATTTCCCAATCGTTGGAGCGGACGCGGAGGACCCACTGCCTGGCCACCACGTTCACCTAACATTACGCCGCTTGATTTCTTCATGTGGGGATTTGTGAACGACCCCGTGTATGCGACCAAAGTGGACGATATTCCTGCGTTGCGACACCTTATCACTGATGCGATTGCAACAATAACAGAGGAAATGTTACAAAGAATTTGGCAAGAAGTTGAAAATAGACTCGATATTCTTTGTGCTACAAATGGCTCACATGTAGGGGTGTACTGATGAAAAATAAATAAATTCTTTGAGATGCTCTACAATGTGGTGCATTTTTCACTGTCGTATCTACTGTGGTTTTTTTCCTGGGTCTTTGGAATCAGGGAGGTTTGAATGGGACACACCGTACTTTGAAAATAGGTGTGCTGGATGCTCTACTGTGTTTCAAAGATGCTGAAGTGTCAAGGCTGAGGTTAATGGAATTGAGGGGAATGTCTAGTGGACTAAATATGGAAAGCACGTTAATTGCCATTGACCCCAGGAGACTCTTCGAAGCAGAGAAATCAGTGTTGGAAACCACCAAAGAAGTAGTAGTAGTAGTAGTAGTAGTAGTAGTAGTAGTATGAAAAAGGAAAGGGAGGGGAGGAAGAACAAAACCAGAAACAAGATGAATATGGATCTGGGATGCTTTACTGTTATGCAGGACAGGTAGAGAAACAAGCTTACATTTTAATTTTCCGGAAGTTCACTTTTTTGCGTTCTGGCACACCTTTGTTAAAAACTATTAAAGACAGAGGGCTGAAATTTTATGTACTGTCTTAAAACATACTTAACTAGGAAACAGACTTTTCTTATGACTTAAATTTGGAAGCTGAAGACTTTTTTTTGAAGAAAATAAGAGTTAATTACTGACATTTTTGATAATTATTAAAAAATGAGATAAATTATGGCAGCAACATCTTTTAAAAAGTCTACTTTAAACTCAACAGTTTAAAGAAATACTAGAAAAAATCAAGCTGCTTCTTTGGAGGTGTGTAACCCAGGTTTACGTAAATAATTAACATGCTTTATCTAACTTGCTATATATATATAATTCAGGAGAAAGGGTGGTTCCTGCATCAAACTGTTCCCGAAAGATCTGTTGAAGGGTGGTAAGAATTACATGAGGTTACAACTCTTTATTTTTTGAGCTGCACTATTTAGAAAACTGTCAATTTGTTCAAGAGTTCCCCATGGGTTCACGATCAAGACCAGCAAGTGCTTCTAAATAAGCGCTACAGAGAATTTTTTTCTTGAATTACTTATACAGTATGCAGTGACCCACTTAAAATTACTTCTGCGAGTTTTCCAGAACCGAGTTGTGCAACTGGTTTGCTGTGTTCACTGATAGTCGAACAAAAACAAAGCATGTTAACAAAACAAAAGAACTTTTAAGTTTAGATAATAGAATGAGGTTCATTTTTATAACAGAACTGTGACAAACGCGATTTCAAATGCAGCGCAACCGCAGAGTTGATTGCTGTGGTCTAGTAAAAAATATTCAATGAAATGTCACAACTACAGTGTAGGGTTGTCTGCCAGACAACCACTAGCGCTGTCTATTTGCCGTCCGGTAAACAGCGCACATTATCTTCGTGCACTGGAACAACAGCATCCACTAAGTGTTACGTCAAAACGCAAAAAGTAAGCAGCTAACTCTGTGGGGTGACAGCTGAACGCTGACAAATACGTTAACCTTCTAAAACAGCGACTTTAATACACGGCAGAAAATAATCCATTACAGAAGGAAAGAGAATATGTGGTGTCAGCTCCGTGACTGTCCCGTCATTAGCACAGGACGTTTTGCGCCTTTCCTATATAGATTTTGCCTGATTTCCTACATCGCTCAAGCAAAACGGTTCCTCTGGAAAGGAAATAGCTCATTTCTTTCCCCATCATTTCCCGACATGAGCTTGAGGTGCCTCTCTGATGACCTCGTCTTCATTCTTCCTCTCTGAATAAAATTTATACCCACTACCGTGTTTAGCGAAGATTACCGGAGCGTTCCATTGACTTGGAAGAACGAGATCTTCCCTCTGTGGGAATGTAAAGATGTTGCTCGCAAGAAAATAAAATAGCTTAAACGTTTAATGTCAGAGTGAATTTGTCGTGCAACCAGGATTCTAGGCACTTATCCATACACACTTAAACGGGACAAATGAGAATGGAATCCCAAGACTTCCGAGGGTGTTTTTTTTTCTAATTTAAATTTTTTACGGTAATTGCGCTTTTGTTACTGTAATTTTTAATTTTTTTATTGATTTGAGTTATATTAACATGCTAAGCTAATTGCCATCTGCAGATGCTCTGCTCTCGTCCTGTTGCGATTACTGTTAAGATTAGACGAAAGTTTCCAGAGAAGGAAACGGTACAGCCGGCCCAAGGGCTGTTGCTGTTACGCTAATGTCTAATTGTCCGGTGGAACGGTTCAATGGATATTTTATGGGATATCGCTACCTCATCTCCAGTAATGGAAGTGTAATCCTGCAGCAATTACCAGAATTACTTTGCTCTGAAACGTTACAAATGCAGATGGTAAAGTGATCGTTCTCACAGCGGCAGGGTACTTCGTTTCGTAGTAGCACGAAATGTTTGTAAATTATATACACAAACCCTCCTCGTGAGTCTCTCTACCTGTCACAGAAAACTAAATCGAAATCGTCGCAGTCCTTCCTAAGATTTACGACGGATTACGAATGCAGTGTAACTTTGTAATGGCAAAAAAGTTAAAGTGATATAATTTCAAACTGACACTTCTTGGTTCTTCCTTTACTTGGGCTATGAAACCTTACTTCTTGCCAAATTTCATGATTTCAGCTTAGCGGGAAGTACCCCACAGATTTTGGTGAGTGAATTTGCATAAAAAAATTACCTAATGTCGTAACTGCATTGACTCAGAAACAAACATTTTACACGGCTAAGCAGCCGTAGAGATTAGTATGTGCCACAGATTTAAACTTGACACCTAAACCAGTTCTTAGCAGATGGACAGACAGACGGAGAAGAAAGTTATCTTATAACGGTTCCGTTTTTACCGACTGAGGTGTTGAACCTTAAAAACCCCTTAGCCCCTGCAAAGCCGAACTAGGATCAATATTTTACGGGATACTCGGTTGCAGAGCGGCTGTCAGATTACACATCTGAAGATACGGGGCTCAGTTCACAAGCGGTGCTACAGATGGATCACTTATCGTTTCTTTTGTTACTGGCAACAATCTGTATATGGAGAAAATGCCCAGCAGAACAAATTTTCAAAGTCTGCGATGTACCGAGGACGCCATGCAATCGGCTTGGCAACTAAACTGAATGTGAGGAGGAAGCAAGTGTACAACACATCCAAACATTCGGGTTCAGGATAACTTTACCCTACCTCATCTATTTTTTATAAACGTAGCACGTTATTATATTATTTTTGTTTTGAACACACCTTTCCTCCTGTAATTTACCATCATAGTTTTTGATTTTTACAATAAACAAATTCGAAAAAAGCAGTCAAATGTTTTGTGTAATGATTTGTGTAAAAATGAGAAATTACCTTGGTGAAACGTTTGACAAGTCTTTGACTGTCGCTCAAAACCAAGTACAGCAAATGAGACTGCACGGTCTACGCGAACCACGATGCAAATGTCAGCCAGTGCTCTTTTAAACTGTAAGAGGAACACTGAAGTTGAATCTCTCAATTGGCACCTCATTTGCTATATGCTATTTCGAGCACCATTTAAAGACGTGTACCAGACGTTTCCCTAATCTGTACCATTTGATACTTCCAAACAAATCATTTCATCTAACATTTGACTGTTGTATACAACAATTTTTTACCAGCAGTCAATGCAGGTTTTTAATTGTAAAATAGCTAAACCTTGCAGGTATGAAATTTTTGACACTACGTTTGCACAGCAAGCAACAGACCTTTGTAAAATATCTAAATTTTCCCCTCAAATGACAGTTTTCTCAATTACCCTGCTTACTTTCGAGCAATGTTTTCTGCAAAAGTAGACCTCACGCTGGCCAATTTGATACCTTATCTGCCCACTTCCTGCTCTTCCTTTGGCTAAGCAAATTCGGACAAAAACCCATTACGTAATTTTTCGGGAGTCTTACTTTCGCTCCGCTCAAACAATCAACCTACTGGAAGTTTTTAACCATCGAATGGGGGCTGTTGGTGACAACCCACCCCGATAGCCGCGTGTGTTAAAACGCCGCTTCCGGAAAGAAGCGCTGGCCGCGGATCCAATCTGTCGGCTGATTCTCGACGTGGGTCGGTGTGCCCACATCCCTCTATGTGAGTACCGGGCTGGTACCAAAGTTGCGCCCTAGTTACACGATTAGCTAATATTTAGGAAACTGTCTCTCACTTTCACATGGATAACACGGCACACATTAAAGGGGTTGGCGGCAGCAACGGCCTCCGGCCACACCTTAAACCAGGGCTTCCCAACGTGTGGTCCGCGGCCCCTTAGGGGTCCGCCGGCTCTTTCTAGTGGGTCCGCGGCCACCCTTCACCAAATCTTGTAAAATAATGAGTAAAATTATTGAATAAAAATGTGAAAATCAAATTCATCACTATTTTATTTGTGTGAAAAAATGTGTACCTTTACTTCAGGTCGTATTCCCAAGCAGCCTTTACGTTTTTCCTAAGTGAGAACGCATACACAGTTTAGTGGCGGAGATGCGGCTTCTCTGATGGACTGTTTCACGACAATACGGGGGTCGTTTGTGCGCCGGTTCACGGCGGTAGATGCGCTGAAACCTTTTACGCATGCGCGGAGCGAGTTTTGTCGACCAATCACAGTACTCGCTGGCATGTATGCGGCCCCAGGCATCATTAAATGTTCAACTTGTTTTGTCAGTGCACTATTTCATAAGTCGATTTTTGACCTTCAAGTTGTTTTCATTCATCTATAAACCAAAGACGGTTGATACTTCGGGGAAGGGGGGGGGGGGGGGGGAGGGGGTCGGGTCATTGGGAACATGGAAATTGCTGACGACATGGGTTTAAATTTAAAGTTACTGTGCACTTGACTGACTATGGGTCCGCCATGGATTTGCGACTGAAGGAGGGGTCAACCAGAGGAAAAGGTTGGGAAGCCCTGCCTTAAACTAACCACGCCCACCCTGCGCAGATGCTGGACAAAGGCACACGAAAAAGAAGTAGTCCTATCAATTTCCCCTTAATAACTTCCCACTGTAGCAACCGAACAAAGCACGCAGCGAAAGTTTTTACAGTAGACGGGTCCGAAATTTAGCGAAGCAACTGTGAGCTTTTCTTCTGCTGCTAGTACGATTTTCGTATAACATGGAGGACACGGTAGAGTGTAACGCGCGGAGGTAGCGGCCCCTTACAACGTGCGAGGTTCTAAGTTCTAAGGCCTCCGATTTTTTTTCTCCGGACTGGAAAGAGAGAGAAACATGCGCATCGTTTTAAAATGAGGCCGTGTTCATTGTCAATACGTCCCAGAGATGGCAGCACCGTACGGCAGATGGAATTTTACCGCCAGCGGCGAGAATGAGAACTGTGTTAAATACTTAAAGTGGCGACGTTTTCCTTACTTGAACAGCGTGCAATCATTCGTTTTCTGAATTTGCGTGGTGTGAAACCAATTGAAATTCATCGACAGTTGAAGGAGACATGTGGTGATGGAATTATGGATGTGTAGAAAGTGCGTTCGTGGGTGCGACAGTTTAATGAAGGCAGAACATCGTGTGACAACAAACCGAAACAACCTCGGGCTCGCACAAGCCGGTCTGACGACATGATCGAGAAAGTCGAGAGAATTATTTTTGGGGATCGCCGAATGACTGTTGAACAGATCGCCTCCAGAGTTAGCATTTCTGTGGTTTCTGTGCACACAATCCTGCATGACAACCTGAAAATGCGAAAAGTGTCCTCCAGGTGGGTGCCACGAATGCTGACAGACGACCACGTGGCTACTCGTGTGGCATGTTGCCAAGCAATGTTGACACGCAACGACAGCATGAATGGGACTTTCTTTTCGTCGGTTGTGACAATGGATGAGACGTGGATGCCATTTTTCAATCCAGAAACAAAGCGACAGTCAGCTCAATGGAAGCACACAGATTCACCGCCACCAAAAAAATTTCGGGTAACCACCAGTGCTGAAAAAATGATGGTATCCATGTTCTGGGACAGCGAGGGCGTAATCCTTACCCATTCCGTTCCAAAGGGCACTACGGTAACAGGTGCATCCTACGAAAATGTTTTGAAGGACAAATTCCTTCCCGCTCTGCAACAAAAACGTCCGGGAAGGGCTGCGCATGTTCTGTTTCACCAAGACAACGCACCCACACATCGATCTAACGTTACGCAACAGTTTCTTCGTGATAACTCCCTACTCACCTGACCTGGCTCCTAGTGACTTTTGGCTTTTTCCAGCAATGAAAGACACTCTTCGTGGCCGCACATTCACCAGCCGTGCTGCTATTGCCTCAGCGATTTTCCAGTGGTCAAAACAGACTCCTAAAGAAGCCTTCGCCGCTGCCATGGAATCATGGCGTCAGCGTTGTGAAAAATGTGTACGTCTGCAGGGCGATTACGTCGAGAAGTAACGCCAGTTTCATCCATTTCGGGTGAGTAGTTACTTAGAAAAAAAATCGGAGCCCTTAGAACTTGAATGCACCTCGTATGTGTTAGAGCGTCCTTGCAGTGTATTGTACAGTGCAAGCAGCAGCAGCAGCGCTATGCTCGGTTCGCCTTCCCTCTGCTGTTGGCACAGATGCGTGCCGACCTACATTCTGGGCGCGTTTGTTTTCCGACCAACAGCCTGTTGCAGTCTGCCGACCTGTGTACGTGCTATCTGCCGCTGTAGGTCTCCGCTCGTGCAGCAACCTCAGCCCAGGCTATCGTTTTCAGTTGCGATGTTAATCTCAGTCTTCTTTAAGCAGCAGCACCAACACCACTGTATTTAAATACGTGACTTCCCTTTCCGCAAATTATTAGAACTGAATGTGAACCCAAGCTATTACGCAACACAGAACAAGAAAGTTACAGCGAACCAGCACGCCGAGTAGCTGAGGAACTTTTGATTTAGCTTCCTCCTCTTCTGTGTAACAACTACACATCCCGATGCAATCGTGTATGGAACACGACAATAATGATGTGTGTGCATGCTGTAACTAGACTAATATCGTCTTTACGACCTTTACGTGAGCGACACGTAGGCAGCTGTAGAATACCTCAGGAATCCCCACTTTAAATAATACACGTTCTCGAAACAGTGGAACCACAAAAAATGGTTCAAATGGCTCTGAGCACTATAGGACTTAACATCTGAGGTCATCAGTCCCCTAGACTTAGAACTACTTAAACCTAACTAACCTAAGAACATGACACACATTCATGCCCGAAGCAGGATTCGAACCTGCGACCGTAGCAGCAGCGCGTTTCCAGAATGAAGCGCCTAGAACCGCTCGGCCACAGCGGCCGGCATAGGAACTACATTTCGCGGAATAATTGGCGTCTATTTTCAAGGGAGTGTCAATTCAGGTTTTCTGACTATTTTCGTCGCGTTCCCCTCTAAGTCATACAAAGCTGTGACCATTCGTGCCGCTCTTCTTTGCGTACCTCCAGTTGACCCTGTTACCCCTATTAGGTATGGATCCCGCACACATCACTATTCCAGGATGGGTTGCAGGAGTGTACCGCCAGAATTCTCCTTTCCAAGACAGACTGCGTTATCCACGAATCAGCCTACGTAATCACTCTACTCCACATCCACACGAATTGTTTCACACAGGTATTGGTAGTAGCTGACGGATTACAACAGTGACTGTTTCATGTCGTAGGCGCAGAATACAAAGTTCCTGCGTTTCCTCTAGAGCCGAATTTCGCATTTCTGAACATTTAAAAGAAGTTGCCAATCCTTGAACACCTCTACAGTTATCAATACACCTAAAACTTTACCGCAAATATTGTGAGTGGATAGTGCTAATAAGTATTATTACAATCTGTTTATTGGCTAACAATACGAACCCCTGACTGCTAATCCGTCCTGTGAAAACCGCACATCAACAGCACTCTCCATTTCCGCAATATTTGCGGTGCAAGTTTTAGGTGATTCACACCGTATAATAGACTGATTGTGCATATTTTTTATCAGGCAGAACGTTATAGGTAACAGCACCACCTGAAAAATTTCATGGCACTGCAGCTGCGTAGATACACTATGTGATCAAAAGTATCCGGATACCCCCAAAGAACATAAGTTCCTAATATTAGGTACCTTGTGCTGCCAGTTCAAAACGCCACTGACTAAAGTCTTGCACGAAACAAGTGGTTATACACTACCACGGTTTCGGGATCTTCGCCCCATCATCGTGTGTATCTGAAATCCAGCATTAGCAGGACAACATGCCCATGCCAAACTTCGGCATGTACATTACGTCCTACTACCGCTAGATTTCAGATACACATCATGATGGGGCTAAGAGCTCGGAACTGTGGTAGTGCATAGCGACTTTTGTCGTGCTAAACTTCGGTCAATGAAGTATTTTACAACTGTGGGGAACTGTTTACCATGAACATGTTGCGTAAAAATTTACACCTGTAAAATGACTACTGTTACTTGGTTTATTAATAAAGTCTGCAAGGTCATTAACATACAACAGGGAGCACTCCTGAAGTTACTTTTTCTCCTCTCTTGCAAACCTAGGGATTATCGTTTTCAGGTTTCACCATTTTCAGCTCTGTGTCGTAACATTTCTTTCAACTTACACTATGTGATCAAAAGTATCCGGACAACTGGCTGAAAGTGACTTACAAGTTCGTGGCGCCCTCCATCGGTAATGCTGGAATTCAACATGGTGTTGGCCCACCCTTAGCTTTGATGACAGCTTCCACTCTCGGAAGCATACGTTGAATCAGGTGCTGGAAGGTTTCTTGGGGAATGGCAGCCCATTCTTCACGGAGTGCTGCACTGAGGAGAGGTATCGATGTTGGTCGGTGAGGCCTGGCACGAAGTCGGCGCTCGAAAATGCCCCAACGGTGGTCTATAGGATTCAGGTCAGGATTCTGTGCAGACCAGTCCGTTACAGGGATGTTACTGTCGTGTAACCACTCCGCCACAGGCCGTGCATTATGAATAAGTGCTCGGTCGTGTTGAAGATGCAATCACCATCCCAGAATTGCTCTTCGACAGTAGGAAGCAAGAAGGTGCTTAAAACATCAGTTTAGGCCTATACTTTGAAAGTGCCACGCAAAACAACAAGTGGTGCAAGCTCCCTCCATGAAAAACACGACCACACCATAAAACCACCGCCTCCGAATTTAGTGTTGGCACTACACACGCTGGCAGATGAGGTTCACCGAGCAGTCACCATACCCACACCCTGCCATCGGATCGCCACGTTGTGTACGGCGATTCGTCACTCCACAATGTTTTCCACAGTTCAAGCGTCCAATGTTTACTCTCCTTACACCAAGCGAGGCGTCGTTTGGCATTTACCGGCGTGATGTGTGGCTTATGAGCAGCCGCTCGACCATGAAACCCATGTTTTTTCACCTCCTGCCTAACTGTCACAGCACTTTCCGTGGATCCTGATGCAGTTTGCAATTCCTGTGTCATGGTCTGGATAGACGTCGCCTATTGCGTATTACGACCCTCTTCAACTGTCGGCCGTCTCTGTCAGCCAACAGACGAGGTCGGCCTGTACACATTTGTGCTGTACGGGTCCCTTCATGTTTCTACTTCACTATCACATCGGAAACAGTGGACTTAGGGATGTTTAGGAGTGTGTAAGTCTCGCGTACAGACGTATGACACAAGTGGCACCCAATCGCCAGACCACTTCCGAAGTCCGTGAGTTCCATGGAGTTCCATGGAGGCCCCCCCCCCCCCTGGCAGCACAAGGTACCTAATATTAGGAACTTATGTTCTTTGGGGGTATCCGGATACTTTTGATCACATAGTGTATCTACGCAGCTGCCGTTTAGCCCTGCCGTCTATGACCCGTGATACTTCACAGTTGCCTCGGCGCCGCTTTTGGACAGTGCCATTTTACCATGTACGGTGTACTTTAACCACAGCACCATACAGACAGTTTACCAACTCAGTCGGTTTGGAAAGCCGATGATCACACGCTTTTGGACGTCAGACAAATCGCTCCATTGTTTCCTCATTACGACAACTACTGCACTGTTCGCCGTATTACAATCTCTCCCCCCCCCCCCCGGACACTATTTACTTACATACCCTCCACAACTGGTGCTGTCATCAGCCATCTGTACGTAGTTACTGCGCTTCGACATCGAACATAAGGCGATGGTCACAGTAATGTAACGGCACCGTGTGTCAATTTCGAAAACGCCACCATTTCCACGAAATAAAATCAAAATGTACACTCACAGAAACATAAAGAAAAATGTGGAGTAGGAGTTATTATCCATGGAGAAAAAATAAAACTTTGAGGTTTGCCGACGACACTGTAATTCTAACAGAGACAGCAAAGGACCTGGAAGAGCAGCTGAACGGAATGGACAGTGTCTTGAAAGGAGAATATAAGATGAACATCAATAAAAGAAAACGAGGATAATGGAATGTAGTCGAATTAAATCAGGTGATGCTGAGGAAATTAGATTACGAAATGAGACAAAGTAGCAGATGAGTTTTGCTGCTTGGGGAGCAAAATAACTGATGATGGTCGAACTAGATAGGACATAAAATGTAGACTGGCAATGGAAAGGAAAGCGTTCCTGAAGAAGAGAAATTTGTTATCATCGAGTATAGATTTAACTGTCAGGAAGTTTTTTTTTGAAAGTATCTGTATGGAGTTTAGCCATATCTGGAAGTGAAACATGGACAATAAACAGTTTAGACAGGACGAGAATAGAAGCTTTCGAAATATAATGTTAACAGAAGAATGCTGAAGATTACATGGGTAGATCACGTAACTAATCTGGAAGTACTGAATAGAACTGATGAGAAGAGTAATTTGTGGCACAACCTGACTAGGAGAAGGGATTGGTTGGTAGGACATGTTCTGAGGCATCAAGGGATCACCAATTTAGCATTGGAAGGCAACGTGGAGGGTAAAAATCGTGGAGGGAGACAAAGAGATGAATACACTAAAGGATGTAGGTTGCAGTAGTTATTTGGAGATGATGAAGCTTGCACACGATAGAGTAGAATGGAGAGCTGCATGAAACAAGTCTCTGGACTGAAGACAACAACAACAACAACAACAACAGCACACACAGTTACCAGTAGATCACAAAGCACTACGACTGTGGACAACGGTCCGCGAACTATGGTTATGTACATGAGCGAAAAGCTAGTTCTTTTAGTTGTTACCGCCTATGTCTTGGAAGTGTTAAAAAGGCACGGGCGCACGTAGCAGGAGAGGGGGGGGAGGAGGAGGAGGAGGAGGAGGAGGAGGAGGAGAAGAAAGAAGAAGAAAGAGAGAGATAAAGATAGAGAGATAGAGGGAGGGAGGGAGGGAGGAAGGGGGGGGGGGAAGAGAGAGAGAGAGAGAGAGATTATATATATATATATATATATATATATATATATATATATATATATCTTTCCTCAATTTTAGGGGGGTTTGCCGGTTTTGTCTTTGGTCACATTTTCGATACACGCTTACCATGCTACTTTGTCTTTGACAGCTGTGAAATTTGGAAATTAATATAAAAATTGAGTACAAAAGGAAAGGGGAATTTTGTGTGGTGTTGTGCTAGTCCGATGAGCACCATGATTCCGCTGTATTGGTGAAATATCTGAAAGTATACGTCAAGTGCTAGTCCCATGAAACATTTAGTGAGTTGGGAGCTGTCAAAAAGGTTACGCGTGTTTTGGTAGTAGCGGCTATAATTCAATTTGCATAAAATATTCATGACAGAATTTGTTTTAATTTTTGGTGTGAGAACGGAATAAAGTGCGAATGAAAATTCCTCAGCAGTCGCTACACGAAGTCAACAACGATGCAATGACTACGGAAAGCATGTCGTAACAGGTGAAAAAAACAGGTTTTGCGGATATGTCGTCCGAGGGCCCGATCGTTTCATTGGGAGCATCCTGGGTTGCAAAGATTGGAAAAAAGGCTCGCATGCTATGAACTGTGAAGCACCTTGCATTCTTACCACGAAGTCGAACGGCCAGTAAGGGTACTACTCACACGTTCACCGCTGTTTGCGTTGAGTATATATCCTGGATTGATGACGAAAACAACTCTTATTTCGTCGCTTGTTCATTTATTTTTTGTCAAAAAATATTCCCCAACCAACATATTTGCGGAGACGTTATCATGTGCTTTTCTCTGTTAACAAAATTAAAAAACCTCGAAGTGTCGTCGTTTTACAAGCGTAGCTGAAATTAGAACCACATTGCCGAAGAAGCTAAAAGCTTTCCACACAGGGTTCCGCAAAGTGTTTCGGGCACTTGAAAAAAGCGCTTGTGTAAATGTATAGTATCTGATGACCGTTTCGAAGGGTGATTATATATTATGCAGACGAATAAACCAACCAGAAACATGGCAAGTCAATGCTTTCTGCGCTTTCACAAAACCGTTAACTATACAGAGGGAATACAATACTCGTGACTTTGGCTCTGCACTCACGTATCAAGTATTCATAACGCGCTTTATTATCAAATTATTACATAATGGGCAGATAATGGAGGCTGGAGTACCCACGCGTTTCATTAATAATATATGTGTGTTATTAGCAATTCCATGTAATCTCACTCACACACACACACACACACACACACACACACACACACACACACACACACACACACACAAAGCCCGTAAGAGATTCACAGCAATACATGATCACAGGGTAACCTCACTCACCTACAGTTTTCCCATACTCAGTACTGCAATCGCAAATGAATTCTTGCGAAGAGTTCTGCAAATGCGAAACTACCATTTTCCGCGCGTATAGTTACTCTTCCGAAGCGACAAAAAACAGCATTTATAAATATAATCATGGGCTTTTTAAGTGACTGTCAAGTGTGTAAGTATACAATCTCATTTATACCAAATTAGCGTATTAAAGTAACTACTGTACATCAAGTGACAGTACCGCATGTACGTCTTAATGTTAAGAACAAGTAACTGCTACAGTTGAAGAGCACACTGCGATGATCACGAGAGACCGAAATGACTCAGAAGCTTATTAGATTTCTTAGTACATTACGGCAGACTAGGCCGATTGATTTTTAAAGGGTTATCTAGGCCCTTAAAAGCAAATGCCGCGTTGAATCCTTATTTCCGCCACAAAAAACACACAGACACATAAAGAGCACAGGTACGTGGCGCAATCTACCTCTGTCCTTTCTGAGAGTAACGGAGTATTTCTGACATCGAGTTAGAAATCAGTATTGTGGACGAGCCGCTCCTGTTGGTCCGTGCACCGGGCAGGACCATCCCGAAGGAAGTTCTGTATCTACACACGTACTCCACAAGCCACGCGTGGTGCGTGGTGGAGGGTACAGTCTACCAATCCTAGTCGTTTTCTTTCTCGATCCCTACGCAAATACACCGTACGAGACTTCATGTATCTAATCTGAGCTTCATGGTTCTCACGCAAAATTTACGTTGGCGGCAAGAGAATCGTTCTGCAGTCTCCTCAAAGTCAACGCCTTCCCTCCATTGATTCGCACTTGAGCGCCAGAAAGGCCTCCTTAAGACGTACGTGTTGCTCGAGCCCAGCTCGCCTCGTAATTGCTTCCGCGCCTTTCTTTAGTCCGACCTGATGCCGAACCCAAACACTAACAGAACTCAACAATAGGTCGCAGTAGTGTCCTATACACGGTCTCCTTTACACACGTGTCACAGTTTCCTGATGTCCTCCCAATAAATCTAAGTCGATCATTCGTCTTCCACACTACAGTTCTTAAACGCTTATTTCATCTCATACTGCCTTGCAACGTTACGCCTAGGTACTTAATCGCCGTGAGTGTATCAAGGAGCACACTACTAATGCTGTATTATGGGTTTGGTTTTCCTTCTCATCTGCAATAATTTACACTTTTCCACATATAGAACTACCTGCCATTCATCACACAAACGAGAAATTTTGTCTAAATCATCTTGTATCCTCCTACAGACACTTAACGATGACACCTTCCCATACACCACAGCATCATCACCGGCAGACTGCTGCTTGATCTATCCGCTAGACCATTTACGCATACAGGAAATATCAGTGGTCCTATCACACTTTCCTGGGGCACTCCTGACCATAAACTTGTCTCTGATGAATGCTAGCTGCGGGGGACAACTTACTGAGTTCGGTTACGTAGGAAGTCTTTGAGAGACTTATCTGGGGATCTATTCCGTGTGCTTGTACCTACGTTAACAGTCGGCGGTGTGGCATCGTGTCAAATACTTTACGGAAATCTAGGGATATTACGAATGCAAGCTTCGTCTTGTCAAATCAAACCCGACTGCACAGTTATATATCCTTTTAATCAGGCTTATTACTTGGTCTAGGTAATTTAAAGAAAACTTGTTCGTCGTCGATTATTGTATTTGGGTGTAACTAATTTCTTTCTTATAGAATCATAAACGAATATTTTTTTATATCATGAACGCCGTGATAATGATTTTGGAGCTACACAAAGTAATGGAAAGTAAGCAAGAGGTCGCCGATTGCCAAGTACGTGTAGGGAAAAGACATAAATAAGAATTAATGAAGCGTACACAGAGTAACCTGCGAATGCGAGTTAGACCATCAATTTCTAAATGTCATCTGTGTATGTCGGATGTGGTATTTATCCAACAATGCGTTTAGTATACACTTGACAGTGCGCTGGTAAAGATCCAGAAGAATGCGTATTTGCTTAGTTTGTGGACGCGAAAATACGGTTGAAGTGAGTTGCTAAAACTTAAACGAGAGGCTGTGAAGAGTTAATACGACGCAAGAGCTGTAGCGAAGTCTCGCGATATTAATGATGGAGGTATCTGTCATATACATGCGCGCAAACAGCGGTCTTACATTGCGTCGTGAGTATTTTCTCCCACCAGTTTTATATGTTGTCGGCGCGTAAATCGCGCGCACGCCGCGTGGCGCGCCACTGCCGGTGAAGGGACGTAGCTGCTGGCTGCGCCAACATAAACACCGCCAGGCTTGCCAACAGTGCAGACACACACTTTCTAGGCAGGTTGCGAATTGTCAGCGTGGCTACACACACACACACACACACACACACACACACACACACACACACACACACACACACACACATTCATTTACTTTGTAGTTTTTCTGGTGTTCAGTCTGAAGACTAATTTGATGCAGGTCTATCAATTTGAACCTGCTTGCTGTAATGAAGCCTTCATCTCCCTCTACAATATTTTTGTCTCCCCCCCCCCCCTACTTACTTCCGCTACTGAACTGACAATTCCCTGACGCCCCAGGATGTTCTTTAAGTCATGTTGCCCCATAGATTTCTTTTCCCTCCAGTTCGATTCAGTAGACCTTTCATCTATTAATCGATCGACTCATCTAATCTATCATTTTTCTCATATTTCAATATCTTTTATTCTCTTCTTGTCTAAGTGCTTACCGCCCACTATTCCAAACCTTCAGAAAATATTTTCTGACACGTAATTGATATTATATGTTAAGAAATTCCTCTTTTTCAGAAATGCTTTTTTTGCTATGGTCAGTCTGCATTTTATTTCGTCTCTACTTCGGCCATCATCAGTAAATGTGCTGCCGAAATAGGGTATCATATGCTAATATAATTCCTTCAGCCTCGCCCTATTTATTACAACATTCCATTACACTTGTTTCACTTTTGCAATATTCATTTTATAGCCTACTTACAAGTAACACCCATTCCACTCAACTACTCTTCCAAATCCTTTGCTGCCCCTTTCCGAACTTCTCCTTGGTTTCCATTACTCCTTGCTCAACGTGCAGACTAAATAACGTCGGTAACGGGCTGCGAGCCCTGTCTCACTCCCTCTTCCACGACTGCTAGTCTTTCATGACCTATGATCCTTCTACCTGCAGTCTGGTTTCTGAACAAGTTGCAAGTAACCTTTCGCTACCTATATGTTATGTATGTTATCCCTGCTACTTTCAGAATTTTGAAGAGTGTATTCCAGTCACCATTGTGAAACGCTTTCTCCAAATCTTCGGAAGTATAAACATAGGTTTTCCTTCCCTTAACCTATCTTCTAAGGTAAGTCGCAGGGTCAGCGTTGCCTCGCATATTTCTACATTTCTCCGGAACCCAAATGATCTTCCCCGAGGGCGGCTTCTACCAGTTTTTAACATTCTTCTTTAAATAATTCGTGTTTGTACTCTTCAACTATACAATACAGTAATATTGGCACCTGTTAGCACCTACTTTCTTTGAAACCGGAATTACGGCAAAGTCCGAGAGTACTTCACTTGTATCTTACATTTTGCACATTAGATTGAATTACTCAGGTCACTGGGAGAGGCAGTCATGACAGAATAATTCTGAGGGACTTTCTATAGGGGTCCTGTTTCTTTCGGGGTTATGTCAAATTCTTTTCAAAGTACCATACCCATCTCAACTTCACCTGCTTCGTCTTGCATTTCTATGACATTGTACTCGTTTTCCTTACATAGACACTCTAGATATTACGTACAACTTTCATTTTGCCATTCTTTGCTTAATATTAACAGGCCATCAGAGATCTTAATATTCATGAAGTTGCTTCTCTTTTCACACTACAGGCAGCATGTATCTTTCCCAAAGTTAAGCGTACTTCCACAACTTACTATTTCTCCTGTAGCAATTCCTGCTTGGCCATTTTGTGCTTTCTGTCAATTCCTTTTTTTTGAACGTGTATCCCCCTTCGCCTGGTTCATAAGCTACATTGTCATGTATCGTCCTTTTGGCAGTTAAATTCCTTATCGCCCTGCTACCTTAGTCTTTTCGCCTGTGTATTCCTCTGCTACCATCCCTATTTCAGCTCTTAAAGCAACGCAATACTGCAAGGACTATGTCTTTAGTTTTTGCTTTCCTCGAAAACCAATCCAATCGGTTAGAAGAGGTGGGGATTTACTGATATGATTGAACGGAATGTGTACTGCAACTATTTGGGCGTGTCGGTCGAAGATCCTAGTAGTACGTTTCTTGCCTGACAACAGGCGGCCATATTGTCAGTAAAAATAAATTAAGACACAAAGATAAAAAAAAACTTTCTGATGCTTCGCCGACATAGGATGTTCCACACTGTAGGAGAAGAAAAATGAATTGCATTTATATCAGGGAAAAAAGATGATAGTTCCACTGTGATCAGAAAATTTGATCTTCATTTCTCATACATTTCGTTGTGCAACACACCAGAAACGCAGTATAAATAAATGAATTAGATGCTAATGTCTCAAACACAGAAGATGCCTTCCAGCATTTATGTTACAGTTCAATATCACAGAAACAATAACCGCAACATTATATATATATGTATATTGTGTGTGTGTGTGTGTGTGTGTGTGTGTGTGTGTGTGTGTGTGTGTGTGTGTGTGTGTGTCGCGCGAGCCAGTAGGATATTAATGTAGATTGTGTTGTATGTTATGTTGTCCCTTTCGATAAAATAGCTATATGTAGAAGATGACATTGTATCGAGAATAGTGATACAAATTGCGAGATTTCTGGCTTTATCAGACATCATCTCTAGTGGCAAGATTCTTTTCCAAGAGCAGTAGATATTGCAGGTTTGTGCATATGATATCAGTGGTGGAAGGTACCAGTAGAAGAGGGTACCTTTCTCGTGGGAAGACCGTCAGAATTGTGTTCTGTGAATGTGACTGGTTGGTAGGTTTCACTAATATTTTAATAAAGGTCAATTAAACTCGCTTAACATTCTGGAATAGGAATCTCTAAGTAGCAAACTATCACCTACTTATTTCCGAAGTCTGAATTACATGGAAACGAAAAACAAAAGGTACACAAACAGGCAGAGGGATCTCATCCCGGTGAAGGTTCGAGTCCTCCCTCGGGCGTGTGTGTGTGTGTGTGTGTGTGTGTGTGTGTGTGTGTGTGTGTGTGTGTGTGTGTGTGTGTGTGTGTGTGTGTGTGTGTTTAGGATAATTTAGGTTAAATAGTGTGTAAGCTTAGGGACTGATGACCTCAACAGTGAAGTCCCATAAGATTTCACACACATTTGAACATTTTAATCACTTTGGGAGGGGTAGTCGGGGGACGCATGTCTAAATTTTACATGTAAATGTTCATCAGATCACTTTAGGTGCTAGTGAAATGTAATCAATGACTGGCGTCTCGAGATAATGCTCGTAAATACATTAATAACATATGAATTTTTCGAAAGACAAAGGATAAAGTTAGATATGACTGCCGTCCCTAAACTGTGAACATTAGTTTCTCGCCGATAGTTCATAACAGCCTCAAGACAACGGGTCTACGACCTTAGTGAGTCTGCCGTGCACGGGTCATCTTCAGCTGACTGCAGGTTGGTCAAAACTAACGGAATTCTATGCTTTTTATGTAAAATGAAGGTGGAGGGGGAGAAAGGGGAAAAAGAAAATAAAACATTGACGTCACCTGCATCGACATATTGTGCAGAATTAGCGGCGACGAGTGAAAAATGTGTGCCGGACTAGGATTCGAACCCAGGTTCTGCTGCTTCCTAGGCACATGAGACCACTGCGCCACCCGGACACTGTGTTTTAACTGTGTGGACTGTCCCGGCACGCCTCCTCGCCGAAATGGAAATTTTAGGCATAAATTACAACCTCAAAAAATAATTTTGTGAAGGGAAAGGGATGGGTCACATTCCCACAAAACGCCACCTGGAGGCAGTCACCGGCCGTGCCCTCCACGCTCGCTACATCCAGATTCCCGCACTGAAGGTGGTGGATTTACTGCCTGTCGAAGCGAATCAATTGTATGAATGCGTGGACGTGTCCAAGGAAAGAGAGAGCACGCATTCATATGAAAGAACCCTATGCATTTCTTTCAGGGCGGTGAAAGCAACTAGGTACCTCGCGTGGAATGCATTCCCAGAACGAAGAGGATCATTAACATTTAGTTTGTGGAAACGAAGAGTAAACTAATGATGATATGATTCAGTAATTCAGTTGTTCATATTATTATTATTATTATTATTATTATTATTATTATTATTTCTCTTTCCTGTCTCAGACGTTATGTCTGGTTAAAAATGGAAAGTGACGCGGACCTTGAATCAAACGTGACTTCCTTTTAACTGTACGGTATGTGTTACATTGCATTTAGGAACTTTCGGGTAATTGAACATGCATCAATAATTACAGATTTCTGTAGTTGTATATATACGTTTGGATGTAGCTGTATTGCGTTGATGTACTGGTGGATATTGTGTGGTATGACTCCTGTAGTTGATAGTATAATTGGTATGTCAACTTTATCCTGATGCCACATGTCCTTGACTTCCTCAGCCAGTTGGATGTATTTTTCAATTTTTTCTCCTGTTTTCTTCTGTATATTTGTTGTATTGGGTATGGCTATTTCGATTAGTTGTGTTAATTTCTTCTTTTTATTGGTGAGTGTGATGTCAGGTTTGTTATGTGGTGGTGTTTTATTTGTTATAATGGTTCTGTTCCAATGTAATTTGTATTCATCATTCTCCAGTACATTTTGTGGTGCATACTTGTATGTGGGAACGTGTTGTTGTATTAGTTGATGTTGTACGGCAAGTTCTTGATGTATTATTTTAGCTACATTGTCATCTCTTCTGGTGTATTCTGTATTTGCTAGTATTATTATTATTATCACGCCGTAAAATACATATAAATTTCCTGTAGGTTACAGACAGTAATTCAGCGCATACTGAATGTTCACTGAGAATTCGTGTTTTCTGTAACCGGTTTCAGGTAAAAACCAGACTATTAGTATCTCATGTGAGGTTCAGCACTCTTGTGCTGATCTGATTTACTTCAGTCAGGGTTTACAGTGAGTGACGTAAGGTTTACAATTAACGTCATTTTGATCCCGTTTATGATGCAAGCATGCAACACGCTTTTCTGTGCCGTGCTTTGAGGGTAAACACATGGAGCTATTCTTGAAGTCTGACCAACTAAAGAAACAACGTTCTGTTTTTCCTCTCAAGGACACAGAAGAATAAAGCACATGGCCCCTTCGGGCACAAAGCTCGTCAATAATTTCACAATATGTACATACATTTTGTTTGGTCTAGTTATGGGGATGACTCAGTTCGTAAATGCGGCCAGCTGAAAGCTTGTTACCGCAGTGCCTGGTGAACGACGTAGTCGTCCATCTTTCTTCTGTGAGCTCCGCAAGTCATCGGTTCAGCCAGACTCAAATGTATGAAGATCGAAGGCAGTGGATGAAACAAATCAGATTCTAATGTGAACTACTTGTTTCTTGTAATCGACGAGCACAGCTGTCGAGGATACTGATGCTGTCCCCTTCCGCGCCACATTTGCACAGCTGCGATTCGTCCGACGAAGTTGCTGGCTAAGGCTGCGGTCACAGTGTCTCCGGTACCGACGGCGACGGCCTATCTTAAGGAATCAGTACCTCACTACGCCGATCTTATCTCCCGAAGGTACAGACTTCGGACGACAATCGGTGAAATTGAAATTAGTTTATTTTCCACGGTCAAATCGACTAAGTCCTAGAAAGAGTGAGTTTTTGTAGCGTTCTGAGGATGAAAATATCGTAATCGGAATATAGTTTGGAATCTATAAACTGAAATCGCAGGTTTATTCGAAACTTCATATAGGCAAAATCTTTATTGGAAATTTTAGGCATAAATTACAACCTCAAAAAATAATTTGTTTAATATATATATATGTATATCACTGTAATCGATCTTTTTTTTGGTAGTTGTCATTACTTTTCTATTAATTATTACTACTGCTTACTTGCGAGTAGGTTAGTGATTGTGTTAATATGAAGTGATTTACAAATGATGTGTACGGTACGCATTTCCGCTTGTAAGTGCTGTAGGTTATCAGAGAATCTTATGCTACACTTTATGCTTGTCTTTCACTCCTGTACCAAGCGACGATCACTGAAAGTTAACTGGCACACGTCTGCACAACTTTAAAGCAATTCACCGAAACAGAGTGTTTATAGCTTGTTGTGCATCTTCATATTTTAGCGGCGCAAAGAGTGATCCATAAAATTTCGGGCGTGCAGCTCCACCATAAGAGGTTACTATCTGATCTAGTTCATACATAAAAGAGATTCTAACCTAACCTCCCTTAACCCTGACGAAAACTAACGAAGGATATCGGGCGCACTATGACCACGCTATCGGCCGAAGTTTTAGGGGGATCTCTGTTAACGGTGTCTGACGACCATTGTAGGTGCCACTGTAAGCGCAGCCTAAACCGTCCATGATTCAGTTGGAGGCAGAACATCGTCACGCAGCGATCGTTTAGTACGCGCCAAGGCCTTATTGGAATGTTCTGGACTATTTCCTCGTATCAGTGAAATGGTATGAAAGTAGTCGTCGCTGTTCCAACTGGTTCAAACTGACAGCCGCTTGTTCTGTAGTAGGTCTAGGTGTGGAACTTAGTCGTATTTATGCGTCCTGTTCAATTAACTTCAGTCGTGCCTAGGGAAATGTAACGGGACCCTTACTGTTCAACTCGTGTATCGTTGACTTGGCAGACGTTTACCAGACGCTCTTGTTTACAATGAAGTACAATCTGGAAACAGCTGCACGAATATTCAGTTGGAAATTGATATGATTTCCAAGTAATGAAAAGGTTAGCATATGGTTTTAAATTTACAAAAACGTGGAACTGCATACTTCACAAAACGAAAAACCCTAGTATCCTTGTGCTACCCCACCACCTGCACCTTTACGTAATTAACCCGTATCGGTATACAGATGCCCAATGAAGACTGTAAACTATCATTTGTAGCGCAAGGATTTTTTTTATTAACGCTAAAATATGGCTCTACAGACGTCAAGAATGTGGTAGAACAGTGAATCTGCAATTTAATTTTGTGACCAGGTAAGATACGTATGTAATGAAACTCGTAGTTATCCTAAGTTGTATTGTTTATGGTAGGTCCTCACACAAGCCGAGCGCAGTAGTTGCACTGAAGTATGACACAAACATGTTTAATAACATCTTGGTCAGTAGAAAAATTATCACAAGAACATGAAACAGTTGCAAGTAACTAAGGTTGGAGATTCCAGACAAGAAACCGATAGGTAGGCTAATACATGATTAGCACACTGATCCGTTTCCGCGATCTGACGACGGTGGCTGCCAAAATTTGAGTTCGTAAAATTATGCATGCCAGAGGGGCGTCTTCCTCCTACTCATTAACACTCTGGTGTTTACTGAATACACTGCGATGTATACACGCCGAAGCCGTGTGTTGTTCGCCCGCCAGTGCTGCTGTCGGCGGCCACTGTATCGGACGGTCCCTGTGAATCCCGGAAGAGCTACCTAACGCAAAATTTACATCTTGTTCCAGCTGGAGCTTCAAAGTGAAAATGACTACTTCCTCCTACGCCGAATTCCGCGAGCTGAATTAGACGCCTGTCTCAGTAGCAGCGGACGAAGAGTCACCCAGTTCCTCCTGTGTACCTTCCAAACATTCGCCCCTTCTTCGAGAGGAAAACCTAGCCCCTCACGAGCGGTCACCCAATGACAAGTGTCAATTCTCCTGGACCGTCCTCCCAGTTCTCAATAATTTTCTAGAACTACTTCATAGGACATGGTTGACCACGAAATTCCCACGTTTTCGCGCCCAGAGGCCTTCATCTAAAGAAGTGAATTTGTTTTGGCTGTGTCCTGTCAGTACCTCACAGGAGCGCGTTAGCATGCTGTTTCCTACGACTCTCCTATGTTTGAGTCCCCACACCTCGTCTGCCCCGTTCTACTGAGTGCATGGAGCCATAAATAGCCACGGGTTTCATGGAGCCTGCGCAGTGTCCACCGGTATACTGCTCTCCTATCGGCAGACTGGCGCCGTCTTCTCTGTATTGTCTGCGTAAAAGGCTCCTTGGTGCCCGCCTTCCGGGGCCTTTACTGTATTTTACAATGCCCTCACCGCAGAAAAACTCTTTAGGAGTGTGAGAGCGGCGGCTATCTCGTGTAGAATTCCAAGGAGGGCGTTTCCTGCTGTCAACATTGTGTCAGCTCGCGACCGTCGTCCGCTGATCGTGCCAAATGCACAGAGCAGCATTCGCCGAACGCTGTCTTGTCTGGTGTCGGCCGTCGCCTTTTACAACCTGCGTTAAGGGGAGGTTTACTATCTTTGGCCCGAAAAAATCATGTTCTTTGAGAATTTTTTTCTCGGGATGTGTTAATGTCAAATTTGGTCAAAATGTTTATTGATTGGAATTTTTTCGACCGTAAATGTCGGAGAGCAAAGGCGGAAGTGCCGTCGGAATGAAACAAAATTTCGATATAGACCTGCACGCGCGGTAAGTCACGGGTCAGCCGGCTCGTCTGAAATCTAAACTGAGTTGACGTTAGCGAAGTATATAAGGTTCTTTAGGAGTTGTTCCTCGCGTAAGTTATTTGGACCATAGGAAACAAAATGGCGGCCATCTGAAAAAAAAAGGGTTTCTTTCATCGATTTTTTGCCTTCGTCGGTAAAGTAAAAATATTTATAGTTAATGAACCGGAATAAAAGTGGTACAACTCCTAGACAATTTAGTTAGCTTCGTTGGAAACCAAGAATCACGCCAATCGGTCCAGTAGATTCGAAGTTACCAAACCGTCGATTAAAAAGAAGTCATTTCGAGAAAAACGCGTTTGAAGTTGTGACTACATATAAATGCAATATTATGCCATGTACGTTCAATCTACCATTGCGGGTCCATAAACTAGTCCTTTCTCTTTCTCACAGAGGGCGTTCTGCTCGATCTGGGCAATCCTGCGCTGCTCCAGAGCCGCTTGGACGGCCGGTGACAAGCGGTTTTCGGCCGCTTGAATCCGGTGCCCGTCCGAATGCTTGGCGAACTGCTTCGAATAGCGTCCCAGGGTGACGTCCATCGTTGTCATGGTCTTCAGAATTGCTCACTACCCTTCGTTGAAGCTGCTCACTGCCAGGAAAGTCGCAATCTCCACAGTCTTGCATTCTGGTGTGAAATGCTAGGGGGCTAACTTCCAACATACGCGTTCAAACTTTCATTTGAATTTTGTGTGTTTCCTCCCAAGCACCAGTACAATAACTCGCCCTCCAAAAGAAAAAAATCTGGTCCGTGAAAAAAAGGCCGATTTTAGACAGTTGCATTTTTTTGTTCAACTGCGAATAACAAACATTTCCGTCCCGTATTCGGAAAAACAGTTTCAGGGGTGGATTCTAAACACTTATGGATCCAAAAATGCAATTTTAAAAATAGATTTTTTGAACCAAAAGATAATAAACCTCCCCTTAAGTTAACGATGCCCTTCGGCCCACTTCGATCTGCTGTCTGTCTGTGAAACTGACAGCCCAGCCAAACGCAATTCTCAATAACCAAACCGCCTACAAGTACTTTATGTACTGGTTTGTCACTCTTACATAATTTGCAACTCAAATATCGTGTGAACGGCGACTAAATCGTCAGTTTCGGCGTCGTCATCCTACCAGTACAGCATCAATCACTTACAGCAGGAATCATACAAATTCCCGGGAGAAACAATCCTCATACAAATTCCCGGGAGAAACAATCCTCATACAAATTCCCGGGAGAAACAATCTGGAGGGATACGAAATAGAGTGATCAAACAAGATGAATCTTAAGCGAAGCAGATGCGGTTCACTGGTAAGATGCTGCGAAAAAGGAATTAAGTTTACAGAGAAGATAGCTTACAAAACTATTCGTGTGACCCATCCTAGAATTTTGCTCCAATGTGTGGGTACCATAGTAAATAACACTAACTGGGGATGTTCCACGTGTACGAAGAAGGGCAATAACTATTGCCACAGGTTTGTTTTTTCCCGTAAGTTCACACATTCTTGCTAATCTTTTCAAATGGCTCTGAGCACTATGGGACTTAACATCTGTGGTCATCAGTCCCCTAGAACTTAGAACTACTTAAACCTAACTAACCTAAGGACATCACACACATCCATGCCCGAGGCAGGATTCGAACCTGCGACCGTAGCAGTCGCGCGGTTCCGGACTGAGCGTCTGAACCGCTAGACCACCGCGGCCGGCGCTAATCTTTTATGTGAGTGCTGTTTAATTTTCTGGAAACTGCTTTACCACACACCGTAATATGTCTTATTGCAGCATACTGCTCAGCACTTAAAAAAACATGGGCCAGCTTTGTATGAGTAACAAAAGATTCTTTTTCTGTCTCAACACTAATAATAAAATAACCCTGCCGAATTAAAATTCATTTTGTCCTGTTCCTCATGTGAAGTTGGATCACCTTTCCTATTGTTAGAGCGTTTTTGCTGCCACAAAACACAGTGTTGTTCGTGTTAAAGTAGTTTCCTGGGTATATAACGGCACTCACATCGTCTATGCGCGAAAATGTGTGAACTTTAAAACACAAAACACGAACAAAGGACGAGTTCTTGCGTAGACACATAACAGCACTGCACCAAACCTCCGTAGGAGTCATCTGGAGATCTAGAACTGATAATGGTATGATTCAAATAAATTGTTGAACACTACTTGTGCCTGGTTGCTGCTTAAGTTATGAAGTTTATAAATGTAGTATGGCCACGGTTCTCAACAAGTCAACTTTCGACACGATGGGGTCATGATTCTGCTATTTGTTGTATTATTTTATACGAGGGTAATCCCAAGAGTAAGGTCTCCTATATTTTTTTATAAATACATACACCTGTTTATTTCTACAATGGTTTACATCAGTTTACGGCTTGAACATTTAGCTATTTTTCGACATAATCAATTTCTGTCGATGAATTTTTGTAGACGCTGTGGCAGTTTTTGTATGCCCATGTCATACTAGCTCGCCGCCATGCTGTTCAGAAAGTTATGAACCTCTTCTTTTACCTCGTCGTCGGAGCTGAATAGCTGGGACCACAATTAACGCTGACAGGTACTGTGAGACTCTGAAAAAACTCAAACGGGCAATTCAGAAGCAAAGAAGAGGAAATGTTGAGCAAGGGCGTACACATTCTCCATGACAACGATCGCCCACACATCGCTCGGCAAACCGCTGCTCTCCTGCAACAGTTTCAGTCGAACATTATCACCTACCCACCCTCTAGTCCTGACTTGGTGCCCAGTGACTATCACCTGTTCCCTAGGTTAAAAGAACACTTGGCCGGAAAGCGATTCAGCTCCGACGACGAGGTGAAAGAAGAGGTTCATAACAGCATGGCGGCGAGCTGATATGACATGGGCATACAAAAACTGCCACAACGTCTACAAAAATGCATCGACAGAAATGGTGATTATGTTGAAAAATAGCTCTATGTTCAAGCTGTAAACTGATGTAAACCATTGTAGAAATAAACAGGTCTAAGTACTTATAAAGAAACAGGAGACCTTACTTTTGGGATTACCCTCGTGCATCAAACAACTTCTGTTGTTGTTGTTGTTGTTGTTGTTTGCAACACGTTGCTTTATGAACATCAATGTGGAACGAGTGTCAGCGTATTTAAACCAGAGTATGGCCTACGATGACAACAGCCTGGTTCAAGTCTTTCAACTGGACGCTACCTGCGACTTGGGTGCGGCGAATTAGGGCCAGACGTTCTCCTCGTAACACAACAACTTGTAACGAAAGTCTGAGTCGTCCTATTGCCTCTCTTTACCATGCTTTCAACTCCAAATCAGTACTGAAGAGCAGCATCACCGCACATTTCAAATACCACGTAGGCGTTATCATTACCGATAATTGGCGAACGACTTCATACCTGTGGTAAACATTTTTCGCGGATGGTTTATGTAATAAAATTTCAGTTCCAAAGAAGATTATTTTTTGTCTCTCTGCAGGCGGCCGTGGTTAGTAACCGCAGAAGTTGCTTAGTGGTACTATGTCCCGTCTGAATGACAAAATTTGTTCCGCATAATTACGGAGGCCCCTCTAAGCTTTTACTATGACCTCGAAAAGGCAAGGCTACTAAACAGTTTATGTGTGTTTGCACACTGATAAAATGGAGTATTGTGCCGTAATTCCTTTATTTCTATTTTTTATTCTGTATGGCGTATAAAGGGTAAGAATGGCAAAACAATCCATGCTGCGTTGGAAGAAACGCGCGGCAACAACACTTACGGCGCAGTGTTAATGAATCGTGAAGAACGAGATATACCAGGCCATCTGTACGAAGAATCGGGAATCACAATGGCATCAAAAGGTATCGGTCCACTAACAGCTGCATATCAGAATCTAGGCGACAGAGGATGAAGTGAAAATCAGTCACGGATCCATTTTCAACATCTTTAACATACTTAACACGGGAAGACTCGCTGGCATCTGGGTCCTGCGACTGCTCACACCCATTCGTACAGCTCGCCATATTGATGCCGCGGTTTTAGGCCAATCCAGACTACGTCTCTGGCCACCGAAACACCACCGACGAATGCTGAGTAATCAATGCGACACCGAGGCTAAGTAGCAACGTGGGAAGTGGAACCGTGTGCATTCACCACGTCCGCCCCCGGTGGCTGAGTGGCCAGCGCGACAGAATGTCAATCCTAAGGGCCCAGGGTTCGATTCCCGGCTGGGTCGGAGATTTTCTGCGCTCAGGAACTGGGTATTGTGTTGTCCTGATCATCATCATTTCATCCCTATTGACGCGCAAGTCGCGTAAGTGGCGTCACATTGAAAGACTTGCACCCGGCGAACGGTCTACCGGACGGGAGGCCGTAGTCACACAACCACCGCTGAAAAAGGCGGAGACACAACAGTCATCGGAAGAGGTGTTTTTGTTTTTTGCACTGCCATGGTGTCGTGCTAACAGATTATGACCCGAAGGGGAAAACCATTAGAGGAGATAGTAACGCCATCTTTTGAAGAGGATATGAGAAGTTGTCAAGACGAAGCGTCGCGCGAAACTATCCAAGTGAGTGTGCTTGTTCCACGACAATTCGCTAGCTACCTCAGCGCAAGACACAATGGCTTCTTCCTCTTTCCTCGGATGAAGGAAACACTCACGAGGTGGAACGTTTGCTTTATCAGGCAAAATACAGAATTTTACACACAGGGTTTTCGCCAAGTTCTCCACGGTTGGGAAAAATGGGCTGCAATAAAGGACGAATGTGCAGAGGGGTGATCATTAAAACTTCATGACTATCCCCTGTATTTACTTATTCCTCCCACGAACAGGTCACTACTTGGTCAAGCAACGGAAGCAGGGGGCGAGCGCTGACACAGGCGGAGGGCACGATAAAACGGCAATCTAAAAACCGCGCCTCCTTCAACCCGCTAACCTTAGCCTTTACTTTGCATTTCCGGCGACAGCCGCGGCAGCAGGATGTAATTCCGACCTCTCCTTAACATAACGAGGCTTCCAAACGCAAAAAAAGCTAGCTATTCGGGTTCGAACGCGTAGCAGCATAAAGATATACAGGAAGCTAAACTCTGTGTATGTGTGAAGGAGGAAAAAAATCTGACAAGAGCAGCGATATTCTCTTCTGTAGATGAACAAACACCTGATTAACCAATGAGAGCATTTAATTTGCAGAGCAGTGAATTATGTCTTTGTGATAACTCGTTATTCGCGCTCCGCAGAATCTCACGTTACAGGAGAGATGAGAGTATCTACAATGCGACTGGTAGTGTACAAATCTTTGGCCTACTAATCTGGCCAGAACTAGCCGAGGGAAAATGGTAATATATCTCACTTTCTACGAGACCAGGTAGGTACGAATTCACTGTTTCCGGGAGGGTCACTGTTTGTGATGTATGAGGATTTTCGAAACTTGTTTCCGACACTCTGTGGAGGAGGAGGAGGAGGAGGAGGTGGAGGAGGGTGATAATGGCCCTTACTGTTGCTCGGTTTGTAACCAATATAACGTGCCATTTCTTTCCGTTTTAACACGATAAGGATGACCAGGATTTTCATAATATTAACAATAATAAAATGCCTAATACCTTCTATACATCAGTGCTGAATACATTAATTGTTCAACTTCCAACAACTATGCAAGTTAGATAATTAAGTCATTTGAAAAGCATGTACCCAAAATTTTAGGAACATGTATCTTGTGCAATTGATTTATGAACAACAGCGACATACTGTCCCAACTTTGACAGTGACGTAAATTACAGTTTGTATGAATCTGGGTATTTTTAAGAAAATAAACCCAGTGGGTAAAATTGGGGTTATGGGTTTTATTGTTTTGTATTTTTCGTGGTCACGATGAAGCAGTTCAATTTCTATTCCTACAAATAATTTACGACCACTGGATCAGTGCCTCATTTCTCTATCTGGCAGCACTGTCTCCACTAGGTGAATCTGTTCCATCTACAGGCTTGTTTCGTCAAAATTAAGAAATAATTTAGGAGATATCGATCATTGCTGAACGTATGGACAAGAATTATTAAAAAAATTAAAAAAAACAGAATTACCGATTCTCGCCGAAGATCCATCATCAGAACGCCAGCGACTGAGGTCTAGAAAAGAATCGTGGCGTACAGCGGTCAGTCTGCTGTACAGTCATTTCAACTTGAAATATGCGTGAGTAACAAGAACGAACTTTTCTGATGCGTCACCAACTAATCGGAATTTCCTGGGAACGAACATCAGTATAGCGCGACTCTGAGACAGAGCTAAACGTGTCAATAGTAAGACTGTTACAATGGCAAGCCAGGCTGTTCCTGTTGGCTTCCGGACTGTACTGTTTTGAGTTTTGATTTCAGCTGCCCCATTTTAAAATGTTACAAAATAAATCTTTCTGAGGATGTTTTTATTGGTGACGACCAAAGGCATTAATAAATTAAAAAGAGAACGCCTTGAATGAACAAAATCTAGAACTGACCACTGCTTACCAATAAATGCAAGAACGATCATCGTGATAGTGGTGGTAATTTGGTTCCTATTCCACTCTTCGATGCAGCGGTCGAATAGTTGTTAGTAAATTATTGTTGGTGGTTAGTACATTTTATCGCGCACACAGATGAACTGCTCAGTAAAACTGAAGGTGTATGGGCTCGAACTTCTAGGATCATCTCAAACAGTCTTGCGGCAAAGTCCGCTGACAGACATCGGTTATCAATGAAATGTAACTGTATGGTGCGACACACCTGCTAACTACGCAGATGCCCTAACCACTAAGCCACCCTGGCATACTGGCTTTGCACGATTGTACAGACTATCCTTACCGTGTCCTTTCTGAATCCAAACTTCCATTCGCGCCTCAGCCCCCTTGATACTCCCCCTGAACATTTACGACTCTGGAGAGGCTCTGCAACTGTACTGCTATAGCCCCTCGGCATCGAACCGAACTGGGCGTGCTGCTGAAACCCAGGTTTCAGGCTGCATGTACAGGGTGAGTCAAGAAATGTTGAGAAACTGACATGGCACATCGGGCATACAACAAAGATCAGTAGTCACATAAGGGATCGCAAACGCCACGAGAGAGGCTGCAAAGGTCAGATGTGGGCTGGCATTGTCGGAGACTGTTTAATTGGGCAGTACATTCTTCTGGGCCCACCTTTGCCGGCCACTGGTTGCGGTGGGCCAGTCGCAAGGCCACCAGATCACCTGATCTGTCCCCAATCGACTTATTCCTCCGTGTGTGTGTGTGTGTGTGTGTGTGTGTGTGTGTGTGTGTGTGTGTGTGTGTGTGTTTAGGGGGCTGGGGCTCTGAAGGGGCTTGTGTAAGAAACACTGTTACATCGCCGGAGGCCTAGGGGGCACGATTGCTGCGACAGCGCGGAGTCTTCCAGACACACCAGGTATCTTTGAGAGCGTGCGCCGCTCAATGTACTGTCAATGTCAGGCGTATCTCGGCGCATCTGGGCGAAACTTTTATCTCCTCCTGCCGTGGGTGTCCTTTGTAGCATGTGACTAAATAACTGCAACGCCATTTAGCAAAAATGGGTCTGATCACTATGGGACTTAACTCCTCAGGTCATCAGTCCCCTAGAACTTAGAACTACTTAAACCTAACTAACCTAAGGACATCACACACACCCATGACCGAGGCAGGATTCGAACCTGCGACCGTAGCAGCAGCGCGGTTCCGGACTGAAGCGCCTAGAACCTCTCGGCCACAACGGCCGGCGCCATTGAGCAGTCGTGTATGGCCCTTACGACGCCCGTTTCCTATGTGATTACTGATTCTCGCTGTACGCCCGTTGTGCCCTGTCAATTTGTAACCTTTTTCGAATCATCTTTCATGTATATGCAGACTTACCGGACGAATGGAACTTTGTACAAAGTCCGGGATTACAACCCGGGTCTTCTCCACCGGAAGCCACCCCATGACTGGGGTTTGCCCAACCGCCAGTACTACCCTAGCACGCGTCCCTCTTCAACCCAAATTCCGATTCACGACTCAGCCCACCTGGTATTCCCCCTTAACTCTAACAGCTTTGCAGAGGCTCTGCAACTGTACTGGAGTAGTACCTCCGCAACTAACGAAACTGGGGATCCTGGTCGAAAACCAAGTTTCAGTCTGTAGGTATACATCGCTTACAAAATTAAGCCCAGCGAAAAATTCAAAGAACTTAACCCAAGTGGATGAAGGAAGGAAGCACAATCGGAGGGGGGGGGGAGGAAAGAAGCAAAGTGTGGGGCAGTGGGGCACGGTGTGGAGTGCGCGCGGCGCTGCAGCAGCGGGGCAGTGCGGCTGACGGGCCGTCACCTGTGACGGCGGGGGACGGAGGCTCGCCGTGCGGCGCCCCGCCCCGCAGGGGATCAAAGTGCCGACCGCCGGCGAGTCCGAGAGGCGCCACCGGCGCGGAAAAGGGGAGCAGGCGGCGCTAATTGGAAATTTCACGCGCAGCGGCGCGCCAGTCGCCTGCGCGCGACGCAGCCTTCACGCGCGACACGCGTCGTCCAGGAGCTGCGAGCGGCGGACGGCGGCCGCTTTCACCTGCGTGCCTCGCGTCCAGCAAGGGGCCTCTGCTGCTGGAAGGTCCTCTCTGTCGCCGGCCACCACAGGGGCTCTTTGCGCCTGCTTACACATCCGTGGCGTTCTGTAAGCTATGCGGCACACTTTTTCCCTGGAAGCAGGTTGGTCTTGTACAGGATTTCAACTCTTTCGGCTACAACACCCGATTTGTGAACATAATCTCCGTTCAACACAACTGCCTTTCGTGGGCTTACTGGTGACGTTCTACTGATCCACGTCGGTGCGAGCGTCTCGCTACATCAATGACCTGCCCGGCGCCAAGGTACTGCTTCCCCGGAGTGCATCCTTCACTGAACCAAACAGATGGAAGGCGCGAGATACTGGCTGCAAGGTGGAAGAGGGACAAAAGCCCGGTGAAGTTTCATCAGCTCCTCTCGGTTGCACAGACTTGTGCGAGGCCTTGTATTTTCATGGAGTGTGATCACCTCGAATGACGGTGTCCGCACTTTCCAACGTTGCAGGAGTCA
The DNA here is from genome assembly GCF_023864345.2 of Schistocerca serialis cubense. Taxonomy (NCBI): domain Eukaryota; kingdom Metazoa; phylum Arthropoda; class Insecta; order Orthoptera; family Acrididae; genus Schistocerca; species Schistocerca serialis. The sequence goes on along the minus strand of NC_064645.1, from coordinate 360,474,073 downwards.
CAGCTCTGTACGGCCGGACGGCACGCGGGAGGTTGGACGGGTTTGCGCAATCTTGTTGCGATGATGACAGACGACTTGCCCAACGACTCACCCAGCTTTTGTTCACTGCCAGGTCTCCGTAGACATTCTCCAAATCCCTATGAGTATCTGCGATGCTCTGATTTCCTGTCCGTGAGAAGACAATGACAGCTCTCTGCTTGGAACGCAGATGCTATTTAGAAGGCTACATGTAGCGCCATTACCTATCGGAACTTCATTTAACTATAGAGGCTGAATTGGGAATATTTCCACCGCGTCCTACAACAAATTCTACATTAATTCAGGCGAAACTGACTGAGAAAAAAAGTGTGCCCCTCGTACATATTTCGCAATCTACCGTTTGGTGCACTTCTGGGGGTGACTCGTACCACAAGTGATTTCTTTTCGCGTTACACGCGTTGGGACCTTTGCCTTTCGCGGGCAAGTGCTCTATCGATAGAGCTACCCAAACAACTCACGACCTTTCGTCACAGCTTTACTATCCTGTTAGCATTTAAAATAGATTCAACGAAGTTCATGTTTACACTGCATACGAAAGCCAATTCACGCACAGTAAACAACCAACTCCAAAACTAAGTGCCTTTTGTGAAAATGATCAAACTCAAGTCCGTTTCTCACATGATATGAAAGTAGCGCTCTTATTCTGTATCTAAAGGTAGTATCCCTCCTGAGAGTGGTCAGGGGCTATTTCTCTGGTGTTTGAGCAGATATTTCAAATTTCGTTTCCGAGTTGTGGAGCTTCAGTCAGAGCAAACAAATAGTGCTCACCACGCCTTTCACAAGACGCCAAGCTGAATTTTGAGTGCCCATTCGATAGACCGATCCCAGATTAGAGTATGCCGATATTCGTTTTGTCGATACCTATTAACAGCGACAGTGAAACACGAAGAATAACCTGTGCGACAGCAGCGTTCCGGCCCGCGATGACTGCTACCGCATGCACGCTGCGCTACTTACAAGGGAACCTCCCTCAGATTTAGTTATAAGTTGGCACAGTGGATAGGCCTTGAAAAACTAAACACAGATCAATCGAGAAAACAGGAAGTAGTTGTGTGGAACTATGAAAAAAGTAAAATATACAAACTGAGTAGTCCATGTGCAAGATATGTAACATCAAATATAATCTGAGGTCAGGAACGCCGTGGTCCCGTGGTTAGCGTGAGCAGCTGCGGAGCAAGAGGTCCTTGGTTCAAGTCTTCCTTCGAGTGAAAAGTTTACTTTCTTTATTTTCGCAAAGTTATGATCTGTCCGTTCGTTCATTGATGTCTCTGTTCACTGTAAAAAATTTAGTGTCTGTGTTTTGCGACCGCACCGCAAAACCGTGTGATTAGTAGATGAAAGGACGTGCCTCTCCAATGGGAACCGAGAACATATTGCCCACGAAATACATCTCACGTATTTAATGCACTCTCGTCCAAAGTAGTGAACAGTCAACTGCCAGCCAGGGAGCCTCGTTAGCAAGAATACTCTCTCTTCCGTGCGCTGTAGTCGACTGACGTCGAGTGTTTCGATGTTTGTTAAAGTGTAGCGTCCCCATACTACAGTTACCTCGCATCGGGCGGACGGACGGACAGATAATAATTGTCTGAAAATAAAAAATTAAAATTTTTCACCCGAAAGAAGGTTTGAACCAAGGACCTCTCGTTCCGCACCTGCTCACGCTAAACACGGGACCACGGCGCTCCTGAACTCAGATTATCCTTGTTGTTGCTTATCTTACACATAGACTACTCACTTTGTATATTTTGCTTATTATTTTCATAGTTCCACACAACTTCTTCCTGTTCTCTCGATTGATCTGTGTTCAGTTTTTCAAGGCCTATCCACTGTGCCAACTTATAGCCAAATCTGAGGGGGGGTGCGATGGGGAGGTTCCCTTGTTAGTTGCTGCTGGACTGCTGTCAGTTCGTGTTTTACTGTTACTGTTAAAAGGGATTGATAAAACGAACGTCCGAATACACTGATCTGGGAGTGCTCCAAAGAATACGCACGTAAAATTCCGATTTAAAAATGATATTGTTTGTAATGGGAAACAAGCCGACGGTTTCTGTTGCCGATGGGCGTCGCATGAAAGTAGTAACGAGCTGTAACTGTTTGGGCTGACTCCCGCTATGCAGTGCAACAACGAATGCAAGTATCTGCCGATACACCACAGTGTTATTCTCGTTCTGTGCTGCTGCTGTCACTGCGTGGTGTGCTTATTTTTAACAGATAACGCGAAGGAAGCAGTGCAACTCCATAGATAACTGGTTTCAAGGCCATAACCACTCTGCACTGTGAAATCGAAATTACGTTAACGAGTAATGCCTCAACGTATTCTGTATGTAACGACCGAACTGTCCCCAACGTCGCTATGTTAATGTCGTTAACTCTGAACCGACTTCGAAATACTCTTCGACGATGAATCACTGTTTTTCTGATTCAGTTATACATACGAAATATGAAAGTAATTTTACGGAGTGTGATGGAAACAAAAATCATAACCCCCTCTCCTCTCCTGTATAAACTTCCAATTGTGCACGTATCGACAGCTGTTAATAAGCCTTATTTAACCTGAGATTTCTCTGGTTTTACAATCATGCGTTTTGCGATATACACGAGAAGGAAGTAATGCACCTTTTCCGGCATCGGGCAGGTATCTGTTTCGAGAAGAAGGAAAAAAAGCACCTAATTACTTTTCCGAAACTGTCATTTTCATCGTTGTATCAATGAACTCTTCTTAGAAATTTCGAATACTGTTAAGAGGAGAATATCGTTCCAATTAAAAGAACCGTAACAGCTTCAATATCTCTTCAGACGAAGGTACAAGCGTGACTAATAGAGTAAATTACTTGCATTAATTTTACGGAAACTCAAGTTATGGTACTTCGAATAGTTACAAAAATATTTAGGGTGTCGAGTTTATTTGGAATTAATATTTAAAATTTTGGATTAGATGTCTGTGTATGTGAACTGTCCCCCGCACGTCTTGCCAGTTACACTCGTTTGTGTAGGTGAGATACCTGTTATTCTATGATCACAGGACTGTAGAAGACTCACTGGAGGGAGTCACACCCATTGAATTACCTGGGAGTATGCGTACGGAGCATTTCGAGTTAGGACAACGATATAGAACTAATCGCAGACAGAACTAATGACAGACAGACTCATTGCAAAATCGTCCTCAGGAAGCGTAGTTTATCCAAGAAGAAGGTAGCTTACGAGACACTCATACATTCAACCAATACTCAAATACTGCTCGTCAGTGTGGGATTCATAGCAAACACGACTGATGGAGGAAACAACAGACCCAGAAAAGAGCAGGATTTCATCATATGTTCATTTAGTATGTGCGAAAGCATTACGGAGACTCGTCCTATTGCAGTGGCACACGCTGCAAGGGAGGGCTAGTACATCACGGTGCGGTTTATTGTTAAAATTCCGAGAGCGTGCGTTCCTAGAAGAGTCAACCTATATGGTTCCTCTTACGTACATTTCACGAAAAGACCATGAAGGTAAAATCAGAGATTGGAGCTCACCCGGAGATTTCAAAACAATGTGTGTGTGTGTGTGTGTGTGTGTGTGTGTGTGTGTGTGTGTGTGTGTGTGTGTGTGTGTTGGGGGTGGGGGGGGGGGGGGTGGAAAGGGGCGGGCGGTGTAGTAGTAGTTTCGTGACCTGGCACCAGAGAGAGATTTCGCTTCTCGTGAAACAGTTTTGAAACTTTTCGCTAACTACTGTCTCATGGCAAAAACAATCTAACGAGAAAATAGAAATTAGGATAATCGGCAGGTCACAGTAGTAGTGGCAGAGGGACAAAACGTTTTGTTATTAGTTTGCGGTTTCCATCCGAGCTACAGGAACAACAACATACTCTTATCTCCCAAACACCCAGCAACTGTCTTGCTTTCAATGTTCACTGCGTATCATTGCAGTACACCATTTCGTTTCCCTCGTCTGTCCGTTCAAGTCCTAGGGAGAAGAGCAGTAAACACGGCACCTCAGAGGTGGAAGCGTACTGTGCCGAGAAGGGAATCAACAGATGTGGACATATTTCTCTCGGGCTCATTGAGGACTGACATTCACGAAGCTTGGCACAACACCGCGGGGACCATGCCAAAGCCGCGGGCTCGAAACATCCGCATCTCCTAAGACCACTGTTCAAAGATAAAAGTCCACGGCCATGGAGTTACAATGTTGTGAGGAGTGACCTCTCTCCAACCGAAAAAACTGAATGTAAAGAGAACATTCGCGTTCGCCTCCCCCAAGACCAACACAAAAGCAGCATGACGACTTTGTTTCTTCGGAAGGTTGCCCTGAGACTTCAAGGTTGAAATTATAACATTTTTTGAACCAGTTTTGTTGCATGCGAGAGCAAGTTTTACTTTACTAGCTTTCTTGGCTGAAAATCAGTTCGGAGCTCTCAAGTCACTTCGTGATTTTTTTTCGTGTGCCATTAAGTTACAATTCCTTCGTTACGGCCGTGCGACGCCATTCTGTCATCATGAGATGAAGTACGTGAGATATTCTCACAGGAAAACGCTTATAACTGTCGTTACTGGAGTGTAGTATCAAACAGATTTTAACAACAACGAGGTAACTTGGTTCAAACGGGACGCTCTTCACACTATACTCATTATCAAAAAATGATCGTACGAAAAAGTCGACGTTTGCCTTGAAGTCAGTAAAAAAATAAAATAAAATAAAAAAGTCCAATCTTAAATGTTCAGTCCTTATTTACAAACGCTTTTGTGTGAATAATTCACGTCATAATTCGTCCCACTCACAACAATGGAATGGGCCAAGTACCTGTAGCGCGAGAAACTACGGCCAATAACGAACACACTAAAGGTTGGAGACCGCACCGGTGGTAAAAGCAATCGAGAAAACATTACTAAAGTTAAAACCCATTTCTTTTATATTCCTATGCTGCTCTACAATCGAAGAAGAATCTGAGTGATTAGTAACGAAGTGCTCATACCATTTTTCTTCGTTTTCAACTCTCCATTTATTTTTTTCGATTAAATTCCATTTACGTGCGAATTACCAATTTTCCACGTTTTTCCAGACAAGTCGCCATCCCAAATACGCACTCGGTGTCCGTATGACTACAAATGAGTCATGATTTGCGTACTGAGTCCGTATTCAGCGGAAAACAACCTACAGTTCGTTGTTACATTACAGTTAGACCTAAGAAGTATTGGTCCTCTCAAACCAGTCATCAGCTGTGACAAATCCTGTGAGCACAACTTTCTTCCACTACTCATGCAGTTACGGCAGTAAGTAGACTGAATTTACAGCGGCTTATGCGCAACTTACGTCGGCAGTTGATCTATTTCAAAACTATCGATTCAATAATCAGTTTCCGAAATGATGTATAAAACTAAGCTGCAGAAGGGACCCCCATATGCAGTTAATGTTTTTCCACTGTTTGCATGTCACGACCTCAATCAATAACTTACTAATTTTCATAGGTACAAAAGGAAACTTCAATTGGCCTAATAGTTTTCAAGAAGTATTTTTAAGGGAAAATCTTACATAGAAAGAAACAGAGTAGACCGAGACCATCCACACCTAACTTGACGATCTGTGAAACGAACTTTGTCGGATGGTGAAGACAGTACTTGAAAACCTTACTGTGGTCCATCGCTATATGCGAGTACAAAGCTGGAAAGAAACGACTGACACACGTATTCAGCACACATCAACAAGAATCAGCACGAGTAGTGACTGGACACGACGACGTTACTTCACAGTTCCCGGTAACCCAGTTCGTTCCCCATGCCTTCTAACCGAATGCCCTCGTTCTTACATTCTGACACCGCTCGACGTCCAGTGAATTTCACAACCGACGTACTGGTGGCGTCTCCAATTTTCGCTCGACATACTTCGTTAACATGCAGTCTCGGGCTACATGTTTAAAAATTTCTACGAGAAGAAGACCTCAGTGTCGCTCTTACCTTGAACTGGACACGAACTGCAGGCGGCCCAGCCCGATACCAAAATTCGCCAAACGAACCAAACTAGAGAATCATAGAGGAGGCCGTGACTCACCGTTCCTGTTCTCGCTGTCCGCAGGCTTCATCTGGATGGGGTGATGCATCTGCAACAGAAAGAGGAGCCGAGTCAGTGGGTGGTCACGTGACAGCTGACGGGGTGATACGGCGGCAGTATCGGCGACATGTGAGACGCTGCCGACACGTCGCCGCCTGCGGCTCAGCTCTGCGGAAACCCTGGGGGGGAAGAAGCGGCCGGAGTGTCGGTTTCATTTAAATTCCGCACCGTCTATCGAGGCAGTCGACCTTCTGCCGAGGTGGTGACTTACGACTACTTTTCTTAATGTTCCGGTAAGATTAGCTTCTAAAAATAGTTCGACCGCGACACGAGGAAACTTCTTCCAGCTGTTACGCTGTTCTGAAATAATGTAGAACGTGCCATTAATTTACACCAGACATCAAATTTAGATGTTGATATTCTTACAAGAAGAGAAGGCGAATACCATTCTCGAAGTACACGAGATATAAGAGTTTTATCATTTATTGTACTTAGACATATTCCGAAACGACTGTAAAACATCAGATGCAATTACAATTTTACATCTAAATGGAATTTTTAGTTTCGTACACTAGTGGTAAATACAAAAAGATGCAGTATCATAACAAATAAACACTGACACGAGCAAAAGCTGCGAAAAACCCAAATCTCAATACCAGTGCTTTAGTTTATGTTCAACGGATCATGTGGGGTGTTTCCGTACCGTCAGTTTCCATTTCTACTACCATGAAGACCGGTGACAGCTAAGGAGTTCATAAAAAATACGCAAAGGGCGCTTCTATAAACCTGCTGTTGAGGAAACGTATTTCGGATCTGTCACTGAAAGTAGTTGGTATAGTACCCCGTATGAAAACAACACAGTCGTTACACTCTTCAATTTAGTGGGAAAGTGAAAAGTTGCAATTTATGTAACGGTGATAACCAAGATTTCACGGAAAATATTTTAAGAGTTTTCTGAGTATTTCAGTGGAATGGAATCGTGGTAATAACGTAATTTTCATTTATTCAGTTTGTTACCACAATTATGACGGTTCTGTGAAAATATGCGGTCACCAACACATGCAACACGAGAAACAGAGGAATGGAACAACTCTGATGGATGACCCAGTATTGTGATGCACAAGCCATCGCTACGGCAGCACCCCCGCTTATCGTCGTTACTCTTCTCTTCCACTGTGTTCCATCACACCATGAAGCAGTTGCGTATCAGGCTAGTCATCATCAGAGAGCCTACCCCTATTGTAGTTATCACTGCTAACGTACAGCTAACACTGCCGGAAAAACCAGCTCGTGTCAGTACAAAAATAGTTGAAATGGCTCTGAGCACTATAGGACTTAACATCTGAGGTTATCAGTCCCCTAGAACTTAGAACTACTTTAAACCTAACTAACCTAAGGACATCAATCACACATCCATGCCCGAGGCAGGATTCGAACCTCCGACCGTAGCAGTCGCGCGGTTCCGGAATGAAGCGCCTAGAACCGCTCGGCCACAGCTTATAAAGGTGGAGAGTGAACAATCCGGCATTACTGCTGTCAACAACAATTACCGTTTCTGAATGAGACAGATTTCGTTTCAGTCAAGACTCAAAGCGCACACCACTGACATTTGCACTGTTCTGCTGAGTGCAATAAAGATACAGAAAAACCACGGCGATGCACCACGAACCAATTATCCGTTTTGGACGGAAATGGATAGATTTGTTGAGAAGCAACAGACAGTGGTGGGATAGCAACCTCTCCGTCGCCCGTTATCCTAGGCTCACATTTCAGGAAGGTGGTGCACACGGCGAGGCTTTCCGCTGCTTGTCAAACCCAACGTAAGTCAGCAACATCGCCGGATCTCTCCCCAACTCAGAAGGTGGAGCATTATGGGGAGGGCTCTCCAACTACCTCGGGATTTTGAGCATCTAAGCCGCCAATTGCACAGAATTTATCACGATATCCCTAATGAAGACATCTAGCAACTCTATCCATCAATGCCTAGCCGAATAACTGCTTGCGTAAGAGCCACAAGTGGACCAATACGTTATTGATTTGTGAAGCTCTTTTTCTTGAAAAAATCATCCAATTTTTTCTGAAATTATTATCATTTGTTTGTCTGTTCGTGTGTATCATATCTACCGATTTCCGTCCCATTCGGATAATTCCTTCGGGTGCGTCGCCATTTTGTCCCAGAGTGCAAATGCACCCTCCCTGCATCAATCGCGCTACCGGAAACGACAGGTCGCTCATATCAAAATTTTCAGGAAATATGTCTGAGCGACCTCAGAAATTTTGTGGATGGAGTTCGCATTCACCCGGTGCAAGTTGTAGAGATATCCATCAGATTTCAAATTGGAAAAAAAAGGTTCAAATGGCTCTGAGCACTATGGACTTAACTTCTGAGGTCATCAGTCCCCTAGAACTTACAACTACTTAAACCTAACTAATCTAAGGACATCACACACATCCATGCCCGTGGCAGGATTCGAAACTGCGACCGTAGCGGTCGCGCGGTTCCAGACTGTAGCACATAGAACCGCTCGGCCACCCTGGCCGGCTTCAAATTGAAGTGTGGTGGTGTAATGGCATAGATGAAAACTACAGGGCTGACTGATTCCTTAAACTATCGAGAATGCAAAACAGCTGCAGTCAATCCGGATAGCTTGCGCTCATAAAGCTTTCGTCTGCAAAGAAAAAGACCCTATAGTGTTTTGCCTAAGATTTCGCACCACAATGGTAATTTGAAAGAGCGATAGAAGAAACTTGTTTCTTTTGTTTGCTCTGAAGCCCAAACAACGGCAGCTGTGGTGATTCATGCGCCAGTTGACATGAAACATTTTTTCCTTCTGCGGAAATCACTCTGCTGTCTTACCAAGCAGATTATTCACAAACTGCGTATGTTTCTGCTTATTAATCTCTATTTTCGTTGCTATGTCGAACTTCGTATATTTGTTTCCGTAAGATTTCGCACACTAAGAGTAATTGAGTTTGCTACAATGCAAACCACGGCCGCAACCGATTCCTTAGGGTCTATAATTTCAGGTAAGTATGTTAGATATTTCCTGCACTACTGTGAAACTTTAAGGTAGATTACTCCCTTCTACGGGTAGGGTTTCCTTCAACTGAACCGCAATAACGAACCTAAACTGTACGAACGGCTGCGGAATTTCTTTCCTGTTAAACAGACACTTATGATACCCCATGAAATACCTTTCAGACGTAATGCCAACATAAAATTCGTAACACCTCTTGTTGCTACAAAAAACAACACAAATTTATGTCCATACCAACGAAAAAGTTATCAGTGCTAAATGTAGTCATTCGCTTTCGCAAACCCTGCATTTGTAACAAATGAGCCGGCCAGTGTGGCCGAGCGGTTCTAGGCGCTTCAGTCTGGAACCGCGCGACCGCTATGGTCGCAGGTTCGAATCCTGCCTCGGGCATGGATGTGTGTGATGTCCTTAGGTTAGTTAGGTTTAAGTGGTTCTAAGTTCTAGGGGACTGATGACCTCAGATGTTAAGTCCCATAGTGCTCAGAGCCATTTGAATCATTTGTAACAAATGAATTAAATGTTCTGACAAGAAGACAATTCCATCGTCTTCTTCAGTGTCAGTAGCTCCACAACTGTTACACATTAAACCCTTTTCCGTGCTGGCGACCGTTACAAGTACCCCGGTAGTACTACTGCTTATGGCGCGCTGGCGACACATTCATGCTTCAGACTAAGAAAATCGAAGTGCTTTGCAAACGGAAGATATTCATACTTCACCGGAACATGGATAGAACCAAGAAGTGTATGCAAGATCTGAGGACTTAGAGACACGATCGTTTTTCTGCGTTTCAAGGCGGTCCATTTTAAGCCATATGACGTCACACCGTTGCGGTGATCCTTCCTCCGTCAGTCTCACTATAGCTTAATTAATTCTGGCAGTATCCTCCAGTACTATGTACCAATTTGAGAACGGTACTTTTGTATGTGCAACTAGTAGTTGTTGCCGAGGAAGTGATTTGTTGACTTACGACGACCCCAGTATTTGTTTTACTGCTGTCTGGTCTTATTTCTACATCTTGTCTCCTTTTTACCACGATATTTTAATAAATTTAAGGCCGAGTACGGTCATGGTACATCAGTAGAATATGAATTAATGCCGTTATAAACTCGTCGTGAAACTCAAAATATTCTCCAGTCCCCAATTCCTTTAGATCTGGGAACAGGGAGAATCCGACAGTTTTTCCGTTCCAAACGCCTCTATCCTGGTAACATTTTTCTACCATTCATGCTGTGCTTTATTTGGTTGGTCCAGAAATCTTGCATTGTGCTAGTTAAGTTTTATTCTCATTTATTTATTAATTTGTCATTTGCAAGGGGATTCCAAAAAGTCCCACCTGTATCCAAAAAAAATCCCGTCTGTGAACCTCATTCCTCGTTTTGGCGCGAAGTTTTTATGTGAACTGACAGATCCAAGTCTCAACCATAGCAACGAAACTGCACACACTGCCAGAGGTTCTTTTCGGAAAGGAGAAAAAATCTAAACCTTCCCATTTAATTTAGTGTTCATTTTGTTTTCAGTGAGAAAGGCGTATTTTCAGAACATTGCTTGCATTTCTGATATTTAACTGTAACGTAATTCCAATGGAACGTCACAAATGTAATGTTGACATGCAAGCTTTTGGAGTGTCCCTTTGGAATTACATTACAGTAAAATATTAGAGATGCAGGCAGTGGTTTGAAAATGGACGCAAGCGTTCGAAACTAGACACCATTAAAGATTGTATGCAACTGAAGTGGAAAACGAATAACAAATAAATTCAGCTGTTGGTTCTACATACTACTGGAATGCTGGAACAGCACAAACTTCCCATTTGAGTTTGGTCGCCTTCAGCAAATGCGGCAGCCGACCTAACAAACTATCCACGTGTACATTTTCACATGAACTACACCGTTTTGCTTCTCCTGACGTGTCTATGAGGGCACATCTTCATACGCCTTTAATCGATGATTCTATCCATACCATATTCTTCATTTGCTCGAAATTTTCGGGGACCCTCACAAACGTAAGTACCTCTACCTTTGAATGAAGCGTTCGTTTCTTAATAGTTGAAAATGAATGAGTGGGCTACTTTTAGATCTTCATAAACATTTGATGAATTGGCTGGTACTTAATAATTTTATCACGTAGCGGTATTGCAGCTTATTAATTTGGACAACTCACACACACACACACACACACACACACACACACACACACACACACACACACAGAGAGAGAGAGAGAGAGAGAGAGAGAGAGAGAGAGAGAGTTATTTTGAAAAGACATCTGAATATGAGTGTCACCACATTTAGACTTGACTTACGTTACAGTGTAACGAGTACCAACATACAAGAACAAAATTTCATTGACTTCTGCGTCATCTCTGTGAGACTCAGTGGTTTTCATTTGCCGTCTTACAACGTAACCCCAGGGTTTCATCTTTCACCTGCCAATTTGTGTGTTGCTGTCGTGCGTCTGAGTATGGCGGAAGATCGTTGCGGAAATGTGAAGTAGCCCACATTCAGCGGGTCATTCGCTGCTCCCCCGACCTTTAGGGTTACTCAGTTGCCCTCGCTAGGCAGCAGCAGAGCGAAGTGAAACGCACAACACTAGTGACCGCCCTAGAAACTTGTGACAACAGACGAAGTTTGTACTCTGTCTAGTAACCGTAACTATGATATGCTACAAAACGCCGAGAAGTGTATCGGAATGAATAATTTTTTTGGTGTATGTACATACTCTGCAAGACACCATACAGTGCATCGCGGAGGGTACCTTGCACCACTGCCATTCATTTCCTTTCCTATTCCACCCGCGAATACATTGAGGGAAGAAACGACTGTTTGTATGATTCCGCAAGAGACCTATGTTCTCCCTTGTGTTCGTGATCGTTACGTGGGGTGTATGCTGGTGACAGGAGGAGCCTTCTGCAGTCAGCCAGAAATATCGGTTCTCTAAATTTTCTCAATAGTGTTTCGCGAGAAGAAAGAGTTCTTTCCTCCAGGGATTCCTATTTGTGTTCGTGGAGCGTTTCCGTAATACTCGCGTATTGATCGAACCCATTGTTGCCACATCTAGGAACACGCCTCTGAACTGCTTCGATGTCATCCTCTAATCCAACCTGGTGCGGATGGCAAATACTCTGAGTATTCACGAGTAGGTCGCACACGCGTTATGTACGCAGTCTTCTTTATAGATGAACCACATTTTCCTAGAACGCGCCCAATAATCCACGTCTACCACTCACCTTCTCTACCACCAAACTCGTTCCATTTCACATAGCTTCGCAAAGTTACGTTCAGCTGTTTAATGAACGTGACTGGGTCAAGCAGGACACTACTAATGCTGTATCCTAACATAACGGGTTTGTTTTTCCTTCTCATTCACATTAACTCTCCGTCAGATCGTTTGTCTACGTACGTACCTGTCCTATCACATTTCCCTGGAGCACTCCTGCCGATGCATCTGTCTACGATGAACACTCGTAGTTTAGAACGACGTACTGTCTTCTATTAATAAAGTGTCTTCGAGCCACTCGCATAACTGGGAATGTATTCCACAGGCTCAGGCTTTTGTTAACAGTCTGCAGTGTACCACTGTATCGAACATCAGCCCTTCTGTCGGCATTATAATGGAACCGTGTCTGCAATTCGGTAAATAAAATACAGAACATGTCAGTATCGTAAACTGTGTGATGAAGAAACACGTTTCTGTAAACCTTCTTTGCCTGTACGTGTAATAGCAAATTTCATGCAATAAAAAACGGCAGCTCTGTGATCGCTATTTACTGACTTCAATTTCCTGGTTCTTTTGTGGCATCGTAAGTGACTCCTGTCAAGCAAAACCACTATCTTCTATGTCAGAAGATTTTTAAAGCTGACATCCGATCACTGGATGTAAGAGGGGTAGTATCTCATTTAAGACGAACCTCCACATCATTTCAGCATAGCAGCGACTATAGTCGGCCGAACCCATTACAGTGACGATAAGATGGGTGTTCGTAATATTTAGCTAGCTGAACAGAGTTTGATGGTTGTAACTGAATTTATCATATTTATCAGGTGTATACTTGCCGTATAACCAGAAAAAAATTCGTTTGCATTTTCTCGGTTTCTACCTGAATATTTTGTGAAAGATTCTAGTTTTCTGTAGATGACGTTTCTGAACCCCTAGAGTAAAATTTCCGAAGCTCACGGTCAGTCGACCAGTTTTGGTGGTAAAGACTAGTGAAGCAATTGCATCACAAGAGCTCTCGTTAATCTATTACAAATGGTGTCTCAGTATTTTAGTCCATTACTTCGTACGGGGTTTGTCCTTCTATATGGCTGTTTCTGTAGAGCACAAGCTGTTTAGTTTAGTTGAAGATCGCTGCGGGTGCCTAATTTGGAGGAAAAATTAGGCTTTTAATCCGGATTGAAAGCGCTCCAAAACGTTAATTTTAACAATGCGCTGTGGAAAATTTACTTTAGGTAAGGCTCATTTAGGATGCAATGATTTTGTTGCCGACTTCAAGTTCCTGATACGCGCTTTAAAACGCTGAATGAGATGACGTATCTGTCACAGACAAATGAACGCTGCATGGTGGTAGGTGATGGAAGACGAGACCGCTACACCGCGTGCCGTTCCCTTTCGACCTATTACGTAGCGAGTGCGCTGGTGCCAGACAGGCAATAGATCTGTCACCGCTTTGGTTCACTGCCCATCGACAGTTCCGTGTAACGACTGACATGAAATACACTCAGCTCCATCACGGTCTCTTTTACAGTGCCACAATAGCTGTCTCTTCGTTCTTTTAACATGTTGTCAGATATAGTTGGGTAACGATAATGATTAACTCATTCTATTTACTCTCCCGAGGATGGCACGCGGCAAACGGATTTTTGAGATTTCTTGTACAATTTATGGTACGTGAAGTTCAAAAGTGGTCCAATAGCGATCTCCCATGGCAGTTCGAAGTACTATCAAAAATTCCTGAGAAAATCGACTTTCATCGTGTCTCTGATGTAGAATGCTTGCCCACCGCGTGGTCGAACTGGTTCCATTACTGGCTGATGCAAGTTTTTGAAGGAGCATTTCCGTAAATCGTGAAACACCCTAACACGAAAAACAATTTGTAGTGTTCGAGACTGGTAGGCCCTTATCACTGGTTCGAGTCTTTTTTCTTCCGTTCAGTTAGAATACCTACGCTATTTAAACATAAAATTCAGCAAATAGACGCTAATTACTACATACCCAATTTTACGAAAAATGCAAGTAGTTTTATTTCAAATTAAGAATCACACACATCCATACGATTAAACAAATGAACCTATTAATTTGGTTTTATTTATTTTTGTGGTAGGCATAAATTAAACCGCTCCTGTCTGGTAGCGCACGTTATTAAAAAGCTGGATACTACTGTTAGGCTTAATGGTTAGCATCCGTCACTTCAGGCATAATCCTCTTCATCCCTTCGTCGATCGTAACTACCGATCACACACATTCTTATCGCAAGTAAAACCAGCAACGAGCCACTTAATGACAAACGCTGCAGTTGCACTGGCCGCCGTAGCCAGGGACCGTCGAGCACTGCAGATGGTGGTTGCAAAAATCGCATTAAATCAGCGTAAGGAATGAATCCAGTCCAGCTGGCACAACGACTATGCGTCGTGAGTTAAGAAAGAATGGAGTGCAATGGTGTAGAAGCCTTCAGTAGTCAAGAGCTACGGGACCCTCGAGGTCGTAAAGAGCGCCGCCAACAGGCAGTGGATGAGTGGAAACAAGTGATTAATCATTCTATAACCTGTGGCAATCCGATGGAAGAGCTAGCGTTTCGCAAATGCTCGGAGAACGTGCCATCGTGTGCAGTGCCAACAGTGAATTATGGAAGAAATCGTGTTACGGTATGGAGGCGTTTTCTCCGCTTTGTTCAGTACAGGAACAGTTCGGAGACAGTTGTCACTGTACCAGTATGGCAACGCAGTGCAATGCAATCGTGAAGTAGCGTCTGTGAGGCAATGGTTTCTGGGCAGTAACGTTCCTGAAATGGACTGGCTTGCCCAGAGTCAAATTCCGAACCCAGTAGAACGCATTTGAAAGGAGCTGAAACATTGTCGTCTCTCCAGACTCCAATTTTCTCTGCCCGGGAACTGGGTGTTTGTGTTGTCTTCCTCACCACCACCACCACCACCACCACCACCACCACCACCACCAAGGCTCCGGAGTAACCATCATTCTCTTCTCTGCTTTTCGCCCCTTGAGGAAGAATGGGCTGACATTTGTCTACAGACACCTCACTGAAGGTGTCCCCCCAGCGGAGTTCAAGTCGTCCTGAAGGGAAGAATGGACACATTTAATAGTATGTCCACTAATAGGTGTCGTGATACTTTTGATCGGATTGGGTATCTAGAACAGCTGCTTTCCTTAAAAAGTGAAGTACACACTCTTCAGAAAACAGGTGGCCAATACCTGTCGCGGTAAGTAAGTTCTCATGTACAGGGATAAACGGAAATACATCAAAAAGAGTTTTGCATCACCTCGGTTTCTAGAGTTCCGGAGCTTGTACAGAATATTGGAATAGAAATCAACATAAACTTGATTTCCGCCCTTTTTATTGCTCATACCACACATTGCATACAGCGAGACCTTCAATGCCCTATAGCACCTCCTCTTGCATTGATGCATGCATGTATTAGTTGTGGCATACTATCCACAAGTTCATCAAGGCATTGTTGGTCGAGATTGTCCCACTACTCAACTGCGATTCGGTGTAGATCCGTCAGAGTGGTTGGTGGGTCACGTCGACCATAAACAGCTCTTTTCAACCAATCCGAGCCATGTTCGATAGGGTTCATGTCTGGAGAACATGCTGGCCACTCTAGTCGACCGATGTCGTTATCCTGAAGGAAGTCATTCACAATATGTGCACGATGGAGGCGCGAATTTCCGTCTATGAAGACGAATGCCTCGCCAATTTGCTGCCGATATGGTTGCACTATCGGTCGGAGGATGGCATTCACATATAGTACACCCGTTACGGCGCCTTCCGTGACCACCAGCGGCGTACGTCGGCCCCACATAATGACACCCCAAAACAGCAGGGAACCTCCACCTTGCTGCAGTCGCTGGACAGTGTGTCTAAGGCATTCAAACTGACCGTGTTGCCTCCAATCACGTCTCCGGCGATTGTCTGGTTGAAGGCATATGCGACACTCATCGGTGAAGAGAACGTGGTGCCAATCCTGATCGGTCCATTCGGCATGTTGTCGGGCCCATCTCAACCGCGCTGCATGGTGTCGTGGTTGCAAAGATGGACCTCGCCGTGGACGTCAGGAGTGAAGTTGCGTATCATGCAGCCTATTGTGCATAGTTTGAGTCGTAACACGACGTCCTGTGGCTGCACGAAAAAGCATTATTCAACATAGTGGCGTTGCGGTCAGGGTTCCTCCGAGACATAATTCGTAAGTAGCGGTCATCCACTGCAGTAGCAGCCCTTGGGCGGCCTGAGCGAGGCATGTCATCGACAGTTCCTGTCTCTCTGTATCTCCTCCATGTCGGAACAAGATTCGCATTGGTTCACATAGAAACGCTTGGACACCTCCCTTCATGAGAGCCCTTCGTGGCACAAAGTAAGATTACAGGCGTGATCGAATCGCGGTACTGAACGTCTAGGCATGGATGACCTACAGACAACACGAGCCGTGTACGTCTTTTTTGGTGGAATGACTGTAACTGATCGGCTGTCGGACCCCCTCCTTCTAATAGCCACTGCTCGTGCATGGTAGTTTAAATCTTTGGACGGGTTTAGTGACATCTCTGAACAGTCAAAGGGACTGTGTCTGTGATACAGTATCCACAATCAACGTCTATCTTCAAGAGTTCTGGGAATTGTGGTGATGCAAAACTTTTTTTAATATGTGTAGATAGCATTGTGGCTTGCGGACATGCGCATCTAGTACATTTCTACCGATATGGTGTAGTTATGTAACTGTCACGTCTTATAATTTTAAAGGGGGCCGAGGAAAGCAAGAGGGGGCCAGACGAAAGCAAGAGGGGGGGGGCAGACGAAAGCAAGAGGGGGGGGGGGGCAGACGAAAGCAAGAGGGGGGGGGGCAGACGAAAGCAAGAGGGGAGGGGGGGCAGACGAAAGCAAGAGGGGGGGGGCAGACGAAAGCAAGAGGGGGGGGGCAGACGAAAGCAAGAGGGGGGGGGCAGACGAAAGCAAGAGGGGGGGGGCAGACGAAAGCAAGAGGGGGGGGCAGAGGAAAGCAAAAGGGGGGGGGCAGAGGAAAGCAAAAGGGGGGGGGCAGAGGAAAGCAAAAGGGGGGGGGGCAGAGGAAAGCAAAAGGGGGGGGGGCAGAGGAAAGCAAAAGGGGGGGGGCAGAGGAAAGCAAAAGGGGGGGGGCAGATGAAAGCAAAAGGGGGCAGAGGAAAGCAAAAGGGGGCAGAGGAAAGCAAAAGGGGGCAGAGGAAAGCAAAAGGGGGCAGAGGAAAGCAAAAGGGGGCAGAGGAAAGCAAAAGGGGGCAGAGGAAAGCAAAAGGGGGCAGAGGAAAGCAAAAGGGGGCAGAGGGAATGAACAGGTTCATGTATGTTGTAATTATTGATGTAACTATGTTAAATTTGATGGCTATGTGCGTCCTTGCTGATAAACCACATTTTTAAGAATGTGCTTGCGGAATCTGTGGATCAGCTGATGGGCACAATTTGTGAGCTGCACGTAATCTGAAATAGCGAAGGTACTTCAGACGTGGATACACTCTTGATATTTGCCTGGTACCGCAAGTCTGGAAGGCTGTGCTACAATTGATACCATCTGGCGTGCGCTTCACTGTTTGCACGCTGCAGGAACAACAAACCAGGCGGGACCGCTTCCTCCACCTCCACGCCTACACCACTGGTCCTTAGGGAGCTATTCCTGTGAAGAGACGAAATGACTACGCTTGTTATTTCTCTTCGCTGTACAAAACACGACAGCAGTATAGCAGGCACTAACGAGCACCAGCCAACAGCATATGGAAGAGGTTCGGTTAGTGCCAACAAGCCCGCCCGCCCCCCCCCCCCCCCCCCCCTCCCGAATTGTTTATCAACAGGCCGCTGTGGTCGCCGTTTGGATGTTTACGAGATACTGGTATTGACAGTATTACATGTTGTGTAATTGAAAACCAGAGCATTGTAAGGCCTCTGGCTGAGATGCTTTCATGGAAACTATTTACTCGTTTCACTAAGCTGCTTAACTCCGAATCGAAAGTAAAACCATTTACTTTGCAGATGGACGTAGGTACTGACTTTACTTGACGCATTAACCCTACCAGCACCAAAACATTTCAATAACGTATGTTACCAAAAAGGAGAGGGGCTTTACTTCATGACCACCACAGAAGTTGTTCCTGACTTTGTTATGAATAGCACACATTTTAAAGAGATACTGATGTGCAGATAGGATCTAGAACCTGAAAATCTCTTAATGTAATTATTTACTGAATAAAATGTTTGCTGTGAAATCTCAATTATAATTAAGTTTTTGGATTAAGTTAAACTGAAAAATTTAAACTGTTATTGAGAGAGTTAATGCAAAGGGCGTTAATGCAAAGGGCTTCACCTGACTAAGAATCCTGCTGGCTTTACGCGTCCGAACGAGTAATCTGCGCTTCAGGAAACACGACTTACAGAATCGTTATGAACTTCAGGAGGCTGCAACTTGCACATGAGTTTATCTGTGCTATCTGTTTCTTTACCATCCAGTGGATAGCACCCTGCGTACGACCTGCTTCATCTCTACCTCGTGGAAGTCATCGTATAACCGGAAGTCAAGCCACTACGAAACACGTAAGGAAAAAAATAGTTCACCTTCTCTCTTAATTATCTGAAACATAATTGTAGTTTTTGCCCTTTGTCGTGATGTATTAATGCGATGAGCTTGCCCATTTCTATCATATTCGCGACTTCTGTAGTAAGGTCCAAATATAACATCAGGAAGGATAATAAGCTCAGTTGCAGAGACACACATAAACGTCACGAAATCTGTTATGGTGCCCGCAAGAGAACAAAATGAAAGGCATAACAACTATGGTAACTTTCGGTACTTGAAAAGTTTGAAATGTCACTGGCTACTTTCATCGACTACGGACAGGAACCTACTGCGGCTCCAACGTAAGAACCAGTCCAGCAATCGCGGGAATTAATTTTGGGTTATCACGGACATCGGAATTTTTGTCTTAAACATGATTTGAACCCATTTCGCTTCAGCAAGGTCCGCTGCGTCTAAAGCATCATTTCACTCCATAGTAAGGAATGTGCAGTACAGGTGCTGGTCAGGCCTAGCAGCACGCCAGTAAACTATTTCCCCCCTCCTCCTCCTCCTCCTCCTCCTCCTCTCCGGCTATATGAACGAAACTTCTATCTATGGGTTGTCTGCGTGAACAACAAAAACAAAAATTTCTTGTTTCATCTTTCTGTAGCCCTTTAAGCAGCTAATCGCGTGAAAGTAACCCATGTACTCTCGTGTCTCATACGAGGCGTTTGCACACACTACGAAACTCATGGTGCAGGAAAAAACACGCGCTCTAAAACTTCCTCAAGGTTTAAACCTACGAAATGTCTGTGCTGAAATACTGGAATCAAATCCAATGATATCCTTTAACCTTCTGTTGCGGGGTCAACGCCACAGCGATACGTATCGGTCCAAGCGTACGGAAGTTCGCTGTGAGCTCACACACGGCCAAACCAGATGATAATTAACGAAAGTTAAGCGAGTATTCGCTGCCGCACCTTCCTTACGATGAAATAACATGGCCCAAAACAAATGTTAAAAAAAAACTAAGAGATCACAGAGGCGAATTACTCTACCTCTTGTTCTAATTTTATTGACGCTCAGTGCACTGTTACTACGTCTGTTACATACTGTTCAGTAGTTTGGAGACGCTTTATTTTGTCACCACCATATGATAACCGTTATTCGTGCTTACAATTTAGCATCACTCCCATCGTTCAGTGACAACGTGTGTAAACATCTACACGTATCAGAAATGTGTATCAGTCTTGAAGACGAATTTGGAAGTCTTTCCCGATCTGTCAGTTGGCATACTGAAGTCAGTGCGTCTGCTGTTACCGAGGGAACGTGGAGTTTTGAATTCTTCTACGACGAAACTGAAAGGATGTTGCTTATGTCAAACAAGGTAAAATAAAGGCGTAAATTCAGTCTAACTGCAAAGAAATGAAATAAAGCGTAATTGGAGCGTCGTAAGCAACGTACAGCCTTTCGCAGACTATGCTATTCTCCAAAATGAGATCGTGACGTCAGAAAACGGCATCGGAATTCTGGAAGTGTTGCAGAGGATCCATGACTTGTGGAGTGGCCCGCAACTGTCAGTCACGCTCAAAAACAAATTTCGAGTTTCATTCTCTACTTTCAAGTAAACTACAATTTCTTTCTCGGCCAAGAGAATGTCTTGTGGAATGCTATCCGTTTCAGTTAACTGCACCCGTCTGAGGAACTGTTTTTCAACACGGAGAGAAGGTAACAAGCAATGACAAGGTGCTGTACCATCGTTTGCTTTTGCATTTACGAGGCAAATCGAAAACAGTCAAGTGGCATTGAATCTTCAATGACTACGTAGTTTTGTCATAGTAATATGCAGTTGTCTAACACCAAACCTCCCAACACAGCGGTTCTGAAAGAGCTCATTGCACGTCTGCAGTCTTCTGAAATACGTTTACCTACAACTGAACACGGTTACCACTGGCACGTATCTTTATATTTCACGAGCAATCACGTCCTAGGATTCAGGCACTTGGTAGTTAAGTACCTGCTTCACACCTGATGCCTGTAATTACATATTTCACCTGTTAGCACTTACTTATATATGGTTTTAAGATAAGATGTTCTTGTGTGTGACTCGCAAAATATTAAGTGACAGGAATATTTAACTAGGTAGACGTAAGGAAAGTTATTCTTTGAGCAGTGTTATGAAAATAGCATAGTAAAATACTTTGCAGGCTTGGAGCAACTAGTTTTAATTTTTGAAAGGAAACGTCGTTTTTTCTATCACGTAACTGAAGTATTTACGGCTACTGTGTACGAAGCAATGTACAACACTTTCTACAATTTTAGTAAGGCAATACGGGTGGGTGCTCAAACGAGTCCCATTTTCTCATTGCACAATTCAATAAGCCTTATTAACAATGTGTGGAGGACATGTTACGGTTTAATTAGAAGAGCAGAGTTTGTATAAGAAATTCATATAGGAGTAGATTTATTGTATACAGGACTTTCTTGTGGAGAGAAATGAACACGTTCTTGACGGAACAAAATCTGCATGTGTGAAGGTAATTTCCTGAGAACAACGAGAGACTAAATACACCGCACAACACAGAGGACCACTTTCCAGAAGCGACTTTGTTGTCTCCCATTGCGATGCAGAATTTTTAAATTTGCCTCATAGGAGGCCACAACTTTTCTCTGTAACGGTGCAAAAGCGTGGCAACCTGTGACGCCGCCCTCATCGCTTGAAACAGCGAGGTGTCGGCACGTGCAGAAAGGAGGTCAGGTAACAGAGGGGTAAGACTGGTGAATGATGTCTCATTGGCACCGAATTTCACCACAATACTGCCCAACGCCATCGTTGACGTGTCACACGATGCGAGGGTCTTCAAACCCCTCTTACCCACATTTCACCACTCCTTTCGACGGCTCTGCGATGGGAGTCAGAACCGCGACACCCAGCGATCAAATCACGCTACTTTCTCATGCGTAGCCGAGGGAAACATTTCAGACACACCGCCGTCCAGAATCGAGACGAGAAGGCCTCAGCAGGTGGCAGAAGGGCGTCAATGAAACCACCTCTTTCCTTGGAGCGTCGATTCCCGCACATTTCGCGGTACAGTGGGCAACAAGATGACGTTCTTGACAACCTTTGAGACTGCTGACATCCCCGGGCGATTCACCTCTTCTCTAAAGACTCCGTGGGCCAGCAACTCCATTGGAAGCGAGCGCACTCTTTTGGAGCGAGTTCGACCGCAATTTTCGCTCTGCTGTAAGTGTGGAATCACTAGCTACCGCTGAAGACCACTCGAAGTAATTTGAAATTGAACCGAAGCAGCAAAAGGTTTTTATGCTTTCTCATCCCCCCTTTCTCGCGCCCTCCTGTGGCAGGGAAAGGGAGGGAGAGTGTGCATACTGACTCATGCGTGAAAGCAGCAGCAAAGGGTCCCTCCTAGACCACCCAGTTCGGCAACAGCCTCCGATCAAAAATGTAGCTGTACAGAGAGAAACTGTGACGCGAGTCGTAGGCAAGCTTCACTGCTACTCTTGCGCCTGCCGGTAGGCAGACGAAAACAAATGGGTGTCAAATGTCCGCCCCGGTAGCTGAGTGGTCAGCGTGACAGACTGTCAATCCGAAGGGCCCGGGTTCGATTCCCGGCTGGGTCGGAAATTTTCTCCGCTCAGGGACTGGGTGTTGTGTTGTCCTAATCATCATCATTTCATCCTCATCGACGCGCAGGTCGCCGAAGTGGCGTCAAATCGAAAGACCTGCACCAGGCGAACGGTCTACCCGCCGGGAGGCCCTAGCTACACGACATTTCCAAGGGGTTGCCAGTCTGCAGGTGTCCAGGACTCTTGTCACAGTTTCTCTCTGCACAGGTGCATTGTTCGAGTGTTGAACAAATGTCGGCAGGTGGCATCAAGGGCATTTCCGAACTGTAGAATTTTAGGAGGGACCTACCGCTGTTTTATTCATGCAATTGCCAATGTCACACCCCTCTGTGATCTTGCCACTGGAGATCCGAAAAAGCGAAAACACCCTTCGCAGATCTGGATCACATTCAAATTTCCTCGAATTGTTCTGAAAGGTCCCTAGCGGACGCACCCTGTACACTTGAGCAAAATCTGCTGTCACAACACGCATCAAAGTCTTGTGATAGCGAAACTTCCTGGCAGATTAAAACTGTGTGCCGATCCGAGACTCGAACTCGGGACCTTTGCCTTTCGCGGGCAAGTGCTCTTCCATCTGAGCTACCGAAGCACAACTCATGCCCCGTCCTCACAGCTTTACTTCTGCCAATATCTCGTCTCCTACCTTCCAAACTTTACAGAAGCTCTCCTGCGAACCTTGCAGAACTAGCACTCTTGTGATCACGTTCAACGGGACTGCAGGTCCACACTATCCTTAGAGAAGGACTTAATCCTCCAGGCGTCGTCAGCAGTGCCAAAGGTTGTGAAGAACGTCGTCCTGCTTATGACTGAA
Organism: Schistocerca serialis cubense; assembly: GCF_023864345.2. NCBI lineage: Eukaryota > Metazoa > Arthropoda > Insecta > Orthoptera > Acrididae > Schistocerca > Schistocerca serialis. Next base: position 360,450,762 of record NC_064645.1, on the reverse strand, counting down.
ATGCGAACTGTCGTTTTGGCTGCGAAACGAAGTGTGTGATAACCATCGCCCCAAGGAAAGGCTGGAATCGCTGACGCTCTTTATGAAACACTGACTCGCCTTTTCGTGTCGATGCGGAACAGCAGTGCGTCTGGAATGTTTATTCGATCAACCACAAGGAAATCAAGTCATTTCATCATTGGGAGTCGCGATTCTGACCTCCATCGCAAAGGCGTCAAAAGAAAGAGTGAAACATTTGACACGTCCACGATAGCAATGAAGAAAATTATGGTGAAATTTGGTGCCAATATAACGTCACTAACCCACTTTGCATGTCACAGGAACTTCTGAACTCTGGTCTTTTCTTTTTCGCGTTGTCGACAGTTTGCTGTTCGAAACGTCGCACAGCCTGAGAGCGACATCACAGGACGCCACACTTTTCAAATGTTAGAGAGGAAGGTTGCAGGTATCTTTGAGACAAACTTCCAACTTCTGCGTCGCAATTGGAGACAATTACTGTGTTTCGAAGACGTGATCCTTTAACGGTGTTGCGTAGTGCAAATTATAATGTCGCCGGAAGCTCCATGATACTGCCAGCAGACGTAGTTGTCCAGGTGGTCGCGGCGCCAGAATACTGCAGCCTACTTCAGGTAGATCTGTAGGGGATCCCAGACTGGGACAGGGACTGCCAGCTGACGCTGAATGTAAACAAATGCGACCTTCATCAAAGAATGTATGACGAAGTTTAGTTTTCACTAGAATAAACTGGTGCATCACATGGGGCACCCAAGCATAACAACGGAAGTCGTCTTTCTGTTAACAAGTTGATCTACTTGTTGTTGGAAGTTGAGCATCCTGGATGAACGTTTTATACCAACGAAAATAGCGGACATGGCATAGAAAGGAAAGTAGTTCCCTTAAACTGGAAGCAGAATGTGTAGGGAGTTAGGAGGAACAGTGGAAAATCATATTTTTTTTTACAGCTGGTAAAGGCGTGCCAGGAAAAAAGAACTACTCGAAAGTGGTAGATATAAGAACATTGTACATCATTCCACGTAAAATCAGAACACTGGAATAATTTGCTTTGTCTGGCCATTGATACACGCAAAACGACAGCTGGACAGTGATACTTTTGTCCAACTATCTTGTTTTGCCAGTTTATTTTACAATAGCAGAACGTAGGTTTACTGTTTTGGGGCATAACTTTCTGCTTTGGTACCGCACTTTTGCGTTAATCGGGGAAAAAACAGAAGTAACTAACGTCATGCTTAACTGTGAATGGAGCATATGTAATATCTGAAACTAAGTCAACCTTTCATTACAAACCAAATGACGCAGAATGACCTCATTGCTGTCGACATTCTTGGAGGAGTTACGAAGCCTGGCCAAGCCTAAAACCGAAAGGACACGCGGTTGAATATCAATACAGATGATCCAAATACAACTTATCTGCGTCTTGATGATAATGTCGTTCGACGTTGCCTAAAAACAAAGGAGAAAATCAAGTTCACGTTAACATCCCTGTACCTGTTAGGAGGTTTGTTTTGTGGTATTTATTAGGTTCTTCCTCTACTGGCAAACAAACTGAGGAACTTCTTGGATTTGTGTAAATCCCTTTATGTACAATACAGGGAGTTGTGTGTGGACTTTTAAGTGAACAGTTCTATTTATATTTCCGGTGTTTAATTTTTCTTTTTTTGTTTTTCTTATATGGTACTAGTTTTCTTATACTGCAGGTTAATTAAATAAATACATTTTATTATTTCAATATCTCGATATTGTTTTTGTCACTGTAACAGAATTTTTTTATATGCAACTTTATTTCACAGTGTACATTTACATGATATGCAATGTTCTTACACGGAAAGCTACGTAAAAATTAAGATGACTTTTTAAAAATATATAAAATACGCAAAATACACGTTTCAGTTCTGTAATGCGTACTGCATACATAGTAAAATATATAAATAACTAGCAGAAAAGGAGAACAACAATTAGTTTTACTTCCCGAAAAATTATGAAATTGCGATACAGAGGTTTCCGAAGAATCACCCTTTCACGAATGGAGCAGACTTGAAAATGACTAGTCGCATGGTTGAGTATCAGTGCAGATGATCCAAAAGTGGTGTATCCCTGATTTCGACCACATTGTTTCAGCCTCGGCTAAAAACGAAAGGGGAAAATCAACTTGAAGTTAGCGTCTTTGTACGTACCACGAGGTTTGGTTTGTTATATTTAAGAGCTCCCTCTATTGTCAGAGAAAATGAGGGAGTTGCTGGAGATTATATATATATACCTTTATGTATAATACAGGGAATTTTATGTGAGCTTACCTTCTGAGTGGACACTTCAATTATTTATTTTTGCTCTTTAATTTTTCTTTGCTACTGTTATTTGTCCTACATAAATAGTTTTTTTACCATTGTAACAGGGAGTTAATATTTTTTATACACAACGTAATTTCACAACGTACGTTTCCAGGACATCCACGGAAAGCTACGTGAAGTTAAGAGAACTTTCTCAATACTGTAAAATACGCTAACTAAATTTTGCCGTTCAGTAACACATACTGTGCCACTTCGTCATCTTACATAACAGAACATATAAATAAATGGTTGGTTGGTTGTTTTGGGGAAGGAGACCAGACAGCGAAGTCATCGGTCTCATCGGATAGGGAAGGACGGGGAAGGAAGTCGGCCGTGCCCTTTGAAAGGAACCATCCCGGCATTTGCCTGGAGCGATTAGGGAAATCACGGAAAACCTAAATCAGGATGGCCGGACGCGGGATTGAACCGTCGTCCTCCCGAATGCGAGTCCAGTGTCCAACCACTGCGCTACCTCGCTCGGTATAAATAAATAGTACAAAAGGAAAACAACTAGGCCGGCCGGGGTGGCCGAGCGGTTCTAGGCGCTACAGTCTGGAACTGCGCGACCGCTACGGTCGCAGGTTCGAATCCTGCCTCGGGCATGGATATGCGTGATGTCCTTAGGTTAGTTAAGGTTTAAGTAGTTCTACGTTCTAGGGGACTGATGATGTCAGATGTTAAGTCCCATAGCGCTCAGAGTCATTTTCGAAAACAACTATTTCTAGTTCCTGAAAAATTATGAAACTGTGATATACAACGTTCTTCGAGGGAGCTCCTCAGCTGTTGTTTACAGCTGTTAGTTCAAGTTGCTACCGTAGTTACTACGCTTAAGTCGCTTATACGCCAGGAACAAAATCGATCTCTGAACTTTTTGCGTAGTGTACGTCTCGTGATATGTTCGCAACGAGAAAATTCGAGAAATTATAGAGGTTATACAGAGATTTCCTGAGTATCAGTCCTTCACGCACGAAGCAGAGAAGAGGGGAAACGACAGTGGTTCCAGAAGTACTCTCCGCCACACACCGTAAGGGTGGGTGTAGAGTGTAGGTACAGTCGCCAGTGTTTCGGGTAAAGATGGGGTTGAGCAGAAGTGGGCGAGCGCCGCGGCTGCCCCCGCGATATAGGCGTGCCGGCCGGCATTGTAGTATTTTTACACTTGTCTCGCCTCAGCTATACTTAGCGGCCGGCAGAGAACCGCCTCCCGGTCTGGTCATGCACAGATTCCGGCGCGGTCGCGGCGGCGAAGTGCAGACGGACACACCGCAGCGCCAAAAGGGGTGGGTGGGGGGGGGGAGGCCCTCTCGTGAACCTCCAGGCATCCGGCGCCGTCGCAATCTACTTCAGATTCCACCTTCCGGGGCATTCGTAGTGAGTCAACGAGCACACTGCAGCTAAATGTTTCAGCTGCATTCAATGTGTCTCTAGCACATGGTAAAGCTGTCATCAACCGAAAGGCTGGTCTGAACGCCACACAGCCCTTCCCTTACTCCTGCCTCGGAAATAGCTAAACCAACCTTTTCCACAAAAACACACAGTTTAACGTGGATTCCGAACCTCGTTGCATCTTGGTAAATTTCACATTAGCAAACATTGCCAGAAGTTGAATGATTGTGATACGTGAAAGATAATAAACGTAGGATTCGATAGAGATCGATGCGCAGATCTCTGAATTCGTGGTCTCCATTTAACGACTGAGTCACCGATCCATTAGCGAGTGATGTTCCCAAACAACGATGTAGTTTTTATGGATGACAATGCGTCACTTCAGCGGATCACAATTGTTCGCGATTGGTTTGAAGAACATTCTGGACAGTTCGAGTTAATGACTTTGTCACCCAGACAGCCCGGCAGGAAATCCGTCGAACATTTGTGGGACACAATAAAGAGGTCAGTTCGCGCACAAAATTCTGCGCCGGCAACACATTCGCTGTTATAGGCGGCTGTAGAGAGAGCACGGTTCAGTGTATCGGCAGGGGAGTTCCAAAGACATTCTGAGTCCTTGCCGTGTCGGTTTGCTGCACTACGGCAGGGAAAAGAAAGTCCCACACGACATTAGGAGGTATCCCATGGCTTGTCACCTCAGTGTAAGCCCACAGGGTAAAGCGTTAGTAACGCCCTTACAAGAACACTTTGGTCGCTTTATAGCGTAGAGATGGTTGCAGGTCGTCATTTGACCATCCACCGCTGCCTTTAAGTCATGGCGATTTGTGTGTGTGTGTGTGTGTGTGTGTGTGTGTGTGTGTGTGTGTGTGTGTGATGAGTGTCTAAACTAGGACGCTGGCCTACGACGACGTTGTCTAAATCGCAGATACACTACAATTGGATCATCTGCACTGGTATTAAACCATGTGACTAGTCATTTTAAAGTCTCCTCCATTTGTGGAAGGATGATTCTCCTGAAACATCTGTGTAACCTCTTCATTGCAGAAGGCCATTGCTCAGAACGATGAGTGTTTGAAGTAGGACACTTAAAGTCTGGTGTACTGCGAAAAGCTGTTGGTTTCTATGAGTCCAACTACACCGAGTCTGCGCAGTAAGTGATTGGACACGTGTGTTTTCGACCAGTTTGGCCTCCTTTCGAACATGCAAGATCCCTACTGTACCGACATTCCAAAGGAAAGTGTAACTCTTCGTGTGTGGAGGATGTAGTTCAAGCCGGACATGAGTATGTTATGCTTTGGGGGTGTACCGTGACTTTGACCCCATCGTTCAGGGAACCATCAACGTGAACCTTTATAATTATTTCAGCTCTCTCGGTGGTCGAGTTTTGTTCTTTCTTGCACATGTTCAGGATCGGTATTCTGTGATGAACACTCACGAACCGTACTGCATCCTCCATTATCCCCCTAAATCACGCGACGTTGATACCACAGAAAACGTCCTGGGCTATTTCGAACAGCGGATGAAAAGTAGCAATCAACATTCCCGCTATTTGGTAGCTATTCGGTATCTAACCTCCAATGTACACCTTCAGCTCGATATGGTATCCCTGATGGAAGTTGGGGTCTCTCTTTCTTGCCTTATTGAGACTTTTCTAAAAAGTCAGTGTTACAAGGTATCTGCGTTGTATCTCCTGAGGGTGATTTTTTTTTTCTTTTTTACGAGAAGACTTCAATTACTCGCAGATCGAACTTCCTTATATTATAAAATACCGTCAGATTTGAATCGCTAGTAACTGCGAGACAAATAATGCGTAAACAATGTTTGAGACCACAACGGATAGATCGTGTCTGTACATGTTTGTCACGCAGTATCTGTTTTGCCTGTGGCATCATACCAGTGCAGGCGCATGCGCTTGACTGTTACAAATCAGCTTTGTCTGAAGTCGTGAACTGGTGTAGTGTGGAAAAACATTTAGCTTCGATATTGATTCGGGTGTCATTCTGAATAGCTTGCGGACCACTACTAGGATACGATGTCAAACAATAGAAGTATTCGTAGGAATGTAAGAGAAAATCGGTGTTAATCTGAAAATTACAAAATAATGTAAGGCGTTTCATATGACTCGCAAATATGCTTGGAATCTTAGAACACTCAAGTCTGAGGGAAGCTCGCTTCGGAGGGAACCCAAAAGGCCTAAAAATTCCAGTACCGAGCGTCAGCGCCGATAAGGGAAAGGACGGCGCAAAGCTTACGTAGGTGGCCCAACGGGCATACAGCGGTCAGCGACAGCTCAAACAAACGTCTACGGATCCTGTGCTGCGGTCGTCTGAAGACAATACAGAAGACAGATGGCACCGTGGCAGCGCCAGACGATTATGTATCGCGGCTACCAAATACCCTCGTGCGGTCAACCGACACTACATGCTATAAACTTGTTATTTATCTAGTCTGTAACCATTGTATGAAAGAGATTGGTAACTAATATTTAACAGGAAACACTTGGTATCTACGGCGCAGGCCCAGATTGCGCGCATACTCTTTTTTTTCCTTCATTGAGCTTGAAAGTACTTCACTGACAGGCTTACAGCTGAAATTCCGAGGCGGGATGTTCCAGGACGTGTCCTTAAGTTGTACTGCTTTCTCCGGAGTACATATCGCGTGATGAGAATAGCAATAAAATCTGAGTTATCCACACTTAACGCAGAGATGTGCTGACAGTGTTTCCTTTGTCGCACCATTCCCGAATGAAATAAGTCAGTGGGTGCCTGTACACCGGTAAGTAACATACGTTTCAGTTCCCTTTGTTTCCGTTTGCCCCGGTTTCGTGTTACCAAAACATTTTCTGCACAATTAATGTCAATGATTTATCGAGCTATCTGGTGTTCACGGAAAACAATATTCAGCAACAAAGGTAAATACAAAGTTTAATACTCATATTAAAAGTAATGAATTTGTTGTATTAAGTATACGAGAAACATTATTCACACAACAAATAAACCAACAGTAAGCCCAGAAAGATTCTCACCTTTAAGATGCAGGCGATTTCGTATGAAAGTATTTTTACATACGGTAGACGGCATCGTGCCGCGAGAGACATTTGGGAAGCTGTTACTGGATGTAAGAACTTATTTACTTTCACTGAGTTATTGGGCTGGAACTTTACGCTTAAAACATTGTTAGTGCAAATACTGCAATATTTCACACATTCCGCACTTTAATTCCATTAACATACTTACGAAGGAACAAATGAGACACAGGGATTGAGGCAACTGACGCAGTCCTTCAGTTGAGAGTCCGTGTCAGTGGGTTTTCCTAGTGCTACATCTGTTCGGCGTGAAACAACTGTGATACAACACCCATTGAAAATCAACGGGCATCAATCCTCAAACGTTTGAAAAGCGCTCATCTTAGCCTTAATGTGCACATAAATTTGGGACCAACGTGCTCGCGATTCGTTCATGAGCCCCTGGGCTCTTAAATCTGTACACATCTTTATGCGATGGGCGCAAGAACGCCACGAAACAATGGAACTATGTTTTGGACATTGATGAATCACAGTGCACCGTGCAGTATTCTAACGTATGTGTTAAGGTTTGAACCGTGACTGGTAAATGGCGTCTACAGGTTATCACATAAGTTTATTTCTCATGTGAAGCTAAAATTCATGTATTCCATGTATGAAGTGCTCGAACAGCATTTAATCTGTATATTGTGTGTTAACAGACATTCGCGCAAACCATTTCAGATGAGAATAGCTCGAGGTTGTACCGAGTCGTTCTCATCTAAAATACGATTAGATTGAAATAGGCCATTACTGAACTACATGCTCGCTCTATATTACGAATTATTCTTAACCACGCTCGTTGTGTTACATTTTCTTTTTATTTTTACTTGACATTTGCATTGTATAAATTATATTCTAATCAACTAGGTAGTAACGAATTGCATGGAACCATTTAACAAGTGTTAAGCATTCAATTCGCTGTAACCTCAGAGAAATCTTAATATATTATGTTCTTTATATTATTTAAAAAAACATTAACAACTATATACCAATAAGACTGTAACAATGAGAAGCTTTTGCTATTAGATTCAGAAGCATCCGACCCACCTTGCATTTCAAGGCGATGGGTTACTCTGTACTGTTAATGAAATAAATAAATAATAAATATCACATTATCACCAGTGTAAACGCTAAATGGGATCCAGTTTCTCGTGAACTGGGGTGTCGTACACACGACAATGTTACAACGGTATTCTGAGCTCGTGTTATTACTCTGTACTGCGTAGCACCGACGAACTGTTTGCGATACGCATGAGTAGGCCAGTATGAGAGACTGCTGACTCACACTGAAGATGGCTTTAAGACGATGAATCAGAAGGAAGGCACACTCGTTATGGGGCGGCTTTCTGATTGCAGAGGAAAGGGTGGGGGGCGAGCTATTGTGCTTACTACATAGTTTGAGATTACTGCGCTTAGCCTGTAATTAATAAGGGTCAGTTGGATAATTACGTCTTCCACTATACAGTACAACACTAACAATTAATGCTGGCCAATGTGGCCGAGCGGTTCTAGGCGCTTCAATCTGGAACCGCGTGACCGCTACGGTCGCAGGTTCGAAACCTGCCTCAGGCATGGATGTATGTTATGTCCTTAGGTTAGTCAGGTTTAAGTAGTTTTAGGATCGAGGGGACTGATAACCTCAGAAGTTAAGTCCCATAGTGCTCAGAGCCATTTGAACCATTTTTGAACTTCTTCCTCATCCACCCTACAGCCCGGACCTCGCAACTTCTGACTTCTATCGGTCTGGCCCAATGAAGGACGCAATCCGCTGATGACGTGGAGGTTACTAATGCAGCAAGGTGTTGGCTCCGACATCGACCAATATAGTGGTACCACAGGGGTATAGAGGCCCTCCCAGTAAGGTAGCGTAAGGCCGTGACACTGGACGGAGATTATAATAAAAATAAGGTTTTGTAGCCAAAAGAGCGGGGAATAATGTGGTGTATTGGAACCCTGAATAAAACCAACTTGCTTTCAGAAAAAAAACCTACTGTATTACTCATCGAACGCCTATCGTAAATACTAACTTTCTACTCCTATGCGCAAGTTAGAATGTAATCTTCCCATATTAATTCACGTAGAAGATATCGTCTTAAAGAAATGGGATGAATCGTTTTGAGACATTTTACACGGTCTGTCAAAATTGGACTTTACGAATGTGGACAACGCTTAGTTACCTCAAATACATATTTCCTACGCCGGGTACGTTTTTATAAATGGCTACACCGAGTATTCACACGATTCGGAACCGATATATTTCCATAGATTCAGCAACGATACTATTGCTTTAAGTGCTTCATCCTCCAAGAAAGCTGTCGATCAGTAGCATGATGTTTTTTGTCCACGACTTTTCTGAACGGCGATTCTGTGCTCAGCCCACACCACTGGCTTTAAGCTCTTTAGCCAGGCTGTCTAGTGCTGGACCACGTTTGCCATCAAACGTTCCTGTAAGTAATAGTTGCAACTGGCTGTATGTTTGTTGCTCATTGTATGCTCAAAGGATTCGAGTATTCTTATCTTGATGGTATTGAAAATCTCTGACTCTTCCATCATACTCTGCATTACTGCCACATTTGTGCCTTTATCTGTGAATGGCACCCTTAATTTCCTTCTATTGTCCCACATTCCAAATTTCTGCAATTTCTTACCTAATACCTTCAGCGTCCGTGACTTCACTCCTTGTACTAGGATACAGAACACGCAGCATCGAAGTATTCGAGTGCTAAGTGTAATATTAATGTCACGGCTAGTCAGAATATTCTTCATTTTCTGCAAGAAACTTCTGGTCTTTTGAATTCTGCAGCGAATTTCTTGAAAGAAGACCCAGGCATTGTTATTTTGACTACCTAATGCGGGACGTGAATTTCATTTCCGTTTCCCCTGACTACCAGCACTTTGGTTCCAGGCCAAATTTCCAATCTATCGAATATCATAACCATCCAGCCCATCTCACGTGTAAGGTACCAAGCTGAACAGTGAATAAATTTTCTTCGTCATCTACGGAACAACCCTAAATATCATCACGACATCGTTGAATGAATACGTGTCCCCTGCAGAGACCCGGAACCATACCCGAATCCGAGCATAGACTCCAGTGCTCTCGTCACATTTGCGGTATATTCCCAGAATCAAGATTTCAGGAATAACTCTAGCGTGACGACACTGGCGGACGTGAACAGCTGAAGCGAGAAAAATGTATATTTTGTTACCAGGAGAGGTATTTTTCGTTTGCTTTTGTACAAATCACAAACTACCAAATCTCGAAAGATAAACATTGCAGTAACTACGACGACAGTGAACATGTGTGAGGAAACTCGTTAAAGAATGGAGGAAGAAGAACTTTAACATTCTGCCGGGGCGCAAAAGCACGGACTTCTCAAAAAATACGCCCCTGCATTCGCCTCAAGCCAACTAAGGAAACCGCAGAACCCAAATCTTGACGTCTTGTTGTTTGTTGCGGTTGTCTTAGGATGGGCATCGACTGAAAACTGTATTTTCCTCTACTGTAAGCCCCTTCCTTAATCTGTTGCTACATTTGTCCATTTTTAATGTTATTCAGTTTTCTCAGTCTTTGTCTCCCTCTATGTATCTTTCCTTCAATGACTCTTCCTTATATCGGCAATTTCTTCGCAGTGCATTTCCCGGCCAATACGTTTTAGTTATTTTCAACTTTTTCACTAGTTTTCTTTCCTCTCCTAGTGTTATAAATACGTAATTTTTTACCAGCATACGACGCAGAGCGTAAGAACATTCCTTTTGTAACTATTGCCCTTATACAAATAAATGGAAAGGGAGTAATTATGTAAGCTACAATCTGGTCGTTTCATTCTTAAAAAAAAAGTCTACAAGCAGACCCATGTTAAAAAAGCAGACTGCATGGTCACAGGTTTTGGCTGACTACATACTACTTGAATGCTGCTTATACGTATTGGAACTTAATGGATCGCTTCCAAGGGAGAGCAACTAAATAGGGAAGCGCCAGAGCATACTATGGGGTAGTACAACAGCCAAAGGAGAATCTGGGGCTCGCGCGTCCAAAATTCGACTCGCACAGACTCAACATACCGCGTCACCTCGCTCGGTATGACGCTTGTGGTGGTTGCTGCTACACTGAACTACTTTCCTACTGCCCGTTTCTATAGTTTCTGCTTGCAGCCTGCGTATCACGAACGGTAACAATAAATCGGGAAGTTAACCCTAGGACGCCTAAGGCGGGGGTTCGTTGAACCCACAATTTTTTTATGTCCCCTGATTTGCCCAAGTAACTTTCATACTACATATTCCCTTTGAGTTATTGTTTGTTGGCTATTTTATGAAACGTTAGTGCCAATATATTTTATAGAAAATTCCTGCTTTGAAAGAAAAAATAAATAGACTTATTATGGGTCCAACATACACCCCCCCCCCCCTTAGGCTTCCATGCTGTAGAAAATTTCTCTTAGTAGGATTTCGTATTTCTCGTCTCTACAACAATGCAAGTTAGTTTTTTGTTGGTTGGTATTATTGATATTCACAACAATCTGTTTACTTTCAGATGAAGTGATTGTTGATGTCAGACAGTTGTTATTTATCTTGTAAATTTGCGGTGAGTTAGTGCAGTTCCCAACACGTAGGCCTCCAGTAACTTTGGTGTCCTACACAGGAAAAACGAAACCAAGTAAAAACTTACTGATGTTGTCAACAATGCACCAAGATAAAGGCACTGTTGGAGGAGAGAAGAATAAAACCGAGATAAATGCATATTATAATTCCACTAAAGGTGGAATTGATACCATTGATAAAATGGCGCGTATGTACACCTGCAAGAGGGTAACAAAGAGATGGCGTCTATCTGTATTTTACTCTCTCATCGACATTTGTGCTATCAATGCAACCACTATTTTCATCCAGCAACATCCAAGATGGAATGAAAAGAAACACAGCAAACGGAAGCTTTATCTTCTGCCAGCTGGGATGGAACTAGTGAAATTCCAGGTAGAAGAAACAAGTGCCAATGCAAGAGGGTTATCTTAACTCTTAACTACTATGGTCATTCACAGGAACACAATTACTATGGAGGGGTCTCTCAGGCCGCATTTTTCTATTTTATATATCAAGCCAGAATTTTGCTGAATATATATAGTTTCTTGACTTCCAATTATTCATTACACTTCTTAGAGGTGGCTTTTGTAGAAAATTGATTTTTTTAAACACTGCGGTATTTTAAACACTTGGACAATTAAAACAAAGCGAAATCTGGAGTATTATTTTATGAGTTACGAAAATAACAGCAAATAGTTAGCTCTCTACTCACACACAGACTTTCATAGGAGGGATTATATTGCAAATTGGCAATATAACTAGGTGGAAAAATCCGACATGACTTACGATAAATTGTGTGCGAAGTCAGCTTTCAGTTTACGACTCACTTTGCAATGTAGAGCGAATATTTCAGTCCATAAGTCTATGAATGGAGAAACTTTGCCACAATTTTACTTCTAAAATTACAAGTAGTAACTAAATACTTGTTCTCATGTGCCACTGAATCATACTTTAGTTAATTTCCACCTGCAAACACTTCACACAGACCTTCCTGGAACACTCCAAACAAATCGGAACACCACGCAGTTGACATGGATACCTTGTTTTCCTCTTCAGACGAGGAGGGCAAAAGGTGCACGTTTTTCGATTTTCGAATTATTCTTTCGGTGTCTGAGGCTCATCTTGCAAGTGAAGACATTTGTCTCACGTAACACACGTTGTACAGAAGGCCCAGCTTTCCCCGCCTTGGAGAAACAGTAGCATGCAATAAAAACGCGGCACGCAAACACTATGGTACGTCTGTGAGACCTCTCAAGGCTAATAATTTCGAAACAAAGAACAGCAACAATGCAAAAATGCTGGCACGTGTAGCTTGACAGCCAATAGGAAGGTACATGGAAGAGTCCATTTGACTTTGCAGGGGTGTGAGAAATATCTCGACACAAAAATTAGTAGCGGTCTGAGAGACGGTCGATAGTAGTTAAGGGCTAACCAAATTGTTCAATCAATGGAGACTATTCTACAAAAGAAAATCAAAGAAGTGACAACAGAAGCACGTCAGCCTCCTGCAGGGAAAGGTCGGTGCCATATTTGTGTAATAAAAGCTGAAACAAAGAAGCAGAAGTTCAACAATCTAAATAAACCAAAACAGTATTGTGGACAGTGTCATAAACATGTGTTTAATACACACTCAGAAAAAATTGTGAAGTGTCTCTCTCGCCTTGAAGTTGAGGACTCAGTAGTCTATTGTATATGAACACATCTGTGTTTTGTTTTGTAATATGACAATTTTTTATTCACTCAATCCAATATTTATAACAATTAACAACATTTATAAACCGATGCCTTAGTTAAAATACATAAAGCGTTTTGAAAGTTGCAATTTTTCGTCAGTAAACTTATTTAATACGTGTGGGCTCGCCGAACACCCCCGCGCCCCTTAGGCATCCAAGTTAGAAAAAATGCTTGGGCGTCCTAGGGTTAAGGCAGCAGCTCCGTGCGAGTGAGCAGGATGCGTGAAGAAGAAGGGGAGAGCAGCGCGTGACGTCCCGGCAACGCCGCCCAGTGCTGTGCGGGAAGTTTCAACACCCGAGGGCAAGGCTCCCGCACGGTGGCGGCGCGGCCAGGAATAGACATTTTCACAACGGTAAACACGGCGGCGCGCGCCTCTCTCCTGGAGGGTGAGTAATGGCCGCCACACCAGCTCCGGGAACCTCTGGTTCCAAATAAATGAGACATGTCATCTTCACCAGCACGAAACTTGTGTGAAAACAACAGTTTCAGGTTTTTGTTTTACCTCCTCCCAGTTGGATAATTTACGTGATTGACGCGCTGCACATTAGTTTTTAGGTTAAGTTATAGCTTATTTTTATAGCCCCTCTGGAGATCAACGCATTATTGCACGACGGGTAAGCACCCAGTTATTGGACATGGGGCCAGTGTCTGACCGATAGCATTATTGTTCGGAGACGAACGACCAAATCAGTTGGGCGATCTCTTGCATGGAATGGTTGCAAGTAGTACTGTTGATATTTTTTTAAAAAAATATTGGGAATCCGATACATCGATATTTAAAAAATCATTGTTCGCCCCGGTATATCGAAAAGTATCGATATATCGACGGGAAGAAGGATGAGTTACCAGCCTATAAAAATATCGGCTGCACATTGAAAATATATTGCCAATTTTAGAGCTGTATATTTAAGTATTTATTTATTATTAGATATTCTGTACATCAACAAGCCAGCAGTGAGCCTATCCCCCTCAGAACAAGAACTGAAAAGAGAACGATGCACGTTCACGCTTGCCGATAACCACTTTGCTAACAATGGCCGGCCGGCGTAACAGAGCGGTTCTAGGCGCTTCAGTCTGCAACCGCGCTGCTGCTACGGTCGCAGGTTCGAATCCTGCCTCGGGCATGGATGTGTGTGTTGTCCTTAGGTTAGTTAGGTTTAAGTAGTTCTAAGTCCCATAGTGTTCAGAGCCATTTGAACCATTTGCGCTAACAATGGTAACTGCATTTAAGTGCCACAATAAAAAGTGTCCGATGGGTCCGTCACATACGAGATTTGTCCAGAACACTGGATGTCGACTTATCTGTTTCTTGTATTAAAAATGAAGAAATTCCTCCAGCTGTATTTAAGGTGTCGATTCTATTTTGGCAGCTAATTTCAACGTTGTAACAACGTCATCTTACTAGAAATAAGTGGTGAGATACGGGCGTGCTCCGTGTGGAAGGAGGGTAGTAACTCACCTTCCACACGGAGCACGTCCGTATCTCACCACTTATTTCTAGTAAGATGACGTTGTTACAACGTTGAAATTAGCTGCCAAAATAGAATCGACACCTTAAATACAGCTGGAGGAATTTCTTCATTTTTAATATAAATTTAAACCAGCTGACGTCCCACTGTCCTCCGTTTCAACCAAGGATGTACGAATATTACCTGTTTTTGTTTTTCTGATTTCTGCAAACGCCAGCGACCTGGTAGTTGTATTGTCAAAATTGCCCGGTGAAGCTAAACGTTGCAGTTTCTGCTGGTAGCGCCATGCGCCGATTACATCGGCACTTCCCCTCACGCACGTCTCCACTCATCGCAATGACCAATCTTCTCATTTACATTTTGGTTCACAATTTTCACCAACTGTTTTTGAAGAACGCCGATGTGAAGAAATAGCACACTAGTTGCGTTAAAAATTTGTCCTTTTAACGCAACTGGTGTTCTATTTCTTCACATAGGAAATCTTGTTATTCCAATCACATCTCCCCCACCCCTCCGTACAATCTGTCTCCTTTTCTGCCACCTATAGTCGCTTCACACAGTCAAAGAGAGAGACTGGACGTCGTGATGAAAGCTAAAAATGTAGTAATACTCCTTCACACAATGAAAGTAACATTATGAAACTTCCTGGCAGATTAAAACTGTGTGCTGGACCGAGACTCGAACCCGGGACCTTTGCCTTTCGCGGGCAAGTGCTCTATTGACTTTTTTTTTTTTTTTTAATCTCATTGTGTTCGGTTTTGATCGTTGTGTCTGCTTGGGGCGGACGCCGTAAGACATCCATTTATGTTCGTTGTTGACCGATTGACTCAGTTTTTTTTTATTACAGAGGACACGTAGCCCTCTGACCGAACACGCTGAGCTACCGTGCCGGCTTAACTGAGCTACCCAAGCACGACTCACGCCCCCTCCTCACAGCTTTACTTCTGCCAGTACCTCGTCTCCTACCTTCCGAACTTAACAGGAGCTCTCCTGCGAAACTTGCAGAACTAGCACTCCTGAAAGAAAGGATATTGCGGAGACATGGCTTAGCCACAGCGTGGGGGATGACTATAGAATGAAATTTTTACTCTGCAGCGGAGTGTGCGGTGATATGAAACTTGGTGCACTTGCCCGAGAAAGGCAAAGGTCCCGAGTTCGAGTCTCGGTCCGGGACACAGTTTTAATCTGCCAGTAAGTTTCATATCAGCGCACACTCCGCTGCAGAGTGAAACTCATTCTGGAAGTAACATTATGTTGTTCTACAATTTCATAAGAACAATTTCGACTGTATCGATAGAGCGATATCCTATCAACAGCCCTAGTTGCAAGATACATTTAAAGGATCGGCCGTTGATCTCAGGGTCGCTGACAGCTATCAGCAAGCGCAAATTAATGGCTGAACGCAATGCGCTTTCGGTTATTACTTTTCTTCACAACGACCCGCCGACTCCGCTGAATCCTAAGGCAAAAAGGTGATGTAAAATATCCAACTGGGAGGAGGTGAATTAAAAGTAATTACAAAATTTCTGAACAGATACCACATTTAATTACTCTAAAACCAACAAACAAAAAACTGTTATAACGCAACTTATACAGTACGTGTGATTGCTACGACAGACTATGAGAAGAAGACCAACATAGACAGACTCGCGCTGTTTTCCAAAAACAAAGGAAAAATTTTCCTTAGTCTTTTCTTTAGCAGCATCAGGCCACTCCAATATTGCCCATCAGCCATTAATCTCCAATACAGTATCACACAATATAATTATTGTCATACAGAGAGACTGCTATTGAAAGAACGTATGTACATGGGACTGGCTCTTCACAAACATAACGAAAATGTATGGTTACTCCAATAATTAACACTTTATAGCGACAGTATCTTCTTATCATTACAGCGTCTTAATCATGTCTATATTGTGCAACAAGCTCCCGACTATTCGTGTTAACCGAACCCTAGACTATGTGGTCAGTGACGAACGCGAACAGTCCACAACACGGACAGTTTAAAACTAGTACAATGATTATAAGCAAAAATAATTATTTAATGTATAGCGATATCTCGGTATGAATGACAAGAGATTGTGAAAGACAAAAAAAAAATGGTTCAAATGGCTCTGAGCGCTATGGCACTTAACATCGGAGGTCATCAGTCGCCTAGAACGTAAAACTACATAAACCTAACTAACCTAAGGACATCACAAACATCCATGCCCGAGGCAGGATGCAAGCCTGCGACCGTAGCGGTCGCGCGGTTCCACACTGAAGCGCCTAGAACCGCGTTCGGCCACCCCGGCCGGCCATGAAGTCCGGGAACACTTTATCTATTGCACAAGAACTAAACATTGTACAAATGTCATACATATTGCATTCTGAAGAGAAACCCTCAAAGGTTTTTTACGAACATTCGATATGAGAACCATGAGTGACCCGGCAGATGTCAACACGGTAATCGAATACTTGCCGTACCCGCTCCCGCGTGGCACCGTCGACTGTGGCAGCCGCTTCCCGTATTCTCTCCCCGAGCTCTGCTACATCACGTGGTAGAGGCGGTACATACACCCGATCTTTAATGTGTCCCCACAGAAACAGAGTCACAAGGAGTGAGATCTGGTGATCGGTGAGGCCATTTCATGAAGCAACTGTTCCCCTCTGTAGCACGGCTAATCCATCGATGCAGCAGCTCCGTGCTCACTACTCACGAACTTCAGGATGACAATGAGGTGGAGCCCCATCCTGCTGAAAGATGAACGGAGAGTCCTATCGCACTTGAGGCATCAGCCATTGCTGCAACATGTTCAAGTAGGTATATCGAGTGACAGTGCTCTCGGTGAAGAATTGCCCGTACACTTTTCGATGTGTTTACCTTTGGGGTATCATGCTCACATTCAATGCATTCGTGTGGGTGCTTTGTACCCCAGATTCGACAATTATGCCTGTTCACGTTCCCATTGGAGTGGTAAGTGGCTTCGTCGCTAAAAATTAAGAGATTAAAAATGCCATCCCATCCTCATTTAACTGTTGTAACTGCGAACAAAACTCAAAACGCTTGTCTTTGTCGTCGTCACTGAGCTGCTGCACTAGCTCCAATTTGAAAGGTGTCATAGACGGCTTCTCTCATTGGAGCCATTTCGAGTTCACGGGATGCACGACGCACCGATTTCTTTGGACTCCTTATGAATCTCTCTCGAACGCGCTCCACATTCACTCCACTCACACAGGGACGTTCTCTTCTCATTGCCGGGCACAAGCAACCCGTCGCAACGAATTTGTTGTGCCAATGGTAAATGGCCTTCCTTGTTGGTGGCTTCTTACCGTACTTATACCTAAACATCCGTTGAACAGCTGTAGCACACTTGTTTTTGTCGAACTCCAAAACAAAGAAAGCTCGCTCGGCACCTGAACTCGCCATGTTTGCGACTAGCGCTGACTATCGGCAAATTACCAAACTACGCTGTGGCGGTAAACATGAAGAAACAAAAAACTTTCAGGGTTCCTCTTCAAAATTCCATAAGTATGATATGTACAATTTTTGGTTCTTGTGCAATAAATAATTGAAAGTGTTCCCGGACTTTATGTACACACTGTATATATTGTTAATAACATTATTATTAATGGACAGAAGGTAATATTACAGGAGCTAAATATTTAAATCACAATTGTTCCTGTCTTTCTATTCTGAAAGGTCCGAGAAACTGTGACCTACTTCCTCAAAATCCTCTGTTCGCCTGCAAGTGCATAAACGGTGCTTAACAGTTACTTCAGGCCATTTTCTTGTTATTTAAACGTATTACTTCTGTGAGAGGCATTTGGAGACGGTATCCACCAAGTCTTAAAAATAGTATGTGAAAGTTTGTGTTTTTCAACGTCTACTACTAAGCCTGCAGAATAAATAGATGATCAAATGTTACAACGTAGTTTTTCTGACGCATTTCTGCAGTCTGTATACAACAAACTTGTTAAGAGTGAACTATAGGTGTCGGAACGAGCGTTTCTTAACGCCTGGATATATTAAGACATTTTACGAAGAACATCTTGAATACCTTTCTTCAACTCTCATTTCCATCAATGGAACGATGTTAACCAAACTTGGTACATACATCCCTTGCTGTCAGGCGACAAAAACTGTTGGGGTTTAGCACTACGTATCTATCTATCATAGTTCAGCAGATGTTAAGTCATATACAATGATACGTGAAAAAATGCCACATCATGATTGAACTTCTAACACATTTATTACTTACTTCTAAAACACACTTACATTCCAGTCAGCTTAAGGAATTGTCTGACACCTTGCGGCGCTTCAGACAGCTTTCAAATGCTAAGTGCAAACGGCTGTAGGTGGGCACAATAGCTTTCTAGAAAGTTATGAAGACACGTTGCCATGGAGACGCTTACAAAATCGCGTTGTAGACACGCGAAGCAGTTCCGGGTCGACTGCGTGAAAATAGAAAATTGATAAAATGAATACGCGGGAACTGCCGGGTTTGTCAGCTGGTATTACTATAAAACCGAAACAGTGCATGTGCCATCTGAATTGTAAAACCTTCCTGTGAATATTATTTCTGTTAGTGCGAATAATCCGATACCATTTTGCAGACTGTTCTTTGAATCACTCAATTGGAAATTTGAGTGCGTAGCTTCCGCACGTTCTAAGAAGCTACGCTTCAGAATTTTTATATCAGAACGAACCTTCTGTCTTGTTCGGCAGTTAGTCCAGAGAAAGTCACAATTCTCCTGATTTTCGAAAGAGAATAATTGTCTGGTTTCTCGTGTCTAGCGTAAGGTTTTCTTTGTTAAAAAAGGTCATATTGCCCATTTGGTGCTACGAAGTCTGAAATAGGCCGAACTCTTCCAAACAATCCTAGCTATTTTCACTACGATATCCCGCACTCTATTTTCTGAATACTCTACACGAAATTAGGTTGGGGAAGTCATTTTGATCATTCAGGATCTGCGGTGTTGTAGCCGACACTCAAAAATAATGTTTTGATTGTAAATGCAGGTGTGGATGGAACGTAACTGTTTGGCCTGACATCGTTGAATACTCTGCACACGGTCAGCAGTCAGCTTAGCATCGATAAATTCTTTCCGCCATTTTCCGTTAACTTTTACTGTTGTTTTCCTTGAAGAGAGGAACGCACGTTCCATCATTATCCATATGTTAGGATTAGGCGAGTGTCCTGCTGCCTCATACGAGGGCTGCTGGGAGGTACACTGTATACCCTCTAGCGGAGAAAATTATAAGGAATCTTAACTACAGCGAATGACCTCCATGGAACAGACAGCCTCTAGTAGACACGAAGCATCATCATTGTAACAGGCTGCCATCGCTGAACAACCGTGCTACATATTTCGTACATTGTAAATTCCCTTTCGCACTTTGACTCAATCACAAATTTGTCATTAAAGGTGAGCAAAGAACACATCAGTATCGGAGAAATTTTGTGCTCTGTTTCTGGACAGCATTTACCACATCAGCCAAAGTTCCTCAGTTATGATCTCAAGCGGAAGGAGAGTGCCACATGTAGCAAATTAACAGCACGACTACAAACCGGACGAAGCTTCGGCTAAAATTTACACTTTTTCCCAACTGCGATTAATGTTCAGTAGAGGACATATTGCATTTCTGAGTGTTCACGAAGTGCAACGAATGAAAAGCAAGTACGAGTAAATTATAATATGTTCTGGAAAGGTTAATTTTTTGTCTCCTTTTTGTGAAGTCCTAAGTTCGTTTTCCATCCAGTAATGTAAATAAATCTGTAAATTCAGTTATGTTTGTGTATTTTACTTTTTACTTGTTTTCTCCTCGTCTGTGCTTCCTTAACGTTTCACGGCTTATCTTGAGCTATACAATATTAGTCATTTTCATATACATGTCCGCAGCTCGTGGTCTTGCGGCAGCGTTCTCGCATCCCGCGCACGGGGTCCCGAGTTCGATTCCCGGCGGGGTCAGGGATTTTCGCTGCTTCAAGATGACTGGGTGTTGTGTAGTCTTCATCATCATCGTTCATCCCCCTATCGGCCGGAGGAAGCCACGGCAATCCACCTCCGATAGGACCTTGCGTAGTCAGCGGCGCGGGTCTCCCGTATCTTCCCATACGCTCCTCTGAGTACATGACAAGTAATTTGGTAGCAATTACACGCGTCATACATGAAGCAATTTTACGTAAGTCGCACGATTTATTAATTTAGTAATTGGTGGCATACGTGAGTATCCAGTATCAAAAATGGCTCTGAGCACTATGGGACTTGACTGCTGACGTCATTAGTCCCCTAGAAATTAGAAGTACTTAAACCTAACTAACCTAAAGACATCACACACATCTATGCCCGAGACTGTAGCGCCTAGAACCGCTCGGCCACGCCGGCCGGCTATCCAGTATCAAAGTAAGTCAGTAACGATTTCATGGACACCAGAAATACGGAAGGGAAGTTATTACCGTTCACAGAATATCCTCTTTGGAATGCACTCCAAAAACATTTTACTCATAAGGGAGTGATTTTAATTTACAGATAAACTTTCAAATCCGTCACTACTGTAACCAAACATAAGGAAGATTCCTACCAACAAAGGAAAGGCATGTCTAACCCTTTGACTATCGTCGGTAACCATGAATCACACGATAGTGTGTAAAAGGATCAGGGGGAATTTGCTGCATGTTATTGCTATGAACGAGGGCTACTTCGAAAAACGAAGTCACTTCGGTCGCTAAATGGAAACCACAATGAAAATTTTAAAAAAAATAATTATTTGCCACAGTTAGTTACACCTTCCAGATATTAATCTACACTCCTGGAAATTGAAATAAGAACACCGTGAATTCATTGTCCCAGGAAGGGGAAACTTTATTGACACATTCCTGGGGTCAGATACATCACATGATCACACTGACAGAACCACAGGCACATAGACACAGGCAACAGAGCATGCACAATGTCGGCACTAGTACAGTGTATATCCACCTTTCGCAGCAATGCAGGCTGCTATTCTCCCATGGAGACGATCGTAGAGATGCTGGATGTAGTCCTGTGGAACGGCTTGCCATGCCATTTCCACCTGGCGCCTCAGTTGGACCAGCGTTCGTGCTGGACGTGCAGACCGCGTGAGACGACGCTTCATCCAGTCCCAAACATGCTCAATGGGGGACAGATCCGGAGATCTTGCTGGCCAGGGTAGTTGACTTACACCTTCTAGAGCACGTTGGGTGGCACGGGATACATGCGGACGTGCATTGTCCTGTTGGAACAGCAAGTTCCCTTGCCGGTCTAGGAATGGTAGAACGATGGGTTCGATGACGGTTTGGATGTACCGTGCACTATTCAGTGTCCCGTCGACGATCACCAGTGGTGTACGGCCAGTGTAGGAGATCGCTCCTCACACCATGATGCCGGGTGTTGGCCCTGTGTGCCTCGGTCGTATGCAGTCCTGATTGTGGCGCTCACCTGCACGGCGCCAAACACGCATACGACCATCACTGGCACCAAGGCAGAAGCGACTCTCATCACTGAAGACGACATGTCTCCATTCGTCCCTCCATTCACGCCTGTCGCGACACCACTGGAGGCGGGCTGCACGATGTTGGGGCGTGAGCGGAAGACGGCCTAACGGTGTGCGGGACCGTAGCCCAGCTTCATGGAGACGGTTGCGAATGGTCCTCGCCGATACCCCAGGAGCAACAGTGTTCCTAATTTGCTGGGAAGTGGCGGTGCGGTCCCCTACGGCACTGCGTAGGATCCTACGGTCTTGGCGTGCATCCGTGCGTCGCTGCGGTCCGGTCCCAGGTCGACGGGCACGTGCACCTTCCGCCGACCACTGGCGACAACGTCGATGTACTGTGGAGACCTCACGCCCCACGTGTTGAGCAATTCGGCGGTACGTCCACCCGGCCTCCCGCATGCCCACTATACGCCCTCGCTCAAAGTCCGTCAACTGCACATACGGTTCACGTCCACGCTGTCGCGGCATGCTACCAGTGTTAAAGACTGCGATGGAGCTCCGTATGCCACGGCAAACTGGCTGACACTGACGGCGGCGGTGCACAAATGCTGCGCAGCTAGCGCCATTCGACGGCCAACACCGCGGTTCCTGGTGTGTCCGCTGTGCCGCGCGTGTGATCATTGCTTGTACAGCCCTCTAGCAGTGTCCGGAGCAAGTATGGTGGGTCTGACACACCGGTGTCAATGTGTTCTTTTTTCCATTTCCAGGAGTGTACATAGTCTCCGCTCCGACTGATACCTTTGTCGTAGCATTATACTAACTTTCCGCACCCTCGCCATAGAAGACAGCCGTCTGTGCTTTCTGCCAATTGTCTACGATGATTTGTATTTTGTTGTCTCTGGCAAAATGTTGTCTTAATAGCCAGTGGTTCATGTGAGCAGGGAAATAAATATCGTGCAATTTCATTCGACAACATTGAATTTCAGTAGTACAAGATCAGCTCTTTAGTTTCTATCTGAATCGGATGGATATTGTCGCTTATTACAGATTAACAGCACGCCATGATTCACTGAACACAATAATGAAGTAAGCGTTGATATATGAGACGTAGGTAGTTCGCTAAAATGAATGAGTAGTAGTTGCTTTTGTACTGAGCCATCCAGAATTCATACGAAAACCACAGTGTTAGACAAACAACATTCAGAACGAATTTTTGTAATTTTAGGTTTGCTGCGATGGTAACTTATGAATTTCAATTTAAAGAAATAAAAGAAAACAGCTCATAAAATTGTGGCGTACACTGAACATAGCCAGAAAGTATTGAGATTCGCAAATTCCCCATTTACCAGCTCTTATAGCCATATTTTGCAGACCAGTGTTCACAGTGTTAGTGCAATACTGATAATTGTGAACGTACATGTTGATTTTACATTGTGTAAATTGTGACATCATGGATGTTATGGGAGTCTGTTGCCTAGTTTTGTTCTTACACTAATTGTGTAATAGAATTTCTTGAAATTTTAGGGGGTCTACTTTTCAAAGGATATGTTTTCCTGAATTGCAGTATCTCCGACTCTCCGACATTTTGCTAAGCAAACCTGACACCGAACCAGCAAGCCTCATGAATACACAAATTTGGACAAAAATGTTTTGTTTTCCAGCCTCTGGAACATAGGCTGCCTTGCACGACAGGCAAGTTTTGTTGGGCAGTATCAGCCTGCCAAAACAACCTGTTTTTGCACGACAACCTACACGTTTGAGGAAGAAACAGTTTTCTGGGGCCTAATATGTATGCTGCCTTGCATGACACGTTGCGTTCTTAATATATATTAATGACTTGCCATTCTGTATTCACGAAGATGCAAAGCTGATACTTTTTGCCGATGATACAAGTATAGCTATCACACCCAACAGACAAGAATTAATTGGTGAAGTTGTAAATGACGTTTTTCAGAAAATCATTAAGTGGTTCTCTGTTCATAGGCTCTCATTAAATTTTGACAAAACATAGTATATACAGTTCCACACATTAACTGGAATTACACCATTGATATATACAGACTACGATCAGAAATCGGTAGCTAAGGTAGAATATTCAAAATTTCTAGGTGTATGCATTGATGAGGGGTACCTATTTTCATTCTCTGCTTTCCTATGGCATCATATTCTGGGGTAACTCATAATTTAGTAAAAGAGTGTTCATTGCACAAAAGTGTGTAATCAGAATAATTGCTGGAGTTCATCCAAGATCATCCCGCAGACACTTATTTAAAGAGCTAGAAATCTTCACTGTAGCCTCACAATATATATATTCACTTATGAAATTTGTTATTAACAATCCAAACGAATTCAAAAGTAATAGCAGTGTACATGGCTACAACACTAGGAGAAAGGATGATCTTCACTACTCAAGGTTAAATCTAAGATTGGCTCAGAAGTGGGTAAATTATGCTGCCACGAAAGTCTTTGGTCACTTCCCGAATAGCATAAAAAAGTCTGACAGATAGCCATATAGCATTTAAAAGGAAATTAAAAGATTTTCTTAATGGCAACTGCTTCTACTAATTAGATGAATTTTTGGATATTACAAGTGCGTAATTTCCCCAACCCCCACAAAAAATATTGTCATGTAATATTTTGTGTAGTGTAACATCTTTTATTAACCTGACACGTTCCACATCATTACGAAGTATCGTATTCATGATCTACGGAACAAGTACTAATCTAATCTTGTTCTAGTATTTAGCTGCTCTATCGGCGTGCTCTGCACGACGGCCTGTGCTTCAGGGCCAAATAAAAGTTTTTCAAGCCCCTAATGTTTAGCATGCCCTTTACGACAGGGATGTTTTGGGAGTAGCGTTGGCCTGCTTTATTGAACTGTATTGCAGAGTGTGTGTGTCGATGAGTGTGGCTGGAGGCTGATTGAGAGGGATGGACAGAGTGAAGGCAAGGAGAAAATGGATGGAGATAGGAGAGGAGGGGGAGCTGAATGGTGTAGAGTGGTAGTGGGCAGTTGGGAAGGGAGGAGGGGGAGGTAGAGTTGGATAGAGAGGAGTGGAGGAGGATACAGTCAGAGGAAGGGGGTGGAAGATATTGTCAAAGAGATGGGGGTGGACGAAAATATCAAGAGAAATGGGGGTGGACGAAATGAATAAACAGTGTGGGAAGGAGGAGATAGATAGAGGTGGGGCGATAAAGTGGACAGATGCACGCAGAGTAGGAGAGGAGGAAGTGTGTTCAAAATATGTGTAACACATACGTAGTCATGGGGAAAAGGCTAGTTATTACAATAAAGCGTTAAATATATTTCATGGTAGTTAAAAAATTTCATACTCATTTTACCCTAAAATGAAAGATGAGGTAGGGGAAAGATGTGTTATGCTCTTTTGACATGTAGAGGCAATGAAGGAAGACAATTTAACATATAATACAGACACATTCTTCCAGAACAGGATAACAGGCAAAGAAAATGGGTGGAGATGAAACACACAAAATGGCTTCGAAGAAATGCAGAGTCAGCAGAAGGAATTTCAGACAAAGTCAAGTAAGTCTAAGGTTTTCAGGAAAATTAACAAGAAAACAACTGCAATCAAATGGTCAGATGAGAGGAAAAGAGCTCATTCTCGAAAATGAAAGATTTTTGAAAAAGGAAAAGAAGTATTTTTTCGTGGCAGTTATTAGCTCGCCAAACAAAAAACAAAAGAATTATTATTTTTATATTAAAACATTTTATATACGATGGGCAGAATTAAACTGGTTCGAAAAATACAGGGTGATTCAAAAAGAATACCACAACTTTAAAAATGTGTATTTAATGAAAGAAACATAATATAGCCTTCTGTTATACATCATTACAAAGAGTATTTAAAAAGGTTTTTTTTTTCACTCAAAAACAAGTTCAGAGATGTTCAATATGGCCCCCTCCAGACACACGAGCAATATCAACCCGATACTCCAACTCGTTCCACACTCTCTGTAGCATATCAGGCGTAACAGTTTGGATAGCTGCTGTTATTTCTCGTTTCAAAACATCAATGGTGGCTGGGAGAGGTGGCCGAAACACCATATCCTTAACATACCCCCGTAAGAAAAAATCGCAGGGGGTAAGATCAGGGCTTCTTGGAGGCCAGTTATTAAGTGCTCTGTCACGGGCTGCCTGGCGGCCGATCCATCGCCTCGGGTAGTTGACGTTCAGGTAGTAACGGACAGATAAGTGCCTATGTGGTGGCGCTCCATCCTGCTGAAATATGAATTGTTGTGCTTCTTGTTCGAGCTGAGGGAACAGCCAAGTCTCTAACATCTCCAGATACTGTAGTCCAGTTACCGTAGCACCTTCGAAGAAAAAGGGACCAAAAACTTTATTGGCTGAAATGGCGAACAAATGTACAACTAAATGAAACTTTATAGCTCCCTTAATTCGCCGACAGATAGTGCTTAGCTCTGCCTTTTGTCGTTGCAGAGTTTTAAATTCCTAAAGTTGTGGTATTCTTTTTGAATCACCCTGTATTTCGTGCAACCCTACTTACATCATAATCCCTGCATAAGAAGTAATTACCAGCAGAATTATACAAACCACAAGTACCCCTGGTTGTAACATGTGAATATCTATATCTTCATGGTATTTGCATAGAATAGGCAATAAACAGCCAAATAGTTGTGACAAGGAAGAATATGATTTTTAAGCTGTCCTCTTCGTTTCCTGCCAAACCACACACTCTGAAATCGCCACATATTCGGAAATAAACAGTCTAATACTTGTTTAGTCCTTCGTTTTCTAATCGGATATAAATTGAAATCTCATCAAATAGTGCAAAACACGAGAAAGTTCCAAAATGTGTTAAAAACGCTAAGAGAAAAAAAAAGAAAGAAAAGAAAACAGGACGCAAGTCTACTACCTTTGATCGTAATCCACGACATCACGCCGAAGACGTGTGATTTTCTTCTTTTGTGTCAGCTATCATGGCATCTCTATAAGACATATATCGTGATGCGTCATTGACAATTATATAGGAGAAGTATTTGCGATGAATCTATTGTTGCCTTGAAACGTCATACTGCAAGTTATAATACGAAATATCTAAATACTCCAAAATCAATAAGGCGTCTGACGCATCGAGTGAAACGTCATTCTGACGTCACTGCAGTTGGTATGATTCTGCCGATAAGGTATGTACCCCAGTAACGACGATGTACGTTAGGTTGTTTGTCTTAAGGTGCATAACGCGTTTTGAGGGTTAGTTTTATCTTGCCTAGCCTGTGTATTTTGTTGTACTTGCTACTATTATTAACGTCTAATGTATCTTTGGATACCCCTCCTCCTCCACCTCCCTCACACCCAAAAATTGAACCGTTGATGCATGCCTGAGGGGGGGGGGGGGCAGAAAAGTTCGGATATTATTCATTTAAATACAGGGTGTTACAAAAATGTACGGCCAAACTTTCAGGAAACATTCCTCACACACAAATAAAGAAAAGATGTTGTGTGGACATGTGTCCGGAAACGGTTAATTTCCATGTTAAGAGCTCATTTTATTACTTTTTTCAAATCACATTAATCATGGAATGGAAACACACAGAAACAGAACGTACCAGCGTGGCTTCATCCACTTTTGTTACAGGAAATGTTCAAAATGTCCTCCGTTAGCGAGGACACATGCATCCACCCTTCGTCGCATGGAATCCCTGATGCGTTGATGCAGCCCTGGAGAATGGCGTATTGTATCACAGCCCGTCCACAATACGAGCACGAAGAGTCTCTACATTTGGTACCGGGGTTGCGTAGACAAGAGCTTTCAAATGCCCCCATAAATGAAAGTGAAGAGGATTGAGGTCAGGAGAGCGTGGAGGCCATGGAATTGGTCCGCCTCTACCAATCCATACGTCACCGAATCTGTTGTTGAGAAGCGTACGAACACTTCGACTGAAATGTGCAGGAGCTCCATCGTGCATGAACGACATGTTGTGTCGTACTTGTAAAGCCACATGTTCTAGCAGCACAGGTAGAGTATCCAGTATGAAATCATGATAACGTGCTCCATTGAGCGTAGGTGGAAGAACATGGGGCCCAATCAAGACATCACCAACAATGCCTGCCCAAACGTTCACAGAAAATCTGTGTTGCTGACGTGATTGCACAATTGCGTGCAGATTATCGTCAGCCCACACATGTTGATTGTGAAAATTTACAATTTGATCACGTCGGAATGAAGCCTCATCCGTAAAGAGAACATTTGCATTGAAATGAGGATTGACACATTGGCGGATGAACCATTCGCAGAAGTGTACCCGTGGAGGCCAATCAGCTGCTGATAGTGCCTGCACACGCTGTACATGGTACGAAAACAACTGGTTCTCCCGTATCACTCTCCATACAGTGACGTGGTCAACGTTACCTTGTATAGCAGCAACTTCTCTGACGCCGACATTAAGGTTATCGTCAACTGCACGAAGAATTGCCTCGTCCATTGCAGGTGTCCTCGTCGTTCTAGGTCTTCCCCAGTCGCGAGTCATAGGCTGGAATGTTCCGTGCTCCCTAAGACGCCATCAATTGCTTCGAACGTCTTCCTGTCGGGACACCTTCGTTCTGGAAATCTGTCTCGATACAAACGTACCGAGCCACGGCTATTGCCCCGTGCTAATCCATACATCAAATGGGCATCTGCCAACTCCGCATTTGTATACGTTGCACTGACTGCAAAACCACGTTCGTGATGAACACTAACCTGTTGATGCTACGTACTGATGTGCTTGATGCTAGTACTGTAGAGCAATGAGTCGCATGTCAACACAAGCACCGAAGTCAACATTACCTTCCTTCAATTGGGCCAACTGGCGGTGAATCGAGGAAGTACAGTACATACTGACGAAACTAAAATGAGCTCTAACATGGAAATTATGCGTTTCCGGACGCATGTCCACATAACATCTTTTCTTTATTTGTGTGTGAGGAATGTTTCCTGAAACTTTGGCCTTACCTTTTTGTAACACCCTGTATATCGACCTGATGATGGAGAACCATTACACCGAAACACGTCCCTGGAAGGTCAGTAAATGCGACCAGTTAAGAGTTGCACGGATCTTCCCTTTGGTGGCACGTTTTTCTCGGAGAACGGTCGCCCTTCGACAGCCACAGACGGGTGAGGTGGGGCGACGCGGAACAATGGCCGGCGGCGGCGGTGAGCGGGCCCTGGCGCGGGCTGGCAGAGCGGGAGCTAATTCGGACGAATTCTTGGCAGGCCGCGGTGGGCGCCCGCCGCCAGGCGCCAGAGCGCCGGCCGCGCCGCCTTGCGGACGCGGAACAACACAGTGGCCGCTGCCGCCGAAGCCGCCTAGGCCAACAAGGTCTCACCCCCCCCCCCCCCCCATCCCAGTACCGCGGACTATGGTGGAAGAGTAACTTACGAGGAGTCACGCCCCGCTAACTACGAGACAACGGTGGGCGGGGGGATTCCCTAGGCTTGGGTAAAAGCCATTTGCAATGGCTGGCGCGCATTACGCTTTGTTCACTTGTATCTCTTGTAGCAATTACTTGCGATGATAAGTTAGAGAAGAGCTCTGACACCGTCTAAGGGCATCCAAAACACAGATTCTCCTTTTGTTCTACTCTCTCGTCAGCAGCCCGAAGACTGATTGGATGCAGCTTTCTACGACAGTCAATATTTTGCGAACAGTTTCGTCTCTGAGTCACCATTGCCCCCTTCATCCATTTGAACCACTTTAGCTTCGTTCTGCCTCTGTAACTTCTAGCCCTCCATACCCTTCTCCATTACCAAATTAACTATTTCTTCATGCCCTCAGGATAAGCCGTTAGCCATTTTTCCAGAAAACCGATTCTCTATTCTACATTCTACCCTATCAATTTCCTGCTGATCAGTTACCTGATCTATACATCTAATCTGCAGCTTTCTTCTATTACACCCTATTTCAGAAGGTTATTTTCTCGTGAGTCTACTGTTTATCGTCCACCTTGCGCTTCCCTATCAGGCTACATATCAAACTAATGTTTTTCAAGTGCTGGCCGTACCATTACTTGGCATTTTACAATAAACACAAGACTGAAAAGTCTCTCTTCAACGCAGATGGAAGCTAAAGCATACCACACTCCATACGTTTTATAATTTCTTTCGGATTTTATTTACCTCTTTGTGACTGACATAACTGTTGCTCCTAACTTCAGTAGTCAAAGACAAACAAGGTAGTTCCAGCAGGAAGTACAGGAACACCACCGTACCTCCCACTGCCAGTCCCCACTACCGCGCAGAAGTCGGTGCAACAGATATTTCTGAAAGTTTCAAGAAACTTCATCTGCTGTGCTCTTTAATATTCTGTGAATTTGTTGATCTGCCAATTTACCAAATCATTTTAAGGAAGGGTGCCACGAACTACTGGACAGTTTTGCAACAATCATGGTGTCTAGTAACTAGATCCTAGAAATGATTTCATATCGTCGGGTTTTCGGTTTGTCACCATTTGAATGTCATATTTCAATTACGTCACTCGTAAAACGGAAAGGTGACTTGAAATTCCGCCGGCGGTGTTAAACCACGTAACGCGTACCAGAGAGAGAGAGAGAGAGAGAGAGAGAGAGAGAGAGAGAGAGAGAAGGGAGGGACTTCTTTGCTATATTCGAAATGCTAAGATGGTTTTCAGAATGAAGCAAAGTAAAGGACAATTTATGTGGGAACCCCTCGGTTTCATGACCATTTTGATTATTTTACAGTTTATACGTACCCTGTTTGTAACAATGCCACAGACTATCAAATGTCCCTCAGCCTTAATGATGCCTCAGATCACGTCAGATGATCTGAGATATTGCTAATTTACCAGTGTGTTCTTAAATGTATCCACCCGAATTAAACTGGTTCAAAGGAATGCGAATAATCCTGCTGCCTTTGACAGAGGGCGTCATCGACAAGGAACCCACTTTCATCTTTATACCTCTAAGTTTTCTTGGTCTCCATACGAAACAAAGATTATTCTGTGCTCTGAATCAGTTACTGTGTTATTGTATTATATGAGTAGATGACTGGACGAGAGTAGTCTTCACGTCACCGAGCTTCCAATCCTTCCTCGCTGTATGTCTTAAGTGATACGAGTGAACGACGAAGGGATGAAAGAGGGAAGAACCTGGGATAAAACTGAACTGGAGAAATGACGCAGAGATATTGTAATTTGCATTAGTTCGTAGAGCCAAATTTCGTTATTGTTTCCACTATCATTCAACTACATTCCTTTGGCAGACTGCAATCAGGCGAGAAAACTGAAAGGATTGTTCCCTTTGTATACTGCCGAGTGTACATAGAGCAGCGATGCCAATCGTATAAGGCACATCGTGCGAGCTGTCGGACTAACCCCGTATCTTGCAGGTGGTGCTATCCTCCAACATTCAGTAGTATACCACACACGATCATTTCGAACTTTTTAAAACATTACCATTACACACAAAAAAACAGCTAAATACTGTTTTCATTCATCAGGCAATTTACTTTTAACCCAAAACTCAGATCGCGCAGAGTAGAATAATTCATGGAGCGTAGGTGAAACAATGTTTCTGTGCAATGTTTCATGAAGACTCGCAACGGGAAAAGTAGACGAACATAATTACCACGAAGGACGGGTTGTGTGCGCCTAGTAACGCTGAAGCTTGATTCTGGGCATTTCATGCGTTTTGCTGTAGGCAGAACTTCCTCGTAACACATATCCGTTATCCGCAGTGTTCCCACTTGTTTCCCGGAAGCGACTGCGGTGGATACTTAGGTATGTCGCGCGACAGATCCTTAGCGTTACCTAAAATAAGTAGGCGTTTGGAAATAAGTAGTAGGACAAGTATGTACGAATATCATGTGGTGATTACGTCCAGCGCTGATATGAAAACTTCTTAATGTGCCATGTACCAGGATTTACTCGTGAGCGATGATTATACACACACACACACACACACACACACACACACACACACACACACACACACTTCTTATTAAAATGTTACTGCGTAAACTCGTAGAGTCAAACAGGAGACAAGCGACAAAACGAATTTATAGAAGAAATCGCGCGATGGAAATAATTTTGCACTTCTTTTATCACCGACTAAGTGGAGCAGTATCAGGTACAGACTAAAAGAGGCTTTGGAATTCTGCCCGATTGTCCAATTTCGCTTCACTGCGTGTTAGTTATCAGCGGTCGTGTCGCTATAGCTTCACTGGCAAATCCACTGAAGACCTACGACTGAAGACTGTCACAGACGGTCGCGTAGGGCCAGTACTACGTGGTGGACGGAAACGACAGCTGAGATTCTATTTTAAACAGGTGACGTCAGATCTGTTGTGGCGGTGCGGCAGTATCCTGTACGTCGCTACTTGCTTGGTTTGCTGGACTTTTTATTACGTGTGAATAGAGGCGTTGAACTTTATTTTCTCGCAATGGGGTGGGCACGGCACACGGAAGCGTCCTTTGAACTTTATTGCTATTTCTGGCCAAAGGAACGAAAACTTCGCTTGTTAAAAGTATTAACTGCAACGGTTACAAACGTTAGGAGCAATTTAAAGGGGTTAAAGAATGGTAAGTATATGCAGGAAACAAAAAGTACAGCTATTACGCACCTCTATCATATAAAGTTACATTCAGATTCGGCGAAAGCGCGACTGCCGAGTTCTATTAACCACGGGAGAGTTACAAGGCGTCAGCTACTTGGATTTTGTGCTTCCACTTCCAGTAAATGCTGTCTCTCCGGAATATTTTCGTTGGGCCGGCGCTCGTTTTTCTTTCTGCAATTCTTCCGGTACGACACCACGAGCGAGCAGCAGTCCGCATCACCCACACAACGCAGAACAACGTGACTGCCCGCTGAGCCCTCTGGCGTCGCCGCTCGGAAGCACAGGTACGAGGTTGATGCTGCCACCTGCCGCCCACCGGCGGAACTATGTGGGCACACACGATCGGTAAGACAGCTCACTGCTACGTGATTGATTTCTTTTTGCCGCTTCTGTAGTGGGGTGTGTACTGACACAATCCGGTCCTTTCGCGGAAATTCTGCTGACGCGGTGTAGTCTCCCCCCTCAATATGAATCTCTTCTTTTTTCCCCTTCTTTCTATTGGTTTCCTTCGACCCTTTCGGTTTCGCAGCAGGGTCCTCTCCCATCTTCCTCCGTCACACGCGCGAGCGCGCCAGCCGCCTGTACAGAATGTTGATACTAAGAGCGGCCACGCGATGGCAGCAGAGCGCACTCATGAATATTCAAAGCGAAAGCCCTCTAATGAAAAAACGGTGGTGGAGTTAAAAAAGGGGGGAAGGGTTAGGGTCGGCCCTAGCTAGAAGGGAACGGAAAGGACATCCGAAGGGCTCGGAATCTAGGGCGACGGGAGAGGACGGAGTTAACGCAATCACAGTGGCTCGGCGGACGCATGCAGATGGCAGCTAATTGCACCTGAGATGGCCGGAGGCAGTGCACGGACGATGGACCGCCTGGGTGCATGTCATTTCCAATGCAAAAATCCCACTGCCACGGGCAACTAGCAGGCTGTCCGTACGGCACTTGTGCCTCCCACAGCACGTGCATGTTACTAATCCCCACCGTGACGTAAACTTTATTTTTGATAATTTTGGTTCCGGTAACTAGTAGGCTGAACTTTGTTGTCCTAAATCAAACAAAGGTAAACAAAAGTCTGAATTCTTAATATGAAGTTATTTAGCAAATGAACAAGAATAATATAAAAGCTATTTCTGTCATTAGTTCACTTTGAGAATACACTTTATTCCGAACTAACACTTCTTTGTACACAGCAGATACCGCGCGGAAGACAGTTCTGTCTTATAAAGAATTACGGAAATGCGTCGCTACAGCTCACTTTACACGAAGCTTTAGCCGGAATAAAAAGCTGTAAAATTTTGCTTTGTGATAGATACTTAACGTAAGTTAAGCGTCGAGGAAACCTGCTTGTATTAGATTTCTTTTTAGTTAATCGAACTTTCTTGCTGTAAAAGAAATTAAATAAAGAGAAGTCTATGTTTTAAGATTTGCTACCAACCACTAATTTTAAGATGTTTTCGTTCACCGCATTTTGCTGATCGGTGCCATTACCGAAACATCAACAAGCTGCTGCATTTCTAGATGGACTGTTAATGAAACATCGGTTGTTTTGCTTGCTTTATTGACAGATAAATATCCATACAATCAATGAAGGTAAATGAAACATTGAAAGTGAATAATGGTTGTTTAGCACCAGTACGCATTGCGAACTTGTCTTGGTAGCTTCCAAAAGTTGTGTTTTCGTTATTTTCCTTGTCACACGCAGTAATATCATGGTAAACGTATCTCAGAGTCATAAAACACTATCAGTAAAACATACATTAAAATGTGGGTCAAGATTAACTTTTTATACACCGAACAATCCGTTTTCAAATACACTTCTAGTGTTTTATAGGTACTGATAATATAAAAAGATGCTACTAAGCAAAGATACACATTTTTGCAGCAGGTGTCAGATGAGGTAGAAGGTAACATTCTAATCATTACGTTTTTGGCAATAATAGATAAATAATCTATGTGCAGCAGAAGACAAGTACACGTAGTAATTCTTCAAAAATACATGTGACAAAGTTTTTCAATAAAAAGTACCCTTTATACTGAACGTAAGTTACATACATAATTTGTTAGAAATACGCGAGGCATTTATTTGTTAGAAATACGCGAGGCATTTATTTGTATTAACTACTGGCGGAATTTATTGTTGTGTCGTAAGAGACAATAGCTTTTAGAAGCTTTTTTTTAAGAAAGCATTTTTAGTTAATTCACTTTGGTCACCAAAAAGTTTTGTGATGATATGTTTTTATTTGTGAATATTTCTGTTTCTTCAAGGATGTTCTTAATATTAGCCTTTGTTTATACAGTGAACTGTGTGTGGGTTGTTTCGATTGCTTTCTACACGATGTCTCTCTTCAGCAATGTGAGCAGCAAAGATCACTTACTCTAGTTGTTTGTCCGAACTTCACTGAGGTGCTCCTTAAATATTATCTCCAAGCTTCTGCCTCTCTGACCAATGTAGTACTGTGGGCAGGATTCACTTACTAGTTTGAATATACCAAATTTCTTATGGGTATGATTAAACTACCTATATGATGAATTGCCTGATGTTAGAGATTTTGTTTGTGAAGAAACTTATTCTGATATTTAGAGTTTTTAAGATGTTTGCTGTCGTAGAGGACAGGCTTCCTAGAACGGGCCCAGCAGCATATTTGAGCAGGATATTTAGTCTTACTTTTAGAACCTTATATTAGCAACACAGAGTTAGTTGGTGTGTGTGTGTGTGTGTGTGTGTGTGTGTGTGTGTGTGTGTGTGTGTTGCTCTTAGCTTTTATTCCATTTGAAATTTTGTCAATAAGAGAAAGATTGTAACCTTGGTTATCACAGACAAACCAGCTTAATAAAAAGAAAACTAAAGTAGTTTTGTCGACACCGAAGTGTCAAAAATGACAGTCACATGCATAGAAGTTGCACAAAAATGAAACTTCAAAATTTGCTGAGTATTTTCCACTACTTTAGACTAGCTCTGATTCATACCGAACTACATCTGAGCCCAATAACCATGAGGGGTGTTAACAGAGGTAGAAATATGAGGAAAATACTATCTTGCGAAAATAAAAGCTACGCTGCGTGACAGCCCTTATGATCAGAAACGACGGTAGACAAACAAAGCAGCGAAAAAAATGCCATAAATAATGATTTTAATTGAATCAACTGTGGGTTTTTGGTGAAACATTGTAAATTAACTGAACACTTTTTTTCCTTGTTTCACACTTTTATTATTGATGTTACTGCACAACCTAAGTTTGATTCCCAAAATATGATAAGGCACATGTAAACATGATGACAAGGCAAAGATAATCAACTCAACTTCTTAAGGTGTCGATCCATAGCTTAATGTACAATTACGTCAATGACCTTTTTTTTAACAACTACATTGTAGTCTAACTGCTGAATTGCGTAAATGTATATAATTTATTAAAAATGGTCACTGACGGGAACTTCGATACCTTAAGAAGTTGAGATGATTATCTTCGCTTTGTCATCATGCTTAACTGTTCATTATCATCTTTGGGAATTTGTAATGTACTTGAAAATGGGCTTATAACCGGAAACCTAGGTCGTGCAATAACATTAATAATACGATTGCGAAACAAGGCAAAAAACAGTGTTTGTTTAGTCAATAAATAACGCTTGAAAGCAGCATTATTTCTTAAACAGTCTGCTTGGGCGACTAAGCACGTGGTCCACAGAGACAATTTTTTCATCCACAGGGAAGCTGGTTTTGTCAAACTGTAAATTACTGAAGAGCTCCATTAGTTTCTGATGTGATGAAACTTTTTTTCCAACAATACAAATTTTCGGGTTAGGGAATAGCAACCCATCCCTGCAAGATATCGCTACTACGGGCTGGATTGTTCCATTAGAGAAAGCAATTTATTGCATTTTTTTTCTCTTTTTTGAAATGATCGTTGAAGAAGTACAAACGAGAACCGGTTGCAGATCAGTTTGTCCCAGCAAACAGCGTTATATTCCGGAAGTCCCCAAACGCTGTAGTCCTCACTTTCCCACCTGATAAAACTATCTTACGCTAATCTTGTTTTGTGAACTGACAATTTTTGTCTATGGCTTTACTTGCCTCCTTGACTCGATAATGCAAAAATGGACCTGAGCAAAAACACTCCGCGGGTAGTGCATAAACATACAATGTGCTTTTCTGACGGGGCTTAAAATAGTTACTCGAGAAATAACTAATTTACACAATTGCAGGGCCAATATGAACTTAAGCAGTTTCTATTGCTCTCACTGTGACAACTTGGCGGAAGATTATTATTCATAAAAAGAAACTTTGTCACTTGATTCATTATTTCTGGGGCACAGATTTCATTTGACTGGCGAAGTTAACTATTTTATTTATATTTATCAACGGCAAACCTATGTGTTACGAGCAATGGGGCAGTTCGATTAAAAGCAGCCGCTTTTCACACGAATGAATGCGAATAACCCCTCTGTCCTCGGAGTTTGCAGTCTGTTTTAGATATTCTCAGCATAGGAACATTCATTATTTAACGTGCCATACCGTCTTTACAGCAACGTGATTTTCACCGTAGCATTGCTAGCAGTTCGTTAAGAATCTCATTAACACGAACGAAAAAAGGAGTTTGATTCAGCGGTGCTAAACGCAAGCACTGCTGCTTGTAACTACTTTGGATTTTCATAGGTTGCGCTGCAATGCACTTCGTACAGCTCAACATGTGTCTCCTCTAACGTCACGGCGAAACTGAAATCCCTACTCTCGTTTCTCCGGTCAAATTTTGCTGCTTTGGTTGCGACAGCACAGACATTGGGATGCGTGTCGAGGCCAGTATCAATATTACTTGCTGTGTGCATACCATTTCACAGTTCTCATCAAAAAATAATTTTCTCGACACGAGAAGACGCGTAGTTGTAATGACCACGAGCATGTTCTCCGATTTCATTTTTTCATTTGAAGAATTGCAGGTGTAAGCATTCTCACGCACACGCGCGCGCGTTAGAGAGAGAGAGAGAGAGAGAGAGAGAGAGAGAGAGAGAGAGAGAACGCACTGGCGCACAAGTCAGTGATGTTCCACTGAATCAACGGTGGTATGCTCGGGCTACCGATTAGTATCTATGGCTGAGTGCACTACGTGTGCTGTATTGAAATTTAAGTTTCAGTGTTAACAAGACATACTTCGAGTCCTGAAAATTATTGCTCTCTTAGTTGGCCCCTGCTGTATGTGTTTTTGCTGGCCCACGAAGGATTGTGGGCACCGAAGTACCCCAGAAGGAGGAAGCTTGGAGACAGCTGCTCCAAGAGATATGATGTGGGCGAGGTGTCGTCAAAAAATATGGTGAATAACTTTATCGGATGCAAAGTAACAAGCTTAAATAGGATGTGACCTGATCTCCTACGAAGTACTGTCCTTGGCCAGCAATGCACTTATCCAAAAGTTGAATCCATGACTGGAGCCATATCCGGAACGCTTCTTTTGGAACCACGTTCAACTGGTCTGTCGTGGCCCCATCCATATCAGGAATGGTGTCAAATCGTTTTCCTTAAAGCATTGTGTTAAATCTGGTGTTACATTTGGTGAGTACAGCGGATGTGGACATACAAGAACACTTTTCCCTCCCAGAAACATGCGAATCAAAAGTGAGATGTTGCACTGCGCGTTATCATGATGAAGAAGGAAGCCATTGGCACATTCTTTTGGTCTCCACCTTCTTCGCACATCGTTTCGCAAACGGTGCGGTGTGCCCTTGTAAAATTTGGCGTTTACATTTGTTACCTTTGGAACGAACTCTGATCCCATGTTGTTGTTGTTGCTGTTGTTGTTGTTGTTGTTGTTGTCTTCAGTCCTGAGACTGGTTTGATGCAGCCCACCATGCTACTCTATCCTGTGCCAGCTTCTTCATCTCCCAGTACCTACTGCAACCTACATCCTTCTGAATCTGCTTAGCGTATTCATCTCTTGGTCTCCCTCTACGATTTTTACCCCCCACGCTGCGCTCCAATACTAAATTGGTGATCCCTTGATGCTTCAGAACATGTCCTACCAACCGATCCCTTCTTCTAGTCAAGTTGTGCCACAAACTCCTCTTCTCCCCAATCCTATTCAGTACTTCCTCATTAGTTACGTGATCTACCCATATAATCTTAAGCATTCTTCTGTAGCACCACATTTCGAAAGCTTCTATTCTCTTCTTGTCCAAACTATTTATCATCCATGTTTCACTTCCATACATAGCTACACTCCATACAAATACTTTCAGAAACGACTTCCTGACACTTAAATCTATACTCGACGTCAACAAATTTCTCTTCTTCAGAAACGCTTTCCTTGCCATTGCCAGTCTACATTTTATATCCTCTCTACTTCGACCCTCATCAGTTATTTTGCTCCCCAAATAGCAGAACTCCTTTACTACTTTAAGTGTCTCATTTCCTAATCTAATTCTCTCAGCATCACCCCACTTAATTCGACTACATTTCATTATCCTTGTTTTGCTTTTGTTGATGTTCATCTTGTACCCTCCTTTCAAGACGCTGTCCATTCCGTTCAACTGCTCTTCCTAGTCCTTTGCTGTCTCTGACAGAATTACAATGTCTGATCCCATATGCCCTCAATATGGAAAGAGAAGGAGCAGATTTCCAAATAGGATTTTGAATAGACCTGTGTTTGACCTCTAGTTACAATTTTGGTCATGAAGTCAGGATCTAAATGAAGACGATCCTTCAACTCGATGCAAAGTGACACACGATTTTCCTTCTGTTCGTAACTCAAAAGCCTGGAGTCAAAATTTGCACTCACTCGTCTGATTTCCAAATAGTCTTTTAAAATGCTTTGTACGGACCCGTACGAGGTACTAAGTTCTTCGCCTGTATGAACGAACAATTTTTGCCGTTCTTCGCACACTTTCCTTCTCTTTTCGAAGTTAACGGACGCCACGAGAGTTCTCATCTTCTGCCGATTCGTTTCCGTTTTTAAATCGCTCTTACTACTCGTTAACAGTCTTCAGAGTTACAGCATTATCGCCGTAAATCGGTTTCAACATTTCATGAGGTTCTTTGGCACTTTTTTGCAATTTTAAACAGAACTTAACCTTCACGCACTGTCCGAAACCCACGATGCGGGACGTACAGTTCAAACACCTCACTCTAACGTCTCTGGACGCTAACCGACACGTCAGAATGCGTTCCAACTTGACGCTGCATGTTTCAAACTTTCAGGCTATTTGACACGTTACATCAAATGCACACCAAGTCCCACGGATTCTAAGCCATCGTTTAGACGCACTTGCTCATCGAACGATCTGCATCCTAAGGCGTAAGCGCGAGGAGTTCTCCAGACGCCCTCTCGATATTAATTTGATTTTTACGGCAGGATCTGTAATTTACATCATTAGGAGGAACTTTGCCCCTGAACTGCCACGCAGACGCAAAGTAGCCGTTACTTGACGGACATCGGCTAGGTGGCGATAGTGGAGCAGATTCGTATATGGAAAGCAGCGAAGGAGAAACGGGAGTAATTATTGGGGTGGGGGAGCGAAAACTTTCCGTTCGAAGGCCGTGCAATCCGGAATACGTATACGAATGAGGGAAAATTGCCGACAGTATTGGAGCAACCATCCTACCGACGCCCCAGGTTGAAGATACCATTTTGGTAACGCACCGTGTCCTGCTGCACGAGTAAGTCCGTAACTCCCCGGTGCACGTCTTCGTCCGATAGGAATCGTAGACACACGAAAGCTTTTTCAAGGGACCGAAAGCGTGATAATCGCATGGGAAGATATCAGGAGTTTCTTCCACTTGTCCGTAATGGATGAGGCTGACCTTCCAGATCGGCCGGTTTCTCCATTCTAGCACGGAACTCTGCGCACCTCCGCAACTGCGACTTTCCACAGGCGTACTGTGCCGTACATAGTCTTCATTCTCCGAGGGATATCTACCAGTGTTTGCCCTTCGGCAGCAAGAAAGGAGTAACAGCTCGCTTGTCTTTTTTGGACGCATTTTGTAATAACGGCGCCATTGTTTACGTTTCTGCATTTATTGCACGCACGTCGGTAAGACATGTATCCCACATTAATCCCTTGGCTCCGTATCTGTGCATACATATCCCCATCGGTGGCGCGCTTACGTTGCGCATACACTGCAGCAAAGCCCTCAAGCGAAAACTTCTTAATCGTCTCTTACTCTTTGCTGTTGAATCGTGCTTTACATGAATGTGTGCTGCTTCGTCAGTACGCGCAAATTTCTACCTCGGGGAGGGGGAGCGCGGACCGGATCGACCGGGACATCAGAATTCGGCTTCACCTTCGATTTTACCTTCTTGTTCCTGAGAGGTTTCGGCTTCCGCGAGTATTTCCTTGTCTTGAGTTATGGCATGGAAGACGGCCTATCTTTCCCACAATCGCAACTTCGGGCTCTTTGAGCCACTCGTCAGTGTTAAACTGCTGGTCTTTTTCATCCTGGTGGAGGGGGGGAGTGGGCGGGTGCACCTTGACTGAAAAACAGGCTTTGCCACGTGGCTAGGGCCGGGACTGGGTGTCTGAGACCGTATCGTCTCCATCTACATATAAACTCCGCAAGCAACCGGATGGTGCATGAGCGAAGTGTACCCTCTATCATTTCCTTTCCTTTTCCACTTGGAAAAAAAAAGAAAGAGAAAAACGACGAAGTATATGATTTCATACGAAACCTAATATCTTGTTCCTTACGCGAAATGTACGTTGGTGGCAGCCGAGTCGTTCTGCAGTCAGCTTCAAATGCCGGTTCTCTGATTTTTGTCAATAGCGTTCCTGGAGAAGAATTTCGCCTTCCCTCCAGGAATTTCCGTGATACTTTCATCTGGATCGAACCCACCGGTAACAAATCTAGCAGTCAGCCTCTGAGCTGCTTCTATGTATTCCTTTAATCCGACTTGGTGGGGATCCCAAAGACTATACTAATACCCCTCAAGGATGGGTTGCATTAGCGTCCTATACGCGGCCTCCTTTACAGATGAACCACACTTTCCTAAATTTCTCCCAATAAACCGAAGTCGACCGCCTTCCCTACTACAGTTCTTACATGCTCGTTCCATTACTTATCGCTTTGCAACGTGAAGCCTAGATATGTAACTGACATGACTGTGTCGAGCAGCACACTGCTAATGCTGTATTCGTACGTCACGGGATTGTTTTGCCTCCTTATATGCATAAACTCACAAATTTCTGCATCTGAAGTTGGCTGACATTTATCACACAACTAGAAATTTTGAGCAAGTCATCTTGTATGATCCTACAGCCACTCAACGAAAACACCTTCCCGTACATAAAAACGGCCATCAGCAAACACCCAGAGATAACTGATCATTTTATATCACATGATTTGCTATCATATGTACAGTTCGGCTTTAGATGTCGTTTAACAACTGAAAACGCTGTAATCTTTTTTCTCTGTGAGGTACTGGATAGGCTAAACAAAAGGTTTCGAACGCTTGACACATTTTTTGATTTAAGTTGATTGTGTTGATCACAAAATATTGCTCCAGAAGTTGTACCATTACGGAATAGGGGGAGTAGCTCACAATTGGTTCACCTCTTGCTTTAGCAACAGGCAGCAAAAGGTCAGTATTCACAATGTTGATAACGGCTGTCATGTGGGGTCTGTCAAGTGGGGGTGCCCAAGGGATCAGTGTTGGGGCCACTCCTTTTCATTATTTATATAAATGATATGCCCTCTAGTATTACGGGTAACTCTAAAATATTTCTGTTTGCTGATGACACTAGCTTGGTAGTAAAGGATGTTGTGTGCAACATTGGCTGGGTTTCAAATAGTGCAGTACATGGCCTAAGTTCATGGCTTATAGAAAATAAACTATCGTTATATCACATTAAGATTCAGCCTTTACAGTTTCTAACACAATTCAGCAAAACCTGACAGTTGAATTTCCCAGAACGGGCATATGATTAGTGAAACTGAACAGTTCAAATTTCTAGGTGTTCAGATAGATAGTAAGCTGTCGTGGAAAGGCCACGTTCAGGATCTTGTTCAAAGACTTAATGCTGCCATTTTCACTATTCTAATGGTATCAGAAGTGAACGATCGTTCGACAAGAAAATTAGTCTACTTTGCTTATTTTCATTCGCTTATGTCGTGTGGTGGTATATTTTGGGGTAACTCTTCCCAT
Organism: Schistocerca serialis cubense; assembly: GCF_023864345.2. Classification (NCBI taxonomy): domain Eukaryota; kingdom Metazoa; phylum Arthropoda; class Insecta; order Orthoptera; family Acrididae; genus Schistocerca; species Schistocerca serialis. The sequence goes on along the minus strand of NC_064645.1, from coordinate 360,408,032 downwards.
TCTAAAAGAATATTTTTGGCTTGGAAACGGGCGGTTCGGGAACCTGTTGTCGACCCCTGTTCACGGGTCTGGGTATTTTGACATTTGCCTCTCTCTTTTTATATATATATATATATATATATATATATATATATATATATATATTACTGTCATTTCTTTTAACAATATTAGCTTATTCCCAAGAATAAGCAGCTTTCACTCGGTTAATACTCGGCAGAACTCAAACCTGGACTTGGATCGGTCTTCCTCAACTCTTGTGCAGAAAGGTGTGCAGTATACTGCTGCATCCATTTTCAATACGCTACCACTCTAATTCAAAAATCTTAGCAGCAATCCACGCGCTTTCAAATCGAAACTGGAGAGTTTCCTATTCTGTCGAAAAGTTACATGAAAAATTAAGCTGATTCTTATTGTATTGTTTATTGCATTTACTTAAGCTTATGGGCAGCCTTTTTTTCGGGTTAGTAAGCATTTATTTTTATATGTTATTACTTTTATGTTGTAATTTCATGTTTTGACACGTTCCACGACCTTGGAGATTTGCTCCTCAATTTGGTCCAACGAACTTGACGTGTAACTAAATGAATAAAAATTCCTGCTCACCCTGTCCGTCAGAGCATTTATGTATACACAGAATAGGAGCGGTCTTTTTACGCTTCGCTCTGTTACTGCTGACGATACCCTTGTCTCTGATGAATACTCGCGGTCGAAGACAACATACTGCTTTCCGTAACTTAGGAAGTCTTCGAGCCATTCACGTATCTGGGAACCTATTCTGTATGCCCGTTCCTTCGTGAAAAGTCTGCAGTGGGGCACCGTGTCAAATAATTTTCGTAAAGGTAAGAATATGGAACGCACCTGTTGCCCTTCATCCATAGTTTGCAGTGTATCATGTGAGAAAAGGCCAAGGTGAGTTTCACACGAGCTGTGCTTTCTGAAACCGTGCAGATTCGTGGACATAAACTTCTCAGTCTTAAGCAAATTTATTATGTTCGAATTGAGAATATGTTCAAGTATTCTGCGACAAACTGACAATGTTATTGGTCTATAGTTTTGCGGTCCATTTTTTTACTATTCTTGTATACAAGAGTCACCTCCGCCTCTTTGCAGTCGCTTGGGACTTTGCGCTGGGCTAGAGATTCGCGATAAATGCAGCCCAAGTAAGGGGCCAATGCTGTACAGTACTCTTTATAAAACCGAACTAGAATTCCACCCGGATTTGGCGACTTACTTGTTTTGGACTCTTTCAGCTACTTGTCTACGCCAGGGATGCCTGTTACTACGTCCTCTGTGCGGGACTCTGTAAGACAGTCTAACGACGCTGTGTTTCTACTGTACTCCTGCATGAACGGTTTCTTAAACGCGAGATTTAAAATTACGGCTTTCCTTTTACTACCTTTTATTGACACACCAAACTAGTCAACGAGTGGCTGGATACAAGCTACGGCCCGCTTAGCGATTTTATGTTAGACCAGAATTTCTCGCGTTTTCAGCGAGGTCTTTTGCTACGGTATGACGGTGGAAATTATATGCTTCATGCATTCATCTTTTTACAGAATTCCTACTAACTTTCACCTGTCGTCATTTGTGCGTTCTTTTTTGAAGCGAGAGTGCAACAGTCTCCGGTTCCTCAACAATTTCGGAATTTTGTTACTAAGCCAGACCTTTGTTACACTGTTTACAAGTGTGATTTCATAATGGCTGGGTGGACTCCTTCAAACTTTTTCTTAGCGTCTTGATATGACAGATGGTCAAGCTCTTTATATACCTGTATTTTCTTCCCCCTCTTGAAAACTGAACATGTGGGCGAACGAGCGTGGGGGTGTTCTGGACAGTTTACGCATATAAGAGGGAGGGGGTGCTAGGTCTGCGTTCAGTTATCTTCCTTCAGCACCCCCCACAAATAGGTCCTTCAGTGTAGCGGGAGAATATGAGTCCAAGCATAAGGCAAAAATCAAGATCTCACATCTCAACTATAAGCCACAGCCTCAACTTTCTCAATTAAAACTTTTCCACCAAACGCTAGATTAAATTGATACAGCCCCAAGTTATTCTGAAGGCCAGAAGTGTCTGAATGACAAAGCAATGAAAGTTTTGATCAACAGAGATCAGTTTCTCATTTTCTCTATTGCAGCAACATCTTCAAACCTGCGCTCCAAATTTTCAACAAGAAACAGTGGATTTGTTGCTGCAACGGATTTCTCATCTTTTCTGTACCATACCAAGAACTGGGCGAACTGTTTCGCTCCATTTCTTGTTGGCTGATTCTCATCCCACGGCGTGGCCAAAGATGGAAATGCCAAAATGTTCTAGGTCTCCGCATTCAGTAGTTGTTTCGTGTCTGCTGAGTCGGTTGTGTTGGCACGGCCATCTGTACGGCTGACTTTGATCCTTTCATTCCGGATCGTCGGGTCTGATCCCGCTCAGTTCGATCGGAGGTTCTCCCCATGGGCGCCATCGCGCCACTGCAAACGCTGCCTGGCACAGTAGTTGTTGTTCGGAGTCCCAGTGTCCCTGATCGGTCAGGCACCTACGTTTCGGCATACGTGCAGCTCAGGCACCAGCACCGCTAGCCCTGTGTTGTCAAGGGACTACAGCCTTGAGGATATCTGGCGATACATCCCTCCCCGCGCGACGCACTCCTAAGTTCGTAGCGTTTTTGTTTTGGGTATTGGTGTTGGAATTCCGGTCGGTACGGGTTTATTTACCGATCGTCACCTTTTATTTGTTGTACACTACCGCTATCTGTGTTTAAATTTTGTAAGTTTGTCACTTCGAGATGATGAGTGGAGCAGTGGACGCTAGAAAATGGAGTGCCAAGTGGAGAAATCTGAACATTTCCGACATGTTGTTGTTGTTGTTGTTGTCTTCAGTCCTGAGACTGGTTTGATGCAGCTCTCCATGCTACTCTATCCTGTGCAAGCTGCTCCATATTCCAGTACAAACTGTAGCCTACATCCTTCTGAATCTGTTTAGTGTATTCATCTCTTTGTCTCCCTCTACGATTTTTACCCTCCACACTGCCCTCAAATACTAAATTGGTGATCCCTTGATGCCTCGGAACATGTCCTACCAACCGATCCCTTCTTCTAGTCAAGTTGTGCCACATACTTCTCCCCAATCCTATTCAATACCTCCTCATTAATTATGTGATCTACCCATCTAACCTTCGGCATTCTTCTGTAGCACCACATTTCGAAAGCTTCTATTCTCTTCTTGTCCAAACTATTTATCGCCCATGTTTCACTTCCATACATGGCTACACTCCATACAAATACTTTCAGAAACGACTTCCTGACAAATCTTTACTCGGTGTTAACAAATTTCTCTTCTTCAGAAACGCTTTCCTTGCCATTGCCAGTCTACATTTTATATCCTCTCTACTTCGACCATAATCAGTTATTTTGCTCCCCAAATAGCAAAACTCCTTTACTACTTCAAGTGTCTCATTTCCTAATCTAATTCCCTCAGTATCACCCGACGTAATTCGACTACATTACATTATCCTCGTTTTGCTTTTGTTGATGTTCATCTTATATCCTCCTTCCGACATATTCTTGTGTTCGAGTTGGAAAGAGGGGTGACAGAAGCAGAGGCAACCATAAAAATTCTATGTTATGTGTATCTCTTGTTTATTAAACTGATGGACAAACGCTATGCACCAACCTAATAATTACCCAAAAAGATTAAGGGAGAGGTTGCCATGTGAACTGATATTCAGCCATTTCCTGATAATACGCAAGACATCAACGTGGAAGCTTGAGTCCTTTTAGTCGCCTCTTAACGACAGGCAGCAGTTACTGTGGACCTCTTCTAGTCCGAGACACTACAGGGGTAGGAGACTGGATGTCTGCTCCTAACTTCTCTTCCATTAGATATCGGTACAGGAAGAAAAAATGAATATTGAGGTTTTACGCCCCATAGGTGACAAAGTCATTAAAGCGGTGCCCTAAGCGATTTAGCAAAACCAAGAAAAACACAAATCTGGATGCTCTGGACAGTCATTTGTACTGCTGTCGTCCGTAATGTGAGTACAACACCAATTTTTGCATTACTTTCGACATACTCCTTATATTTATCTACAGTAGCAATCTGTACAGGGCTATTACAAATGATTGAGGCGATTTCATAAATTCACTGTAGCTCCATTCATTGACATATGGTCACGAAACACTACAGATACGTAGAAAAACTCATAAAGTTTTGTTCGGCTGAAGCCGCACTTCAGGTTTCTGCCGCCAGAGCGCTCGAGAGCGCAGTGAGACAAAATGGTGACAGGAGCCGAGAAGGCGTATGTCGTGCTTGAAATGCACTCACATCAGTCAGTCATAACAGTGCAACGACACTTCAGGACGAAGTTCAACAAAGATCCACCAACTGCTAACTCCATTCGGCGATGGTACGCGCAGTTTAAAGCTTCTGGATGCCTCTGCAAGCGGAAATCAACGGGTCGGCCTGCAGTGAGCGAAGAAACGGTTGAACGCGTGCGCGCAAGTATCACGCGTAGCCCGCGGAAGTCGATGAATAAAGCAAACAGGGAGCTAAACGTACCAAAGCCGACGGTTTGGAAAATCTTACGGAAAAGGCTAAAGCAGAAGCCTTACCGTTTACAATTGCTACAAGCCCTGACACCCGATGACAATGTCAAACGCTTTGAATTTTCGGCGCGGTTGCAACAGCTCATGGAAGAGGATGCGTACAGTGCGAAACTTGTTTTCAGTGATGACGCAACATTTTTTCTTTATGGTGAAGTGAACAGACACAATGTGCGAATCTGGGCGGTAGAGAATCCTCACGCATTCGTGCAGCAAATTCGCAATTCACCACAAGTTAACGTGTTTTGTGCAATCTCACGGTTTAAAGTTTACGGCCCGTTTTTCTTCTGCGAAAAAAACGTTACAGGACCGTGTATCTGGACATGCTGGAAAATTGGATCATGCCAGAACTGGAGACCGACAGCGCCGACTTCATCTTTCAACAGGATGGTGCTCCACCGCACTTCCATCATGATGTTCGGCATTTCTTAAACAGGAGATTGGAAAACCGATGGATCGGTCGTGGTGGAGATCATGATCAGCAATTCATGTCATGGCCTCCACGCTCTCCCGACTTAACCCCATGCGATTTCTTTCTGTGGGGTTATGTGAAAGATTCAGTGTTTAAACCTCCTCTACCAAGAAACGTGCCAGAACTGCGAGCTCGCATCAACAATGCTTTCGAACTCATTGGGGGACATGCTGCGCCGAGTGTGGGAGGAACTTGATTATCGGCTTGATGTCTGCCGAATCACTAAAGGGCCACATATCGAACATTTGTAAATGCCTAAAAAAACTTTTTGAGTTTTTGTATGTGTGTGCAAAGCATTGTGAAAATATCTCAAATAGTACTGTTATTGTAGAGCTGTGAAATCGCTTCAATCATTTGTAATAACCCTGTATATTATCCCAGCGGTTTCACGATTTTTTTTTGACTGACATTAGTAAGAAATATGTTTAAAACGTTAACTACACAGTTATCCTCGACCCTTCGTCTGGTTTTGAACACTGCAGTACTTTATAAGGCATGGCCACAGTGGCTGTGGTATACCGTTGTCTTTCGCTGACCCTCGAACCGAGGTACCAAAGGGACCTACAGCTTAACGTGGACTTCCAAAATGGTTCAAATGGCTCTAAGCACTATGGGACTTAACTTCTAAGGTCATCAGTCCCCTAGAAGTTAGAACTACTTAAACCTAACTAACCTAAGGACATCACACACATCCATGTTCGAGGCAGGATTCGAACCTGCGACCGTAGCGGTCGCGCGTTTCCGGACTGAAGCGCCTAGAAGCGCTCGGCCACAACGACCGGCGTGGCCTCCAACTACGGCTGAATCTGATATATTCCTCATGCACAAATCACTAACAGAAGTGAAAGAAGTGGTAAGAGACGAAAAGAACGTCTTAGGAATGAGTGACGATTGAACTCAGACTCCAATTTCTCGCCTAAGAATGAGAGTACTCACTTAGCTATTTAATCACATAATTCTCTTCTTTAAAGCTATTGTAAGAAATACAGTGCCATTCATTTAGCATGGTGTTTAAAATGCTATGGTAAATCAAAGTGACAACACATTTATAGTCACAACATTCCTTCAATCCTCACCTAACACAGGCTGCAACTAATTTAAAAATTTAGTAGCAGTCAATAGCTTCGTATATACAATTCACTTACAGTCTTCACAGAGGGCATCAGTGTGATAATGTGCTCAATTCTGATAAGAGAATTTAGATCGAGATCTATCAGATGAACGTTATGAACAAAAATAAATCTTCTGGGGGATTGATTACAGCGAGCTGTGTAGAGGCATCGCTCTCCAGTATTCTGCGGAACTGCAGGCTGTTTGCGTGGTTTCTGTGGTGTTAGATCATACTGAGGCATTTGCATTCACTGTGAGCACACTCTCTTCGTACAGAATCTTTAAAAAAAAAAATGATGATTTTTTTGCAGTTTCCTAAAACCAGAACTACAACTTTGCACTTTCGCCGAAAGTTCTATCATTTTTACACAAATTGCCAGATAAGTCTCTCGGGCAAATTTACAGGAAGAAAGAGGACTAAAAGTTTTATTCTATTAATAGTCCAGTGTTAAAATTAGAAAAGGGCCCCCTACCGAGTAACAGTGCAGGTCATCCGAATCAACGGAACAGCCGCACACATCGGTCGCGCTCGGAGAGGCAGACAGCGGGCTTTGGCTGTATCGTCGCTCAGCTCAGCGCGAGGTAACGTTCTCGTATTTCACCTGTATGTACTTCCCACTACCTGCGATCCGAGTCGCGGCAAATTGCCGTGTGTGCGTCATACGAACGCTGCACCGCCGATGTTAATGCGACCGGCTTAATGACACAACCAGCGGCTGTAACTCATTTCGATGCGGAGTTGCTAGGGCGCGCAACGCAGGTAGAAACTAACTACGTATTATTAAGCGCGAGAGAGTTATTGTCCTCGAAATCAATAATTCCCGGCGCGCCATACGGGCTGCCGCAGAACGTAATTATTCTAATAATTACTTACTAAATCAAACGCGCCCGCGCCCGCCCCCGCTGGTTCCGCAATCGGCAATGTTCGTACAAGCATCTAGTTGTAGACGCAAACCGCTGCTTTGAGGATTAACCTTTTTTCAGACGTATTAAACGATACAATAATTAACTGTATGATAGCTAAGAAGTAAGGCTGAAGTGACTGTTCCTTTCAGGGAGTGAAACAGAAATACTGCATGACGACCTGAAGACACAAATAACACTCGAAATGTTGGAAAACGATAGTAAGTAACGTCATTTTTTTCCTCCAAGAAGTTTCATCTTGTGACGAAACATGGGAGAAACATAGAAAGGAAGAAATGGTAACCAATACTACAAAGACTGTGGCCAAACACCGCAGCAGCGAGCGAACGTTAGGACTGCAAGAAACACGAGACAAATGCATTGCCCATGTACGTACACAGTAATCGCCTATAACTTTATCATTGCTGAAACTGTAGGAGAACACTATATGTCGTCGTCGTCCTCTTTGCAATAATTTTCACTCGTAGAAGGCAAACGCGAGAACGATAAGAACGAGTTTCCCAATCATGAGATGCTGAAAGACGAAGAGCTACAACGGCCTCGACGTCCTCAATATCTACATTTGCTTGTGATAATCCGTACTTTCTCATCTCCAAATGCTTCGCAACACGTCTCTGCAATGCAATTCCGTCTGAAGCAGAGAAAGGCAACTAATAAAAGGTTTTTGGTATCTATGAGTCATATTAATGTAGTAATCAGTACGAGCAAGAACTTTTCAATACACGCCATGTCAATCGTGTATTCATGCTCCGTTAAACCATCGAAATTTATACCAGAGGCGTTCAATTGGTAACGCAACACATATTTTCCGAAAGCACGCTGGTTTTATTAAGGATTCCAAGGCACCATATCACTCCCCGCACTTTTGGCTACAAACCCCTATTTTTCAACATTATTTCCGTTCAGTGCGCTTACTGGGAGCTCCCGCATTGTATGACTCGACTGATTGACGTCGGAACCAACGTCCTGTTGCATCAATGAACTTCCCATCGTCCACGTACTGCTTCCCGCGGAGTGTGTCCTTCATTGGGTCACAGAGATTGAACGCACGATGTGCCAAATCACGACTGTAGGAGCGAAGAGTAAGAACGGTCCAATGAAGTTTTGTGAGCTGCTCTCGGGTGCGCATACTTGGGTGAAGCCTTGCGCTGTCATGGAGAAGGAGAAGTTCGTTTGCATTTACGTGGCGACGAACATGCTGAAGTAGTTCCTCCAATTTCCCAAGGGTGGCATAGTGCACTTCCGAGTAGATCGTTGCACCATGACGGGGGGAGGGGACATCAAACAGGACAACCCTTCACAGTCCGACAAGCCCGTCACCATGACATCACAGTATGAGGGTGTGACTTCGTATCTTCGGAGGAAAGGTGGTGCGGCAGCCCCCATTGATAACCGTTTGGTTTCCGGTTCGAAGAGATGAATCACTGTTTCATAGTCTGCGACGATGTTTGACAAAAAAAAAAAAATTGGTCAAGGTCTTTCGTTGAATAAAAGTTTCTTGGTGTACATGCCGCGTCAGTTCAGGATAAAACTCCAAGCTTTCGACCACTACCTCCACGGTCGTCGTCAGGGCTAAAACTGACTGTCGTGAACAGTCTCAGTCTTCTAGATCACGGACTTCCTCTGTCCGGAGGTGATGGAGGCTAAGCAGCGATGCTGCTGTTCCTCCTTTGACTGCTCTGTTGTCGTCAGTGTGGCCTCTCGAAGGGGTGGGCCTCTGGCTACTTCGCTGGTTTTAGACTGGCGAAGTTGGCGGTTGCTGGTAGGTCTTCTGGCGTCATCGTATCCGTGGGAATTTTACGGATTGTCCAGACGGCATAATATGCGTATGAAGTCTGGATTCTGATCAATGAATCGGTTCATTCCCTCCACGGTGTAGTTCTTCTCGAGCTCCAGGAATTGCTGGTATGCTGGATGCTGTTTGATTTCCTGACGTACTTCCCCAGCCGCCGCGCCCCGGGTTGAGACCTCAAAGATGTGTTCCCAGTCCGTGGGCGTGAAGACAGGGTGTTGGTTGATGATGGTCAGGTCCTTCCTCGATACCAGTCCTCTAAGAGCCTTGTTGTTCCTCACTGGTCCGTAAGGCTGGTGAGGAAGGGCCGGTTTCGTCCTGTCGGGTGGAGTAAATGGCTAGGGGTTGTCCAGGTGCGGGTATGTCCCGTCACGAAGAGACGCGGCGATCTTCTGCAGCACAGGCTGAACGCTGTCCTCCGTAGGGAGCGGCAGGCATTCAGTCTCCGCCGCAGCAAGTGGGGGTGTCTCAGTGTGCGTCTCCTCGCCGTGTGCCCGCGGCTCGACCTCCCCGTCGGAGGTTCCCACTTTTATATGCGAAGGGCGGCTTCTTATTGGCTGGAATACGTCATAGCAACAGCGATATGGCGTGTAGTGAAGTGGTGCCCTCTGCTTCCACAGATGATGTTTCTATCCCGTGTTGCTTGCAGTGCCATACCTTGAACAGGAGGTAAAGTTTCGGAAGTTTTCCTCTGCGCTTTTTCTTTATCCAGTGCACTCTTCCAGGTGTTGCTAAGTGCATAGCTGGCATGTACACCGAGAGGCTTTTGAATCAAGAAACACGTCGCGAAAGACTTCGTAGCCAAGGTCTTTTGTTGTTGTTTTATGGTCTCCCGCTAGGCGGGGAGGAACCCAGGGCGCACACCTTTGAGTACGCCAGCTGTTGGGACGAGCGTGTCAGCACTACCAACAGGCGTCTAGTTGAGCAGCGAGGTGTCTTGTCATCCGTCGATCATCTTGATTAAGACTGTCCGCACGTTCAAACATCGCAGGAGTCGCAGATGGGTGCGGCCAGACGGCACGCGAGGGATCTGACAGGTTTGCGCGACTTCGTTACGATGATAAGAGACGCCTCGCCCAACGACTCACCGTGCTTTTGTTTAGTGCCAGGTCTCCGTCGACATTTTGCATGCACCTAAAAAAATCTGTAATGCTCTGGTTTTCCGCCGAAGGAATGGCAACAAAGGAATCGCAATGTTAGCTCTCTGCTCGGAACACACCTCCGTTGCCCGCATCTCGTGGTCGTTCGGTAGCGTTCTCGCTTCCCACGCCCGGGTTCCCGGGTTCGATTCCCGGCGGGGTCAGGGATTTTCTCTGCCTCGTGATGGCTGGGTGTTGTGTGCTGTCCTAAGGTTAGTTAGGTTTAAGTAGTTGTAAGTTCTAGGGGACTGATGACCATAGATGTTAAGTCCCATGGTGCTCAGAGCCATTTGAACACCTCCGTTACAAACGCCATTTTGAAGGCTACGTTGAGCACCACAGCGTATACTATAGGGGCTGAAGCGAGAATATTTCCCGATGTCCCACAAGAAATTCCGTATTTTTTCAACCGAAGTTGAGCGAGAAAGTACGCTACACACACACACACACACACACACACACACACACACACACACACACACAGAGAGAGAGAGAGAGAGAGAGAGAGAGGAGGGGCAAGCAGTTAAAGAGTTAAAAAAAGCAAAAAACTCAGGATTCTAAAAATCACAGTTAAGGTCCAATATGCGACGTAAACAGTTGTACTCGTATTTGGGTGCCAGCGCAACGTATATTTCAATAACGCGATAGGAGGTGCCCAAATAGCCACCAGGGTATGCATCCATTTCCTGGAGCGTACTAGCGGCCATCGTCGTGTGACTTATTTGCGGTGACATTTGCAGTTGCGGCCGCCGCAGTCTGAATTGACTGCAACGCAGATATGTATTTCGCGACTGGTTGTGAGTCGGTTTCGGTATCGCTGGAACTGTGTCATAGTAGACCCCGCTGCGTTCATGTCTTACACTAACAGCTGACTACCTCCGTAATCGAACATCCATTATACGAAGAACGAACGACGGAACAACGTACGTTGCTGGTGTACGTGGCATTTATTAGGCCACAAGGCGTACAAGGCCTTTCTTCTTATATTCTACACGTCTATTTTAGGAATAGACGAAACGCCAGGTATATTTCCCCTGTGTGGCCTGTGCTACTTCTCAGAGGTTCGTTCATCTTTAGATATAATGTACGGTGGGCTCGATTCCAAGATGATTCAGTATACACGCACAGTTAGTGGCTGCATTATATCAATTGTAGGGATACGGTTTCAGTTTTGTCTTGGTCTAATTCCTGTTAAGCCACTCGGATTATTCCATAGTGTTGGGAGAAAGGTTTCGCCATTCTGAACTTTAAAAACAAAGCTAGATTTGGTTTAACCATATATGGGACCGATTTCATACAAAGAGGTAAGCTTTCCTCACAACTCGTTTCCTGTTAGACCGACGTGACCAGGAACCCACATAAACATCAGAGTGGCTCCATCTGGACCCATTGCAATACGGGATGGACGGTGCACAGCACAGAGGCTTTGAAGGGCGCTGAGAGTGTCTATTGGAAAGCCTGTGTCGCCGGACGTACTGCGTGGCCTGATACAGTGCGAAGAGCTCTGCAGTAAATACTGAGCACTTATACGGAAGCCTGTACCGAAAAACGTCGGTACCAGTGACGAAAGCACACCCGACACCACGCTCAGCTCGAGACCCGTCAGTGTACACAGAGGTACTATCGCGAAGTTCCGTGCGAAGGTCGCGAAACAGCAGGCGATAGAGCGAGACTGGAGTAGCGTCCTTAGGAAGCGAATGGAGCCAAGGTGAACACGGGCCGCCGCACGAAGCCAAGGTGGTCGTGTGGAGCATGCACACTGGCGTGCAAAATTTAGAACGTAACTTAGAAAGTAACTTTCGCATGATGTGTCACTGCCGAGTAACACAGCTCGATGAAACTTGGGTTATGCGTAGAAAGCTAAACGACATGTCCGCTAGACATTACAAAAGGCAGGACACGGTTCTTAATGGGGTGTTTCATCGCCCCGGGTGGCCATGTACGCTCTGCAACGTGCTGCCATGCTGTCAGCAAGGTAGGTAAGGAATTCTTGTGGAAGGGCGCACTATTCCTCCACCAGCGCTGCTGACAACTGCTGCATGTTCGATGGTGTATGTAGATGAGCTGACGTACGTCTCCCTCACGAATCCAACACGTGATCGATGAGTTAAGTCGGGGGGAACGGACAGGCCAGTCCATTCGCCGAATATACTCTCGTTCCAAGGGACCTTCACATCGCAAACTATGCTGCCGATGTGGGTGTGTCAGGCAACACATCATACTGATGGTCGGGCGGAGATAGTACCCACACGGAGTCGCCAAACCGCTGTGGAACGTGCGACTGCGTGCCTCCAAGTTCTTTTAAATGTGGATGCTTTCCCACGCAATTTTGACACGGGTCCGTTCTTGCCTGTTGCACAATGTAGCCGTCATTGGAGCTGTAGTGGACCGTCGCCGATCGTCTCCTGTCCTTCAGGCAGCAGGGGCTGTGGTTCGAAACTCTGCCCGAGCATGTGAAACAATGCTGAGAGCAACGCAGACCTCCTGCGCTACACTCGTCACACTTCGTCTTTCTTCCCGTTGAGTCTTCCCCATGTGGAGTAATCCAAAATGACTCCGGACCACATTTTAACGAAGAACACCGCAACAATGGACCATTACTACACTCTGATTGACGAGTATTGTTTTTTTTCTATTCTTTAAACTGCCTCGTGTTGTGGGGCCAGCCCCATTTAGCGCTATTGTTACGCTGACCATCTACATCTACGCGATCGCTATTCACAATGAAGTGCCTGGCAGAGGGTTGAATGGACCACCTTCATCCTGTCTTTCTACCGTTCCACTCTCGAACGGCACGCGGGAAAAACGAGCACATAAATTTTTCCGTGCGAGCCCTAATTTCTCTTATTTTATCGTGATGATCAGTTCTCTCTATGTAGGTGGGTGCCAACAGAATTTTTTTCGCAATCGGACGAGAAAACTGGTGACTGAAATTTCATGAGAAGATCCCGTCGCAACGAAAAACGCCTTTGTTTTAATGATTGCCACTCCAATTCATATATCATGTCTGATGCATTATCTCCCCTATTTCGCGATAATACAAATCGAGCTGCCCTTGTTTATACTTTTTCGATGTCATCCGTCAGCCCCACCTGATGCGGATCCCACACTGCACAGCAGTACTCCAGAATAGGGCGGACAAGCGTGGTGTAAGCAGTCTCTTTAGTAGACCTGCTGCACCTTCTAAGTGTTCTGCCAATGAATCACAGTCTTTGGTTTGCTCTACCCACAATATTATCTATTTGATCGTTCCAATTTAGGTTATTTGTAATTGTAATCGCTAAGTATTTAGTTGAATTTACAGCCCTCAGATTTGTGTGACTTTATCGCGTAATCGAAATTTAGCTGATTTCTATTAGTACTCATGTGAATAACTTCGCACTTTTCTTTATTCAGGATCAAATGCCACTTTTCCCATCACAGAGATGTCCTATCTAAATCATTTTGCAAGTCGTTTTGATCATCTGAGGACTTTACAAGACGATAAATGACAGCATCATCTGCAAACAATCTAAGACGGCTACTCAGATTGTCTCCCATGTCGTTAATATAGATCAGGAACAATAGAGGGCCTGTAACACTTCCTTGGGGAACGCCGGATATTACTTCTGTTTCACTCGATGACTTTCCATGTATTACTACGAACTGTGACCTTCTGACAGGAAATCACGAATCCAGTCGCACAACTGAGGCGATACTCCTTAGGCACGCAGTTTGATTAGAAGACGCTTGTGAGGAACGGTGTCTAAAGCCTTCAGGAAATCTAAAAATATTGTATCAATTTGACATCTCCTGTCGATAACACTTATTACTTCATGAGTATAAAGAGCTAGTTGTGTTTCACAAGTACGATATTTTCTGAATCGGTGCTGACTATATGTCAATAAATCGTTTTCTTCGAGGTACTTCATAATGTTCGAATACAGTATATGTTCTAAAACCATACTGCAAATCGACGTTAGTAATATAGGCCTGTAATTCAGCGGATTACTTCTACTTCCCTTTTTGGGTATTGGTGTGACTTGAGCAATTTTCCAGTCTTTAGGTACGTATCTTTCTGTGAGCGAGTGGTTGCATATAATTGCTAAATGTGGAGCTATTTTATCAGCATACTCAGAGGAACCTCACTGGTATACAATCTGGACCGGAGGCCTTTCCTTTGTTAAGTGATTTAAGCTGCTTTGTTACATCGTGGATATCTACTTCTATGCGACGTCCAGTTCTCTGTGCACGACTCAGAGAGACCACTGTCAACGTACTTCCACACTTTCATTCATTTCCACCGATTTCTTAACATGGTCTGTTAGTTTATCCATACCATCCCAAAGTTTTGCTGAGCAGTTTATTTTGTGGGATAAGTCTGGGGAGAAATTCAAACCAATTACCTATTAGGAAAGTTCTCTCTATTGTTTATTTGAGTGTGAAAATAACATAATTCAAGTTGAAGGAAGCAACTTCTCAGCGACGATCGCATTTGTTGAATAAACTTTTTACAAATGCGATTTTGGGTGAGAAGTTGTCTTCTTCGAAGCTGAATATTTATAGATCGCCCCCTTGTCACTCAGTATAAGCAAGTTGAAAGTAAATTAATTACACGTGTGGATGATTTTGCGTGTGGACCTGTAGATCGTTTATCGATTTGAGAACACGATTTTGGGACGACTGTTGATTGTTTCAAGAACCAATTTTCAGTCTGCAGTGGAGTGTGGGCTCATATGAAGCATCCCAGCAGATTAAAACTGTGGCGGACCGAGACTCTAACTCGGGGCTGTTGCCTCTGCGAGCAAGCTCTCTACCGACTTTTTTTTTTTTGGTTGATCTCATTTTGTTGCTTCGTGTTCGTTATATTTGTTCGGGGCGGACGTTCCATGATTCTTGTTCGGGGCGGACGTTCCATGATTCTTGTTCGAGTTCATCGTTAATCCATGAACTCAGTTTTATTTATTACACAGGCCAGCTAACCCTCTGACCGAACACGCTGCCGGCGCCAGCTGAGCTACTCGAACACGACTCACGACCAGTCATCGCAGCGTTACTTCCGCCGGTTCCTCTTCTCCAGCTTTCCGAACTTGGCAGAAGTTCTGCTGCAGAACTTGCGGGACTAGCACTCCTGGAGCGAAGCCCTTTGGGGAGATACGGCTTAGCCACCGTCTACAGGATAAGCAACTGGTCAAAGTGAAGCTGTGAGGTCAGGATGTGAGTCGAGGTGGGGTAGCTCGGTTGGTGCAGGCACGGCAGCTCAGCGTGTCCAGTCAGAGGATTAGCTGCCTTCTGTAATATATATAAAACCCTGAGTGAATCGGACAACGATGAACCTGAACGGGTGTCATGAGATGTCCGCCCCGAACAAACGCCAACGAACAATCACGAACAAAATGAGATTAAAAAAATGAAAAAGAAAGAGAGAAAGAGAGAGAGACAGAGAGAGAGAGAGAGAGAGAAAGAGAGAGAAGAAGAGAGAGAAAAAGAGAGAGAGAGAGAGAGAGAGAGAGAGAGAGAGAGAGAGAGAGAGAGAGAGAGAGAGAGAGAGAGAGAAAGTTGGCGCGGCACTTGCTTGCGAAAGGCACAGGCTCCGACTTTGAGACTCGGTCCGACACACAATTTTTATCGGCCAGGAAGTTAACTGTTCTTATTTTAACCAAAGCTAACGTTAATGAATAGTACTACTGGCACCCCATTCGAAATATCGGAGTCGCCTACAGTAGGAATCGCCTACAGCCAACAGTACCTGATCAAGACCCGACGCCTTACGACTTTGGAGTGAATGAGACCGGTTAGTAGAATTTATAAAACTGTAAGATATTTTCCGATGCATTGATATCCAACTGCGAGACCCCACCACAGGGACTGCAGTTTCAATACAAATGGGACCACCATGGTGGACACAGTGTTAACATTTGTAGGAGAAAGTGTTTACCCGAACGACCAACGTGTGCTGCCACCTCTCCTGGACCCATCTGTGTGTCTTACTCTGCCCGACATAAAAATTTCACCCACTTCGTGTCGTATCGCCCCGCTGTGCTGTAGCGAAGAGCACGCACCCCCCCCCCCCCCCTCTTTCACTGCCGGCAGGTAGGCTAGCGGAATTTGTGATACTGTAATAACCGACGGCGATATTTTACAGACTTTCCGGCTGTTTCGCGAGTTCAAGGCGAGGCTGCGCAAACAATGAGAGCCGGTTTTTTCCCGCAGGGCGTGTTCCGACGCATTTACGGCGCCGAGGCCGCTGGCTCACCACGCCTCGCGCGGTGCAGTACATATTTGTGCATCGTTGCTTCACGCCGTACAAATCCTCACAACTCCGAACCGGCCGAGGATGGAGGGCAAACAGTTCGCCAGGCACGCCGGAATGCGAAAACGCAAATATTAACCCAAACTCCCGCCCGCTGCGCTAATAAAACGTAATCCGCCGGCAAACCTCCAAGCGCACGTACAGAACTCACGGCAGCACTAAATGAAAGAAGAAGAAGAAAAAAAAAAAGGTTGGAGAAAAACGTACTGAAGGAGAGAAAAGTACAGCACCTATTTTGATACCATACGGGAGATAATTATCCTAATTGGTGTAGCTACATTTTTTTCTTAAAATGAAGGTGATTGCGGTGCGTAAACTCAAGCAAGCGTTTTCTTACACTTCCTTGATTTCCCAGAGAGAATTTCAGAGCTCTTTCCCGCACGACGTGTCGTGGTCAGCTAACAAGATTTACTCCTTTTGCTCCACAGTCATGAAGTACAAAACAAAATAAGGACTGAATTTACAGATGTAAGCTGCCATATAACGGAAACAGTATGGCGTGACCTGTATGAATGCAACAGACTGTAATTTTTAGTTTTACTGCTAACATAACTGGATAAACGCTCTCTGCGACGTAACAACAGACTGGAATTTAAACTCTGCCGCATGCTATACGGCAACTGTTGCGAAACACTCATGTCCAGTGAGCAACCCACGATGTTTTTACCACTGTACAACTTTAACACACTGACCTACTTACGTGCCTTTGAAAACTTATGCTGTCACGCAGTAACCACAATGAAGTTCAAATCCGAAAGCAGGATCATTGAAGTACCAACACTGCACTGAAAGCACTTACTAGGGGACAGCAACATAGTGATAGAAGGTAACTGAACTGTGGATACGCTTTCTATTATTTATAACAACATCAAACAATCCACAATATACAAACATAACGAACATCAGAAATTTCGAGAACATTCCTGGCATGATGAATACTAAATACCAAATAACTGCTGGTGATTGGGTTTGAACTGGCGACCTGCAGCACGCCACGCTACCCACATTGCATGTAGTAGAGCGAAGAACTGTTTCGCAAGTTCCCATTGGAGCCGACTGAAGCACTCTGGATCTGCGTCTTGTCAATACTCCTCTGTATGGCATCGCTATCAGATCGTCGCCACGTCTGATTTTATGAGCCACCGACTGTAAAATCAAATGTGAATGTGAAAGTTTATACATGGGGCAAACAGTCAAACCCTTCTGGACCATATTCATAGTGGACGCTAACATAAGGGAGAATGGCAAATCTTCATCTAGTGCGAATGTACGAAACTAGAATCACATAAGCGCAGCATCGAAGAATCTTTGGAAGTGCTATATACTGTACAGAAGGGCAGATTAATGGACGCTCTATAAGAAATAAAAAGTTACAGTGCCTTCAAAAAAAACAACCAGAATACGTACTGAATGAACAAACGTATCAGAAAAACATTTTACAGATTGTTTTAGATATTTACTATAAGTGTGTACTTTAAGAGCCAATCTCTCGTCATTATATAACAGGGGGACTCAGATGAAAACTTTAAATATTTTTTTATTTATTATTGAACAAAACTGGACCCCAAGTTTATCATTTTTGAGAGTCCCCCTGACGTTCAAAAAACTTCCTCTAGCGGGTATAAAATGCACGGATTCCCCTTTAAAAAAGTAGCACATCATCGGAATGGACTTCCTTTCCTGCTATCGCGTGGTGGAGTAGTCCAAACTTGTGGTAATCACTCGATGCGAGGCATGGTAAGTGCGGCGGATGTTTGGAGTCAGCTGCCGTGGCACCCACCTAGCACACACTTTGCCAAACTTAAGACTTCATGAATTGTGTGCTGATCCACGACCAATGTTCAGATCTGCAGCTATTCCATCCACGACCACACGGCGATTTTCCATCACAATGGCTTCAACTGCTGCAGTAGACTCTGGCGGTCACAACGCGGTGTGCGTGACCCGGGCGCTGATCGTCTGTCACAGAGGTCACGCCATTTCCGAACTTTCTACTTCACTCATACATTTGCTGCAGCGACAGACATGCATCACCATGCTGGACCTTCGTTCGCCAATGGATTTCGATAGGCTTTGTACCTTCACTACTCAGAAAATTTATGACAGAACGCTGTTCATCTTTACGAAATTAGAATTATATATAAATACCTTCAGGTGCCGACGGGTGTTGATATATATCAACGGTGACAAGTGAAAATGTGTGCCCCGACCGGGACTCGAATCCGGGATCTCCTGCTTACATGGCAGACGCTCTATCCATCTGAGTCACCGTGGGCAGAGAGGATAGTGTGACTGCAGGGACTATCTGGCGCACGCCTCCAGCGAGACCCATATTCTTACCTTGTATGCCCACACACTACATTCGTAGTGCCCAACCCAACACACTCATTACTCGTAGAAGACATTCTTACCAAGCCCCGTAAGAGTTCGGGTAATATGCGTGCATCCGCACAGAAGGAGGAGGACATGGTCGGTATTGCCAGAACTACATAATTATATGGATATGGTGTCTGTTCTTTCAGACATGCCTCGCGGGAGGCGTACGCGAGATAGTCCCTACAGTCACACTATCCTCTCTGCCCTCGGTGGCTCAGAAGGATAGAGCGTCTGACATGTAAGCATGAGATCAACTGTCCCCGTTGACATATATATTAACGCCCGTCAGCACCTGAAGGTATTAATATATAATTCCTATTTCGTTCTAGACGGCTGCAGGTCATCAATGGTGTCTGCTCTTTCGGACATGTCCGAAAGGACTCCATATCAATGTAAGTTCAAAATGGTTTATGGCTCCGAGCCCTATGGGACTTAATATCTATGGTCATCAGTCTCGATGTAAGTATATTGTTCATCCTTGGTGCATGTCGCAAGCCGGCCAGCCATGAAGAACTTGTACTGTGATGGTGTTTCGCTTGTCTGTAGAATGCTGTGGCCTGTGGGGCATTCGTTATCACACTGGTAACAGTACTGTGAACTTAAGGAAAAATGGAAATGTCTATTTTTTACTTACACTTTTAAGGTTTTCACTTCTCCCCCTCGCATAGTACACTGCTGCACATGAAATGAAATACTGGCTAGTATCGGTGGCTAGTGTTCCTTGATGTGCATATAACTTTGTTACCTCCACCTAACGAAAAGCTGCATGTTAAATCTTTTAACAATACGAATGTCAAGAATCCACAAAATGGTTGTATGTACTATCATTCCTACTTCACATTGATCTGATTATGTTGTATCATGTTTTTAAATGCTTGAAAATGGCACAGAGCCGAAATTTCAGTCGTAAAAAAGAAACACTAAAAGATGAAAGCAAGAAGACTTGACTTAAAAAATAAATTTAAGTGTTAGAACGTCTTTTCTTGCAAGTATTTATGTAGTGTTTGACCTTATACGGAAGTGAAAAGTGGACAATAAAGAGTTCACAAAAGACAAGAATGTAGACTTTTGAAATGCGATGCTACAGAGGAATTCTGAAGGTAAGATGGGTAACTAATGGAGAGCTACTGGGTCGAATCAGAGACAAACTAACTTTATGGCACTACTTGACTAAAAGAAGCGATTTGTCGATACGACAGATCCTAAGGATTCACACACACACACACACACACACACACACACACACAGGGGATAGGCAAAATAATGTTAACAGTGGTAGTAATGGGTTTGTTTAGTAGTAGTGCACACTTCGCACTTCATATTTGCATTCAGAAACCGAGGTTGACGTAATGAAAGACCTAACAGAGTTGCAAAGTGGGCAGATTGGCGTAATGATTAGCTGGAGCGTCAGCAACCAAGACAGCCAACTTGTTGAATGTTTCAAGAGCAACTGTTTGAACAGTCATTACAGTCTACACAAAACATGGAAAGACATCATCGTGTAAACGTAGAAGTGGCCCCAAATCAAAACTAAAAGATAGAGATCGTCGTACGCTAACACGAATTGTGACAAAACAACACAAAAGTACAGCGGCTAAAGTGACTGCAGAGCACAATAGCCTCCTTCGAGACTCCGCATCTATCGACACTGTCCGCCGAGAACCCCATAAAGTGAATATTCATGGACGAGCTGCTATACCAAAATCATTAGTGACGACAACCAACACAAAGAAGCGAAAACATGTCAGGACCATAAACTCCTGGACGGCTGATCAGTGGGAACACGTCATATGCCCCGACGAGTCCACGCTTTCGGTATTTGCAACATCGGGCCGGGTTTGCATACGGACAACGCCAAAAGTAGCCTACAATCGCGATTGCTTGATTCCAACGGTTAAGCATGGAGGTGGACGTGTGATGGTGTGGACAGCCATATCACGGGACTCTGCTAGCCCCATCATTACTCTCAAAGGCCGTGATACAGCCAACGATTGCGTGAATATTTTAGGCGATCAGGTGCACCCTTATGACTCAAATGTTTTTCCCAAACAAAGCTGCCATATTTCATGACGATAACGCTCCCATTTGCACAGGCAGGACAGTACACTTGTGCTACGAGGAACATGCAACTGAGCTGCAGCGTCTTCCCTGGCCAGCGCAGTCCCCGGTCTTGGAACATTATCGAACACTTGTGGACGGTATTGGAGCGCAGACTCCAGAGCAGATTTCCGCCTCCCTCGTCGCTGAAGTAGTTAGAAGTGGTTCTGATCGAAGTGCGGCATAAATTTCCACTAGAGACCGTACGATCATAATATGCCAGTATTCCAAGAAGAATCGCAGCTGTAAACATATATTATAGGCTTGAATACAGAAAGCAAGTACAAACTGATGTACAGTCCTATATTAGAACAAATAAGCCCTCGGTCACAAATATTAAGTCAAAATTGACCAGGTTTCGACGCTACTATGAGCGTCGTCTTCAGAATTAGGCTGTTCTGAAACATATTAGGTATATAATACATTAATAAAATTAAAGTTTGTACTGACTGGAAAAAGATGCAGTACTTACAAGTCACACATTAAAAAAAAATCTAATCAGGAAAGGTGACGTCATGAATAGTTGTAAGAAAGATGGCGAGCCGCTAAGGGCTGCTCGTACTTTAGTGAACAAGGGTTGCAACGAGACTGAGGTGCCCACGTTGGAAAGTGTGGGCAAGTAAACATGGTGTTGCTACGAGCGCCGTCTAGTAGCCGCAGAAACAATTAGGCTACTGTACATTCAAAATTAAGACACATGAAATTGTGATGAAGCTGATTCAGGCATAACGTAAGCACTAATGATAATAGGATAAAGTTACCTATTTATCTGCTTTAAACAGAGATATATTTTGTAACGTAAAAAAACTTTAGTTATGACATACAAGAAAACAGCAAAGATGTAACAGGAAAACAACATTTCGGTAAACTGCATGAGGAAATCTGAATCAAAGATCAAGCAATGGCTTTATAGAGTCGAAAAAGTTTTTATTTCGCAGCTGCAGCTGTTCGTTGAGAATGAGGCCATCATGACGAGAGAGATGTTTGAAAATCTCCAATTCCTCTAAAACATCTAACCTATGACCATCTTTTCAGTATGCAGAATACTGTATCGCCTATGGCTTTAGGCACGTGTCCTGTCCAGTCGAGTCCAGTCCAGTCGACGAGAGAAGAGAGCTGGCAGCACTGTTGCCAGCTTTCAACCGCGAAGCACAAACGGCTGCAAGCGGAAATAATAGTCGTGTACAGAGCTCCAGCAACACCATAGAGGCGTTTAAAAATCGCGTTATGTGATTGCGAAGGTAAGCGTGGAAACTGCCGCGCCCAGCGCACTGCAGCTACCTGGGAGCTTCTTACGCCGACTCGACTAGGTTGTAATGTCTGTAGGGCTGAAGAGGGTAGCGCAGGGCCGACCGTTCTGGAGAGCTGTATCAGACCAGTCTTCGGGCTGAAAACCGTAACGACAACAGGGGAGGGGGGGGGGGGGGCGGGGGTGATGGGACATGGCGACAGGTCTCACTCTTAGAGGGGATCCACTGTTATGTGGTTTCTCAAAGTGTCGTCTAATTCAATCCCAGAGCGTGCACTGTCTCTCTCCTTCGAGATACGCCGAGTCCGCGCCGCCGTGCAGATCTCGGCGCTCGAGACAAACCCGCCGGCCCGTTCCCAGACAGCCGCCTCTTAATTCTGCCGCGTCTCGCTGAGCCTGCTATCGAGCCACTAATCGTCCATTTACATGGCCCGCCGCGGTTTGCCTCCACCCTAGCTGGCTAGCTCCCACCGGCCCGGGGCCAACTGGCCCCCATTACACTAATGTCCGGAATCGAAGGATTTCTTTAGCTCCTTTCTCCCACACGCAGCGAAGAACCCCTGGAGGCGGGTTTAATGCGCTGATTAAAATAATTGCGCAAGCACCGGTGAAACAGCAGCCCCGCGCCCGCCGCTGTATTATCCCGAATAATGGCGGCGTTTATCGGACGAGTAGTTCTTTCAACCGTGGGGGAGGAAACGGGCGAGAACAATGGCCCGGGCCCCCGGCGTGCACACGCGCCAGTGACTGCGGCCGCTGTTCACCAACGTCTCTCTCTACCGGTAAACTCTTGTTTACCATCAGCATTGTTGTTGTGATATACAATGTACAAATATGTCCTCACCACACCCAACAGGTGCCCGTCCACCTTGTTACTTTCAGTCCAAATGTGTGATAACAACTGTGCTAACTAAGACTGGGTGGTGCTTTTAAAGTTAAAAATTGAAAAAGCTCTTATATTTGTTACACGAGGGCGCCTGTAGCTATTTTAATCGAACCAGGTAAACGTACGTCTATTACGTCTACATGAACAGAGTGTTCAGAAAGTGTCGAATGTTGTGGGAGTGGTAGTACGCACAAAACACGAAAAAAGGTCTAATAAACACGAATCCAAGGACCAATACCATTTGAGACCTGTACGATTGTTCATAGTGGCTGAAAACGTGAGTGTCCAATATTGTGTGAGGTGGCAGCATACATCACAACATGAAAAAAAGGCCCTTTCTCATCGGTCCAGAAGCACATACTTTCTGCAACTTGTACCCTTGTTCACAGGAGAGGCTCAACCTCATGTACTTTCATGAAATTTTTTTTACAAGAAATGCTCAACGTTACGTCCGTCCAAGACAATGCATCCCTCTACCTTTAGGAGTAAGGAATCACGTACTCTCTGAAATACACGCAGTAGTAGTAGTAGTAGTAGTAGTAGTAGTAATTGTAGAACTGCTGGCATGAACTGAAGACGCGATCTTGCAGGGACTGAACATCGTCGACTGGAGTGACGCAGACTAATCCCTTCAAATGTTTCCATATCCGAAAATCTAGGGGATTAAGGCTGGGGAGGGGGGGGGGGGGGGCGGCAAGTGTGAGACCTACTCGACCAATCCAGCGGTCCTGAAATGTCAGCGTCAGACGTTCACGCACACTGCGGATGATATGTGCTGGTGCGCCATCGTGATTAAACCACGTCTGTAGTCTTTCCTCATCATCCAACAAGGTAAGCAATACGTTAACACGAAACTCGTGATGATGAGCTCCATTTAATCTTTGTCGTGGGATTTATGGTCGCAACTCCACAGGGAATTTCATCAGTCCACATAAGCAGATTATGGAAGTTCACAAAACCATCTCTTGCCAACCCCGCCTCGTAGGTAAATAAAATCTTCCAAGAAGAGAGTGGACCTGCAAGCATACGCCTGCAAGAGCCGTTAACACAACTGCTGTTTGCTATGGTGGCCTCCTTGCCTTAGTGCCTGGACGTGCTGAAGATGGTATGGATACAGCAATTGTTCATGTAGTAGCGTCCACGCCAAGTCGATGACCCATGCTTTCTGCCAGTCGCCGCATATTGGTACTGGAACACTATAGTACGGAGACGTGCCATAGGAATAGCCCAAGGCTAACACAAACAGAGTACAATAGGCAAGAACCAAACAAAGAAATCAACCAATATATAGAGAACGTAACAGACAATGCGCTGAGGAAGAATGTCGTTTGTCGGACATGGACAGTCTGACGATGTTAATCTTAAGCAAAATTATAAAGAGTAAAGGACAACCAACATGATTTGCACAGACACTAAATTACCTCCAACAAGCAAACATCAATGTAGTGGACACACAAAACAGGAATTTATTTAGGAAGAAATTCAGAAAATTGTCTTCATGGATGAAGAAGCAAGAGAAGGGAAAGAGCCTCGTAACATCGAACATTTCCGGAAAGAGATTAGAACGTATGAACAGATGTGGGAGAAAATTAACAAGAATGGATGCTGCAATAAGATTAATGCAACTTGCTCTGCAACAGAGCTATCCGAATAAATAAGTAAAATAAATCGAACGGAGCGGGAGTACAATACCTGTGTATGGTAACTGTTCTGCTTCACGCAAACTAATATTCGGAAGTTTAGCGGAAGAAATCACAGGCTTCTAACGCTCATACCTATTGCTTTCTACACACTATATAGTAGACGATACTGTAAGTAGTCACAACGGACTTCTTCCTTTTACATTTCAGGGTTTTATTTGCGTTTTTCCATCCAGTTCATCTTTAAGACTTGCAACCGGGAAACCGACAACTAAAGAATACCGCTCAACTCAATCAACACGAAACACACATTCTGCACTGCCTTGAAGACAGGCACAAGCACAACCAGCTTTCTTCACTACGTAAGCAATTGCTTCCTGTCTCTGCCTTGTATGTTTTTGGATTTCTAGCCCGAAGCTTTTGACCCAGGTCTCGCCTGAACCACAGTAACGAACTGGTACAAAAACAGTCTCATTCTTCCCTGCCAGCCTCAAACATTGTCTGAAGTAATTTCTGCATTTTATTTTGGTCAGTACTAAACAAATGAGTCACTAGTTTGGTGCGAAGCTTTCTTTCAGTTACTCATTCACGTAAAATGCTCAGTAGCCTTTGTTCTGAAATGCCTACCGGTGCCTAAGCATCACTACGATACCGAACATTTTCCTGACGTATTCATTGTAGTTGCATTTTGAGCGCTCTTCAGTGGATTATTTTGGAACACGTTAAGACTGCGTTAGATTTCAGATGCCTCTTTCTTAAATGTTGAAAATGATGAGTCCGAGTTCTTAGGAAACGTTCACAAACTTTGGATGAATTACAGTTTGCATTAACCCATCACGAACAGAGAATGAGGGTACATTATTCATTCCTCATATGCGGAGAAGACAGCCGCTGACGACCTAAACTGGTAATTTCTTGCTGAAATTGCATTCAATAGTTGTAATACTTGGAACTCACTTCTATGCTCTGTTAGCAGCTACACGACGGGGACACTTGTAATTCCAGAGGTCGTGGCTTCCAAGTAATATTCTGAATCTCACAAATTGCTAAATGTGTCAATCATTCCAAATTTTTCTGAGAACGCGAAAATGTGTGTGTACATCAAGTAGAACAGCCGACCTGTTAAGAGGGAAATTTTAGCCAAGTTTCTGCTTTCGTTGCAAAATCTGTCTGGATTTTTAAAACTGTGCACTATTTAAAGTTCGGGGTATTTTTCGCTGAGAGATGTTCAACAGCAACGCTGATTCTTTAACTCTGTCGGTTACATTTCCTCGCGTATGTATGCAGCTGAATCTCTGTTACATCGAGGCATTTCAGAGTGTAGTCGTGTAGCAGAGTAGCTGGTAAAACCAAACAAAAGGCTTAGAGAGAGCAGATGGGCCAGTTACTAAGTGAATGAAAGGTAGAGCATTTCGGCGATCAGGATTGCTTGCGTCAGCTTCAATGTCTGAGTTATTACACGAGAACGAAGATTTCCAGGTTCATCTTACGATAGTAATTCCTTGGGCCAAGTACTGCCGACCGTTCCTGGTTAGCACGCTGTTCTCTTTGAGGTAATGTCAGTATTCCCAAACTGAGAGCCCCCTCCCCACTTGTCTTCGAACTATTCCTCCCATGTCTTAAAACAGCTCTCGTCCCTCGCGGTAAGTCAGGTATGTTGACCTATAAAGCTGTGCGTCGTATTATGCTCGCGAAGGTGGCGATGACAAGATTTGGGTTTAGCCTGTAGAACAGCTAGATCTTTAGCAGCTGTGCTAAACAAGCTATTGAATTAGTTACATACGCTATTTAATTATTTGTATCCGCTGTTTTTGCGTGGTGCTGTGGGATGCTTTCCCGAAGTAATAACCGCTCGCAAAGTTCTCGGGCGTTGTGTCGGGTTTACGACCTGGTTACTAACGTTCACCAGGGAAACATACACAGATAGCTACCATTCCTAGCAGTGGCACTGATGTACGGGTGGCTCAGAACTGAAGGCCCATTAGTCTGCCCCCGGCGATATCTAAAGTCACTGAGTGTCCACAGGTAAAAGAAATGTGTGTTACAAAGCGTCAACGCTGAACAACTGGTATCACCTGTGCAGTTTTGGGTTCTGTTGAGGAACTCGCCGCAGCAACAGCTGCTGCGTCTTTTGAGAGACGCGATAGGCGTTTTTGAGCGTTGGGAGGCCTGTAACAGCGTGTGGCTCGGTGGCCTTCGATACAATTTTATTGCACTCGTGGGGTGGGCGTGGGTAGGTGGGAGGTGTTACCGACACCACATCTCAGGTTCGTCGATTCCTACCTAAGAAACAATGTTTAGCCTTGGCGACGGGGATGATCTGTCCACAGCAAGGCCTATCTTAGTGGGAGTACCGCACACGTCCCTCTATGGCCCCCGATGCTGCAAAGAGACACTGTGTGTACGCAGCATTGCAGGCGGACGACAGCGCACTCCAGGCTCGAACTACTGTAACACACATGGTGCATCGTTACCAACAAATGACATGCGATGTCTACGAAGTTGGGCAACTAACAATAACTCGAGTGCGAGGTCGCAAAGGGTCAATGATGTTTACGGTATTCGATACTCCACATATTGTCTACCACGCAGCTCAGTATTGGCTGCTGATGGCAAGAGGGGCGCACTGGAGGTATGCAATGGTAAGCACGGCACGAGGTTACGGAGCGTTGTTGAACTGCTCAGTCGACGAGTAACTCACAACACTGCTACGATGCTAGTGGTGTTGATACAAAGCAGAAAAGTGACAACGATAAACGAATCAAACGTGGCGTTACATTTACAACAACAGTTGCCGAAGTTGGCATTTCGTCAGAAGGGAACCCAGGGAATTTCGGAGAGTGGGAAGAAAAGTAGCAGATGAAGTATTAGCGTTTCTGTGGACGGATCATCCTCTAGATGTTTGTTTTTTCCGTGCCTATAAAACATTATCGCACTAGCCCCTTGTAGGGTAGCCAGTTTCACGATAATCTCCACGACAGCGTGTTTCGCTTTCGGTTGCATGGCATCACATTCCACACGCTCTCATCATCCCGTTGCACCAATATGATTCTCTATGCATTCATTAAGAGTGCATATCTAGCTAAACGTCCTGCGCAATTTGTAACTGCCAAGGAGTTCGCCTTCGACCTTGGTGGCACGAATCTTTGCGATCACTGTGGCGTGCCATTTTTCATTCAGTGTTCATGGTTCAAGTTAATGATATGTTTTGAACGTTTCTTCAACGTCGACGATGTCCATTTTGTGAAGTGTAATACATACATCCCGTACAAGGTCTGCGCCTCCCGGGCACTCATTTTCTGTCGCCCTCCTGATGGGAATGGTGAGTTATTAACAGCTAATATTTTTCCTGCCATAATTGTTGACACAACACTTCCAAATGAGCGTTATTCAAGACTGAATTTACTACCTCGCGCTCAAAGGGCTTCTTGTAAGTAGCAATCTCAGTTCAACGCTGCACAAAGGTTCTCTGGAAACCAAGTCTAATAACGCTGTACCACAAAGTGGCTCGATCAGCTGCGGGAGTGAAGTATTCTTAGGATCAAAACATTTACTAGAAATGTAAATAAATTAATTATAACAAACGAGAGAACGCATTGAAACCTCAGAAGCTTAAAATCTACCAACATAATTAGGATATGTAGGAACTCCCCAAGGCACATGTACTTAGAAAAGGCAGCTACAACAAAGTAGTCGTACCAGAAGATGACGACCAACTGCCTAGCAGAAATACTGTGTAGTTTATACAATTTCATTCGACGCAATGCTTTAGTACCTCTCAAGCCATTTTTCTGTCGAAAGTTTTGCTTGAATTTATCATTGTTGTTCGTGGTCCGAAAATGTCTTACGAATTTTATAAAATTTGGACGTCTCTTAAAAGTCACATCTGTACTTCCAGCAGCAGTTGGTGTGGGTTGACTGCTTTTCAGCTTCTTGCTATTACATTCATTTGTCAATGCGTTACTGTTACATTTTGTTACAGTGAAAAGCCCATTCAAAACAATGTTTCTGCTGTGTATGCCAGTTAAGCTGGTCATGTCAGCTGCTTTGTGGGAGTATGTTATAGACAGGATGTCTCAAAAACAATCATCCGATTTGGTATCACTATAGGTCTGAACGTAATAAACATATACAATGAATTTTGTTTTTTGATGAATGGGAAACTCAAAAAATTTTCTTTCTTATCTTTCCATAGGTGTTCAACATGCCCCCTTGAGATACACGACATATGTAAACGCGGTATTCAGACTGTTCCCACACTCCAGTGAGCTTGTCTTGAGTTACAGCTTCCACATATGCTGTTATACGATGTCTTAATTCAGTCATTGTTGTTGGTAACGGAGGCACACAAACAGCGTTTTTTATAAACCCCCACAAGAAACAATTATGTACAGTCATGTTCCGTGACCTTGGAGGCCAGTAACGTAAGGTTGAATCATTTGGTCGAGTGCGACCGACCCATCGTTCAGCACTCCGTTGATTTAAAAATTCCCGCACTTCCAGATTCTAGTGTGGCTGTGTCCCATCCTGTTGGTAAATGAAGTCGTTCGAATCAGTCTCCAGCTGTGGGAAAAGGAAGTTCTCAAGCATATCGAGATACGTGCTTCCTGTAACAGTAACTCTCGGCGAAGTAAAATGGACCATACACCTTTTCCCGTGAAACTGCACGAAACAGATCAAATTTTGTAGTCACTCTCATGTTCGACAACTTCATGTGGTTGTTCCGTACCCCATATTGTTACGTAATGACTGTTCACTTTTCAATCTAAATGGAATGTTGCGACGTCACTAAAAACGCTAAGCGTGGAAGAAAGCTGTCATCCTCCATCTTGCCAAGAATGAAATTACAGAACTCCACACGTTGTTGTTTGTAACCTTCACGAAGAGCTTACAGTAGCTGAATTTTGTATGGTTTCATGTTTAAACTCTGACGCAACACACGCCAGACGGACATCGGGGGCATGTTGAACTGTCGAGCTGCACGGCGAACGGATTTCTGCGGACTCTTTGTGAAAGTATGGTGGATGCGTTCGGCGTCTGTGTCAGACATTCGGGGACGGCCCGGCGATTTGGCTTTTCACGAACAACCTGTTTTTTATCACATCGTCTAATGCTCTGTGCTGTAGGATGATCCGCATCACACTTAGTACGAAAGACACGTTGAACGGTTATTACTGACCCGTACTGCGCAAAACGAAGAAAACAAAATGCTCTCTGTTGTCTCGACAGCATTTTTACTAGAACTGAAGTGTGGCCACACTGCTGCTACCTAGCGGGAACAATGTGAAACTTGAGTTCGTTTGCTCTTTCGAAGAGCACGTTGTTTCAGACACATAACTATAACATAATATTTATCATTTTTTAAAAATCAAATTATTCTTTTTGATACAACCTGAATTTCTGACACAGTGAACGCGAAAACGTATACAAAAACATCGCTCCAACTAGCTGGCATAGCCAGAGGAACGGGACCCCGCTGTACAAAATAATCTATCGAGCTGCGGGCTCTTGAAGGTCGAACTTTCCGTATGTCTCCACTATAATGAACAACTAATTCTTCACGAGTGAGTCATGCATTTATCCGCTCACTGCGAAATTCAGTAGCGGCGTCCAGACGGCAGGTCTGCGGAGGAAGCTGCCCCCGTCGTGAAGAACTGTCCTCTTATCCGACCGCAGTAGTTGGGGGGGATTAGGAGGAAGCTTCAGGAATGAGGTCGGCCCGGTAATCTGGTTGCGCGCTGCTGGCGTCTCAGCGCCGCGCAGCGGGCTGAATGCGCGTTTCAGGTGGCTGTTAGCGGAACTCGAGGCGCGAGCTGGGCTACAGCAGCTAGCGGAGCCGGTACTCACCCCTGCCAGAGTCTTGATGTTATGCAGCGCATTCTGAGCGTCCAGCGCCGACTTACGCGTGAAGAACGTCACGAAGCAGCAACCTGCAACAGCAACAAAGACCCTGTAAGGGCGACTGATGGGAAACAAGCACGTTTGCTAAGCAGAGGTAGAGGAGTGGGGGGGGGGGGGGGGGGGGGGGGGGGAATTCCCCTACTCTGCCTACCCAGCCTCAGAACAAACCGAGCCACCACGAGCGTGTATTCGCACACTAGTGCGTAACAGAAACGTTAAATATTGTTAGAACGTTGCAATTCGTTCATAGACTAGTGTAGAACAGTGGTTCCCAACCTGGGGATAAAATTGAAGTTCCTGGGGGTAAAAACTAAACGATTCGATTCTGTTTGTCATGAAACTAAATTATCTTCAAAAGATCATTACTATCGCCACAATTTTATAAGACTAATACTGATTATACAAGTTATCAATAATTAATTTTTCTCAATTAGTAGCATTAATGCGGTGGAGGTTACAGGTTCCCCCTATACACACATACTGTGTCCCATTCATTGCTGATGATGAAACTGAGCTATATACGTAACAAATGCTATTGCAGACAGTACCTGTAGCAGTCTAGAAATTGCTTCATTACTCACTTCAAAATCGATAAATGGACTGACAGCACGATACAGCAGTAACTACGTAAGGGCTCCTACAGCCCTGTACACACCACTACTACTACTACTACTACTACTACTATAGTATTAACAGCCTGAGGTCCTCCAGTTTCTGCCAATTCAGAAGTTAGGAGTGCAGCAGTCAAGTGATTCAAGAACAGTAAGATTCGTGCACTCATTTTAGCTTGGCTGATTTTAAATGGCGCTGAAGTGTGCACGTCAAGCAAGTGCCACTATGCAGAGGAGTAACGCAGGGGAAGTATGTTTCGTAACATGTGTCTACCCTCCCCTCACTGTGGATAGTTAGCTTGCTTAATCTGCTAAGGAATCGTGGGGGAGTCGTGGGTAGTACTGGGATGCACTACGAATTCCTTCGTCATTTATTCTAACAACCCCCCCCCCCCCCCATATATATATTACACAGTATAATCATCATTTTAAAAATAACAGTGTTCCAAGAAAAGTCTTTAATTCTGCAGTTTAGTTAGGTGCTGAAGTTGGTGTTAACGTGGAGGAGGGGGCTGGAGAGGGGAGCCAACAGATGGAAAGTGGGGCGGGAGTACTAGCTAATGTCCGATTCCATTCAGGGGTAATGGCCAAAGAAGATTGGGAACTACTTGTGTTGAATGATGTAAATATAAGAGATACTAACTTTGAACTAAACTCGGTAAGTAGTTCCCACAAAAATCTCTGTTTTTCGTAATTTTTACAGGCGACAGGGAAGAGAGACGAAAAGTTTAAATTTGGAAGATATGCGCTTCTAATGTAAAAGTAAGATGTAGAGGTTTTGGTGGAGTTAACTTCAATACTTTTCGAGATTGAGAAAGAAATGTGAATTTTGAACTAAAAAACAGCGAGCGCTAGTGGATTATCCTATGCTTAAATATAAGCCGCACTATAGAAAACGCACACTTCATTTTAAATAAGACTGCATAAGAAACAATTAACATGCATCAAATTACAGTGGACTTCATGAATTTTACAAAAGTACAAAAATAACAGAACACAGTTCAGAGGGTAGAGCCTCCTCAATATGTCATTCAAAAAAATCGTAACTGTTTTAACACTGGTGAACGGCAGTTTTTTTCACGAATAATGTGAATGGTGTTCTAAGGTAAGTCGTCATTATTGAATTCGAAAATGAAATCCGTTTTCGGCTATCGGGCTCAGTTTTCGTGACACGATACCTTCTGTCTCTAAAATAGCTTTAAGACGCTGCTTGTTGGTTCCTTTGGTATTGCTTAATTAATTTGCTTTCATTCATTTTTTCGGGTGTAGCTGCTGCGGAATAACATAAATATATACAAGGTATTCCACACATGATCCTCAGTTCCGACATACACCTCCAGGATACAACAGTGGGTCAAGCTCACATTGTACCGCGTCGCTCTGTTTGTTGCATCAGACTCTGAAATGAGAGAGCTCTGACCTTCAGAAGTGAACTGCTGCAGGTCGTCAAGACTCGTGTTTGATGTGAATTCAGAAGAAGAAATGCCTCGTACCCGTTTAAGCAACCCAAATTCTTTTTGTTATACCTGTGGTGCGTTAACTCTGAAATCGCAAAAATGGAATCATCACCATGTTGTAATAAAACGCAATTTACTTTGAGTGGAAGGATGGCGAAAAAGACAAAAATTAGCCCCTCACATATGCTGCTTGATGCGTGTTACACCCTTGACAGACTGGTTAACAGGATCCTGCCGTTATATACTTATGCGTCCCCATGATTTCTATGAAACCAACCAGTCACCCAATACCCTTATTTCTGTGTGATAAAAATAGCTGTAATCATCTCTAAAACCAAGACACAGAAACAAGAGTGTTTATCTTGACCACCATGCTCTTTTATTGTGAACATTTCTCCAAGGAAAGTGACATGGTTTTTTGTAATGACATTGAATCCGATATGGGGACTCTTGGCCATGATTTCAGTGTGACTGACGCTTGTTCATAGATTCTAGCAAAACTTAGTCTGAAAGCAGTACTACTTCACGGTGAGAACACATTTCCTTCTGTTCCGATTGCTTATGCAGTTAACATGGAGGCATATGAGAACTTTAAACCGCTATTCACACACATCCAATATGTGAAATACAAATGGCGTGTATGTGGAGACTCAAGGTTACTGCAATGGTGCTCGGCTTAAGTACACAGATTATTGCTGCTCTACATGGTAGTGGAACAGCAGAGGCAGGAAAACACCACTATTCTGGGAAAATGGCCTGCTCGATGGAACTGCTGTCTGGAGAGAGCACTGTGTTAAAGACTCCTCTTGTTGACCTGAGAGATTAGTATCTACATCCGCTGCATATTAAATTGGTCTTATCAAAAACTTTGTGTAAGCCATGGACAGAACATCACATGCATACACGTATTTGCGAGATAAGTTCCCGACGATCAGTGAAATAAAAATTAAGAAGGGAATATTTGTAGGACAGCGAAGAAGGGAAATAATGGCTGATGAACAATTCCTTGATTTGTTGGGTGATGAAAAAATGGCAAGGTTGTCTTTTGTAAGTGTTTGTAACAACATTTTACGGAATCATAAGGCAGAAAAGCATGGTGATGTTGAACAAAGAGTAGTGAGATCGTGTCACCTTATAGTAGCATGTCGGTTAAGACAGATACATTTCTTCAACGTCTATTCGGACTTCTTCCCGGATAATCCAGGTATCGTTAGTGATGTACATGGAGAACAGTTCCACATGCCATTTCTCAAATCGAAAACCATTATCACGACAGTTGAAGTACTGTGAAGTTGTCCAGCTACTGCTGGACCTTACGAGGAGACGTTCCTGTCCCAAAGTATCGGAGGAAACCAGGAAAAATGTTTCTGTATTTTTATGTTGCTCATTTCTTTAATTAACTTGCGTACTGACGAAGATTATTTTTATTCTCCTTTTGCCTAACACGTATAATGTTATACTGCAGAAGCTGCCGTAAGCATTTGCAGGAACCACTATCACATGGAAACTGAGGCCGGTACAGAAATTCTGAATTGGATCTGGATTCAGGGACGAATTATTTTCCAAGAAGAAGCGTGTTTACTTTTGTGACAAAATAACATTTTGCAGACGAGTGATAAATTAATATGAAAGTAAAACTGAACGGAAATCTTACCACAGGAAAAATTACAGAGCCGATATCGTCGCAATAGAGGAAATTGTGTAAAAGGGGAGAAGGTGATTTTTAAGCACTGAGGCAAGAGCGCTAACGTTTTGGAGGGAGTGTTCCGTTTTGCGATCCGCTCCTAATGACGCCGTGGCTGTGTAAGGAGCATTTATACGAAAAAGAGAATGGTTAATGAAAAGGATGGCACGGTAATTGGATGGCAAATTATTGGTTCACTAGTGAGTTCGGATGATATCGGTGCGTCCACACTGAAACGTCGCGCGCTCTTGAGAGAGAGAGAGAGAGAGAGAGAGAGAGAGAGAGAGAGAGAGAGAGGGGGGGGGGGCAGTGAATGGCAGTCAATCACTGTCAGTGGCGTGTGCGCGAAATTGACAAATCAAAAATTAACAATTGTAAAAATCATGACTACCACGAGTGATTAATAGGCAACGTACTGTGTGTCCATTTCATTGTCGAGTGTGTAACATGACTGTCAAAGAAGGTGCAGTTGGTAGCACTAATTCATTACAGTAACAGCTGGTTTCGAGAATCAAACTAATAAATAATACAAAAATTCCAGATAAGGAGCAGCGAATACTTAATATCCAAAACGCATTCAGTGTCGTTCATTGCTTATTACCAGTTTCAACTGTTAAGACTGATCTTTAAAAAGGATGTTACATGTC
Organism: Schistocerca serialis cubense; assembly: GCF_023864345.2. NCBI lineage: Eukaryota > Metazoa > Arthropoda > Insecta > Orthoptera > Acrididae > Schistocerca > Schistocerca serialis. Next base: position 360,373,160 of record NC_064645.1, on the reverse strand, counting down.
TTGTCCCATTACGAGTGTATCACACATACCACGTTGCCAGCCTAGTGGAATTCTGTAGCACATTCCTCACAGGTTTATTAAAAATAGAAACCGGTCTTAACTGTTGAAACAGGTAATCAAGAATAAATAGCAAGGTACATTATTATCATGATTTGCAGACCATTATTTGGGACGGAGATACTTCCAGCACGAGAACAGTGAGATTCTGTGTTCAAGGAAAGACGCCCCACGTCGCAGATTTTTTTCCCTAATATTACACTCAGAGTAACAAAAATAAAGTAGTTGTGCAGCAAAGGCTGAATTTAAAGAGCAGTTTTATAGTGTACACTAAATACTGAGTGGTACCTGTTGTGCAGATGTCTGGCTTTTGGCACCAGGGCAACACCAACAATTTTATTTCTGTGCTGTTATACATGGTTTTCGGTGAGAATTTCATGTTCAGTAACAACTTAAGTGCAATTCTCGTCTGGGCAACACAGATGTATGAGAAGTAGCAGATCATACCCCGAGACCAGGGAACCACCAAATCTGATTGTCTAATACTGTAGTTTTTTAACGTCCGATAATCAGTATGCTAGCATCTGCAGATATACCATCGAAATTCGAAGCACAAAATCAACTTCAACGGAAACCAGGCAAGGTTTGAACCTTAATGCGCCCGGTAACTATCAAACTTACTGGTCCAATTCGCTGTTCCCTATCCAAGTGTTTGCCAGACAAGTGCACAAACCTACCAAAAATAATAATAATAAAAAAAATTTCAAACTCAATTCACTTCTGGGACAAGGGTCACTCAGTTGTGAAATATTTTGACACCAGTGGGAAGCAATGCAGACGAATCAGTTCGTGTGCTCACTTCAGCACTGTATATGAAGTAGAAAAATTAACCAAGACACTGGTCCAGAGAATGGTTAAAATTGAGAGATAAAAATACCCATGAAAATCTAATGATATTATGGACCAAGATAGGAGAATGGGAGAATAAAATTTTTCTAGTCGAATATACTTGAAAGGAGTCTCACAGCCCAGCATTGTTTCAGCACAGGAACGTTTCAACATAAAAGCAGCTGTAAGCTGTACATAGTTCTACTCGGTTAGATGATCACCAGGAATGTAACACCAGCACTTCCATGTGCGGGTGCAAGCAAGAACAACAAAAGAGTGTAAGACAAACCGAAATGCCTTTGTCATCCTCTTACCGTTAGATGCACTGGATAAGACGCAACAACGCCCATCAAGGACCTTACTGAGCAGTTGCGGTACTGAAACCTCTGAATCAAATGTAGCAGGCCAGAGACCACTGACCACTCGTAATAAATGAGGCAGATGCTGTCATTACAAATGACGTCTCATAACAAAGTGTCGTCTCAGTTCAACATGAATACCCCAACCAGCTAGCTCAGAAGCAGACCGTAACTAGGAGCGATGGATTCCATGCCATTCACACTTTATTCTCTGACTACTGTTGACATCTTGCGTAAGATTTTTCCAGTACTGTCGCACTGTGCCAGTCATAGTCTCACTTCCTGGCAGAATGACAGTCAGTCCGTAGCCATTGATGGTTCATCCCGCCCTACATTCCAGCTCGGGTCACGAGCTGCTCTGATACTTCATGTCTGTAGGGACCAGAGGGCATACCTCAACAGCAGGCCAAGATCAGCTTACGTTACGACATCAGACTTCCCGGCGTTCGAGAACGCTGTCCATCTGATGGGGCTAGCTGAGAAGTTTCAGAGTGGTTCGTGAACCCATTACACACCCACCACAGTCACGCTTTCTTCGCAGCAATATGCCACACGGGAAGCGCCTATGGATGGACGTGCGGGCAACCTGCCTGACGAGGGGTCGTTGGCGAGCGATTGACTGAGGCAGCGACATCTTCCGGCAGCCTTAAGTCTGCCACAGATGACAGCAGATTCCACTACGGCCTATGTAGAAACTGACCGTCCCTGGGGCCACAGCTACGAGTTGTATATTTAACAATAAATTGATTAAGTTAATACTTTTTTCATTGGCGTGTTGCGACACCCTGCAGATCCTCAGGTCACAGTAGGAGTATCCAGGCTGGTACTGGGCGACTCCTACAGAAAACTCATTAAGGTATCACATCGTCGGGCCGCGCGGGATTAGCCGAGCGGTCTTAGGCGCTGCAGTCATGGACTGTGCGGCTGGTCCCGGCGGAGGTTCGAGTCCTCCCTCGGCCATGGGTATGGGTGTGTGTGTGTGTGTGTGTGTGTGTGTGTGTGTGTGTGTGTGTGTGTGTGTGTGTGTGTGTGTGTGTGTCCTTAGGATAATTTAGGTTCAGTAGTGTGTAAACTTAGCGACTGATGACCTTAGCAGTTAAGCCCCATAAGATTTCACATACATTTGAACATCACATCGTGGGAACATATATATCGTCCGATTCATCCGTAGCAGAACCGGAGAGTTTTGTTTTTATTTTGTTGCACTCTCACTTGCATGCTGTGCACAGGACCTTCATTTTCTCCTTACATCTTCCTGCATAATTTATGGCTGGGATGACGCAAGACTTGTATGGTTTTGGCAACTACCACTGCTCTTTTGCTTTTATCCTTGGCCATAGTTTCCGGGAGTGTGCAAACTCTCAATGCAGTGACATAAATTGTAATAAAAGCCCTTCTCCCTAAACATGTGTGAGTAAACAGAACACCAACGACGTTCTAGGTCTTGTGAAAGTGGCCGTCAATCGAAATTTTTCAAAATTCGTCGAACACAATGTCTGAAACATGTGTAAAAAAAAAAAAAAAAAAAAAAAAGCTACAGAGTGTCAAATAATTTATAAAACTAGGAAAAGGAGCGGTATTATCTAGGGAGTGTCTTCGTGGGTTTCCCTGGGTGATCTTGTCATTCTGGAAAGCAAAATCGATCTGTACCTATCCTTGGGAACCATGTCCAACCGTACATGCAATTCGCTTTTCCTCAGCACGAGGGCTTCTAGCAGCAGGACAGTACAACATGACACAGACCTCGCCAGCGTACGTGCACGGTTTGAAGAGCAGCAGGGTGAGTTTAGTGTACTCCCGTGCCCACCGAACTCCCCAGATTTAAACCCAATCGACAATCCGTGCGACTACCTCTATCGAGCTATTCATACCGTGGATCCTCAACCGACCAGCTAATCACAGGTCTGGAATCGGCATGGCTCCGTGCCCCTATCGGTAGCTTCCAGAACCTCACTGACGCTCAGTGGTCCACGCTGCAGAACGTGGTTACTTCGGCTTTTGACAAGTGGTCACGTTAATGTGGCCGAGAAAAGTAAAATCACGGACGTGGAGCTCTCAGCCCAGCAGGGATGCTATCTTTGTTGGCTAATCTCTGTTCGTATAGGTGCTCGAACTACTCTCCTGTGGGTTAACTCATGGAGAGGGCATGAGGCATGAAAGGTAAATAAAACGGAATTTCCAAATAACGAAAACGTAGATCCCATACGACTGGATAGACTGTAGGAAGGAGGGAGAGAGCACTGTGACGCCTCTCTCAGGAGTCACTCAACGGAGCGGCGCCCCTCGGCCAGTGCCGGGAGCTACCCCTGCAGCCACTGAGCTTCTGCTCCGCTGTCGGAATCCCGGGGAGAGGCTTGGTAGGGCCTGCGCGGCGCCGCTCGCTCTTCGCTCCGCTGAAACGTCAGCGGTTGAGGCGGCCGCGCTGTCACCAGCAACAGGTCGCCGCCGATGGCGACGGCCACGGAGGTCCGTCCCATCAGCTCTGCCTCCCGGGGGCGGACTGCTCGCTGCTTAGCCTCCTCCCGAAGCTGCGCGGCTCCCGCCAGAACTCTGCGCACGCGCCTGCCTACTGTCAACGAATCGCCGCCTCACAGTAAGGTACCTCAGATTTCACCCTTGACGACTGCAATAGCGTACTGGTAGCTTGTCATCCTCCGAATATTATCCCCTCTGTCAGGCGACGATCGATACTTGGCGGTGCATCCTTCAGGCTATGAAACTCATCCACCCGCCCCCGCCCCATAAAAAAAGCGTTTGATTTATCCATGTTACGTCGAATGTTTCGAGGAGTGGCTGTTGTACATTTTTAAAATAATTCCTACTTCTCCAGTCGCTTTTTTACTAATATTTAATTAGCACGACGTGTTTCGAAAGCCTGCTAGCGTCATCAGGTGCATTACCGTTACATGTATTTTATATTAATCTGAAGAGTAGGTACTTTGATTTTCTGTGTGTGCGCCAATGAGGTTGTGTATCGAAATAGAATCCTGTGCAGAGATACACACAGCGTGAGTCACTAACTATTGCCACCAAGAATAATTCCGAAAGTATGAAAGGACCTGAAAAGTTTGTGGGACAAATGTTGCATGGGACAATGGGGTCCATCATATGACGTTGGTTTTTTGTTGCTATGGGGGTCGAGTCAGAGATATGAAGGTCAACCCTTTTTTTTTTTTTTTAATGGGCTGCTAGAGTTTGGTACTTATTTTGTGATAGCGGCTATCAAGACAAATCCAGTGACGTGTAACAGTAAGGTCAAAGGAGGTCACAAAGGTGGCATGAACGTCCATTTACTAAAGGTGTTCGAAGTGATGACCAATGGTAACAATGTAGTGCTGCAATGTTCTAAACATGGATGAGTGGTATTCCTTACCACATCGGCACTTATAGAAGCACATGCTCTGACAATCCTCTCTCGAATATCTTCAGGTGTGCTTGGTACTTCGTTATAAACAAAGTCTTTCACGAATCCCCAAAAGAAAAAAATCCAGAGGCATGAAGTCTAGCTAACCAGCCGGCCACGACAACTACTCCGCGTCCAATCCAATGATTTGGGAACTGTCTCGGCAACTCTTCTAGCCATCAGCGAAAACCGTACCGGACACCCATCGTGTTGATACGACATTCTCTTCCTTGTTCCTAGAAGTATTTCTTCCACTAACAAACCTAATGTTTCTTACATGTGTGTGGAGCGCTTCCTAGCATTAAGATTTTCTTCGATGAAGTAGGGGCCTATAATTCTGTCCTCCAGAATCCCACACCATACATTCACCGACCACGGTTTTCGGTATGCAGCTTGCGGCAGCTACCATGGATTTTCAGTTGCTCAGTAATGCATGTTATGCAAATAAACATTTCCATGGTTCGTGAATGTAGCCTTGTCAGTAAATAAAATCAGATTAATGAATGTGTCATCCCTCTGAATCTGAAGTTGAGCCCATCAGCAGAATTCAATGCGACGCGTACAATCCGTATCCGTTAATTCTTGGTGGAGACTGATATGGTAAGGATGATGTTTATGGCGATGCAGAAAACAAACACCACCACTCTGGTTGATGCCAGATTCCCTTGCGGTTTGACGCGAATCGACACAACCACAGTGACAAGCGTACCAATTTCCGTGTCCTCATTAGTAACTTTCCTTTACCGGATATGTTTCCGATGCGTTAAAGATCCAGTTGTTTCCAATTTATTGTACACATATTTAAATGTGCGAAGTGTAGGATGAGTACGTTGAGGATATCTTTCAGCGTATACGTTTCTAACTCTCACCGAGTTTCGTTGCCTTTCTCTGTAAATGAGAAGCATATGGAGTTCCTATTAATCCTGTATTGCGAAACCGTGGAATGGTGTTTACATGTCAATGGTACGTTACATGGATACGCTGTATTCGGCGAATACGTACTATCTGCACGATATACGAGGGAATTGTCAGAGCATGTGCTTCGATAAGTGCCGAAGTGATAAGGAATACCGCTCAATCCACGATAATAAGATTGCAGCACTGCACTGATACCAATGTTCATCACTTCGAACACATACTGTAAATAGACGTTCATGCCACATTTGTGACCTTCGTGGACCTTATTGTTACACATCATTGGCTTCGTCTCGATAGTCGCTATCAGAAAGGAAGTACCAAACTGCAACATCCCATTAATATATATATATATATATACACACTCCTGGAAATGGAAAAAAGAACACATTGACACCGGTGAGTCAGACCCACCATACTTGCTCCGGACACTGCGAGAGGGCTGTACAAGCAATGATCACACGCACGGCACAGCGGACACACCAGGAACCGCGGTGTTGGCCGTCGAATGGCGCTAGCTGCGCAGCATTTGTGCACCGCCGCCGTCAGTGTCAGCCAGTTTGCCGTGGCATACGGAGCTCCATCGCAGTCTTTAACACTGGTAGCATGCCGCGACAGCGTGGACGTGAACCGTATGTGCAGTTGACGGACTTTGAGCGAGGGCGTATAGTGGGCATGCGGGAGGCCGGGTGGACGTACCGCCGAATTGCTCAACACGTGGGGCGTGAGGTCTCCACAGTACATCGATGTTGTCGCCAGTGGTCGGCGGAAGGTGCACGTGCCCGTCGACCTGGGACCGGACAGCAGCGACGCACGGATGCACGCCAAGACCGTAGGATCCTACGCAGTGCCGTAGGGGACCGCACCGCCACTTTCCAGCAAATTAGGGACACTGTTGCTCCTGGGGTATCGGCGAGGACCATTCGCAACCGTCTCCATGAAGCTGGGCTACGGTCCCGCACACCGTTAGGCCGTCTTCCGCTCACGCCCCAACATCGTGCAGCCCGCCTCCAGTGGTGTCGCGACAGGCGTGAATGGAGGGACGAATGGAGACGTGTCGTCTTCAGCGATGAGAGTCGCTTCTGCCTTGGTGCCAATGATGGTCGTATGCGTGTTTGGCGCCGTGCAGGTGAGCGCCACAATCAGGACTGCATACGACCGAGGCACACAGGGCCAACACCCGGCATCATGGTGTGGGGAGCGATCTGCTACACTGGCCGTACACCACTGGTGATCGTCGAGGGGACACTGAATAGTGCACGGTACATCCAAACCGTCATCGAACCCATCGTTCTACCATTCCTAGACCGGCAAGGGAACTTGCTGTTCCAACAGGACAATGCACGTCCGCATGTATCCCGTGCCACCCAACGTGCTCTAGAAGGTGTAAGTCAACTACCCTGGCCAGCAAGATCTCCGGATCTGTCCCCCATTGAGCATGTTTGGGACTGGATGAAGCGTCGTCTCACGCGGTCTGCACGTCCAGCACGAACGCTGGTCCAACTGAGGCGCCAGGTGGAAATGGCATGGCAAGCCGTTCCACAGGACTACATCCAGCATCTCTACGATCGTCTCCATGGGAGAATAGCAGCCTGCATTGCTGCGAAAGGTGGATATACACTGTACTAGTGCCGACATTGTGCATGCTCTGTTGCCTGTGTCTATGTGCCTGTGGTTCTGTCAGTGTGATGATGTGATGTATCTGACCCCAGGAATGTGTCAATAAAGTTTCCCCTTCCTGGGACAATGAATTCACGGTGTTCTTATTTCAATTTCCAGGAGTATATATATATATATATATATATATATATATATATATATATATATATATATATAATTTACCATACCTCTGACGCGACCCCACCTAGCAACAAAAAAACCAACGTCATATTTATGGCGCCCGTTGTCCCATGCAACATTTGTCCCATGCAACATTTGTCCCACAAACTTTTCAGCTACTATCATACTTCTGGAGTTATTCTTGGTGGCAATAGTTAGTGACTCAACCTGTATAAATATTTTTGTGTGTACATTAAGTAACTTGCATTTTTAGATCATTTCATTAGTGAATTTACTTACTTTTTTAGTGTTCCGTATCTCAATCGATAAAAACTGAACTGTGATACGATCAGTTTGTTGTCCGTCCGTCTGTTAAAAATCCTGTCTCCCAAGAACGTTTGGACGCATCAAGTTGAAATTTATCTCACATACTGTTCCCTAGTGGTGTAAAAAATTATGCTTCTACGTCAATTAATCAAAAGCTACGACCACTTAGGCACACATATTGATATCTTGGCAGTATCGGTATCGGTAACAGGCAATACTCGTCGAAATTCTCGATTGCGGCGAGGGACGAACTGTCTACACACATGATTAAGTTTGTGCGGAAGCCTTTGTGTGCAAGCTCTACTCGCACTTACCCGCATTTTTTTTTTTTTTTTTTTTTAATTGGTGATTTACGTGTCTGGTGCACAGAGCAGATTGTCTTTGTGCTCCGAGTGCCAGACGACTAAATTTGCAACAAAAATGTAAGTAGATGCAATCATGGAAGGATATAAAAAATGCAAATCAATGTATACATCAATATCCTTCTATCTTTCTGTACAGGATTCTATTTCGACGTACAGCCTCACTCGTACGCACAGTAAATGAACCTTTTCCCACTTCACATTAATGTGATGTACGTACAACTGGAATGCACCCAATGAATAGCAGCATACTGCCGAAACGCATTGTGATAATTAAACATTAGTAAAAATAATGAATGAAGCTGCAGAGATTATTTCATAAACTGTATGAACCACTGATGTAAACGAATTATTAGATTAACATTTATTATTATTAAAACCCTAGGCATTTGCAGCACGTTACCTCTAGGTGGCGATAAGTTGTAATGGCGGGTGTCACGGCAGGAGAGGGAGGGGGAGGGGGAGAGATGCACTCACTGAACATCAGTGATACTCTGGGAATCAAATCTGGTTCCGTAGCGTTTCGCAGTTACTTCCATTGGCACTTCGCGATATTATTTTGTTATTACTAACATCCATTGAAACGGACAGTATAGACAACAACAGAATAGAAGGTTTTAAAATATTTGTTTTGAAATGTGATGCTACATAAGACTGGTGAGAATTGACTAATGAAAATAGTTGGTTGTTCGGTCACATCCTAAGATACTGAAGAATCGTCGTCTTGGTAATGGACGAAGTACAGTTGAGGCGTGGCGTCTTTATATCGCTCCTGTCTGGAGCCTGTGCATCCGGAGAATGACTCATGTATGCATAGTGACAGATGGAGAGGGGGTTCAGTCGAGTACATAGTTCTAATTTTCATCCACCAGAGTACAGTAGCGGACAGAGACATTCAAGAAACAGGTCAAGAGAATATTTTTGTGAGTTGCTCTGTTTATTTCTTGAAGGCTTTTCTGTTTATTTATGTTTGTACAGTTTTGTATATGTTTTGTAGTATGAAGGTGTGTGAATTGTGGTCTAAAGTAAATATGTACATCATTGTTATACTGACAAAAACTGTACGAATTAGCGTGACAAATTTTTAAGACAATGTGAATGCAGACGACGGCAAATTTTTTATCATAATATGTTAAGTGTGTCTGCGATAAAAGGAAAGCTAATTCAAGTGCAAATGAAAATAGATAATAACGTAGAGTATAAATAAAATATCAGAATGTTAAATATTTATTTTGGGGAAAAACACAATTCGAAAATGTGTTATTTGTTGATTGGTTGGTCATGAAACGCACGGACCAACGCGGGAGAATAATATTTTTCTATTGCCCTTAAAGGAAACTGACTAATCAGAACGGAGTATTAAACTTCCTGGCAGATTCAAACTGTGTGTCGGACCGAGACTCGAACCCGGGACCTTGGCCTTTCGCGGGCAAGTGCTCTACCAACTGAGCTACCCAAGCACGACTCACGCTCCGTCCTCACAGCTTTACTTCTGCCAGTACCTCGTTTCCTACCTTCCAAACTTTACAGAAGCTCTCCTACGAACTTTGCAGAACTAGCACTCCTGAAAGAGCCTGGGGGATGTTTCCAGAACGAGATTTTCACTCTGCAGTGGAGTGTGCGCTGATATGAAACTTCCTGGCAGAGCACTTGCCCGCGAAAGGCAAAGGTCCCGAGTTCGAATCTCGGTCCGGCACACAGTTTTAATCTGCAACGAAGTTTCATATCAGCGCACACTCCGCTGCAGAGTGAAAATCTCATTCTAGATCAGAGCATTCTTCGCGCGTATTTGGAGTTAGAGAAGGCTTACAGCAGGTTAAACGAGTGGGAGCCCACCCTTTCAATGGTACCCTTTCAATGGTACAGTCGTGTGTCGTATGAGCTCCGAAGGAAGTTATAGTTTGCCGGTTTTAGGTGTCCTATGTGCCTCAAAAGTGCTTTAAAGTCAAAGAAAATTTGTTCGGTTTTATTTTGAAAGTATGGGTTTTTAAGTAATTTTGTGTATGAGAAAATACAGCAATTCCGGGTGGTATATTGAGCAGATCGGTGACCAAAAACTTGAGTGCATTCGACACCCATAAACTCACTATTACGGCGAGCATTTTCATTTAGGAAAAATCCGTGCTTAGTAGCTGTTCAGATTTCGGGAAACATGTTACCATGAACTTGCTAACGTGAACGAAAAGGTTTGTGCATGACTGTGTTAGGTTTAGCATGGACTTGGCAATGAACGTGTAAATCTCAAGGTTAAGAGTATGCCCAAGTTTTGCCAGTATTTCCACCTTTCATACAAAATAAAGACCTTTTCCCGTCTTTCAGAATAGTTACGTTGTATGACGCCTGGTGCGAGTCGCAGTACGGTAGGTTTCTGCTCGGCTATCCTACCCGCGATCTGCTGCAACGAGTTCACAGGCAGGTGCTGCTTTAAATCCCAGAAAGGAAGCGCGCAGCCGCACATTGGGTAAAAAACCTCCGACTGCGGCTAAGCCATGTCTCCAAAATATCCTTTCTACCGGCAGCTCTAGTCCTGCATGTTACGCAGGAGAACTGTGAAGTTTGGAAGGCGGAGATGAGCTACTAGTTAAAGTAAAGCTGTAAGGGCGGGTCGTGAGTCGTGCTAAGGCAGCTCAGTCGGCGGTGCACTATCCAGCGAAAGCCAAAGGTTCCGAATTCGAGTCTCGCTCTGATATACTGTTTTAATCTGCCAGGAAGTTCCGTATCAGCGCACAATTCGCTCCAGAGAGGAAATTCAGTCTAGGTATGAAGACGCATGCACTGGAAAGACTCGTTTCGCGAGCTGCATCAAACCAGTCTTCGGACTGAGAACGACAAAAACAGAACAACAGTGATCCCAACACGTGCGAGCTATGACACACACAGACATTTTATTGAAAACGTTTTCAGTATTTCAGTACTTGCACAGAAATTGAATAATGATGCGCATCGGTCACAAATTGTGGATCTGTTCAGTGCAGTAGTGTGTGTCCATCTAGAAACTACTCGGACGGATTCACCGAAGAAATAGAGAAGGTACATAGTTCACCGCTCACTGTCACAACATTCCCAATGAACTTCGGTCTGAACGCTTGGACACGTGTTCTGTTTATCACGGAAGGTCTTATTCAAACATCTCGAAGGCCATGTTTCATTATGAGTCGAGGAACATGTGTCTTCGAACTACTTACGGCTACGGTGAAGTTTTAGATATGACAACAACACCTCTTGCGTACAATTCACGAATGAACAGGACGGCAGAAAAGACAACCTCGTAGCTGTATACCACCCAACGTACGCCAGACAGTTTTCGGAGTTACAAATTTGGGTAGAACTTTACGGTGGCGAGTCCTTAGTTTATCAAAGATCTGTCGCTCGTTTTTTGCTTGTCGTATGCCAGTAGTGATTGCACTAAACTGAGGAACAAACAACTCGTCTTACTGCAGTACTATAGCACATATTTCGAGTTATACAAACAAACATCCTCAAAGGGAATCAAAGCCTTCCTTCAGGCACACGTATTAATTTTATTGGGAAATCACGAGGCATACATGAAGTAATCAAACGTTGACACGCAACTGAAAATAAACAGAACTCAATTCATCTCATATTATGAATAAAAAATCACGCTTTGTGCGTAAAAGTGGAATATTGTTCCATATTTGTTAATTGACTTATTTGATTTGCTATTTTTATGGTCTCTTATTTTTATATTCACGGTATATAAAATTGACATAAAAATAGACTACATGAAGTTCACGTTTCATGTTCATTTACTTATCCAATTTTTCGGGGCACAACGGAACTGGCGAAAGTTGAAATAATATGAATAATGTTCATATCCAGTAAAATTAATTAAATGTATTTGTGTCAGCACGGAAAACTTTAAAGAGAAACGCCGTATGTCTGGTATCGATCTGTGGAGGGCCTCGGACACAGTCAACAAACTAGCGGAAAGCCCACTAGAGTTAAAAGTAAAAACTGATGGAAGTTCATTTCATCCTGCAGCCAAGTGGGCAACACAGGACGTTTATAATTCTCGGTTCTGTGTAGCCGAACTAATAGTAGAAAGATGCGCGTCTCGTATGGGAATATTTGGGAGGGAAGCTTCAGTGTCCGACATTTGTCTCGCAACTTTGGAAGACTTCCCGAAAACTCGGTCGAAACTACGGCACTGGCCGTAATTTTTTTTTTTTTCACTGCTTGGAAAATTCTATGAATTATTCGACAACAAATACTAAAATATATGCAGAAAATTTTTTCTTCTTTTTGTGGAGCCAGTCGCCCAACAGAATGATAAAATGTGTTAACCATTATAAGAAAATTATTCAGAACAACAAATGAGAAAGAGAAGGAATTACACAACAAACGGGGTTCAACGATTATCGCTTCTTAGGAGTCCGCGATCAGGCCCAAACCACCACGCAAGTACGTAACAATACATTTTTCTAGAAAAATGACAGAGTGAAAAAGAAGAAAACTAAATCGATAAGAACTGCTGTAACTGCTCTCTCAAACATTTTTATTACATAAATTTTATACGCTCGAGACAGAAGTTTACTAAACCTGGCTATGAAAACTGACGAATTCTAGAACATATACAATCAATTACGGTGAAATCAACGAATTACACAGATGAAGACACAATTATGGGAAAGTAAATTCGGGAGAGATGGCACACATTTTCAAAATCGCATATGTAAAGTACCATGTTGCACTTTCAGTAAAATTCTTTGTATAACTAAACACACCAGTTGTGTATGATGTTTTTTTCAGATTTTTTCAGTGTAACATTTAAACATAATATTTGATCATGAAAACATTTTCACATTATAGCGTCAACCCCCTAAAGCTATGGGTGATACACTGCACGCTAAAAAAACGCGTAAGTTTGGTTATAAACATGTCGTGAAGTGAAGAAGACAGGGCGAATCGTTAACAATAGTTTTCCAATGATATTTATGTAACTACGTAGTTTACTGGTTAATGTAACTAGTTTACTTAAAGGCAGCTGGAAACATTAAAACGAAGGCACATAATCCATTTATTTCCAGTTAACTAACACACTATTCTAGCGAAATATTAAATGAGAAACTTAAGTTCCATTTTCTCGGCCACAATCGAAATAAAACATACAAAAAATTTGGCAAATATTCGTTTAAACGGAACTTACAAATTGCGCAACATAACCAATCGCAATTTTCGAATAGGTAGGCATTTTCATTAGGCGTACAACAAATAATTATTAATTTGATTAGCAGTTTCACTCTAAAAATCAAAATAAATTTATTTTCAAATTGGGTATACTTATTTTGTTCGTATCTGACTAATAAAGTTTAAGTAACTGGCCAATACATATATCCGGGAATACTGAATAATACTGTGTATTGCTGTCTTCATGAGATAGAGTGAACATCCTGAGAATGCGTGTTAAGTCATTTGAACGAAAACACACATAGAACAAACATTTTCACTTATTTTTAAATATGTTTTGATTTGTGCGGCAAGTATCCCAACGGAAGAATGTGTGGCATATGTACCTGATTTTATTGCGGCATACATCCCGATCTGCACGGGACAGACCCCGCACATCATAAATCTGTGACCTTGACAGTCAAGATGGCCGCACTAGAATCAAAACACGCCCAATAGAATTTCCTGTTAATACAACTAGTCAGGTACTTGGAAATATCTGACTATTCTCCATAAATTGAGAACTAATAGTGAGACTCAAAGAGGTTGTGAAGTGATTTCTGTAGTGTTTCCTGAGTTATTCCTCCAGAGCTTGCGTCAGATATTCTCGACAGAAACGTAAGCACTTTTATTGTGGCCTGGCGCCCCACTGAGAAGCTGCAGTGCGCATACGCACATACCCAGTAGGTGTTTGAAGGAACAACAAAAGGTGCGCAGTGTATACCGCATGCAGCATCTCTCCCGGATTTATCCTAGATAGTTACAAGACGGAACGTGGAAACTGATCTTATCAAGCGTTAAATAAAGGGCGGAAGGATATGCGTAACATTAGGTTTACGAAATTACTAGTGGGCATGTGATCGAAATGGAAAGCATTAGAAGTGCAACAATTCGACCTCAATCGACATCTGGTGAGATTTCACCAAGGAAAATTGTTTGCCAACAGCAAAAACATGTTTAGTTGAGCTTATTTTTTAGAGTGAGAGGACCATTAAGCTCAGGGAGCGGGGGGGGGGGGGAGAGGGGGGGGAGGGAGAGGGGGGGGGAGAGAGAGAGAGAGAGAGAGAGAGAGAGAGAGAGAGAGAGAGAGAGAGAGAGAGAGAGAGAGAGAGACTGTCTTCGTGAAAGCTAAAGTGTTTCCATCTCCTCAAAGTCAGTCACGCAGAAAGATTTCAGTGCGCCCGATCATAAATGAGAGCTTTAACTTGGACGTATGCAGGCAATGTGCCAAAAGAGAACGAAAGGAAAAGCGGCGTTACGTAGCGAACTCTTAAATGCGTGCAACATTTTATGACAGTTACTACACTTTAGTTCCTTTAATTCGGCAAAGCCGCCATTTCTTGTTTTCATTTATATGCTAAAAAACTCATTCGCAGAGGAGGCTGCAGCGAGGCATTCCAGCGCTCCATCTATTTCCTGGGCGGAAAGAAAAAAAAAAAAGAAACAATGAGGGAGAAGTAAGGGCGGCGAGAAACCGGCACGATAATTAAACATTTAAAAAGTCATCACCGCTTTAAATAACCTACTTAATGCAACAAAAGGTGCGGCCTTTTAACGGAGGAATTTAGAGTCTAGCCTCCCTTGTATCTGATGTCGCAGGATTGTCTCACCTAAGCGGTCGTCGTTTCCCCCGCTTTTCTGTGTTCCTCGTGTATCTTCCCCTCATTCCTCTCGTCCGCTTCTCGCTCTTCCACAAAGGGAGCGGGTGGGGGGAGGGCGTGCTGCCGCGGCAGATGGCAGAAGGTGTGAAGAAGGAGGGTGTTTTTACTTTTGAGAGAAGACCGCGGTCCCTAAGTGAAATTCAGTTACGGTTTTCTTCCGCGGTGTAGGAGGGGAGCGCCGGGCGGTAATGGGGATTATACACATTTAGGAAATAAATTGGGAGACGCGAGGTCTGCGCGTGAAAATCGGCGCGCGGCAGCTGAGCGGGAGACTGTGGCGCGGCCAGGTAGGTGGAAGCAGAGGTGGAGGTAGAGGTAGAGGTGGCGCCGAATAAACAGCTGCCGGTCGATAGGCGCGTATGCGGCGGGTGCTCTGCAGCCCTCGAGGGCCCGCCGGCCGTCACTCGCGCCGCGCAGTTGGCAGCACTTGCGGGGCCATTAACGATTGTCGCCCAAGAGCCCTTGCGGGAATCGCGAGGAAACGTTCCACAGTTGGTATGAACAGTTGCCGCACACGCTTTCCGATCGGAGCACTGCGGGAGAGAGGACGTGCAACTTCGTCTCGTTGATTTTGCCCCTACAATTCCGTGTGTGTGTGTGTGTGTGTGTGTGTGTGAAGGAGGGGGTAGGGGTGAACTGGAGAGAACCTGCAATTCGGAAGCGCGAGTACGAGCCAGTTGGCGTAATTGGCTCACGCTTACATCTAGGTCGGAGGAGGGAAGAGAAAGCAAAGTATCGAGCGTAAGTTTACACGTGTTATATTGAAATCTAAAATTTTGAAGGTGCCTGGGGCATTAAAGCGAAGCAGTAGTTGTGGAAGGAGTGAGACGGGACTGCAGCTTCTGCCCGATGTTATTCGATTTGTACATTGAGCAAGCGTTGAAGGAAACCGACCAGTGACTTGGTAAAGAAATTTAAGTTCAGGGAGAAGGGGAAACACTTTGAGGTTTGCCGATGACAATGTAATTCTGTCAGAGACTACGAAGTACAGGTTATAACTAAACTTTCGATATGTGAGAGGACTCCCACGAAAAACGAGTAGTGGGACAATGAAGCACTGTGAAAACATGCGGAAGAGAAGTAACGAATAAACCAGTGAAGTTACAAACGTTGCTGTGTGTGACGACTATTGCATTCAAGACAACCCGGAACCGCTCTAGAGATACTATTTCCGAAGTGTTCGCAGCACCCTTCCAACAGAGGATCATGGAATTTTCAGCTGTTGTGAGACAGCTCTTACACAGCTTGAAGGCCGCACACTGCGTCTAGTATTCTTAGAGACGGTAATAGTAACTTCTCCGACAATTTGTGGCGCACCTGGCCATCTGCCTCTCCCTGGAGCAGTTCCCGCATCTCCAGTTTATTCTAACTTTCGAATAATCTTCTTCAACCCCGGTGCGGAAAAGGACCTCTCCGTATTCCTTTAATGGGTCGATATTCGCGAACAGCTGAGGCACTGTTGCTGCTGTTTAGATGAAGCAGCTTCACGAGCAAAGCTCTTGTCTAGACCACTGTTGACTGACAAGCTGTAACACGCATTGACGCTTGTATTTCAACCCAACGTCTTTGTATCACACCAGCGTCTAATTGCAAGTCATTACACTAAAACTACTAACAACGCAAATATTGCGGCGCACAGTCTGATCATCATTCTTGTGAAGTTGGGTACCCAAACGGTAAACAATTTTCCGTCTACGCTGGCTCAAGTAGCGAATGTTTAGTTCTGACAAACTTTCACTTGGAAAATTAGTTGAACGTAATTTACTCATATATGTCCTGGAAAGAGGTTACAAGGCGAACATCAAGGAAAGTAAAACAAGGATAATGGGATGTAAAGGAAATTAAATTAGCAGAGGAGATGAGACATTGAAAATAGCTGAGTTTTGGGCAGCGAAATTATTGTCTATGGCTCAAGTCTGGAGGATGTAAAATGCATACTCGCAACAGCAAAAAAAGCGTTTCTTAACTGAAAAATGTCTACATGTCAATTATAAATTAAGTGTTGGGATGTCTCTCCTGAGATTATTTGTATGTGGTGTGTCCTTGTAATGATGTTTGGCACATGGTGTTTCGGTAGCATCCGGTGTCTACCTGCGCATTACACATTATTTTGTTCGGCTACATTTGCCGTCAAGTGCAGCGATGTTTTGTTGTGTTATCAGATCCAGCGACACTTCTCCACATACACTCACTTGTACACACGAAAATAAACGAAGCATTTACAGCAAATGCAGTCATATACAATAGTGCGGACACTTGAATGTCCAGGTGTTCTGACCTAAAGTTCCCTAAGATAGGCTCTTGCAGACCCAAAATTTTTCTTCATTGAACAGCGAGGTCTCAGTCTGCTTTGTCGATATGAGCTCTCGAGAACAAATTATGATGTTATTCCGTAATTGCAAAAAAGTTGCGAGATACGGAGGGAACTGGAAAGAAAATTAGGCTACAGGTGCGCTCTAGTTACGGTACGAACGACAAAGAAAAATTGGGTTTAGCATTTTATAATACCATGTTGACTCAAGTGTATGACATGTTTATAAAACAGATCTGAAGATGGTCATTGCTGACAAAGCGGTAGCCGGAGGGCCTATAAATTTGTGACCATAGACGTGAAACAGAAGATGTTTCTTATTGCACACTGCCGCCACTTGCGTACTTTTTTATTCCAGACAATTCAACGTAACTACAAGCTGAATTGTCGTTGTACACGCTACCACGTCTAGGCCACAAGTGTGAAAGGAAAAACATTTTACCAACATTAACATAGCTGTCAGTCAACTGGAACTCGGCAAAGCTATGGAACCTTAAGGGCCGAGAATCTAGAAAGGCTAACACGAATCACCACCACCACCACCACCACCACCACCTAGGTAGACGAGAAAGGACGAGCGTGGAAAGGCGTGGGAGAATGGAATAGAAGAGGCACTGCAGTATAGATAGATAGATAGACAGACAGAGAGAGAGAGAGAGAGAGAGAGAACCGTAAGGTGGATGACGATTAACTACACAGCTTATTCGATCAGTTGCTTCCACTCAGTTCCCCTGAGCAAAATTAACTACTGTTTTCACAAGAACGAGTGTAACAAGGTTTGTTTCATGGTCTGAAGCATGTCGCATACGAGATGTCAGGAGTTACACTTTTAAAACAGTGACCGAAGTGCAGGAGAACGGTCGATGGTGGCTCCCCAGTAGGTCAGTGACTGCCTTTGACGAGATACGGGCAAGCAGCAGCGACCGCAGAAATCCAATCTCGGCAGGAAATCAAAGCGCGCGCGGCCGGAATACAAGAAACCGGAGAGTCTCGTGCGCCTCGTCTTTCAACGGCTTCCATCTAATCAGAGCCCGCCGCGGCGGAAGGAGGCGAAGAAGCGAGTCGGAGACTGGGCAGCGACATCACCGCGGACCACGAGCCGCTTCACGAGGCCTCTGTGCTATCGGCCGTGGGCAGCAGCACGGCACGTACTGTACTCTACTGTGCAGCTGCTCGCGGGGGTTGGTGCTGCTGCTTTCTAACCACCGTATGGGGGAGACTGGTCACTGCGAAACACTGCTTCCTCTAGATTTACTCGTCCAAAACATGTCTCCCTACTTCCACTGAAAGGGCCCTATCCTATCTGTTATCACGATTTTCAGAAAGTTTTGACTGTAAATGTTAATGAAGTTGCAGGTTCGATAAATGTACTCCAACTTCTGTAGCATCGATATACCCATATTCTTCGTACGTCTGTTCTTGAGACCACAGATATGGGTCAGAGAAGTTACTTCTTTTGGAAAGAGTGGCAGGCAGAAAAGAACGTGATGCCAGTCCTGAGCAGTCCATTCGGCATATTGTTGGGCCCGTCTATACCGCGCCGCATGGTGTCGTGGCTGCAAAGATGGACCTCGCCATGGACGTCGGGAGTGAAGTTGCGCATCATGCAGCCTATTGCGACAGTTTGAGTCTTAACACAACGTCCTGTGGCTCCACGAAAAGCATTGTTATATGCTGGCGTTGCTGTCGGGGCTCCTCCGAGCCATAATCCCTTGGGTAGTCTGAGCGAGGAATGTCATCGACAGTTCCTGTCTCTCTGTATCTCCTCCATGTCCGAAGAACATCGTTTCAGTTGACTGCGAGACGCCTGGCAACTTCCATTGTTGAGAGCCCATCCTGGCACAAAGTAACAATACGGACGCGATCGAACCGCGGTACTGATCGTCTAGGCGTGGTTGAACTGCAGATAACACGAGCCGTGTACCTGGAACTAATCGGCTGTCGGACCCCCTCCGTCTAATAGGCGCTGCTCATGCATGGTTCTTTAGTGACATCTCTGAACAGTCAAAGGGACTATGTCTGTGATAGAATATTCACAGTCAACATCTATCTTCAGGAGTTCTGGGAACCGCGATGATGCAGAACTTTCGTTGATGCGTGTTTATGCAAAATGTCAAAGGAGGAATTTTTAAGGTAATATAATTTTCTATGTCTGTTTTTGTAGCTGCGTAATCTATTATTGTTGGAAAATTGCGTGAGCGTTCCGTGCTCACAGGTAGGTAAATCAATTTGATTACTATCAAGGGTCGTGTCCATTGTAAGGCACAGTTATTGTCAAGAGTGTACTTCTGAAAACAGTACCGTATCAGTTATGAGGTTTAATGCCAGTAAGAGATTTCAGTGATGAGCTATCTTGTCAATTTTCAAGCAGTTTTATCATTAAGTCAGATGCGTTAATTTTTATGTTCGTTTGCTTCTGTAATTACAATAACAGTTCCGGTAAAGTAACTGTTTTTAGGGCTAAAGATAAAGATTAGCTATATTAATGCCAAACATTTTAACTTTAACCATTTTGTTTTGCATTCAGATGGAATATTTAAACCTAATTGATAACGAATTACTTTCTGGCAAACGACTTTTTTCATGTACCGGCTAGCCTCGATTTCGCTTCACATACTTAAGTCGAAAATTTAATTTTAACACATTTCTGTTGCCCTACACTGACATTTTCATATTTCGATATCAAAGTTAGTTTTATATATTTATTAGATACCAACTTGACACACAGAAACACGAGTTAAGAAGTTTTAATGGTAAACTTTCACCATGCCATTATCAGATGGTGAATTTTTATTTTTACTGCTCTTATTACTGTTCTTGCTGCTGTTCTGTTGGTGACCTACAGTTCGAAGACTATTTTTTATGTACCTCCCCACGCTGGTCTATCCTTTGCAAGCCTCTTCATCTTCGCGTAACTACAGCAACCTAAATTAACTTGAACGTGTGTATGGTTGTCAAGCCTTTGTGTTCTCCTACAACGGCGCAGCCTTCACCCCCAACCCATCACCTCCACCCACATTTCCCCCCCCCCCCCCCCCCCGTTACCGAACCGACGATTCCTTGATGCCTCTAAGTGTTTCCCTTCAAACAATCCCTTCTTCTACTGAAGTTGTCCCAGCTACACGTTTTCTTCTGTAGGACCTCATTTCGAAAGATTGTATCCTCCTCTCAACTTTGTGTACTGGCGGTATTTCTCTGGAATGTAGTGAAACGTGGACGAAAGACTTCATAAAAACTTACATTCCATCGCAACTAATTTCTTGCTATTTCCATTCTGCATTTTATATCCTCTCCACCTCGGCCTTACAGTTATTTTGCTGCCCAAATTTCAAAACTCAGCTACTACTATTAGGACTCCATTTCCTAGTGTAATTACCTTAGCTTCGCCTGATTTAATTCTACTACATTCCATTACCCTTGCTTTACTTTTGTTGATATTTATTTTACATCATCTTACCCGACACTATCCACACTTTTCGACTACCTTTCACGTCCTTCGCCATCTCTGACTATTACAATGCTGTCTGTAAATCTTGAAGTTTTTATTTCTTCTTCCTAATTTTTGTTTTGTTTTAGGGCGTAAAACAACTGTAGTCATAACCGACCGAGTCATAACCTTAGAACACTAACAAGCAAGAGAAGTTAAAAGTGACTATCCGTTAAGTCCAATCGCCGAAAGAAAAGAGATCTAAAACCAAGGACTTCCCCTTGGACATAGGACCACAAAATAAGCCACACAGGCAGCGGAGGTCCAGAACCAAAGATTAAATATCGTGCCGCCTACTGCTACGATGGGTAAAAAGTGAAACGCGGTCGACGGCCCGCGCGTCGTTCGCTAGAACGGTCGATAACCCGGTCAGCAAACATACAGTGGAGAACATAAACCGTTAAAGGAAGAAATTCGGTCAGGAAATGGCAAACCGTGAAAAGCTGACGACAATGAGCACAAAGTGGCGGGGGATCACCACTTAACAAATGGCAATGGCTAAAATGACAGTGCCCAATTCGCAACCTAACTAAAATGATCTGCTCGCGACGTGGTCAGCCAAGCCGCTGGGAGGGGTTTAATTTGCCGGAGCTTGTTCCCGTGAAGGGAAGAGCTCTGGCGATGCCGAAGTGACACCACCTGCTGACAGACGCAACAGGGAGACCGTCCAAAGGAAGAGCTAGAGGGCAGACGTAGAAGGCCTGCAACCTCGGTAGCAGCCTCATTTCCCGTCAGACCTACATCACCAGGAACCCACATGAACATTACGGTGGCTCCCTCAACAGCAATCAAATGGGATTATTCTTGGACCTGTTGCAGTAAGCGATGGACTGTGTACAGCACAAACAGATTCTGAAGGGCAGTGACAGAATCTGAACATACGACACTTAATCCCCTTTCCAAATTACTTCTCGGCTTCCCTTACTGCTTGCACAGCGGAGAAATTTAACAACATAGGGATTATGCTGCAGACCTGGGCCATTTTATTGCGTATCCGTATTGATTATTTCATTCGGAGAATATTCGTTTTTATTGGAATTGTTGTCTGTCATAGCTTTATTCAAGGTAAATTTTCTTCTTTTGAAAGCTGTGGAAAACAATGAAAGAGGAGTGCACCTTTCCACCAATCATTTAACGCAGTTCCTAAAAAGTTTATTATGGATAGTATGAGAACGTTTAACATTGTAGCGCGTGAGCAATCGTGAATAATTTAATGATTATAAAGAATCCGCCTCGATTGCAAATAGAAACCGGATGTTGACCTAGGTTTCGGTGATGATAACCATGCCTTCTTCGGAACACACTAAAACTACAAACTGCCTAAAGAGGCATGGTCCAACATTAACACAGAACGCCCAAAAGCGAAAAAGACTCGCATAAAATGTAAAATAAACGGTACGTGTGTACCATGTCAATAGCTGTGCTTACTTGGAGTTTGTGGCACAACTTGACTAAAAGAAGGGATCGGTTGGTAGGACATGTTCTGAGGCATCAAGGGATCACCAATTTAGTACTGGAGGGCAGCGTCGAGGGTAAAAATCGTAGAGGGAGACCAAGAGATCAATACACTAAGCAGATTCAGAAGGATGTAAGCTGCAGTAGGTACTGGGAGATGAAACTTGCGCAGGATAGAGTAGCATGGAGAGGTGCATCAAACCTCAAACCAGTCTCAGGACTGAAAACAACAACAACACCTCAAACGTTTGAACTAAGTGCAGCTATTGACATGGTACACCATGGGCTAACCAGAACCAGGTAGATATTACTGAGGACGTTGCGAACAAACTATGTTAGTTGGTCAGGGATTTGAAGTTATGGTCAGTCTGGTACACGAAAGGACCTGAAAAAGATTTCATTACCACGATGAGGTCCATTTACACTAAAACTGGAGACAAAAAACAGCAAAAACGTAAGTGTGAAGCAGCTAAAACACAAGGTGCAGTTTTACGAACGCTGTTGCACTTCAGGATAGAAGAATTATACATAAGTGAGCTGGGAGCATGCCGTGCCTCCCTCACTCAGTGCTGCCACTGTAAACACGCTTTGCGCTACGTATAGACCGCCAGTATTCGCTGTTGGTAGCGAACATTTTCTTTTTCTTTACCGAAAATGGGCCCCAAAAAGCGCCCGCGGTAAACCAACAACTACAGTGGAGGTCCGATTATCGGAACACCCATCAACCGAAACATCGGTTAACCCAAAGCGTTCCGGTCGGCCAGTTCAAATTAGCGTGCGCGCCACATGCATTAGTTTCGGTGGCGCCGTGGCTGATTTGAAGAATCAAATCAGTAAAATACTGAAGAGAGGCTCGAATCTGACGTTGACGAACACGGCCGACGAATGTTGAACATTTTGATTAGGGCTGCCACTCGTACTTTAATAAAGTATTGTACGTCGTTTCGGGCAACTGTTCTCTATACTTAACGAAAACAGGGAACGTATGTTGAAGTGCTTTAATTCACATAGTTTGATTTTTTCCAAGAATCACTTTACGTAAATATTGAAAGACCACGAAAGTAGACCGCGATTTGGGTATAATGGATCGGATGAGCAACAGAACCATGGACTGAATCTCCGAATGCAACCTAATTTCAAATGCCAATTTTTTCTATGTCTAAATTTGAATCGACAAGGTGTAAGAACCCGTTAATTTCCTATTCTTTGCACTTACGAAATACCGTATATGAAACTGCTATGCCGTGTAAAGTAAGTGAAGAGCTCTGTGAATTATTTATTTCACGGGAAGTAGGCGAGTCGAAAGTACTGATCGTTACGTATAGACCCTAGGCGCAATTTTTAGTGTCCTTATAAGGGATGCATCGATACACTGATGTTTTGAAAACATCGAGGTTTCGTCCATAAATATCCAGGTTAGCATCGATGTTTTGAATGGCGATATATCGCCGATGAAGCGGCGACGAAATACTAAAAGCATCGACATTGTTGAATAATAAATCGTTTATTCTGTTCGTGGATGCCCAAGCCTTCGACAAGTTGAGTCTCTTCATTCGTGCTGGGCTACATTTATTTCTGTCTTCGTGATTTCTGTATCTTTGAAGTAGTAGATAAGTAAAATATAAAGTTTACAAGATCTCATTTCTTTCAAATAGTTTCCATTGAATTATGCACTCCAATCACTAGGTGTAATGTGAGTGAGTCTTATTGTCCCACTGCCTATTGTACAAGGTGCCAAGTCGAAATACAACAAAAACCGTTATTGACTAGATGTTTGAGCCAAATATTTTTAAAACACCTAAAGAATGCTGAAATCTATTATATTACATTATATCATAAAATTAAATCCACTGACAATGGAAAAAACTGCACTGAATTGGTAAGGCCCGAGAGATTGTGTGAAATACATTAAAGGGAGCGTCAACGCAAGCGACGAGTTACAGGAAAGACCGATAATAGTAGGAACTGAAAGGAGAAGAAAATTAAGAAAAGGTTATTTGACGTCCGCACACGATGGAATTCGTGCTTGTATATGTTAGAAAGATTCCTGGCGTTCGAAGCGGTACTTTTAACTAGACATGAGGCTCCCCGAATGGTTTCTAGCTGTGAGTTAGAAATGGCGGGATTGCTACGACTACTTGAAAAATTACCCAAAGAAATGTCAGTGAACACTTAATGTTACATTTTGCAAAGTAATCCCATTAGCCAGTTGCGTTCTGCAAGCAGTAGTAAATATGACATCTCTAAAAGAAATTTCCGACTCTTGACCAAAGTTCATGCACTTTAAAGATGCCGTCGCTAAATCAAAGGTAATTAGTTACGTAAGTAAATATGTACGGGAATTTTACGTCCCTACAGTCAGAAACGATATCTCATGAGTCGGATAACGAACATCCAGAATCTGATATTTGGAAATATCGCAAGTAGTTGTCACACTAAAACATGACAAGTACCTGACGAACATCTGCTGGGAACGTTGGTGAAAATGAGGTTCAGATGACCCTTCCGCCACCACTTACACTAACAAGAAACCGTACTGAAATATGGGAGGGCATGAAATCACACTTCCGGAAACTTGAAAAAATTGCAAAGGTATACCTTCCTATAGTCGCCACATCTGTAATAAGCGAGATCTTATTCTCAGAGACCGGAGCAACCACCAGCGGAATCGTTGGTTCTATTTTTAAGTACTGTTAATCGCTCATGCCAAGGAAACCAGATATGATCTCTGATCATAACCCATTCCCATCACGATCTTTATGAAAAGAAAAGAGTCGATTTGGTTTTTACTGAAGGCTACCGGAATGTTCCGTAACCTTCAAACACACAATGTGCTTCATATTCTAATCGCGTGGAATTAAAGCTGGGGCATATGACATTTTAATAGAAAAAGAATTTCCTGTAGCTATATGCGACTCACAATGTGTAATGAAGGAAAAAAAGTTCGATCCGTAATCTGGAAATATAGTACAGCCACGGTTTCACAAGAAACTACAGCCCTTCTTTCCTTGCCACAGAAACAGCACGGAACGCCCGAACTGAGAACCGAACTACAGGGAAAACTGAACGTAGGCTGCAGATAATCAGTTTAAACAACAGTAAAGATTTTCTCTTGGACGAATGAATTCACAGTGAAACTCAAGGTGTGTAGGCCCATTTATAATGTGATCGCATAGCGGCACAGAACAGCGATGTTCGAACTGATTTGTTCGCACTGTGTGCGATGCAATATTGGTGCACACGAGCGATGCTATAAGGACTCTACGACTGCGATTCTTTCAATTTTTTTTTCCACGCCATCTGCGTTAGTCGAATTGAATTTTCAAATATAGTGACCCGTCGTTTATGTATCTGAACAATCTGAGTCCGTATATTTTATGGTACCGTAACCGTTTACGTATTTCCGACAATCTGAAACACTAAGGTGAAACGAAAAACTGCCCTTATACTGAAACTACTTTCGAATTTTCGCCATCGGTGGGTTTTCATTCCGAAAAAAAAAAAAAAAAGAGTGACTATTAAATACAGAGAATATTCAGTGAAATTAACTTCATTTTATTTTGTCTTTCTGGTTATATACTTAAGCCTTTAAATACGTTCTCCTATTTTCTCTTCTTGCGTGTTACTAAGCTATGTTGTATGGCATATGGCCTTCTGTAACACACTAAAAGATCATCAGATATCCAGAAATACGTCTTATGACAGCTTTGAGCTATGGTTGAAAAGATTTAGAACACTTCGCCGTAGAATCAGTACAACATACAGAACCGAATATGAAGTTAAGGTCACTGTATCTCTACCTACATCATTTGTTTTTTCAGAATGAATTCTCACTGGAAAAGCCGGTAATCTCACGGAAGTACTTTGGGTACAACAGTTTTCGTTCACCGAGATTGTTCCACAAACACCATATTGTTTCCTGCGGATACGGACCAAACTAAGAGCAAAAGCGCACACTGAATCACAACACCACCAGGAACTATGGTGGTGATTTGTTCTACCCCTGTCACTATAGCACCCTTGGCTGCTGTCAGCGGCCTTCAGAACGCGCACTGTCGCACTTACCTAGGCTCATCTTCGTAACACCTCTCAGATCAACATCACATCACAGGTTTGCAAGCTGTGAAATTAAATAGTGGCTCGCTACTCCGTCCAGCGCGCACCGCAATAACTGATTGTCTTCCTTGGCCCTATTGTTGCGAATGGTGCCGGAATTCTCTTATTGTTTACCCAGGAGGTAACAATGCAGCTTACTGTACAGGAAACAAGTCGCCGCGAATGTTTTTATTGGAAGTGCAAAGCATCTACCTGCGCTCTCACAGCGTGTGCACTTCTTGGATTCACTGCTAACAAATGATCTTAGTAAAACATGTGCAATTGTTAAATTAGCTAGTGCAGTAACACTGTGTTACTTTCAAACCCCGTATTTGACGTGGTTGAATGAAAAATTTTATTCTGCCCCGTACACGTTTCCACGATTTCCTTTAGTTTCGTATAAGATAAAGTTTGGAAACTTGTCAGGAACAGGGGACGGAAAGAGAGATTTAAAGCCCCGTCGGCAACGTGGACAGGTAACCAAGTTTGAACCGGGGGAAGGCTACGGAAGGAAGTCTGCCGCATCCGTTTCAAAGCAACCATTCCAGGATTTGACTTCCGTGATTTGCTGATACCAAAGAAAATGTACTCGTAAAAGGCCAGAAGGAGATTTGAACCACCGTCCTTTGAGTATAGTATGCTGCGCACAACGCCAACTCGCTCGGTATTTGTAAGGAATTAGCCTCACTTTCGTGTAGCATGCTCTTTTGGAACCATAATACTGAAGACAGGATTGGCCAAACCATTACTTAATACTTGGCAGTCTACTAATGTCTACGACTCCTGTAACATACATTAATATCGTGCGCGTCGCCCTTGCTGTATGCAGCGTGTTCAAAAATTCGGTGCCCAACAAGGACGACACAGGAGACAAAAAGTGTATTTCGCGAAGCAACCATGTGTCGGAAACACACATCGTGCGAGCACTGAGCATGCGTAGGTAATACAGGAGCGGAGCAGGTAAAGTAATCGTGTGTAACGTTGTCACACCAGATGTTTAAGATGCGTAGTATGTTGTGATGTCATGCTCTTCAACAATGTGTCAGTAAAGAGCGGGTAGCACTAGTCCTTGCATGACAGTTGGAGCCGTCTGTGTATCGGCCGGGGAGGACCTTTACACTGGCCTTCAAGATCCCCGTACCTCACCCCATTACAAATCTTTCCTGGGGCTACATGAAAGCCGAGATGTATTCTACCCCTGTTGACTCTGAGTCGGAACTGACTGCAAGAATTCATGCAGCAGGAACACCAAATACAGAAAACAGCCTGCATTTTCGAGCGAGCACGGCGCTCCCTGCTACATCGATACCGGCTGTGCCCCGAGGTTAATGGTGCTCATGTTGAACATTTATTGTAATGTTACAGTGATCAGAAGAATAAAGCAATGGCAAACGATTTAACATTTTATTCTTTGTCACACAAAGTAACCATACATGTGGTTGCTTTACGAAATATGTTTGTTTTTGTCTCTGTCATCATTCCCGTTAGTTGGAGTACTGAATTTTTGAACACCTTGTATATGAAAGTCTTCTCTCT
Source organism: Schistocerca serialis cubense (assembly GCF_023864345.2). Taxonomy (NCBI): domain Eukaryota; kingdom Metazoa; phylum Arthropoda; class Insecta; order Orthoptera; family Acrididae; genus Schistocerca; species Schistocerca serialis. Next base: position 360,345,398 of record NC_064645.1, on the reverse strand, counting down.
GAATCTACATTACGGAAGCCATCGTACAATGCTGACAAGAGCACCTGACCCTCCTTCGCCTGTCATTATCTATGCTGGTTAAATTAGAGGGTAAACAGTCTACTATTTTCCGAAAACGACCGAATTCGTCTTCTTTTACCGTGGTCGTAGCGTGTAATTTGTTTCCTGTCTCTTCATGAAGCGTCTGCGATTGGAACCGGTTTTTCTTTACGCGATCATCACTCTTGTGTCCGCCCCGGTAGCTGAGCGGTCAGCGCGACAATGTCAGTCCTAAGGGCCCGGGTTCGATTCCGGCTGGGCCGGCGACTTTCTCCGCTCAGGAACGGGGTGTTGTGTTGTCTTAATCATCATTTCATCCCCATCGACGTGCAAGTCGCCGAAGTGGTGTCAAATCTTTGCACCAGGCGAACGGTCTACCCGACGGCAAGCCATAGTCAGACGACACTTATTTATCCCTCTTGTGGCGCCTTCCGTTGGAGTTTGTTAATCACGTCAGTGACATTCGAGCCGTTCAGCGGCCCGTGATGAATCTTGCATGTCTTTAATAAATAAACTTCTAATGTCGATCCAATTTGTAAAGAAATCACACTAGTGAACAGCACTGAAGTATTGGTCGAACGTTGTAACGATCGACATGGTTCATGGACGACTTACCCTTCAGTAGTTTGTTTAAATGAGTATCAGTCACACATCTGTTCTCCCCATATACAGACACCTGTGGTCATCCCACCAAAAGCACGGCTGTTCCACGCACCTACCAATCGTGAACCATGACTTTTTTTTATTTACGCTCCTATGGTAACACCTCAGTTGAAGTTAACTACGGCTTTCAGGTGGTACTAGCAGCGGCATTTTACTATTCGCATTTTAAAATTGCAAGCAGTGCTCCGAACTGTCTGTGATATTTCTAAATATAATAGACACGATCCTATGGAAGGTTATATGCCACTGACCGCTAGATGACAAGGAGATATAGCCCTTCTGGCAATGGACGGAAGCGCCTATACGGAATTAGTGTGGTCACAGAACCTGAAGGAAAGAGTTACGGAATGAAAAACCAGTGGAGAGAAAACAAAAGCAATGCCACCATGAGGAAATAAAAAGGTTAAGGTAATACTGAATGGAGAATCGTTGGAATAATTTCAAATCTTTAAATACTTTAGGAAGCAGAACAGAAAGCTACTGGCAATGCTATGTAGAAATTAAAACCAGGATTGCAATGGTGAAAAAGGCGATCTGTAAGAAAAGGAGTGATTTCCGCAGCAGTATGAACTAAGCTGAGGATATGAATGATGTTTTGTGTAGTGACCTCAGTGTCGGGAAACATGGACGATGAGGAAAAATGATAAGCTGGAGGCTCTTGAGATGTGAACGTGACGGAGGAAAAAACAAGTTGCGCGTGTAGAGTGAAAAATGAGGTGTTGCTGAGAAGGGTGGTAGAGCAGAGACAAATAATGAAAGCAATAAAAACAATGACACGTATTTAGGGAGTATGAGGGACTTGTAGAAGCAGTGTTAGGAGAGTATGTCGAAGGCAACAGAAGACGGTGGATGAAAAGATTGCAGATCCTGAACCATGTGCTTCACGGCACTACATGCGTCATCATTACGAAGGAAGAAATGTCTCGCATGAATGGAGACGCAAAAGACCTAGCATAGCAAGAACTGATAACGCCCTTGCCTTCCTACAACCTTTAAATGACTTGCCCAGCCACGTATACACTGAGGTGACAAAAGGTGATGGCATACCTCCTAATAACGTGGCGGACTTCCTTTTGTCCGGGGTTGGGCAGCAACTCTGCGACACTGACTCAAGAAGTCGTTGGAAGTTCCCCGGAGAAATATTCAGCCTTGCTGCCTCTATAGAGGTCTACAATTACGAAAGTGTTGCTGGTGCAGAATTTTGTGTACGTACTAACCTCTCGATTATGTCCCATGCTAAGAGATCTGGGTGGCCACAATCACTCGGTCGAACTGTCAAGAAAGTTCCTGAAACTGGTCGCGAAGCACTGCGGCCCGGTAACACAGCGCATTGTTACCCATAAAAATTACATTATTGTTTGCGAACGTGAAGTCCATGAATGGCTGCAAATGGTCTCCAAGTACCCGAATATAACCATTTCCAGTCAATGACCGGTTCAGCTGGTCCAGAGAACCCAGTCTATTCCTCGTAAACACAGCCCACACTATTACAGAGCCAACCCACCAGCTTGCACAGTGCCTTGGCAACTTGGCTCGATGGCTTCGTTGGGTCCGCGCCACACTAACCCTCCTATCAGCTCTTACCAACTGAAATCATGACTCATCTGACCTGGCCACGTTTTCCTGTCGTCTGGGGCCCAACCGATATGGTCACGAGCCCACGAGATGTGCTGCAGGCGATTTGTGCTGTAGCAAAGGCACTCACGTCGGTCTTCTACAGCCATAGCACATTAAAGCTAGATTTCGCCGCTCTGTCCTAACGGATACGTTCGTCGTACGTCTCACATTGGTTTCTGCCTTTGTTTCGCGCAGTGTTGCTTGTCTGTTAGCAACGACAACTCTACGCGAACGCCACTGTTCTCGGTCATTAAGTGAAGGCCGTGGTGACACGTAAAGGTATTCTCGGCACACTATTGACACTGTGCATCTGTGATGACCACGATTGCCAAAGTGGGATACCCCCTGTATTCAATCCAACTACCATTCCGCCTTCCAAGTCTTAATTCCCGTCGCGCGGCCATAATCACGTCAGAAACCTTTTCATGTGAATTACTAGAGTACAAATGACAACTCCGCCAATGTACTGCCATTTTCCATCTTGTGTACATGATACTGCCGCCATCTGCGTATGTGTATTATGTACATATCGCTACGCATAGTTTTTGTCAGCGTAGTGTACGTAATTCATATAGCTGAAGGTGAGGACTGCTTACAGTAAATGTTCGAGGAGTGTGTTATTAAGGAAGCTTATGTCTTTTCATCTATTAGGCGTGTATCATTACATTTGTTAATCATTGGGGTTTGCAGGCAGCCGTGAAACTAACGTTCTGCATGCGCAGGTCGTAGGCAATTTTCTGGTGTATCATGTCTGAGCACAGTTGCAGCCGCCCGCTAACGATCACAGTAAGCCGCTCGAGTTTCCTTTGTTATTTTCTGAATCTAATTGTACAGTAACGGTCCGATGCCATTTATCTGCAATACAGGAGACAATAACTTGGCCTTGTTAGTGACGTACTAGCTTCTTTCAAGGAAAACAATGGGAGATTATATAATATGTATGTCGGATGTAATGGATGTTAAGTGCAGATATTTCTGTTGTTGACTGAGGACAGTGCACTGAATAACATTACTTCTGTATTTACGTTATTTGCAGACTAATAATTCTAGCTATGTATGTTTCTTAGGTTTGTTAATATCCTCAAGCACATGTTGCAAGTGCGTGCAAGCGATTAACATTCGCAATACCAAGTTGCGGGGGGGGGGGGGGGGGGGGGGAGGAGGGAAGGAGGAGTAGGTGAGGTTACTTATGCCCTCCTTTTGAAAATATTGTAATTCAGGCGTGTGTTTTAAATTTTAAAAATATATTTATTGTTTTTAATGTTTTCTTATACTGGATACTGCAGTAGTTTTAAATTTTTCAGTAAAACTTAAACCAAAAATTGAAGTCTTAGTAGTGAACGTGACCTTTCACCACAAATGTCATTCATATTTCCACGTTCAGGACTCTTCTAACGCATCTGTGTTTCTTTAAAAATAACGTTACGAATAAAAGTCAGACAGTAAACGAAATATGTATTTTTTTTAATTATTTTGTAGTAGTGAGGAAGTACCCTTCCTCGCAATGTACACATTACGGGAAACGCGTTGATACTTCCAGTATTGAGCTGAAGGATATTTTCAGGTTCCAAACACTACTTACACATCAGCACCTATTAAAAGTGTATGTTGTTAACAGAGGTTAATAACAGTTAACGAAATTTTTGTTTTTATTTTTCGTGATGGGCATCAAGTATCCCTACCCGTCCTTGATAGGATGCAATATGGAAGATACTTTGGTACTGTTAGGGTTAATAATTCATTTCTCCGAGGCAGCAGGTCAGTTGTTGAAGTGTGACACGTGGATGCAAAACGGTTAATCTATGCCGACATGCAAATTCCACTTAGTGGTGCAACTACGACAGAGCGGGGACACAGAAGAACAACCAACACAGTGTGTGTGTGTGTGTGTGTGTGTGTGTGTGTGTGTGTGTGTGTGTTTTAAGGTGCTCACGTATACCCATTACACCTGTATTCACTGATCAGCCAGGACATTACTACCAACGACCTACTGCGGGCCCCAGTATAGCAACCACTGGTCTATATGATTCGGTACAAGTTCTGGTTTCTCCTATCTTGCCTTCGTGCTTTTTAAGCGATGTGTATGATGGTGGCAGGAGGATCGTTCTGCAGTCTGTCCCAAACTTACTCAACAATGTTCTCCAAAAAAGGAAGTCGTCATCCCTCCAGAGATTCCAGTTTGATCAAATGGCACTATATGGTTCCAGAGACGATGTATAAACGCAGACTGAAGTGACGAATGGAAATTTTTAGTAAGACCGGGCAGATGTACTAACCACTACGCTACCTTGGCACAGTGGCACCGATTAGTCTGGTACACTTCCCTCGTCAAATCAAATTCTCATTCACGCCTCAGCCCACTTCGTATTTCCCTTAAACTCATACAGCATTGCAATGGTGGAAAGCCACAGCGCCAGGGTGGTGTAATGGGTAGCGCGCCTGCCTAGTGTGCAAGACACCTGGGTTCGAACCCCGGCCTTGGCACAAATTTTCATTCCCCGCTTCTGTCTGCATTTCCCAATTGAGTTCACGAAGCATTTCCGAAAGAGTCGCTCGCTGATCAAACCTACCAGTAAGAAATTTAGCAACAAGACTCTGAATAACTACTTTACTTATCTTTATTAGAAGAAAATCAGCTACATTGTGCGCGTGTAGTTTGTAGTCTGGTTGACGCAGACGCGCCCCCGGGATGCACAAGCAGGAAGCCCGCCGCTGCAATTAGCCGTCTGCCGGGGGTAAGCCCTCCTGCGGCGAGCCTAACCCTCAGCCCCGCATAAATATAAATGAGACGCTAATGGATATTCATGTAAATGCGCCGCCCCGCCCCGCCCCGCCCTATTAACCCAGTGAATACTCTTGGCTCACACGACAGCCGCAATTATTTTTTTTTGCGATCTTGCCGTGCCTGCAACTACACGCGTCCTAATTATCCACCGTCGGGGACCCGCCTGCACTATTCTGCATTAAGTAGTACTGAAATGAAAGTACAGTAACCGAGATACTTTTCCTGGTGGATGGACTGAAGCACTCCGGCTCGATCGCGGATACCAAGTCCCGCCATAACCTTACGCCAATCCCCAATAAAATTTCTAAATTCTGTCGATCGAATAATTTTCGCTTTTTTTCCAGAGCAGCACAAGAAGGACACTTCGTAACAAAGAGGAAGTCTACGGGAACTTTGTATCGGAGAGGGAGTCTATCACAGATCATTATTCTATGCAGGAGCAGCTCAAATAGCAACGTAATACCTGGAGAAAGAGCATGTTCGCTTAGTAAAATTCTGTTGGGTAAGTGTAGAGAATCGTTATTCGAATGCGACAGTGAGACAGCTGTACTGTCTGTATCGCACATTCGAGTAGAATTTTCAGACTACTGTAGTAAATTAGGGCACATACGGAGACATACATGGTATTACAGAAGGAACCTATACATAATATAGAAGCTGAAGTCTAAATATATGTTCCAAATCTCCTCCTAAACCACTTGACCGATTTCAAACAAACTTGGCGCACGTATCACTGTCTGGAAAGAAATACCTCCTACTGCGGCGGACAGACAGACAGAGAGAAAGGAGGAAAGATGAGATGAATGAAGGTAAATGGTTCAAATAGCTCTGAGCACCATGGGACTTTACTTCTGAGGTCATCAGTCCCCTAGAACTTAGAACTACTTAAACCTAACTAACCTAAGGACATTACACACATCCATGCCCGAGGCAGGATTCGAACCTATGACCGCAGCGGCAATAAAGGTAAGAGGGAAGGAGAAGACGTATGGAGAGAAGGGAGAGGAGGAGATGGATACTCAGCTAGCAGAATGTATTTTTGGAGGAGTTGTTATAAAATAATTTGAATAAAATATTCCAAATAATTTAAGTCCAATTTTTATTAATTACTTAAATACTACTGTTAGAACGCAACACAAATAAATACACAAAAAGGTTATTAAGCGAAGGCAAATGATTAAATTCGAAGTTTATTTTCGTAAATGCCACTTCCGAACACATTGCACCTTAGAATTCACTTGACATTGCCTGTCGCTCTTGTAAGAGATTCTTTGCGTTCGCTGTTCAAACCATCCTTCCAGCCAACTATCTAAATGGGTTAACTTAGTGGACTTTGGTGGTAAAGAAATGACCATTTTTGCAGACCCATCTTCCATGGTTTTTAGATGATAAGCCATATGACGACTATAATACGAGGGCTCTCGCCATGTTGGAACAACATACGGATCCTTGTAGCCAAAGGAACTCACTCAAATACTGCTCGAAGTTAGTTTTCAAGAGATTCTACATGACGACGCCTTGCAAGACGATACGGTGATACAACAGGCCCAAGTCAGCTGATTGTCCAACACACCACACTACCCATCTAGAGGGACCCAGTCTTGAAAATAAGTCACCAGAAAGGCATGTTGGCTTCGGTATGACCACCGAAGTGAGCTACCAATGTTAGTAGTCTGAAGGAGAAGATTAGGGTTTAACATCCCGTCGAAAACTAGGTCATCAGAGACGGAGCACAAGCTGGGACTAGGGAAGGATGGGGAAGGAACGCGGCCATGCCATATCGGAGGAACCATCCCGGCAGTTGCTTTAGCGATTTGGGGAAATCACGGAAAACCTAAATCAGGATGACCGGATGCGGGTTTGAACCGTCGTCCTCCCGACGGAGAGTCCTGTGTCGCGAGTGATATGGTCGCCAGGGAAAGTGATTTCATCAATAAACAATATTAACAGGATTAGTCGGCCGTTTGTAACTAGCCAACGACATAATTCTAATCGACTACCTACATCTCCTACTCGAAGATGTTGAATTCGCATTACATGAGGTTAGAGGCCATGTTTCTTGTATCTGGATCGCCAATGAACACAGAAATCCTACGTGTGTTTGTCGAAGGACATAATGCCCATCTACTTGATCCAACCACCGTTCACGTGCCCTTTCAGTAGTCTCACGCTGTCTAGGGAACACACAAACTAATTATGAACCTGGTACTCAGCAACTGAGAAATCTTGTCCTGTATTCTCAACAAGCTGCAGAAACATTTCCTTTACAAAACCGATACGCAAATGCCACATCGACACTCAAAACTAAGTGCGGCATAGTTGAAAGACACACTAGGAAAGCCCAACAAATTACCATCAGAGTCACTGATGGAAAAATCACTTGCTTAAACTCTTGCGCAACTTCGCAGCTGTAACTTGAAATAGAAAATGACTCTCGGTAGATAAACTAAATTCAACACGCAAAATGGAAACTTGTCTCTATAACCAGTAAAAATTTGGAATCAATGTACACTACCACTTCGTTAAATATTCACTGTTTCTCCAGAAACATGCTACATAATTATTATTTCCTGTGCTCCTTGCAGGAATGGAACAGGTCAAACTTATTGCTCCAACTTTGTTTGAGCGCTAGTTCTACAGCAGTACAGATAACGGATGGTTATAAATAAAATAACCGTGTTCCGAGTGGTGCAGTACCGGCTATGGACATAGCAGGATGCTGAAACATCGCCCCTGCCAGTGTGTTCAGTAATCGGTGCGCTGGCGGAATATTCTGGAAAGACGTACTCATAGTAGTTCTTCGTTCTGCCACCAGGTGAAAATATGGCGCTCTAAGCAGTCAGAATGTGGTATGACTGCAGGAACAGGGGAGTAACGATGAAAAACATAAGAACTGGGCTTGAAGCACGTTTATTAGGTTACGGTCAGAAGTTGTAACATGTGTTGAATTTGATCTCATGACTCAGCAACATGCCGCATCCGTAACACAGCATGGTCGACATTTTCTCGCAGCGTTATCTTGTGCAGTCAGAGCGGTGGGTCGTCGTATACAACCCTTCAAACGTTAACTGTACACCAGGACGCGAGGCGCCATCTCCGCTAAGAAAAACGGAACGAGAATGAAGGAGGTCGCGAAATCACAGCACATAGTCACATAAGGTGCATGCGGTGGATGTTCCAGCACAACATGTGAAGAACAGAACCCTATATGCGATATTTCTGTGCACCTGAAACACGTGTTTATTCTCATTTTAACATCGCATTCTGCAGGCCTTTTGTTGACGCAGGGTCTCTTGCAGCTGCTTCTGTCGGCGGTATTCCCGCAATGCAGCGCTGCTATTGCTTTACCAGCCTTGGCGTTTCGTATGTAAAACACCAGCATTCTCAACTACTTACACCAACAGTCACTTCACAAAATAAACCAATACGCGTCGCGAAGTGATACACAGCATATGGACATCAAAGCAAGGCACATTTCACATTCCGACTGCTTGCAGCGTCTTATTTTCATCTGGTGGCAGAAATTGGAACTATTGCTTTCAGCGTACTCTGCGAGCAGACCGTTCGAAGAAAACAGCTACGATGTTCCAGCGTCCTGCGACGTGTATGTACCAACACTCTGAACACCGTCAGTTTAATTATAACCACCTGGTGCTTTCATTCCATTTCCATGGACATGGTGGTGGTCTATGAGTGATAGGCGCACCATTGTCTTTCTCGTCTTCAACATTTCACAAGCGTACTCTGCATCTCCTTCGTCCTTGGCGTCACTTTCTTTCCATCAATAGAATTTTATGACGTTAGTAGCTGTTCCACTTGAGCGTGCAAAAAACCTTCTGCGATCGCTTTCCTATTTGTACTGCGCAAAGTATCAGTACTTTGATTTGGAGCGTTGCTGCAATTTTATACTGTTTCATGTTTGTAGAACACTATGCTGCTAACAGTTTTATTCCGAAATATGTGTTGTTTTAAACTATTTTGTCCATGCTCAAATGGATGGGTTGTTGGAGGTGATATTCGGTCCCGGGAGAAATTTTGGGTGCTTTATTTGGGGTGCAGAAATCGCTCTAGTCGAGAAGGTCGTGAACATAACCACGATTTTCGGAAGTCATTCCGAATTGCACGGAAGCTGAGCGTCTCCATTTGTTGGCTAACTGAGGAGTAGGATGGGGGGTGGGGGGGGTTGGACAGGACGATTTTCCCCTAACCCTCAAATGGCATGGTACTCACGAATGCTTTCACTACACCTCGTATTCAGTTTGTTTCTCGTGGCCTCACCAGAATTTTAACTATCGTTCGACTTCCACATACAGTCGCCAGTGCAGTGGCCTGTAGAAGGCTTGTCTGCAGGTGAGACATAATTCAAGCATTTTTTAACGGAAGCGCTGGTTGGCTGTGGACATAAATTTAATTCCGAAAGTTGCTTCTTTCGATCGACAGATCTTTTTGAACAAGGCACAACGTAAACTGTTCGCCGATAAGTAATGAGGGGAAGGTGGGGTGTATATTCGTGGATAGTTACACTTATTGTGCAACTATTCATGGAGGTCTGGTGTTGCTTGTAATTATCATATGACAAAGAAACTTATTAGATATGCTAATGCGTGAATGCAGAACCGATATATGCTGGAAAAAAAAAGTTACATTTCTGGTTTTGGCCACCAGGTGCAAACTGACTCTGTACGCTGTTTTTATGACGTGAGGACATCCAATGTCACTTGACAAGTCTTAACGTGAGCTAACAGTATGGCTATTCAGAAGAGAGACCGCGCGCTGTTGGCCAAACTCTGTTATGTGAACGGCAGCAGTTACAGTGCCGCATTGAGAGACTATCAACTACCGAAAGGTCTGAGGAGAGCCCCAAAGTCATTAAATGGCTTGAAGATGACGGTAATGAAATTCGAAAACACAGAGGAGCTTGACGTGGCACCTGGAACAGGAATGCGTTCTATCTCGCTTGAAGTTATCAACGAGGCTGCTGCTACTATAACTGACCATAGAGCAATGTGCTTCGGGTAGTGATAGAGCTCGTGCAGTGTCACGAGAATCGTCCATACCACGGCCAACAGTACGGAAAGTTTTTCTGTTTATCTCACCCGTACAAGATACAGATGTTGCGGCAACTGAAACCTCATTATCTGCAGTAAGGATGGCCAGGCAATATTCTGTCGAGTGACGAGATGCATTTCAAACTAGAGGGTACAGCGAATAGACAGAAGTGCCGAACTGGGATACTGTTAAACAGTGTGTTGTGCACGAAGACGCATAGCACTCGTCGTATGTTGACTGCGTGGCGTGTATCCACAAGCACCTCAAGTCTCGGTCCGTTCTTCTTTGAACAGAATACAGCCAGACGGCCTATCAGGTGTACCGTGAAGTTTGCACGTTATAGAGACCTCTTTGTACAGCGTGCGATTCCTGCTTTAGAAGAACGCGACTGTTTCGAAAGCCATTATTTTCATGCAAGATGGGGCAATACGTCTCATCGCGCTCACCCTTTGGAAGATCTACTTAAGGCACCCTTCCACAAACGTGGTACCTCAAGAGTTTTTTTACCAGATGCACTGCATGTATGATCGCCTGATCTGAATCCATGTGACTTTTCGCTGTGGGGATGTATAGTAAAACGCGTTTAGCAGGACTAGTTCGGTCCCTATGTGATCTGAAGGCGGGACTGTTGATCACGCCGCGTTACGGACGCACCATATCGTCGACGTCTCTGGGATTCGTATGATCATGTTGAAAAAAACTGTGTAAGCAGCGGTTAATAATAAAATCAACATCATCCCATATATATATATATATATATATATATATATATATATATATATATATATGCCAGATTTGTACATGACCGCTAAAACTGGAACTAAATTTTTTTTATCACACGTCGGATTCACATCAACGAATTATAACATATACCAAGTTACACTGCCGATAATTACATCCCACACTGGACCTTTGTGAGTAGCTGCATTTTGATTATGAACCCGAGGTGGTGAATTTCTGATTGTCATAACCTCGAACAATCTCCGCCATAACGGACATATCAATTACGGGGTCGCCATTGGGTTACATCGCACATTACAACAGTCTACAAAGAATGTCAGTGGTTACAGGGAACATCAACAAAATCGTGTAGACGGCGGTATACCACTAACAAACAACCTGTCGTCCAAAAATTCGATCACCATGGAGAAAGTATCTGTAAATATCAAAACAAATAGAAAACACGCAGATTAACGAGTGCAAATCGTCTACGATACATGAATCTGCTGTCACAGGTTCGTATGTAAACGTACTAGTAACTCTTCATACACAAAGGGTACTTTCAGCAGCAGTTCAGGCTAAAAATTAACCTTAAATTTTACAAGATACCTAGTGTAAATGGTGGCTCAGTAATTGACAGCTTCTCTTTCCCACATACTCTTCTTTTGTGATTGTGTTAGCCATATCGTACGATCTCACGCAACCATGTTCGGAAGAGTACTAAGTGACAGGCTAGGCGCAAATTGAGACGCGTATAGCATGTGTGACGTGACACGACACTACAGCGCGACACGCACGTGCCGCACGAGTCGCGCGGGTGCAGCGCATATTGCGACGCGCACACCATACATACTTCGCACGCGCCGACTGGCGACACACTGCGCTGACAGAACCGAAGCGTGCGCAACCTGTTACTTTTCTCGAACGATTTTGCAGAAACTGTTCACTGAAAGTACATGATTTTTGCCTTACTTGTAGCGTTATATGTAAGCTTCGTGGCGAAGTGCTCATCACCTCGCTAATGACCATTCTTATTGTGATGTACACATTTTAGTAAGACACTACGCAAAACTCAAAAAGTTTGCAACGAAAATTAGGGGTCGCTATGATTTTGCGTTTGGTGCGTATTACACCATATGTTGCTGCGTATGAAATTTAGCTAACATGCTGAATTTTTGTTTAGACGTGGCAGGAGATCTCTATCTGCCTCCGACCTCGAGAAAATGGATCCCATGTAGCGCGCTCACTTCCGATCTCACGCCCGCGAGAATGAAATACTCGCAACATCTCTCGTATCTCCTAAACCGCTCGAGACATCGAAACGAAAGTTTGGCGAATGGTAGCACACAAGGAGAAGAGTGTTTTGCCAATTATTAAACACACGGAACTTTCTTATCTATGGCGATATATCACTACTTATACTTCTTTTTTATTTATTTCATTCCAGTGACTAATTTTTTAAGAGTTATCGACAGCTAGCGAAACAAGAGCTTCCTAGTATGAAAATAAACATGAAATTTCTTTTATGTTACTGCAAACCGATACAATGAGGTTTTTCGTAAGCTATTGAGCTCTGTAATTGCCAATTACTTGTTTAATGAGGCCCTACGTATCGGAATTCTGGCTCAATAGCTGCTGTGAGATGAGTTTGACAAAGTACACTGTGACAAAGGAAGTACACTTAAACCAGTCACCAAGAGAAATGTGGGCTTTACTCATAAATGGTGATGCTTCTTCGAATGAGAAAAGGTTAACAACTCACAAAACAGATTTGCAATTCTGTTGGAATTTTGGTGGAATCCCCGTAACCCATCGTATTTTTTAACACTGAGCGACGGGAATGGAAAATTACCAAAGGATTTTATTCCTTCTCTTGATCTGAGCAGTACTAAAATAATGACGAGCGTTCCTTCAGGCGGAATGATAGGCACATGCCAGATACTGTTTACTCACCTAGGGCTTGCCAAATTGACAATGCGTGATCGCGAATAAAATAGTTGTTATTGAGAAAAATAAACGATTGATCTGTCGCACAACACAATGGCCAGTGTATTGTCAGCAGCGAAGGATAATGCGCGCGACAGGAATGCACAAGTTAGCCATGTGTGCCTTGTGAGATGGAGTTCGAAAAACATTGTCATGAAAGTAGATCTGCCTTTGTCAGCAGCACATTTAAACAAATTAAATATATCTAATCATAACACTCTTTTAGGATATTCCTACTTTCGTAATAATACCGACCATTTTCTTCATTTGTGTAGCCTGTTGTTGTATGATTAGTTTATTAATGCTGATAATGTCCATGCAACAATTGAAATACTTTTTATCATCACGGCGAACCAATTAAAACACTGTTATTTGTGACTGCTTTTCGACTGTTTCTAGCTTGCAGTGGAAATATGTTGTTCACATGCATGTAGTACAGTGTGTCGTATTACAATATTACATACATATCAGAGTAATCACAGTGAAACTTCTATACTTCAGATCTTGGACGCTTTTTACCACAAGAACAAAGGGATCATACCTGTGGAGATAATCCCTTTCTAAATTTTTGTAACAGATCGCACAGATACGCTAGCTTACTAGGCAGCGAGAATATAACCTTGCTTTCCTGCCTTGATTCTTAATCACATGATTTTATAATATTCCTTGCTTCCTTATTCAGTACCCTCTGTCCCTTCTTGCGATCTGAAAACATCACGGAGGCATATGGTGCAATTCCAGCGGCCAATGGCTCATCAGTTACTTAAGTATACATTTTTCTTGACAGAAGAAAAACAAAACAAAACTATGCAGATATAAATAACAGAAAAGTATAACGTGCTAACGAAGAAAGCTGGAGCGTTTAAATGGCGAAAAACGAAACAGTACCTAAAGGCTATAAAATTCAGTACACAGTAAGGCAAAATTTATCGTATTGGCAATACTACCACTGCTGATATCCGCCGTTCCGATGTGAGCATATAGCCGGGCTACTTTTCCGCTCCCCTCCTTAAATCTCCCACGATGCTAGCGTGGCAAGGCTAGCGCGACGCGCGGCGCGAGAAACTGTGCCTCAACCACAACGCCGCGCGACCTGCCGCAGGCACGTGTCGCGTCCCAGTCGCGTCGCGTCGCAATTTGCGCGGTCCTATTTGAATCTGTGATGTTACAAAAACGCGCGCTGCGCTGCGTCGCGGCACACGCGCTATACGCGTCTCAATTTGCGCCTAGCCTAAGGAAACCACCAGTTGTTCCATGTCCGAACATAATTTATGATCTCATTCCCTAAAGCCATCTTTCTTGGGGCTATCGTGCAACAAAGCAGATCAAAGGAAAGACGCTAGCTTTGTCGTTGTTGTTCTTCTCGGGGCATTTATAGGTGGGTTTCTTTGTGACGCTTTGGCCTGACGTTCGACTCGGTTCAACGCTCCTGCGCATGCCCTTTACTTTTAATATTAGGAATGGGGACTTGTTTGCCGACTTCCTTCGACGAGTGTCAGCAACCGTGAAAAGGCTTCCTCTTAATGATTCCCGAAATACAGGCACTTTGCATCATCTAGAGGGGGCCTTTTTTCTGCTTCCTCGCCCTCTCTGGTCAGGTAAGATCAATACGTTGTACTGCGATTTTTTTTAAATCAGTCCTCTTTTTCTTAGTATTGCTTTCCGAACCAGTCAGTTGCTGTAACTAAATCGATTTCATAGCGTTATACGGTAATTTAATAACTTCGGCCCGGTGTAAGAGTTTGAATCGGGTGCTCTTCTCCAGTCTTCCCTTTAGAAAGGCAATTTTTACCGTTTCACATTCCTGCTGTACCACCAGATTCTTTTTGGAAACGTCGTCCGTCAACTCGTTTGCTTAAGAAGCAGACGGATAGTCACTGTGGAAACAATGACTAGTTAATTTTTCAGATTGATATACGTCGTTGTGTTCTGCAACCGTTACATTTCATGTCTGCATCTTAATTTGCAGCTCTTCATTAACATTCGGAGCTGTTTACTTGTTTCTATTGAGTAAGTGGCACTTCATCCTGCCTACGTGTTGTCATCGCCTGTTTTAGGTTTCCGCGTATGTCGGTGCAAACGGAAACCTTTAGGAGCATTTTGTTGTCTATCTGTCAAAACCCTTCTTCTCAGGAACGATTAGAGGTATCAACTTGAAATTTACGTCACATACTAAAGTCTATTATTACTCGGCAGTGTAAAAAATTTAAGCTTCTACGTCAATGCAACCCTAACGCCATTTAGGTCATATATTTCAATATCTCGCCACTATCGATAACAGACGAGGCCGTTCGGCGCATAGTAGAACTTTTCGTATTTCGTGAAAGATTCGACCTATCGAACTTTAAGCTTTCAGCAGGTAAAGTTACGCTAACATTTTGCTAGGCATAAAACGTAAATCTGACCCCGTAGTCTACCGGTTGAGCGCGTTTCACCGCCATTAAAACGATGTGGATGTGTAACTGTGGAGCTTCATTTTGCGGATGTTCTGCTAGACCTATCACTGCGAATATTGCCTTTATTTGTATTGATGCGCTCCTCTTCCTACCAGGTACCGAAAATCGTTAAACAGTACTTTATTCCATTAAAATGACTGTTTAATTTGCCAGTAAACAGCGAAATGTGTGTTAAATATACCGTAAAATATTTGTCCCCTTATCTGCTAAATAGTTTATATATCTTTAATCCTTTAGTAAATACTGAGAGTTGTGTGTGTTAGGTAGAGCACACACAAACCCAGTTTTAATTTTTCAGCTTGCTTAGTCATTCTCTCGTATGTACATTGATTTTGTTGTCGAAAGACCAACTTCAACAATGTCTTCGCTCTATTCCTCAACTAACTGTTGCTGCGCGCAAAATTAAAGGTCGTTCACTGGAAACAAAACGAGTTGTCTGGTAAGTGCTGAAGTAACAGGCACATAATGTGCAAAATGAAAATCAGTGGTTAAGGCAACGGACTCAAATTTCCAGAGGAGCAGCGTGTATTCAGGTGTTCGACAGAGTTTTTAAATAAATTTTGGCAAGGGGCGGGATGTTTGTTTCAGAACAGTCGCTGCTCATTTCTTTTTCTCATTAATTCGGAATGACACACTGTCCCACTCGATTTCGATGCGATTCAAGCAGTCCGAACGGGCGCCATGTTGGATTACACGACCTGGAAGCTGATGGGGCCTTATTTGGTGATTTCGGTGTTCAAAGTTACGTCTTACGGAAGCACACTGTTTAATTGCAGCAACGCATTATCTATCTCCCAAAATGTGTCATTCTTGGCACGATTCGTTGCGCACATCTGTCAGGAACTGTGACGAAGGTCCCTTGTAACGATGCCAAAAAATTCATTGATAATTTTGTAATATAATACTGTCGAGTGCTGCTTCTCTGGCAAGAAATTTTAATGATACGAATTGTTTGATTCGTTACCGTACGTCCTGACGTGTGTTAATGAGGCAATGTTACGTGTTTGTAGAATGGTCAGTGACGTGAACGAGGAATGAACTAGATGGAGCACATTTGGCAACACAAGGGCCTTGGACACATGTTGGTACGATTTACGACGATGGCCACATCTTGGAATGGAAGTAAGAGCAACGCCGTTAAATTCGACCCGGCCGATAGGGTGAGCAGCAATCTGCGATTGTTTGCTGATGACTCTGGTGTACGCGAAAGGGTCGCCGTTGGATGACTCTGTAAGGATACAGGGTGACTTGGGTGGAAGTTCTATTTCGTGTGATGAATGGCAGTTTGGTCTGAATGTGGAGAAGTGTAAGTTAATGCAAGTGAGTAGGAAACACTATCCTGTAACGCTTGACATCAGCGGTGCACCGCTTGACGAAGTCACATCGATTAAATACCGAGGAGTAACGCTGCAAAGCGGCTCGAAATGGAAGGAGCGCGTAAGTAAGGACGGTTGTAGGAAAGGCGGATGGTCGCCTTCGATTTATTGGGAGAATTCGGGAAAGCGTAGCTTATCTATAAAGGAGACTGACTCAGAACACTTGTGCGACCCATTCTTGAGTGCCGCTAGAGTGTTTGGGATCGCCATCAGGTCGGGTTGAAGGAAGATATCAAGGAAATTCACGATAGTGCTGCTAGATTTGCTATCGGTACTTTTAATCAACATGCGAGTATTACGAAAATGCTCTGTGAACTCAAGTGGAAATCCGTGCAGGGGAGAAGACCTTTTTGCGAAACACTAATGAGGAAGTTTAGAGAACCGCCATTTGCTACTATCTGCAGAACGAGACTACTGCCATCAACATAAATCTAGTGCAAAGACTAGAAGGCAAGAGGAATCGTGGCTCGTGCGGAAGCATGTAGACAGTCCCCTTTTCCCTTGCTTGCGGATTATGTATACATGGCCGGCCGAAGTGGCCGTGCGGTTAAAGGCGCTGCAGTCTGAAACCGCAAGACCGCTACGGTCGCAGGTTCGAATCCTGCCTCGGGCATGGATGTTTGTGATGTCCTTAGGTTAGTTAGGTTTAACTAGTTCTAAGTTCTAGGGGACTAATGACCTCAGCAGTTGAGTCCCATAGTGCTCAGAGCCATTTGAACCATGTATACATGTAGCAAAGATGTCGTCAGTTACAACTTTCGTGCAGGAGCCGACTTCACCAAGAGAGTTAAGACCACCTGGGCTGGCAAAATGGAATGGGACGTTATCGGAGATTCTCTGATGTCGCATGATTTTTGCTGTTTAACAAGAGGCCACTTTCAGACCGGATCGTTTGAGAGCGTAAGTGTCCCTCTGACTGAAGGTTAATAAAGTTAATCACAACTTGAATCCAAAATAGTTGCTCATGTTTTCCTAACGATTTCCATACTCATTTCTAGCAGCCCCACAGTATCCCTACCTCGGTGCATAACTGGGGTGAAGGGAATGGAAAGGAAATGGGAAGGGGAAATGTAAGAGACAGAAAGGAAATGATGACTACCAGCTGCACAGAGCATTGCGGTACTGCAACAGCGAGAGCTGAAAAGTCGTGCCAGACCAGGACTAAAACCCGGGTGCCCTACTTCCCTAGAACGGTTGCCTTGACCGTGTCGGCCAGCGTGACACGCTTTCAGACCCAAAATCCCAACTTACAGCTCGGCGCATCGGAACGACCCCCATTCATTAACACCATACTCACTGATTTAATCCTGTAGGAGATCGGACGTTGGTTGTGCATGGACACAAACATTTTTATCTGACAACCATCGTGCACATAGAACTATACATATTAGCAGTGTATGTTCCATCGCAGATTCCTCGACTTCTCCAATGTTTAACGGTATCATGCACGTTTTTATTATCGTAGATTGTGAATTGAAATTCATTAAGAACAAACGCTGTTTCAGGAAGCGTTTTCTCACACGGCCAACCCAAGTAATAGATCGTTTCTTGCTATCCCCACCCATCTTCCAATTAGGATCGAACCGATCCCCTTTGATCCAGAGAATATGTGCTAATACCATTTTGATTAATGTGAGCAGTTTCTTTTACGAAGGGAACTTTATTAATATTAATCTTTTGTTTACTTGCCAGAAGAACGTGGTCAGTGGAAGTAATCAGTGGGCCATGAGCTCTAAATCTCAGGCGGCGACTGACCAAAGGCAGAGGGCGGGTTAGGACTGCCATAATTGGTCCATCCGTGCCAGTGGTATGAAGTTCGGCAACCTCGTTGAATACCCCACGACATCCGTGCTGGCCGCCATCGGAAGACGCGTGTTGTCTTGCGGAGAGCGTCGTGGCTGGGTCGGACCGGACTCTGCAGTGGCCGGAGGCTGCCCGGCGCGGGCTGGTCGGCCGACGAAGCGGTCCGGGCCTAGACAAGTCGCCGCCTTTGTGAGGCCCCGCCCACCCCCCTCCACCGGCCTCCACCGGCCACGCTGGGCCCTCCTCCCCTATAGTAGAAAAAAGCAAAACTGTAACAAAAAATGTCCACTGCAAACTAAATGTCACTGATTTTTTTTCGTTTTGTTCAGGTATCTGGCAAGCGGTTGTTCCTTCACTGACTTACATTTCCAGTACAGAATTGGGATTTCTACAGCAAGTAAAGTGGTTAATGATGTATGCACAGCAATTTGGTCATCACTGCGGGAAGAATGTATACAAAGACCGACCAAAGAGGTATGGGAATCAATAGCGGCTGGATTTGAACGTACTGCTAATTTCCCCCACTGCTTAGGAGCGGTGGATGGAAAACATATCCGTCTTACTGCCCCATTTAATAGCGGATCAATGTACTTCAATTACAAAGAATACTTTTCTGTGGTTCTGATGGCTGTAGCGGATTCCAACTACAGGTTCATTTATGTCGACGTAGGAAGTTATGGCAAAGACTGTGACTCTTCAGTGTTCAGACGGTCCAGTTTATGGAAGTCAATAGAAAGTAATTCCCTGGAATTTCCAGACGTCCAATGTCTGCCTGGTACGGAAGGTCCAAAAGTACCCTACTTCTTCGTGGGAGACGCAGCATTTGGCCTACACACGCATTTGCTCCGGCCTTTTGGGGGAACAAACTTGACAGTTGAGAAACGTGTATTTAATTACCGTTTGTGCAGAGCAAGGAGGTATGTGGAATGTGCTTTTGGCATCCTCACCAATAAGTGGCGGTTGTTTCACCGACCTTTAAATGTTCATCCAGATTTTGCAGTAAAAATGGTTAAAGCTTGCATTGTTTTACACAATTTTGTACGTCAGAGAGATGGATTTATAATTGAAGACACCACATCCTTCACTGGTTTGGAAGACTTAGCCCAAGATGCCAACATAAGAGGAGGACTGACAGCCAACGCCATAAGGAACACTCTTTGTAAATATTTTATGACAAATGCTGGAAGCGTGTCATGGCAGATGTCAAAGATATAAATTAACAAGCCTTTTCCTTTTTGTAGATTGTTTGTGAAAGCCTGCGACTGTATAGTAAATAGTTTTCTTTATAAATAAATTACTGCTACCACTCACGTTTTTAATCGTTTTGTTTATATTTTGTACGACGCGTTTCGGGAAATAATTCCGATCTTCAAGTGCGTTTTTTTCTCTAAGTTTTCATTATGTGTAGTGTTTTTTTATTTGTGAGGTCTTGTGCGTGTTTCTCTTATAAATTACAGTAAAGAAAACAGAATGCAAGACCTGACACATAAAAAGACACCACACATGATGAAAACTTAGAGAAAAACGCACTTAAGGATGGGAATTATTTCCCGAAACGCGTCGTGCAAAATATAAACAAAACAAAAAAAACGTGACTGGTAGCAGTAATTTACTTATAAACAAACGATTTACTTTTAGAATAAAATTTATAACGTTAAATAAAAACTGTTTAAAACGTATTAAATGTAATATTAATATATTAAATAAATACTTACCAAACGCATTTTTATCTTTGTCTTCCATCTCATCAAAATCTTGCTTCAGTGCTACGCAAACTTCCCGCCAAGCATTCTTTGTAGCAATACGATCTCTATACGCATCTAGAGTTTTGTCCCACAGAACAGGTCTTACTTCCACCAAGGTTATCAAAAGTTCAGTATCAATTTCATCCATTCTTCTACACTTTTCAGTAAACAAGAATAAACACAAATGAATAAAACGACACTACAACGAACTAGTCGACGCCGTACGGCTCAAAACCGTCCAGTGTGAAAGCATGCACTTAGTCACGTAGGCCACTGTTGTCGAACTTGCCGTACGGCGACCGTCTGTTGTAGTGGCAAGACACGGCTGCAGCACGGCACGGCAGCGGCATTTTGCCGTCGCCGTATAATGTGAAAGGCGCCATACATTTCTTCACACCTACAGCCGTACGGCTTTTTGCCGTACGGTCAAAACCGTATAGTGTGAAAGCGGCGTTACTCTGCCGAACTGCTCAGGCCCTGCGGCAGTCGGTTGTACGTCTGTAAACTCAAGAGCGAGAGCGCTTTTGGTGGGGGAAGTGGCCTTGCCCGGAAGAACGCTGCCACCGGCCTACAGGGGCAACCAAAATCTGTTGCCCGTTACCTGTGCAACGGTGTAGATCGGCGTGCAGAGATATACGTCGTTCCTGTTCGTGGGATCTTAGTTGCCCGTGTCAGTGACTTAACTTTGTATAATTACTGATGTACTTCGATATCCGGAAGTGATGGATAATCATCTAGCATTGCAAGAAAATGTGCAGAATACGAAAAAGACGAGGTATTTGGGGACTAACGAGCGTTCGATCGTCTCTAATGTTACTACAGCGTGTATTAAAGAGGCGACCCAAAAAAGAACAGTTAGCTAACATTACCAGTCCCAATCGAAGGGCTGCAATTTATGCAAACGTCAGCGTCACCCAATAGGACGCCTAAGGAAGGAATGGAAAAATAAGCCGCATGGTTTACTGGAATCGCCACGAAGGAAAACTAATATTTTTGGGAGGACACCCATCGTTATAGACAGTTTCAAAACCACGTAAAACCTTTGATGCTTATTGAGCACTAAATCTCTATCTCTGTCACTATTCACCTGATTCTAAGACATACTGCTTAAAACGTGCGCAATAGCTATTCTAAACACTGCTGAAATTTCCTGCAAAACATGTACACAGATTCTGGACTTCTAAGCAAAAAGCTTGACATACGAGGTGCGTTCACGTATTAATTTTTATTTTTGGTAAGAAATTTATTTGGTAATCTACAGCAATGTTATCCTCTTGAAAATATTCCCCATTACATACTATACACTTATGTCAGTGCTTTTTTCCAATTCCCGAAACACTTTAGGAACTGTTCCTTTGGGATGTTTATAGGTCTCTTACCTGTGCATTTTTAATCTCATCCATGCTTGTAAAACCGCTGACCTTTAAGGCCTGCTCTTAAATGTTTATATCACTTGTCTACCCTTGGTTTACTCATAACAGGCTCACCAAAAGCAATATTTACCATTTCTAAGAATTTCGTACACTTTATTCCATTCTTATAACAAAATATAATACAGATTCTCTAATTTATTTTTATACAAAGCAAATAATCTTTGATGCTACCAAAACACATATAACATTTCTGACAGCTGACAGAGTAAATACGCAATATGCATAATACTGAAATACTTTTGAGGCATGTTTACGAAGACAGTGACAAAATAAAAAATAAAAAGTAGTGCAAATCGGACTAATACAACCCACAAAATTATAAATTTCTGCTTACTTTTTAAACACTCTTTGTGTTACAAGAATTGTTAAGTTTCAATGCAGTCCTCCAAAAAAGACGTCTGCCTTTTAGTAGAAACACAAAATAAGAACAAGCCTTAAATTCTACAGACTGATTGCATCATATGGGGTTCGTTTTAGGAATAGCAGTAGAGGAACATACATTCATATGAACAGGCATTTGCTTCTATGTTTCTAATAAATGGTTAAAATGGCTCTGAGCACTATGGGACTTAACTTCAGAGGCCATCGGTCCCCTAGGTTCAAATGGTTCAAATGGCTCTGAGCACTATGGGACTCAACTGCTGTGGTCATAAGTCCCCTAGGACTTAGAACTACTTAAATCTAACTAACCTAGGGACATCACACACATCCATGCCCGAGGCAGGATTCGAACCTGCGACCGCAGCGGTCGCGCGGTTCCAGACTGTAGCGCCTAGAACCGCTCGGCCACTCCGGCCGGCTATGTTTCTAATAGAATCCTGACTTCCGTTCTTATGTAATTATTTACTATATAATGTTGTGTTTCGGAAGAAGCTATCGTTTTTTGTATTCGTTATGGTCTTAATGGATTTGTCTAAAAATTAACGCAGCCGAGACGTAACTGTACACGGCGTCGCCACAGATTTAAAGTGCGCGCCGGTGCAGGGCCGGTACTACGTTGTGAAACAGCCTGTAGAAGCGCCTTGTGACGTAGCTGGGATGGCAGAGTGGGGACTCGCTCGCCCGCCGCTCAGTTTACCGACAGACTATAGTGGGGCTCCCGGTAGACAGCAGCTATCCTACTTGCTTCAGGTCGTCTTCGGCTTACGCTGCTGTCACAGTGGCAACGACGTCCGATATCGGACGATCTTTTTAAATCCGTACGCCAGTGCCGGTTCAGTCACAATGCACAGCCGATCTCATCGCCCGAGCGTACAGACGGCAGTTCCAGAAACTGAAATTAGTTCATTTTCTTCCATCTAATCGGCCGACATTCTCACTCTGGACTGTGAGAAATTTTTCAGTTTAGTTCAAGAAAGGAGGAAAATGAAAAATAATACAAACGTGATACAGCTCGGAGTGTACGGACTGTAATAGCAGCTTTATTAGAAATAACAAGTTGGCGAAATCGTTATCGGGAATATTAGGCGTGAAGTATAGCCTCGAAAAGTGGTTTGTTGAAGTGATAAGGGTGGCATATCTTACGCTTAAAACTACTGCAGTGGACCTTTTTTCGGTTGCAGTAGGTGGACATTAGTAGAATACAAATTATTACTACTGCTTACTGGCATTTTTATGTTAGTAGGCTGGTGCTTTTGCCAACGGTCTTGCAGCGTTGGTAACAGCGGTTCCCGTCAGATGGCGGAAGTTACGCGCTGTCAGTCTTGGCGCGGGTGACGACCCGTGTCTGCCGAGCGTTGGTGGCAAGCGGGGTGTACTCAGCCCTTGTGACGTCAGTGGAGGAGCTACTTCATTGAGAAATAGCGGCTCCGGTCACGTTAACTGGCAATGGCCAGAAGGGCGGTGTGCTGTCCACATGCCTCTCCATGTCCGCATCCAGTGACGTGTTTAAACATTTTACAATTGCTGGCACGTCTGTGGCATCTAGGGACAATTTTCAGAGCTCGCGCGAGTATTGGATCAAAAACGAAATCGGGTGGATGGCAGAACACTGAGCAAGATTTATTTTTGCAATAGTTAAAAAGAAATAATGGAATTTCTGAGTAACTGCTTTTGTTTTAACTGTCTTCATAACATGTAATCAAAGATGTAGGGCATTGTGCACCTTTTGAGTTGTAGTTCTATGCACTTCTAACCCATGCCCGTATTCTGTTGTGAAAGAAAATCTATATATCAGAAAAAAATGGTTCAAATGGCTGTGAGCACTATGGGACTTAACATCTGAGGTCATCTATCCCCTAGAACTCAGAACTACTTAAACCTAACTAACCTAAGGACATCACACACATCCATGGCCGAGGCGGGATTCGAACCTGCGACCGTAGCAGTCGCGAGGTTCCCGATTGAAGCGCCTAGAACCGCTCGGCCACCGCGGCCGGCTGATATATCGGAAACAATGTAGTTTTCGATGTATCGTCAATATACTGCCAACCGATAACTGCATAAGAAGTTACGTATTTTTCATATCTATTGCAATTCTACCTCCCAGACTGCCGTTTCGTTTCGTTAACTGAGTAGTCCCTACTGACGTACTGAGAAGCGGTTGTTCTTGACTGTACAAACACATGGCGGACGGTAGATGTCTCCATCCGGGTACTGAGCCAGGGAAACATGACTGCCCATATGCATCTGCGAGGGGCCTAATCGTTGGCAGGCATAGTGGTCGCACAACTTTCTTCGAACGCAGATTCTCCAGATTCACGCAACAGGATATCACGAGGACTACATCACCATCATTCGAAGGATTTCCTTGTGTTCCCCGACCAGCTGCATTATACTTCCGTACTAGCTATACCAACAATTTGCGATCTTAGCAGCGCGGCTCTGAATTTGTTCGATGTGGGCCATACTGGAACAGTACTCTGGAATTGGTCACACTGGCGTCTGTTATGCGATTTCCTTTACAGATACGCGGCATGTCACTCACGCACTACATTCGCCCTCACGTCGCCGACACCGCTTCTGGTTGGCCATGTAAACGCCCCTCACGTCGATTCTGGCAATGCTGCCGAATTTAATCCTCCACGATCTGCTTTCATTTCGCGCAATCTCTCCCGATTTTCACTGGTGATTCCGTTGCCAGCTTGCCTTTTGGTTAACACAAACGAAGTGGTTGCGTGTGGCGTAAAAAAAAAAAAAAAAAAAAAAAAAAAAAAAAAAAAAAAAAAAAAAGTAGTAAGCAGTGTTTGACTACGGAGAAGTTTTTCATTTCTTTTAAACGAAGTGTATAGAATTTCTCGCGTGATAGTTTACCTGCCATACACTAAAATACTTCAATGGAAAGACGCAATGTACTAAAAAAGACATCTGGTTGCAATGGTCTCTCTTCCGACATAAAAGATGTTGGCGGTTCTGGCATCGGTCAATGACTACTCCGTACTGCGCACTTCTGGGGTTACAGGATACTGTGCGATGCTGTAAATTTTATACGAAATGAACTCTTTCTTTACTATGTTCAAACAGTTATATAAATGAAATCTCATGATAGCTTAAAACTGTGTGGCAGACGAGGATTTTAACTCCGAATCTTGCCTTTCGCGTCTGTTTCAAATATTCAAATGTTGCTGACGACACTCGGTCTCGTAAACTGACATACGGCCGCGAGAGCGGCGCAATGACCACATCACCCTCCAAATCCGCATCCAGTGACGCCAGTGGGCTGCGGATGACACGGCCGCCGGTCGGTCACGGACTGTTCGGGCGGAGTTTAGTTTTAGTTGATGACACTGCATCGATTGCCGAATTCAAGAACCTAGCAGTCGACTTGACCGCCGCTGTATAGTGTACCTGACCTGTTTCCAGTCAGTTCAAGAGTCCACGTTAAACCGCACGTCCCTCTGTAATCGGCTGGTTAAGTCAGTTCGAAGATGGAGGAAGGTCAATGGCGTACCATCCCCCAATAAGACCACGTCTAGTAAAATATTGCGATGTTCAAACCATCCTACTGCTAGATAACGACTTGGCCTTTATTAAGAGAGCGGGAGGGGGTGGCATGAAGACCCCGTTAAGACCTTCCGCCTACACTGGCCGATTTACACATCAAGTAGCATGTAGGACGTTCACGAGTCCAACCGAGCATTCACTTGGTCTTGTCTTTTCAGAGGATTATAGCGTTTAGCGATGATTACGTGGAAGTGCGTGAAACATGTTCTTTTTACAAGTCAAGTTAATCAATTATAGCTCTTGGGATGGATTTTATAGGTTGACTTTTCTCACAAGAATCTTGAAACAAATGGCACACGAACGGGAACGGGAAACAGAGCCTCTACCACAGAGCAGTGTCCATTAAGGAAAGAAGGCTATCAATTATATTGTGGCTCCCACGATCATAAGTAGGCAGTCAGCAAAGCAAAATTAACTAAAAAGGCTCAATACAACGTACAATGAAATTCGTCAAGTCCTGTCAAAACCAACACCTTCCTCATCACTTATACTATCCGCTTAAATACTTACTGTACAGTTAAAGTCGATCAGAATGAACCACGAGACCAGCATTCAAAAAGCAGTAGCAACTAAACTGCTCACAAAAATGCACATTTTTAGCGTTGCTTAACTACGTCGGTAAAAACGGAGCCCCTGCAGTATCACTTCTTTGTCAGCCCGCCTGTGTTTCTTCTTTCCGTCCGTCCGAGTATTAACAACCCTTTTTCTCAGGGACGGGCGGAGGTACCTTTTGTAAAGGCCTCGTCGGTACAGCTGAGGCGGCCGAGATGCCGCTATTAAGGCAGGCCGCGTTTGTGGGTTCGTGAAACGGTTTCTGGTGCAGTACACCGCTAAGACAATTTCTCCGTGCCACTATTACACCACTAGGCACCAGGGTCAGGTAACAAAATAGGAGAACGAAGGCTCTAAAACACTCCAAAAATTAAAACATAAAAAGATTTACGTATCTTTGTGACTTTTGGAATGATCAAGTCTGCAACACCGCGTGTAATATAACACAAAAAAGGCCCTCAACGGCTAAGCGCAAATAATCGTAGATGAACTTCACTGTACATAGTAAATGCAATTTACAACACCTGTCCAATTCTAAGAGTTCACTAAACGGCGTTCCCTGTCTAAGTGAGTCCTGGGCGACGATCTATAACCAAATGGGCGAGAGCTGCTCTTCTGTCTTCCAAGCAGGCTTCTGTCCGTTGTCGTCCAGTCATTGGCGCATTGTACTCGGCCGGCAAATGACCGAGGCGAAGTCGATATCTTCATCCTCAGCGCGTCGCCTCTGGCTCTGGTGGAACTCGCGCAAGTGGCGAGTCTCTACGGCACCGGCACCAGCTCGCATCTTTGCGCCTGTGGTGCTTTTGCCCTGGCTGTGTCTTGATGGGCGACACACCAGTTTCAATTTGGAATTCATGCGATACTCTAAGGTCTGTGTTTCCTTGGCGGGGTAAGAAACTGAACCTTCTAAATCAGTGATACAAAAAGATATGGCTATTTATGTCACGTGCTTTGATACTCGAAAACTCACACATCCAAACCTGTAACATACTTCCCGTTGTCCAGGAACCATGACATTTGGCCAGACGCAAAGTTTCACAGTGCAATTAAAAGAAAAAAATCTAAAATTTTTGATTTATAATTATCACACACTAAAGTATATCTTTTGTCATTTGTTACCCGAGTTCAACCTTAAAATTAAAACATTCTCTACAGTCTTCGAATTCCTGGGACTGGTATCTTACCAGTACCAATATCGATAAAAGGCAGAAATCATTGGGATTCTCGATTCGCGGGGTCGATGAACTACACATACATAATGAAGTCTATACGGAAACGTGCTCGCACCTGACGAACATTTTATTGAATACAGCACTGCAAAGTGGTTCCTTTCTTTGGTGCTTTTTAGATAGAAAGCACACAATTTTACTAATTTATGCGCTTAACATAGCTTTTTAGCAGACTAACAGAATAAACATGCGTGTAGCCCTGCCATTGCGTCAGTGACGACGGAGCCCTGTTCCGTCATCACAACGTCTGCTTATATTTTCCAATTTTTCATCCAATAATTATATACCATTGCTGTTTCACGTTACTTCATCAATACTGTTGTTGCGCTCCATTTATATTTTCTTTCCTAAAAGCGACGTGCTATTTCAAAGCAGAGAATTTACTTCCTGTTTTCAGCGTATATTTTCTCTACTGTCGAGGTAAAGCTGTCAGAGACTATTTTTTTTTCTTTTTTCGTGGAAACGAATACCGGGTTTCATATTTGTGCAGCTGTTCTGAAGATGCGTCTAGCTGTTGTATTTCTTTCCCAGAACGCACACAATGACAAGTATAAATACTGTGTGTAGGATGGCCAGGCGCACCAAGCATTATCGTCTGGCGACGCCAGCCGCTGGTCTTTGTTGTCATCTACAACGAATCACCACGTTGTATTTTTAAATATTTATACTTTCCGTTCGGTGTACATAGTGAGCATAAAGTCAACATTTTATTACAGAGCTAGCACATCTAATGACTGAATAAACATTTCTTGATGACATACACACCACACAGTAGCTACTGACAGAACGTAATAACACGCTTGGTAAAAGCAAATTCTATCTTAAGTGATTATTTACTAATGGCCAAGATAACAAAAAAAATCTGTTTCTGTTTAAGCTAATGGCTTCACATGAAGGTGCAAGAGTAGAAGTAAAATCTTGCCCTATTTTATTGCCCTTCTGCATTAACAGCCCACCTAAAGTCAGCTAGCGTGTTGTCCCATATTTTGGAAAGTCATCCGACATATTAGCTGAAGCTCTCAAATCGTACGACTATGCAACTTCATTTTACGTACGGGGGAGTGCTGCCTCCGAGTTTTGTGAATTTGCGAACTCTCTTAAACCTTCTTAAACAAAATAAACGTTATTAACATTCTACAGCTTTATTCATTATGTCTACATATGTATCTCTGAGCATAGTCATCCTGGTGACGAAAACGTATCTCCCAACTAGAGACCAATTTGTTGATACCATCACTGTGGAATGTGACATCGTTTATGGAGCCACACTCTCGCCTCTGCTTGCGCCACTTAATCTCTATCAAAATGAAGGCTGCGAAGCTGTTTCTTAAGTTTTCGGAACAGGTGAAAATCGTATGGGGCCAAGTCGGGACGGTACGGAATGTGGATGACGATCGATCCCGAACCCGAGGCATCGGACTGTTGCAGATGAGGAAGCGTTCGTGTGTGGTCTGGCATTGTTATGCTGAATTGGGGGGGGGGGGGGCGGTGTCCTTAATGTATGGACGATTAGAAACTTATTACAGCACGCCTTGACGGTTACGTCACACACCGCCATATTACAGGCTACAATTCGGAGCCCGCTGGCGGCGGATATTTGCAACTTGCGCAAGCTCAGTGGGAAAGTCGACCGAGTAATATGCATGACACCCAACAATCAACCGATATTGTGAACGGAATAAGAGATTCGTAGGTATTACTTTTCACCACGTCCTCATAAAAGGTATCACAGCTGCTATCTTGTCAAGCAGCAAGGATTAAACCGATTTATTAAATAATAGTGGAGGTTTATAAAATCATCTTCAATGACTGTAACGAACCGTATATTGGTCGAACAGTCTGGGCTACGTCAGCTCGACTGTATAAACAGGAACATAACGCAAGATTACAGAAGTCAGACTCCGCTTTTGTTGTACATGTGCTGAAGGAAGGTGGCAGATACAAAGTCAACCCGGTAGTGTCACACATGGTCAATAAAACGAAAAAATAATCGATTACAATATTTAACACAAATATATTAAACACTCCTTTCTGGTTCTAAAGTATCCGTTACTGTTGCACATATCCGCACTCCTAAGTTTCACATGCTCCAGACACACATTTCCAGACCTCAAACACAATGACCACTTTCATCTACACAACTTTGTACCACGACAGACGTAGCATACTTTTCGTTGCTTTTCCTTACAACTTTTACAATTACATTCATACTATTTATTAAATGTACAGATTCTATTGGACTTAATAGTATCTTTGTTTCTAGTGTTTGGTTTCCTACACACTAATGAGTCTTGTTGACGTTAGTCAATTGTTCCCCTCTGGGAAGATGTAAACCGGTTCGAAACAAACAGATCAGAACAAAAGCGCACTTTATTTTTCAACCTTAAAGGAACTAGCCTTGCAGTTTATGGTAAAACTCAAGGCCTATAAATTCTAGGTACGATATTGAAATGTGCATACCAGACCATTGTTTACAATAAGATATTAGTAGGTCTGTTCATAAATGGCATGTTACGTGGAACTGTTGTTCTAACACAGCTTATTTAAGGTGGTGAAGGCTCGTAATCTACTGGCATTGGGAATAGTTTTATACAGCGCCTTCATCTCCAGTGATCAAGCGTTTTCAGTCTTCAGGCCGCATAGTCTACTATAAAAATTCATTATGAATACATGTTGAACATTATTACTACAGCGCGGGTGTAAGCTTGTAGAATCGTGAACAGTGGTCACAATCTCGTTTTATTATTCTTTTCTGCCTTTCATTTCGTCTATCTATGGACCACGTGAAGTTATTTCTCATGATCTTGTTTTCTTTCCTGATTTTCCATCTTTACAATATTTCGTCATGTTTTCATAGTCATCTTTTCTTCTTTCACCTGTCATACCGTGTTTCACCTTTGATCTTTTACTGAAAACCCTCTAACTTCCTAATCTTCTTCCGAAAGGTTGGCCCGACTAGAATGTCTAGTTCTTAACGTTAATTTCTGCTAAGCCGTTTTTCACTTTCCTGAACCAACTGAATTTGGGATTTTTGTCGAAATGATCACTTTTTCAGGCAATCTTTTCGGGATCTTTCGAACTAGGTGACCATAAAAAGAAATTCTCCTTCTGTAAGCATCAGATTGTTTTTCATTTTTGGTGTAGATTTCTTCATTACTTCTTCCTATCCCCTCACTCCCACCTTTTCTTAGACCAAATATATTTCATGGTACCTTCCCTCCCTTCGTTTCAAACTCTTCAATTTCTCTCTTTTTGTTGAGAACTGAACACTTTGCCGCATAAAGGCACTTCGGTTTAATGGGAGTGTTGTAGTGTTGCGTATTTGCTTTTATTGCCAACGATTTTTTATTGTAGATGTCCTTCGTAATTCTGGGCTTTATTTTGTTTGCCTCTTTATTTAGACCTCTTGGCTGTGTTATTTCACCTAAATGTTTGATTTTATTCACTCTTTTGATTCTACCTTCTCTAGTACTTAGCAATTTTTTAGCGCTTCTAATGTTCGTTGTGAATTTAAAAAAATGTAAACTAACCTTTTCCTCTTTCAGCAACTTTATATGTTCAGCTGCTGCATCGATGTTTTCGGAAAATATTGCTAAATCATCTGCGAAGACTAGACAGTTGAGGTTTGACCTTCGAGATTTTACATTCCGATTTTATTACTTTCATTCCCTTTTGCCGAAGTCTACGATTCGATTCCCTTACTATCGTTTTCAAAATGCAGCTGCAGAGCAATGGTGTGAGAGCATCACCCTGCCATTGCCTTGCCTCACACCAATTTCTAAAATTTCCCCACGGGGTCTCATTTTGGACTTTGTTTCCTTAAATGCTTCTTCAGCTATTTCCGAAGTTGTGTTCCCGTAGATTTTCCCTACGTCTTGTATGTTTATGCTCTTCACGGTTATGCTGCCGGGTATCATCGTCTTCACTACACAATATTTCGGCGATCCATCTGGCCGCGCCATCTCCAGGTGATTGTGTACTCAGCGATTGCACCCGAAGATGGCGGCCAGATGGATCGCCGAAATATTGTGTAGTGAAGACTATCATATCCGGCAGCATAACCGTGAAGAGCATAAACATATTTCCAAAGTTGTTTTTGTCTGTATCGCATTTGTCTAGCGTAGAAAGAGCGTTCCTCTGTTAAAACAGTCGTGGTTTTTCTTTAATCTCGTATTATTCTTTTTGTTTTTGAGTTAAAAGTTCATTCTACGTAGTTGATACGTAAGAAGACTTATTTATAATTAAATCTCATTTCAAACGAAGTTTATAGAGAAGGCAATGTTCCTTTGCACTATAGTGCACGCGCGGGCTTTATGTGCAGCCCAGCGAATACAACACTGGTTTACTTACAACAGGCGTGCTACAGCACCGCCGCCTCCTGTATTCCTCAGGTATGAATCCTCCTCGCTCCTGCTTATAGCGAGTTGCCTCACGCGTAGGAAAGCAGCCTAGACGAACTTATGTTGAAGACTGCAGGCAATGTCTGCAGCCCCTGTTAGCGTCCGTGAAATTTAAATTCTGACTATGCAAATTGTGAAACTGAAGTAAATGTGGTACAAGTACTTAATATAAAATGCTACATACAATACTTTTTTAGCATTTGTCGTTTGTTTAAACGCATTTCTGCAGTTCGAGTCATTTCTAGTTGTGGGTATTGTATTTTTAAATGGCGGGTTATATAAATAATAAGCACGAATAAATTCAAAGACGGCATAAAAGGAATTACGTAACAGGCCGCTCCAGTTGCTCAGAAGAACTCTATTTACTTCACTTTTGATAAAATGTGCAGACAACATGTTACTTGATACAGTTCCTAGGGCCTCTATCGCTTTTTAAAATTTTTCAGTATGGTGAGAATAGATGGTCTTATGATATGTCAGAAGAGTATCTCCGGAAAGAAAGTCGTCCGCCATCATTACCTGCAAGACATCAGATTCGCGCCAGCAAGACCTTACATGTAACGTTGCATATCGCGACGTAACACACCCAGAGGTATCAAACTCTAAGCCAGACTACTACTAAGCTTTCAGGAAACCCGCTGCAATCTATTACGCCTATTCGCGAAGGAGCTGGCCATTGTTCTTTTAGTAGCAGGTCTCGTGATCTTAACAAGCCTAAACAATGCAGAGAACATACGAGACTGCGTACATACCGATCACCGAGCAGGATTGGGTCCTTAGTACATGGCAACAGAATGAAAACGATTATCGAAAATAGTTTATGGTTCAGTTGGATTATAAGAAACTACGGAACTAGTAAGTATTACTCACGAAATTAAAGACTTGCGAACAGAATCTAAACCCGCGCTTGAATTTTTGCGATTTTTGTTTGTTTGTTTAAAATAAGTTACAATTTTAAATAATATGACAAAAATAAAGGCGTTTGGTGATCATACAAAATGTTTTATTTGTATTGTATCCTAATTAGGAAATTATGTAATTTTTTTAGCCTACTTTTGTAGCCCACGCGTAAAATCAAGGAGTGTTCATTGGTGCGTGCACCCTATCATTCAATAGGCTATACTGGCAGAATCAGAGCAAACACAGCATGATCTGCCATTATGCGTGTTTTTCGTGTGTTTTTACATGCCAGAGTTTTAATGTAGATTGTAATGCTATTTCATTTTTATTTCCCCGCATACCGGTACATCTGAAGATGATTTTGCTAAGAAAACAAAATGGTAATCGCCATAATTTTTATTGTGAGACGCTGTGTTCAACACGAAGGGAAGAGCATGGTGTTTTCTCGACACAACGTCTTTCTGCAGCAAATGCAATTATTTTTGAGTATTAAAACAGAACAGGGCCAGAAATAGTATAAACAGATAATTTATTCTTAAGTGAAATTCCAATACGATCCGGTGATTGTGACACGATAATTATCCCTTCTGAAGCTGACTCATGCATAATAAAATACCCTTGTTCGGCAGTACTTCGAGGACAACTGAACAACTACAGCTTTCACTTCGTACCAGCCTAGTTAACGAGCATATCCCATTACTCGGTTCAAAGCTTATGTAATGTTGGAACTTCCCTGACTTTCATCCAAACTACAGGGGTTTTATACCACGCTTTCCTACCTCAGGTCCTCTACAATTTGTAAAAAAAAAAATTTAGAAGTATGTGGAGATATTAGCCGCCTTTGAAACTGCGGGACATGGTGGGCCGACTCAATACGGAGCGCGTCACCTGTAAAATCAGGAGGTCGGAGTTCTAATTTCTAACCGACGCTTTGTGTTATCCCATCAGGTGAATTCGGATGCTTAATGTAGTCTTTCGCATAATTTAAGGGATCCCAAAGATCTTATAAAAACTTTGCGTCTTGCCTACTTCTGCTGGTTGAATTGTGGCGGGCAACATAGAAACGCTGGACATACACAGCATGTGTGTAAGAGCCCACTTTGTGTGCCTGCGAAATTGTGGGACTGGACTCTTAGTCACAGTGCTTCTGAGAACATCTGGGATCCTTACTAGCTAGAACTGATTGAGGAGAAAGAAGACACAAACAAAGGCGGGAATCATTGTTAAGCGTTCGGGTAGTGAGCGCGAAGTCTGCCGGACAGGGTTACAGCTAAAATTTAGAAAGCGTACGCTCAGAGTATTCGGAAACACGTTATATCCAAATGCGTCTCATGAAATAACCAAGTCGAAGAAATCAGAAATTAGAGCTCATACGGAAGTTTTTCAATTGACTTTTCGTCTGTACCATTTTTGACTGGGACAGGGATAGAGCGAGAAATTTTGGTACCAGATGTAACCGCCACCAAACACCGCCTGTTCGCTTGCGGAATACAGATGTAATGTAGAGCAGCAACTGATTATTAAATTTTGTTGACAGTTTATTTTCTAAAAACTATTTGCAGCCTAGACGGCAACACAGTTCAAGCAAATTCGCAGATACGGGTAGAAAAAGTTGCGAGAGTTTGAGAAACAAGCGTAAAGTGCACTGGCGATGTTTGTAGAGGCGCGTCGGGAGAAAATATAATGAAAGGAATGAAATATTGACGACAGAGCCGGGAGAAGCTTCGGCCGTCGGGAGGAATATTCACCAGAGAGCGATAAAGCCTGGCGGCAGGGGATGGAAGATGTAGTGCGGGGAGGAACGGAGAAAGAGGGGCCAAGTGAAAGAAACAACTTCTGCCTCTCTTGTCGGCATCTGAATAAATTTTTAAAAGCGGCCGCTACTACCCGAGAACTGAGATAGGTGGCGTACATTTACACACCCGCTGGTCCAAGGATGTGGTGGTAGCGGCAGTACAGAAGTTCAATTAAACCTCACAACTGCGTAGTTATACCGATATCGGTGAGCATTGCAGGCCAAGAGTGTGATCGTAGTTTTCTACTATTTCCATTCACACGAAACCCTAGGAGCAAAAATTAGTTCTGTGCCACAGTATGGAATTTTATTACATTCGTCTGAATGGTTCAAAAAGTTGTCACAAATCCAAAACGATTATTGGAAAGTACTTCCCCGCGCTATACCGGTTAAGTGCTGGCGACCAGCTATGTATGTGGTAGTATGAGAAGGGAAAATGCTCACGTCGTGCACTCAAAAGGCAAGTTATCGTGCAACCCGTTACAAATATAAGTGACGATTCACTGCTCTGTTCCTACTGCAGGAAGTATGTGATTTAATGTTCGCTGGAGCCAGAAATGCAAATACTTTCTCTGAATTCGTTTTACGCGGCCAAGTCAACGACAAATTACTTCCACACACGTCGTGGGAAGACTGCACGCCTGGAACACCTATTGTGTATTAAACTTAAATATTTTAGTACATGTTCCCGTGATTTGAATATAAATATAGAAAACTACAGTTATACACTTTTGAATTGTTTGTTTCTTCGCATAAACTAGTTTATCGAGCTTTTTCAGGCTTATGTTCGTATGAGGCATACAGATTTACATCTTCAGCTTGCACAGCGTGCTGTGTGGTAGTAGCTCTGCGATAGTGCGCATAGACAGAAAAAACGATGTTAGGACGTGAGTGGTGGTTATATGGCAAGTTGGGTCTAAAAGTGAACTGCCTTAGTTACTGCGGCAGTAAGGGCAGCATCGTACTATCCACTTGGCAGCCGGAAGGACAAAACAGCGCTTGACATCTGTAAGTAGGCTGTTTACGTTTTTATGTTGGTAACGCCACGTAGCACTCTGTATGAAAATCACTGACTGTGCTGTGTGAAGTCTGTGGCTGGTTTGCATCTGTAGTGTTGGGCAGTTGGATGTGAACACCGCGTAGCGTTGCGCAGTTGGAGGTGAGCCGCCAGCAGTGGTGGATGTGGGGGGAGAGATGGCAGAATTTTGAGAGCGGACGATCTGGACGTGTGTCAAACAGAAAGAGTAAATTTGTAATACTGGATATCATGAACTGATATATTTATATATATTACGACTTTAGAACATTAAGGTAAATACATTGATTGTTCTCTATCAAAATCTTTCATTTGATAACTATGCCGATCAGTAGTTAGTGCCTTCAGTAGTTAGAATCCTTTATTTAGCTGGCAGTATTGGCGCTCGCTTTATTGCAGTAGTTCGAGTAACGAAGGTTTTTGTGAGGTAAGTGATTGATGGAAGGTATAGGTTGTTGTTAGTCATGGCCATTCTTTTGTAGGGATTATTGAAAGTCAGGCTGCGTTGCGCTAAAAATATTGTGTGTCATTTTAGTGATAATCAGAATAAGTAAAGAGTGAAATGTCTTAGTATGTTCACTTCTGCTCAGCTGTTTGGAAATGAAATGATGTAAGAGGTTTATGAGCACAGTAATTCATTAATTTTTCTAAGGGGACATTTCACATCCACCGGACAAAGAAAAATGTGCATTGAGCAGCATCTCTGTCGAGAACCACTGCTGTGGAATGGTGAGCCAAGTTCCGCGCTGCTTCGTGACAGCGCACGCCCCAGTACCGCAGGAGCTGTGCCATCCCAAGTGGAAGACATTTGATCAGCCACCCTGAAGTCCTGATCTGTCCGCGTGCAACTACCAAGCCTTCGGTCTCTTTAAAAAAGTCCTTGAAGCGTCGACGATTTACTGTTGGGTGATGATCTGCAGCAGGCAGCTATGGACTTCTTCACGCAGCGTACCGATTTCGGGCTGTAGCCCCTTCGAAAGGATACTTTCTAATCGCCCCCTTATATATTACAAAGATGTAAGGTTTTCGCTCCGAAAGATTTCTTCGGTCTTTTGTGAACAATAACATCGATGGGACGACGTTATTTCATCGATCAACAGAGTCTACTAAGCACATGTGTTGCATACTACCCACCCCAATGAACAGATAGCGATTTCCAAAAAGAAAATGTTAGGAATGCGTGTGTCAGAGCGGAAATGTATTTTAGAAACCAATCAGGAACTTTAATTTTGTCGGGTCTACCTCCCTTCTGCAAGGAGGAGATCACTGGACTATAGGCAACACACAAGGCATGCGCATGCCGGAGAGAGTTTGTCATTTTGCCTCTCGGGGGCATCATCCATACGAAAGACTCCTGGCATCGCTGGGAAGTGTCGGGGAAAATTTTGTCTCGAACGAAGTTGTTCCCCATGACACGAGGTATCACCTGTAGATGTCTGATGCAAAGACCTCGAATCACCCAATATGATTGTTTCATTTTGTAATACATTCCACGTATGTATCTTTGGTTACTAGTGGCATTCAATAATTAGTGCAGCACTTTTTTCTGAAAGCAGGTTGGTTTTATTCAGGATTCCAATGACGATATTAATCCCCACTCTTTAGCCTACAAAACCGTATTTTTCGACATAATCTCCGTTGAAAGCGAAGGCCTTACACCACCTTAATGGTTCAGATGGCTCTGAGCTCTATGGGACTTAACTTCTAAGGTCATCAGTCTCCTAGAACTTAGAACTACTTAAACCTAACTAACCTAAGGACATCACACACATGAATGCCCGAGGCAGGATTCGAACCTGCGACCTGTCGATGGTCGATGTCAAGAGTCAAAGTCTTGCTGCATCAATAACCTCCCCGTCAACCACGTTCTGCTTTCTGCGGAGTGCATCCTTTGTTGCTCTTACAGTCTTCTGTTAGACGGCAAGAAAGCTATCGGGCACACACCTTTGGACACTGAGAGACGGGTGTGTCAGCACTACAAACAGACGTCCAGTTGAGCAGCGGTGTGTGTGTGTGTGTGTGTGTGTGTGTGTGTGTGTGTGTGTGTGTGTGTGTTCACTGCCTGGTTTCCTTGGACATGCTGCAAGCGCCAATGAGTATCTGCGATGTTGTGGTTTTACGCCAAAGGAAACTCATTGACAGTCCTCCGCTTGAAACGCACCTTCATTACAGAAGCCATTTTGAAGGTTATATATAGCGCCGGCACCTTTCGGAACTTTGTGAAACTATAAGACGCCATTCGTACTTACGTATTTTATTTTTGAATTTGCAAAGAAACTTCGGGGACACTGTATCAACGCGTCACAGCGCCATCATTCTGCAGACCACGTCTTTTTTACTTGCGGTCTTCGTCCTGCCACACCCAACTCGGTAAGTAGGGGACTTCCCTCGCGGCAGACGCTATTCCTGGGAGGCAAGACAGAAGACTCGAGAAGAGGCGATTGCGACCAGACAGAGGACTGGAGCCCGTCTCAAGGAAAGGGAGTGCCGGCGTGCCAAGAGAGGGTGCACTCCGACATCGTTAAAGAGCAGGGGGGTACGGCACAGGGGGCGGGGGCGGTTGCGGGGGCGGATCGCCGGTTGCCCCTGCTTCTGCCCCTCTCCTCTGGGGGAAGGGGGGGGGGGGGCGCTACCGCACAGCATGACGGGAAGGAGCAGGACTCATTATTCTCGAGTGGCGAGCGGACCCGATAATTCTGCAGTAATCCCGAGCAACAAGAGTCTCGGCCGGCGCGCCGAGCCGGGATACCTGCAGCGGAAACCCTGGCCGGAGTCGTTTGTTCAAGGGGCTGGTGCGGCGCCTCATTAAAAACAGCCGATCCCCCTGCTGCACGGCACGGCGCAGCGCATTACCACGGGCACGCGGAAGGGCCGAAAGGGCCGACTGCTCACTCAGCTACGCCGCCAAACGACCCTTCATTATTTAGCAAATGCATTAGCGGAGCACCCCCCCCCCCCGCCCCCACAAACTTGTGACGTCACAATTGCGATGGCATTTCTGTGTTGTGTACTTGCTGCAACGAACGCGCATTACGATATCCATGCAAATTAATGCTGAGATTTTAATATCTTTGGCAGCACCCTTAGGTCACTTGATAAGGGGCAATGATAGTTAATGCGTATCTTGCCTTGGTTGGACGTTTCTCAGTTTGAATGAGGAGAACGAATATATCACCTTGTAACCCCGTCCGTGGCGAAAACTTCTTATGGTTTCCTGTCTCACTCTCGACTTAAGGTAATCGAATTGGTGACTGCCTGCAGGGCATTCGGAAATGATGGACGAAGAAACAGAGCTGGACATCGGTTACAACATAGATCTAGTTTATCATCAGAAGATCCATGCATCAGAAAACTAGCTTCGTTCTCGCTGCTTCGCTCGCGTTGACTGTATGGTCTGCACAGATTGTTTTGTTTTTCTTTAACCGAATTTTTATGTTGATCAGAAATTCCAATACCTTCTAAACTTTTCACGCTAGTTAAGGCCATAGCAGCATGGCCTATCTCGAATGTACTTGTCACATAAAAGCAGTTCAGGTAGCTGGAGTCCACGGTAACTGTGAATCATACCTTTCGCGTTCTTATGGTGATGTCTTCAACTTACATCTTACGACACATATTTGTTTATATCTAACCGAGAAGTGAAATATCGGTTTTCGTAGATTTAGTTTTAAGTATATATTAATCTAACGAAATGTGTTCTTAAAAATTTTCATCGTCTGTATCACCTCCTTAGGAGTCGTATTTCCAAAACCAGTGGAACATGTATTTTTTTTAATTTCTAAGAGAGAAGCCAAACACAAATTTTCATATATTTAGCTTTGGAAATGCTTCCATAATGAAATGATTACATGAAACTTTTCGCCCCTAATTTCACTGCCTCAGGAGGTTGAATTTACAAAACAATTAAACATGTATTTTCCATTTGTAACCGAGAAATAAAATACCAATTTTCACAGATGGAGCTTTAAAAAATTCTGTATTAGGACTTTAGTAATGATTTTCCAAAAAGCTGTCACCCACTGCTGTTCCCTTTAATGGTCGAATTTCCGAAAATTCGGAAGCCCGTACTTTAATTTCTGACTGATATTTCAAATACCAATTTTTGTAGTTCTAGCTTCAAAATTGCCTTAATAGTTGTATTTTCAAGAAAAATTCCATCCCCTACTTCACCTCCTTACAGTGGAACTTCGGATAATGCCTTACTAAACGGCGCCTACTCGCTATCACTATACAGATACTGTTGGGTGGAAATAAAACTGAGAGATCACGGGACTCTTGGGAGCTCAATCGATGCGATCAGAGGGCTTACAATCCCTGGTCGAAACAGCAGTCTGCGCTGCGTTGGAACGGCGTCGCTTCTTCGCAGGTGTCATGCAAGTCTCTGTCCAAGGTAATTAACGGCAGTACTGTGGGGTTCTAGGTGACGGGTAACTGGAGCCCAAAGCGATAACTGTCTACGTCTTCTGAAAGTGCAACCGCTTGCTGATATTAGAACAAGGAGAATGTGCGTGTGAGCTGTGACTGACGGTACTAACAAGGGAACCTCCCTCCCCATCGCACCCCCCTCAGATTTAGTTGTAAGTTGGCGCAGTGGATAGGCCTTGAAAAACTTAACACAGATCAATCAAGAAAACAGGAAGAAGTTGTGTGGAACTATGAAAAAAATAAGCAAAATATACAAACTGAGTAGTCCATGCGCAAGATAGGCAACATCAAGGAGAGCGTGGGCTTAGGAGCGCCGTGGTCCCGTGGTTAGCGTGAGCAGCTGCGGAACGAGAGGTCCTTGGTTCAAGTCTTCCCTCGTGTGAAAAGTTTACTTTTTTTATTTTCGCAAAGTTATGGTCTGTCCGTTCGTTCATTGACATCTCTGTTCACTGTAATAAGTTTAGTGTCTGTGTTTTGCGACCGCACCGCAAAACCGTGCGATTAGTAGACGAAAGGACGTGCCTCTCCAATGGGAACCGAAAACATTTGATCGCAAGGTCACAGGTCAACCGATTCCTTCACAGGAAAACACGTCTGATATATTCTATACGACACTGGCGACGGCATGTGCGTCACATGACAGGAATATGTTGTCGACTCACCTGACTTGTACACTTGACGAATGGGTAGACAGATTCTTCTACCTTTCCCGATTTACGTTTTCTTGTGGATGTGATAATCACTCCCAAAAAAAGCGATGAAAACATAAGAGTTTGTCAGATAATCATCGTCTGAAAATAAAAAATTAAAATTTTCACTCGAGGGAATACTTGAACCCAGGACCTCTCAGTCCCCAGATGCTCACGCTAACCACGGGACCACGGCGCTCCTAAGCTTACATTAACATTGGTGTTTCATATCTTGCGCATAGACTACTCAGTTTGTATGTTTTCTTATTTTTTTCATAGTTCCACACAACTTCTTCCTGTTTCCTCAATTGATCTGTGTTCAGTTTTTCAAGGCCTATCCACTGTGCCAACTTATAACTAAATCTGAGGGGGGGGTGCGATGGGGAGGTTCCCTTGTAAGCAAGCTTACCGTGTGGAAATAAGAATAGGTCTCCTGCCCACTTCTGAGAGGGGCAGCTGGCAAATTTTACCAGCTGCGACAGAGGAAGCAGATAATGCCTTGGTCCTTCAGAGGTTTTCCATCCTGTCTAAGCACCAATTGACGCCATGAATTACGTTTTCTATCTCAAGACGGAGCCTTTCAAATTTTAGGCGGATTGTAACAGTTTGTGAAGACCAGAAAATACTTCAGTTAAATGTAAGAAAATAAGTTAGAACAATTTTGACGGAGCTTCTTGGGTGTGCGCCGCCAGCCGCCAGAAGGCCAAAGCAAGCCTGAGTACTGTATCGAAATGATGCCATCGGAAGAACCTGACTCCCAGTGATCACTGGAGGGCCGTTGAAGACTACGGCGTGTGGGATAAAATTCTTAGGCTGCCAGATGAGTTGGGGGTCAAGTCCAAAAGCGTCCCTTTTGGCTACTATGCGGGAATTAAAAATCACGTGCAGACGGAACGTTCCAGAAAGATGATGATGGTAGTGTGCAAACAGATCCGAGTGGAAAAAGTATGAAGGGCCAGCCATGGGCAGCAGTGAACAGTCTTAGAGTCAGTGAGCTGTCAGCATAACTGCTGTGAGCGGCGTAACAATAAAGGCCCTAGCTACTCTGAAGACAGCAGCTACTGATCGGACAATAGTACTTCATCCACGGGAAGACAGTACTTCTCTGGGCGACGCGGCAACAACTGATGGATGGGTAGCAACTTTAAAAGTGTCGCATGTATCTTTCATTAAATAGTGCTCAACAGAGGCCGTATGTCTCAATTAGCAGGGGAGCGGTCTGCCCCCGGTAGCTGAGTGGTCAGCGCGACGGAATGTCAATCCTAAGGGCCCGGGTTCGATTCCCGGCTGGGTCGGAGATTTTCTCCGCTCAGGGACTGGGTTTTGTGTTGTCCTAATCATCATCATTTCATCCCCATCGACGCGCAGGTTGCCGAAGTGGCGTCAACTCGAAAGACCTGCACCAGGAGAACGGTCTACCCGACGGGAGGCCCTAGCCACATGACATTCCGTTTCATTTCAGCAGGGGAGCGGATTTCATTTGCTAGTAGGAACAAATACCCAAATAGCACTTGTTTCTTTTTAGTTAGGCCAAGGAGCCATCGATTCAGCAGACGACAGAACAAGGGACAACAACTGCCTACGTCTCCTCGCTAGGCATCCTAGATAGTGCATTCTGTATTTATTAGAGCGACGAGTCTGGTGGATCCTGTCTCTTGGTAGTGGGAAGCCCCTTTGTAGGAGGACAGAATCGTAGTGAAATGAGTTTCGACGACAAAGTTGGTACTTACTTACTTTTCGTGTCCGGAACTAGACTTCAGACTTCCAAAAATCAGCAGCCAATATGGCCTTGTCATTTGCCTCCCATAAGCCATTCATTATGCAGGGCTGGTCTAAATATTGACAGATAAGCAGGTGTTGAGGATCCTGGACAGAACCACACAGACAGAGTGTGTTCTAATCCTCTTTTAGGAAACCCCATTGCTGCAGGTTTGTCTTGAACTTTGGCACTTCTACCCTCATACGACTTAGGGTTCTCCAGACTGTCTATGGTAGGTCTCCACCAGGCGCCAGTTGTTCTTTTATATCTTTATGGGGGTTTCTCAGGTCTATTTCCCACCTTTTCAAACGATTCTCTGCAGCCGACCTTCCCAGGGCTCGAGTACGTGACAGGAAACTCTTCCTCGAACAGAGCCGTCGGTCAGCAGGCTGCTGTCCATATAAAGGGTGACGCATGCCCTTTTCTTGCTTGGTTTTTTCGGCTTCGGCAGCGATGTCACGTCGTATGTTGGGCGGTGCGATCCCCATGATTAAGTACATCTTGTGCACTGGAGTTGGTCTCAAGCATCCGGTAACAATCCGTGCCATTTCATTCACCGCGGCATCAACTTTTCTCGCGTGTGTTGATGCAGACCGTACTGAAGCGGCGTATTCCGCGGCTGACACACTGAGCGCAAGGGCTGAAGTTCCGAGGACTTTTGGGTTTGCACCCCAGGATCAGCTGGTTAGTTTCCTGATGATTATGTTTCTAGTTGAGACTTTTTCCCTTGTGGCATTACAATGATATCTATAGGTCAGTGTGCGATCCAACGTGACACCAAGATATTTGGGCGTTTTACAATGCTCGAGACGTTCACCTCTGCATATTACATCTAATTCACGATTTGCCTCCCTGTTCTTTAAATGGAATGCACAGATCTGCGTCTTGGAAGGGTTCGGTCTTAGGTGGTTTGCCTGATAATACTGGGAGAGAGCTTCCAAGCTACTGGTTAATTTCTCCTCTACATCCATAAAATTGTTACCTTGGGCTGCAACTGCAGTGTCATCGGCATACATAAATTGGCACGTGATGTTTGGCACTGGTTGGTCATATATATATATATATGAGAAAATGAAGTCCGTACTAGTCGTGACACACACAGGCCGTGTTCAGCAGCAGGAGATTTGTCAAAATCGCGATATTCAATGTGAAGTCGGTACTGTGTGCAGCTTTCTGAAATCATATGTACGGTCTAAGCTGTGAAACTGCTACCAAATATTGAGATCATAATGTGCAGCAAGAACTACAGGGCTATTACAAATGATTGAAGCGATTTCACAGCTCTACAATAACTTTATTATTTGAGATATTTTCACAATGCTTTGCACACACATACAAAAACTCAAAAAGCTTTTTTAAGCATTCACAAATGTTCGATATGTGCCCCTTTAGTGATTCGGCAGACATCAAGCCGATAATCAAGTTCCTCCCACACTCGGCGCAGCATGTCCCCATCAATGAGTTCGAAAGCATCGTTGATGCGAGCTCGCAGTTCTGGCACGTTTCTTGGTAGAGGAGGTTTAAACACTGAATCTTTCACATAACCCCACAGAAAGAAATCGCATGGGGTTAAGTCGGGAGAGCGTGGAGGCCATGACATGAATTGCTGATCATGATCTCCACCACGACCGATCCATCGCTTTTCCAATCTCCTGTTTAAGAAATGCCGAACATCATGATGGAAGTGCGGTGGAGCACCATCCTGTTGAAAGATGAAGTCGGCGCTGTCGGTCTCCAGTTGTGGCATGAGCCAATTTTCCAGCATGTCCAGATACACGTGTCCTGTAACGTTTTTTTTCGCAGAAGAAAAACGGGCCGTAAACTTTAAACCGTGAGATT
Organism: Schistocerca serialis cubense; assembly: GCF_023864345.2. Lineage (NCBI taxonomy): Eukaryota > Metazoa > Arthropoda > Insecta > Orthoptera > Acrididae > Schistocerca > Schistocerca serialis. The sequence goes on along the minus strand of NC_064645.1, from coordinate 360,301,160 downwards.
GCACAAAACACGTTCACTTTTGGTGAATTGCGAATTTGCTACACGAATGCGTGAGGATTCTCTACCATCCAGATTCGCACATTGTGTCTGTTCACTTCACCATTAAGAAAAAATGTTGCTTCATCACTGAAAACAAGTTTCGCACTGAACGCATCCTCTTCCATGAGCTGTTGCAACCGCGCCGAAAATTCAAAGCGTTTGACTTTGTCATCGGGTGTCGGGGCTTGTAGCAATTGTAAACGGTAAGGCTTCTGCTTTAGCCTTTTCCGTAAGATTTTCCAAACCGTCGGCTTTGGTACGTTTAGCTCCCTGTTTACTTTATTCGTCGACTTCCGCGGGCTACGCGTGATACTTACCCGCACGCGTTCAACCGTTTCTTCGCTCACTGCAGGCCGACCCTTTGATTTCCCCTTACAGAGGCATCCAGAAGCGCTCTGGCGGCAGAAACCTGAAGCGCGGCTTCAGCTGAACAAAACTGAGTTTTTCTACGTATCTGTAGTGTGTCGTGACCATATGTCAATGAATGGAGCTACAGTGAATTTATGAAATCGCTTCAATCATTTGTAATAGCCCTGTATATAAGAGACGGTGGGTATGAAAGCGGGCGCTCGACGTTGAAAGGCTACAGAGAAATAGCAACTGATGTTAGACCGTCACAGATATCGACGTAATCTCTGGTAACATACAAAGTCCCGTGACTGCGCCGTCTCCATGACTTAAATCGACTAACTAAATGCGAAAGCACCACTCTGCGTATTAGTATCCCTCACGTTGGCGACAGAGAAAGTCACCGAACTCTTGAGTTTACATATGAAACTGACGCGGTAAAAAAAATCCGCCACACATTTACCCAAGATGTCGCCGCGAAAGCCTAAGCTCTCATCGATTGCTCTCACGTCTACCTCGTCAGTGTTTTATTTAGCAGCTTCTGACGGTGAGACAAGTTTGATTGCTCTTCCAGCTGCTACTAAAGCAAGTAGTGTGTCGTCGCCTCGAAGGCTGTCTCTAAGGAAGCAGCGGGTTTGTACGAGGCGGCCGGAAAGCGAGCGACGCGGTCCGCTGAGCAAAGCGCGGGCAGCCTTCCACGGCGCTAATGCGCGTCTGGTGCCAGCGGCGCAGCCCAGCTCCGGCAGCGACGACGCCGACGTAGACCGGCGCGGCGGCCATTAATTAACGCTTAGGCGGAGCCCAAGGCGGCTGCTAATTGGGGGGGGGGGAGGGGTGCGGGGGCGTTTCTTACGGCCGTCCGGCACGCAGCCGTCGCGCCCGCGGTTAATTGAATCCACTGCGCAACAACTGAGCGGCATCTCAGCCGCTACGTATCAAGACAGGCCCTCCCACTAACTACTTTAATGCCCTGTTTATCTTTCGCGGCACGTTTACCATACCATCAAAGAGATTCGGCGCAAATCGAGTTTGCTTCCGCGATGAAGGTAACTGCTTCGCAGATTTGTGAAATGCGGTTAATAAGCCTACCGGCGTAGCGGCTGGGCTGTTTCTCGGGTTGGTTCCTCAGGTATGGTGTGTAGTCCTTAACTTGACGGACAGAATCTGCCCTTACGCCTCTCTGCTACAGCGCAACGGCATCGCTGACGGGACAGATCGACGACTGGAAATCGGTGTGTGTGTGTGTGTGTGTGTGTGTGTGTGTGTGTGTGAGTGAGAGAGAGAGAGAGAGAGAGAGAGAGAGAGAGAGAGAGAGAGAGAGAGAGAGAGAGACACACACACACGCGAGCGTGGTTAAAATAGTAATTCTGAAGCGTAGGATTAATTTAGTATCGGGGGAGTTGATACATAATTAAAGGGCGATCGTACAGTGAGGAATCGGCAATGGTAAACTCACATAAGCTCGTGATAAAAGAGAGAGTGTAAATGTAGTGCGATTTAGGTCAGATCAAGTAGGGATATGATACTTTAATTTAAATTGAAATAAATTATCTGCGTCGTATGAAAGTGTTCACGTATTACAAGCTCTTCATCATTATTAGAATATTTCGGAAGGGAATGCGTTATAGAACAGTGTGGGACAATATACAGGACTTGCGTCGTAGGGTCACGGTCAGCTGCTTATTAATGTCCGACGTCCCATTTTCTAACCTGCAGGACTACAGCAAGTAATAAAGTAACCCAATAAATATTGCGCAGTGGAGGCTTCAAGTACAGACTGCACAATACCGCGTGGGAAACATTCACCAGCGTCAAAAGTAATGTTCGAAATTGGTTTTGCTGCGACGAGGAACTGGCCCTGTAAATGGGGAGAATCGTCCTACAAAGGAACAAAACCGAGGGCGGTGGGGTAGTGACTAAGACGTACCCATTTCAACCGTGTCACTGCTGCCTACGCCGGTCGGAGTGGCCGAGCGCTTCTAGGGGCTTCAGTCTGGAACCGCGCGACCGCTACGGTCGCGAGTTCGAATCCTGCCTCGGGCATGGATGTGTGTGTGGTGTCCTTAGGTTAGTTAGATTTAAGTAGTTCTAAGTTCTAGGGGACTGATGACCTCAAACGTTAAGTCCCATAGTGCTCATAGCCATTTGAACCGTCAGATCCGCTTAGTAAGATAGGCAGAGTGATGGCTTTGAACGCTAGAGTCCCAGTGATACGGCGACGTTTCCCATCTTCCAGGCCCTCCGGAGTGGGAGACGCTGAGGTACTAAGCTGGCGCGTACGGGAGAGAGTGTTTTGTTCACGGACCAGCGCTGTCCGGTACAGATGGTGGCGTGTAGTTAGACCCCCGTCCCCGCAGGAACTGCGGTTTGCACACGGCCGCCGCGCGTCGAACCCGAAGCAATGAACGCCGCTCGCAGCGCCCGCAAATGAGATTTAAATTATTCACTGAACACGTCATAATTATGGCCTCGTGCGCGCGGTGGTGATTTAATATGTACGGGCGATGACGAATGAAATAAATGATGCGTGGTAAATGCACGTCATCGAAATTAACCGCGGCGCACGCAGAGTCGCCCGGCTTAACTGCTTTCGCCTGCCGTTATCGCTGTAGCGCGGCGCTTGTTTTGTTGGGAGGTTCTCTTAATTGTCGTCTACGACGCACTCAGGGCTGCCGGTCAGTTAGACGTGTACTGCAAAATCCCGCAAACGGACTTTTGCTGAGAAAGTTTACATTACGAGATGTTTTGTATGGAGAAAAGCAGCATTTCCGCCTAGTTTTTACTACGTAAGCGTTTCTGCACACTGTAGCTGTTTAATGTAAAGCTATTGTAGACTTTATGAAGAACTGTTTCGACACATTCTTGGCGAGAACTAAGACTCCATACCGGACACCGACCATGTTGATCGGAAAGAGGGTGTGATCCGATTATTCCAGATCCAAGGCACCTACTAGAACGCGTTTCTGGGACGGAACACACAACACATCTGTCCCTCAACACTGTACAGTTAATTATGATTTCGAGAAAGGCCGCTCTTATTGAACAATTATCTGGGACAGAGAGTGGAGAGAAATTCCGTCTTACGCAAGACACCGTTAGGTTAGTTTTGTTTTATCCAATAATATTTCAGCCAACGGCCCTGCCGCAGTGGTTACACTGGTTCTCGACAGATCACCGAAGCCCTGTCGGGCTGGGCTAGCACTTGGATGGGTGACCATCCGGTCTGCCGAGCGCTATTGGCAAGCGGGGCGCACTCAACCCTTGTGAGGCAAACTGAGGAGCTAATTGACTCACTCCTCCAGCCCGCATCCAGTGACGCCTGTGGGCTGGGGGTGACACGGCGGCCGGTCGGTTTCGTTGGGCCTTCATGGCCTGTTTGGGTGGAGTTAATAATACTTCAGCACAGTTTGTGCTATCTCAGTGTGTTTTTATTTATTTTCCTCTTAAAAATTGTTGCTAGACCTTAAGATTTTGTGGACATTATATCAATTTTGGCTTACAACTATTTATGTTTACATATGAGCCATAATTAAGGGTAAAACTTAACTTTACTTTTCACGTAGAGCTAGAGACTCGTGTCATGTAGTTAAGGCATTACGTGTAGTACATCTGTAATTTGCTGGAAATTTGCCCTTGGTTAATAATTCGAAAATAGCATGGTTATACATCTGTTCACATACCTCACATCACGTTATCAGTTATGTATGTTGGTAGTTTTACAGCCACCATGCATTGTACAGATTTAAGACTACCAATTTTCAGAGAGAAAGTAAATAACATCTCACTGAAGGTAACAACAGGCAGCGCTGAAACACGTTTGGGCGAAAGAAAATTTATCAAAGGGTGTCTCACATAAAGCAAAATTTCTCTGCAATGTTTCTTAGCAAACACTGAAAGGGACATGAGCTGTAACGTCCGGAAGATGATTATGGGACAGATTTTTGCGAGGAGGTTCACCTGTCGACTGTTGTGTATGCGCCTGTTCGACGTTCTTTTTTTCGTTTGAAGCAGTAGTAATAGTTATCCTGAGCTTTTTTCGTGTTTGCAACAAATTCAAATCGCTGAACTTTTGAACTTTAGTAAGAAGACAGGTGGGTCCAAGATTACATTAACACTGAGTACAACAAGAGAAATGGTTCAAATGGCTCTGAGCACTATGGAACTTAACTTCTGTGGTCATCAGTCCCCTAGAACTTAGAACTACTTAAACCTAACTAACCTAAGGACATCACACACATCCATGCCCGACGCAGGATTCGAACCTGCGACCGTAGCAGTCACGCGGTTCCAAACTGAAGCGCCTAGAACCGCACGGCCACACCGGCCGGCACAACAAGAGAGAACACTTTCTAACATAAGAAACAGCAGGATGAAACTGGTTCAAGGTATGTCAGAGGTTGCAGGGCACTCTCACTTCTGATCTGGTGTTATGCTGCTTCATGTTCTGAGGGAATATGATCTTTACTGCAATTTTGACTTCATACTTCATGATGATGGTGGGCAGTAGATAATGCTCTTGCTTGTGTGCTCTAGGGAAGGAATAACGGTAAGCTTTACATGCGTTCAAAGTAATAGGGTGCAGATTTAAACGACTGCAGTAAAAGCGCACGGTGGGCCGACGGTAAGCGCGTTTTTTCTGCGGAGCCTGGGAGGGAAAATTTCCGGACGGCGGAGTTCTGCGGTCTCATTGTGCAGGCACGTTGGTTGGCACAGGTCGGGAAGCAGCCACGTCCAGGTAGGCTGACTAGCGCCAAGAAGTCGCCGATGCAATGGCCAGCGCGTTGTAGGCCGGCAGTAAAGCAGAGGATTGGCGCTTGTTAGGCAGGAAGCCGACAAAACAACTGTGAGCGTTTTGCGAATTTCCGTGGGACAGGGCCACTGGCGCCCAAACGTCCAGACTGTTACAAAGCATATTTGTGAAAGCACGAGGCTTTTAGCGAGTTTATGGCCATTCTTTGGAAACTTTGAAATGAAGGCAACAAGGGAGATAACACGTTTTTATGGAGGGCTGTAGTTCCATCCTCGTCATGTTGTTAGCAAAAGACGAGGTGTAACTGCGTGGGAAAGAGGCCACGAACCTGAATCTTTTTTACTTTTCTCCCAGTTAACTTTAAAGTCTCTGATTGGTCAAATCGGTGTATGCAGAGGAAGGGGCGCTCTCCGAGCTCCGAACGCCGTGCTCCAGCTCGTGATTGGCTTGTTTGAAAGTGGGGAAGTCTAAGATGTAAATGTGCTTCGCTACCGAGTTGAGGAGCAAGCTGACAGAAGGAGAAGATCACTCTTGTACTGGTGCTTCGCTAGTAAAGAACTGCAGGTCTCTACCTAAATGGTGAGACTTACGTCCTTTGCTAGAGTGCCATTTAAGAGCCTGTGTTGGTCACCTTCCGAACCATCACGCACACGAGTGATGCGTGGGTGTACTTATTTGTCTTAAGCGGCCGTCTGAACATCTGACATATTCTGTCATGCACAGTTATGGCACGGAGTCGAAGTGGTTTGGCAGAGCAGCACATTGGAATCATCTGGGGTTTCAGAGGCTCATAGGGAAGTACCTGCACTCTGAATTAACCCAACGCGAGAGCACGTACTTGCATTTTTTGGGCGCGCCATGACTTCAGTCACTGACCACATCGTGGTGTTCCGCCCTGACCACCAGGAGGGTAAAATATTATCTGTTACGGCGTAGGACTCCAATACGTTTCTTAGCACCCTGTTCTTTCGAACCATATTTTTCTTTTTGAAATGGTAGAATGTAGATGCTTGGTGGTGGCGTAGTTTTGTGCCACAACCCGCAATCACGTGTATGAAGTCAGATAAGGCGATTTGTGTTCCAGTTAGTGTCGTGTGTCGATCCCCAGCTGATGACGTTGTCCACCACAGACCCTATGTTAGTCAAAGCGTTTGTCAAATAAAAATGTGTGTGTGACGTTTCTTTGGTCATAGTCATTTTTGTTGTCTTGTGATGTTAAGAATGAATAAATCTATTGTCATTTAGATTACATAATCTCCCTGAGTTCTGATTAACAGTGCCTTCCCATTTTATTATTGAAGTCTAGATTTGAGTCGTAAGCAGAAGGTTTTCATATGCACGAGCAAATACTTAGGTGCCAATGGCCTTGCCGCAGTATTTGGTTCCCATCAGATCGCCGAAGTTAAGAGCTGTCGGACTGGGCTAGCACTTGGATGAATGACCGTCCGGTCTGCCGAGTGCTGTTGGCAAGCGCGGTGCACTCAGCCCTTGTGAGGCAAACTGAGGAGCAACTTGACTGAGATGTAGCGGCTCCGGTCACAGGAGAGCGGTGTGTTGCCCACTTTTCCCTCCGAATCCTTGAACACCTAAGGGCTGAAGGTGACACGACGGTCGATCGGTACCGTTGGCCCTACAGTGCCTCTTCGAATGGTATTCGTTATATACTATAGATACTTCCTAACTCGCTGTGTATCTGCTGGTACAGCGCCTTTGGCCAGCGATACACAGTAAAATGTAAGACGGCGATCTAGCATGTAGATAAGTTGTTACTTGGAGCGAATAGTGTGTAATTAATTGGTGAGGCGACACGTTGCTACTAAGAGGCTAAAGCGGAAGGAGCCTATCAGAAAGTACGGTATCTGTTTAGATTCTTGTTGTAGAAACAATTTTCTCAGCAAAACTTCTGGTCTCGGTACTCTTTCCGGTTAACTGATTATTTGAAAATATCGTGGGTTAAATTCTTAACATCTCGCCGGCAGTGGTGGTGCTGTTGTTAACACTGGACTCTCATTGGCGAAGACGGCAGATCGAGTCCCAGTCCACGCATCCAGATTTAGTTTTAGTGATATGAAATGGAACGTGCACGTTAGGTCGCTTGCGGGGAAAGCGACTGGTCTTCTTTGGTTTACTGGGATACTTCTAGAAAAGTGTATCTCATATATAAAGACGACAACGTACAGAAAATTTGTGCAACCATTTCTTGAGTACTGTCACAGTGTTTGGGATACCAGCCTGTCCGATCCGAAAGAGCCCTCCACTCAATTCGGAAGCGTGCTGCTAGATTTGTTACCGGTTCGATCAATGTGCGAGTGCAGTGGATTCTCGATAGTTCGAGATGCACGGGACCGGAACCACCTCGGACTGTTGAAAACTAGAATTAGAGACATTTATGTGGAAAATAGAAACAAAATGGTGTTCGTGTTTGAAAAGTATGAACCACATGAACAACGCCTCACTTTTTTTTGCAATTATTTCTGTATAGTTTTTCGGTTAAGAGATTCTTTATAGCATTCTTTGAAGAAAACTGTTCCAATTTTCTTCGCTGGTCACAAACATTAACTACCCGATCCCGTATTAAAGAACAAGTTTTTTTCATTGTGTTTCCTTTCTTAGGTATTTCCGGTACTTCTAACTTAATATTTAAAATTATAAATTTCCTTTCGTTTGTTAAGCACTCATTTTTTAGAGTACATACAAAAACAGTCAACATAGAGAACTAAACACGAGACTGTACTGTACCGTCAATGACAGACCTGAAACACCATTTTAACAAAAGGTTTGTTTGTGTACACAATTAAGAACCACGAGAAGCGCATCTGTGGGGCCATTGACACTGACACAACTAACCTAAGAGGCGTGAGTGGCTAGACAGGTGTTGTGCTATGAGCGGTTTTATGAGAAAGTCGTAATACCGAAAGTCCAAATATCGAGACTCTTCTGTATTACGAAAATGCTTCGTGAACTTTAATGGGAATCCCTGGAAGCAAGGAGACACTTTTGCAAAACATTATTTAAAATTTTTAAAGATGCGACGTTTGCGGCAGACTGCAGAATGATCCTACTGCCACGAACATCAATATCGTGTGATGACCCGATAAACAAGATACATACAGGCTCGTACTGAAGCATGTGGACAGTCGTTCTTCCTTCGCCCTACTTGTGAATGGAATAGCAACGGAAATGATTAGCAGTGGTCATTCGCCATGCACAGTATAGTGGTTTGTGAAGAGAGTATATAGATGTAGGTTTTAGCGCGTGGATTATCACCTTTTTCAATTATTATTTCTCACAAGCGGGTAACCGAGCAAATAATTTATATGGCTGTAAGACTCATTTAGTCTACGAGAGAGAGCTTATCTCCGACTCATTTGCGGAGAATACGATCGCAGTGGAATTGTACTTAGTGGCATTGTTGTAAGCTGCCATTTTGAGTAGCGAATGTAACGTGAAAAATTACAACAACATTTCATGTCATAGAAGATGATGATGATCCTGACATGTAGCTTTGAAGATCATTTATAGAAAAAATATAATTTCGTGAAAGAAAAGGTACGTTCAATTCTTTGGTTATTTTAACTTCTCCCTGGCCTGTGGCTCGGAACACTATTTGGTGCGTCTTAAATCGTAGCGAACTTTTTATCCTGGGAAATGAGTAGAACCTGCACTACGGTCAATTATGCTCTGTTTTAAGAGATTGAATTCTGGACTTTATCAAAATCAATACACAACTTGGACACTTATTCTCATGCAGCACTAAAGAAGGCTTCCCCCACGAGCTACAATATTATTGTGCTCCTGATTAGTTTAAGAGTTTTTAGAATTTACGATCGCCAGAGTTTATTTCAGGTGCTGACTTCGACGTCGAGAGACAGTGTTATTATGAACTGCAACTTGTAATAATATCGTTTTATACATTTGAAAACTTAACTAATAATTATTTTTCTGCCTGGAAGTGTGGGAGGTAACTTGTAAAAATTTTGGGGAAGCGACTTCTCTCGCCACAAAGTTTACATGCAAGTAATTGGGTATTATTCAGTCGTATTAATTTAAGTTCAGTTTAGGGGGAGAGAAGTTAAAGACGCTTTCTCTATACGGCTTATGGCAAACGCTAGGAGTGTTCCTTTGGAAAGGACGTGTCTGATTTCTTTCCAGAATCTGAGATTGTGCTGTATCTCTTATAACTCCGACGTCGGCAGAGTGTTGAACTCTACTCTTGCTTCCTTTTTAACCTCTCAGCTGTCAGAGTGATAGTACGGGACACTGTTTGTGACCTCTGAGTCAGAGGGGCTGTGGCTGCCTGAGTGATTTGCGAAATACGACTGTTTGCACCTGGTTTCACCTTACCGCGATTGCTACGCACTCCGGAACATCAGCTTGATCGAGCACTCACTATCGACGCATCGAGCACTCACTATCGACGCTGTATGAGAGTGTGACGGGACCGACTTGGAGCTCGCCGAATATGATCTCTCGTCCTTCCCGAACACGGCCCGGTCTCTTTACAACCGGCGCTGTTCCTAGAGCGCACGGACGTGCGACGCCATGTTTGGATTTAATTTCCTGGTGCAGACGACGGGCAACGCGCAGGAGCCAGCCAGACTTTTCGTGTTAAGACGATCCTTTCCATGTGGCGGCCGGCGTGACTGCGGGCCATACCGCAGAAAACGCACTTCTCCACATCTACAGCTTCGCTTCTCTCGTAAGCTCCGTTCCTCCTTAACTCACTGAACGCTACAACGTAACATCCTTAACGCCAAGCAACAGGTGCCGGGGAAAGCCAGAGTTGCTCTTTCTTCTCGGAGCGCCACGTCTCTAGCGTGTGACTGTGTGGGTCGGTACCTGTGGCGTGGCGCCAGAATATCAACGTGGTTCATGCAAACTACAAAGGAAAATTATGAACTACACTACTGGCCATTAAAATTGCTACACCAAGAAGAAATGCAGATGATAAACGGGTATTCATTGGACAAATATATTATACTAGAGCTGACATGTGATTACATTTTCACTCAATTTGGGTGCATAGATCCTCAGCTATCAGTACCCAGAACAACCACCTCTGGCCGTAATAACGGCCTTGATACGCTTGGGCATTGAGTCAATCAGAGCTTGGATGGCGTGTACATGTACAGCTGCCCATGCAGCTTCAACACGATACCACAGTTCATCAAGAGTAGTGACTGGCGTACTGTGACGAGCCAGTTGCCCGGCCACCATTGACCAGACGTTTCCAACTGGTGAGGGATCTGGAGAATGTGCTGGCCATGGCTGCGGTCGATAATTTTCTGTATCCACAAAGGCCCGTACAGGACCTGCAACATGCGGTCGTGCATTATCCTGCTGAAATGTAGGGTTTCGCAAGGATCAAATGAAGGGTAGAGCCATGGGTCGTAACATATCTGAAATGTAACGTCCACTGTTCAAAGTGCCGTCAATACGAACAAGAGGTGACCGAGACGTGTAACCAACAGCAACCCATAACATCACGTCCAGTGATACGCCAGTATTGCGATGGCGAAGACGCGATTAGAATGAGCGTTCACCGCTATGTCGCCAAACGCGGATGCGACCATCATGATGCTGTAAACAGAACCTGGATTCATCCGAAAAAATGAAGTTATGCCATTAGTGCACCCTGGTTCGTCGTTGAATACACCATCGCAGGCGCTTCTGTCTGTGATGCAGCGTCAAGGGTAACCGCAGCCATGGTCTCCGAGCTGATAGTCCATGCTGCTGCAAACGTCGTCGAACTGTTCGTGCAGATAGTTGTCTTGCAAACGTCCCCATCTGTTGACTCAGGGATCGAAACGTGGCTGCACAATCCGTTACAGCCATGCGGACAAGATGCCTGTCATCTCGACTGCTAGTGATACGAGGCCGATGGGACCCAGCACGGCGTTCCGTATTACCCTCCTGAAACCTCCTGAACCCACCGATTCCATAATCTGCTAACACTCATTGGATCTCGACCAACGCGAGCAGCAATGTCGCGATACGATAAACCGCAATCGCGATAGGCTACAATGCGACCTTTATCAAAGTCGGAAACGTGATGGTACGCATTTCTTCTCCTTACACGAGGCATCACAATAACGTTTCACCAGGCAACGCCGGTCAGCTGCTGTTTGTGTATGAGAAATCGGTTGGAAACTTTCCTCATGTCAACACGTTGTAGGTGTCGCCACCGGCGCCAACCTTGTGCGAATGCTCTGAAAAGCTAATCATTTGCGTATCACACCATCTTCTTCCTGTCGGTTAAACTTCGCGTCTGTAGCACGTCATCTTCGTGGTGTAGCAATTTTAATGGCCAGTAGTCTACTTTACAACCACTGCGAATTAGTGGATTGGATTTTACTTGGCATTTTCTCCAGCTTTAGCCAGTCACCTACTCAGCAGTTCGCGAAAATCCTATCTAAATTCAGCGTCGTACTGTTGTACCATCTACGGATAGAATCTAGATGCAGTCACATATTATGCGATCGTTTCTTTAATCTTCGTGGGCCACATCAAACTTTGTAATATTATACTGCTGGAAACTACTGAAGGTTTTTGAAGCTTCAAAGAGATTTTAAACTTTCGGCTGTTTAAAACTTTTCAAAACAATATTTAGTAGACTGGTTTTATTCACTTACAACTTTTTCCAGGGATGTGAACTGTAGATGAAGTTTTGAGTTTTCTCAGGATCCATTGTAATAATATTTCTGGCTCCTGGAGCACATAGTATATTGTTACAGATTATACGCGAGTTGAGCGACGCTGTAATAGAAGACCTATGATGTCACTAGGTGGCAGCCACAACAGTTACTGTTAGAATGATGCGGCACTCGTGCCCCGACAGAAAGTACATTGGAGACCGCTCTCAATACCGTAATGTTATGACGTATTTCCACTTTTTTTTTTTACAGTCAGTTTTACGTGAACAGTCTCTAGTACTAGACCTTAACACGCACAGTACACCAGTTACAGCTGGCCTATCTGACAACTCCCAGGGGTAACGAAAATTTGATTTGCAGGGTTCGATATGGCTATAGACCAAATGTAAAATGTAATCTACTCATTGAGCTTTAATATCTTATGGTAAAGGCTTAACATAGTAAGACAATTATTGTAGTTAGAAACTTTGTGTACGAATGTGTCTTCAGACAGCGTAACTCGTGGCGCAGTATCTGAGCACTTTATGACTAGCAACTAACTGTACACATAATTTCGAATTTTCACCAAGCTTTTTCTCTGACAGCCCTCACAAAATGAGAAAGAAGAAAAAAGTTTATCGCTTGAACTGCTTTCATGCAGTGACACTTTTGCATCATGTATATCGAAGCAACTTATTACTTATTTAATAATAACTGTATTCACGATGCTTTTGTAGACAATTTTCACATATACCACTGAATGTACCTACGAAATTATATTATTGTAGGGAACAGAACTCAGGAGCTATGACGTCAAACAGTGAGATGCATGAAAACTAGCTTTTGCTGAAAACGGAGCGCAATTTTACCCACACTATACTCCTCCACTGTTCAATAATGTGATCACTTAGTTATCACCAACAAACTTTAAACGTAATTTTAAACCTTTTCTATACTTCGTCTCTCTTGCATGCTTACAGTAAAGTACGTAGCACTTCAACTAATTTTTTAACTAATCATACGTGTGAAGTTGTTTTGTACACGGGAGTTTGATTCTTTAAAGAATAGCACAGAGGTCATCGGTCGCATCGGTTAAGAGTAGTAACCGTCTCGGCATTTATCTGAAGCGATTTAGAGACATCACGGGAAACCTAAATCAGGAAGGCCGGACGCAGGCTTGAACCGCCGTCCTCCCGAATGAGAGTCCCGTGTGCTAACCACTGCGCCAACTTCCTGTTGGTTTACTGACTGATGTACTGTGGAGACACGAAACACTTCGTGCATCTTTGTCTATGTAATGAGTGAGAGCCGAGCGAAGTGATTTATTCCAAACAGTTCGTATGCTGACATATATTTAGGATATGTGCACTTAAAAACTCTGTCATGTGCGAGGCCAGCACACTATATTAAGAGTGTAGAAATATCTCATTCCTCCTATTACATGTTTATATACGTATTTTACTGGAAAGCGGTAAAGGGCTAAGACCGATTAATGAAGCATAGGGATGATTTGTTGTGTGAACTTTATACGCGTACACATGATTACACAACTTTATAGAAGTGACTCTGGTACTTACAATAAAAATAGACTGGATTGCTATGAACTACCGACTCGATTATTTGAGACAGAAGCCTCAGCCCGTTTGCTACAACGACACTGAGGCTCTAATCAGAAGGAACGTACTAGATACGTATGTGCTGCTTTTGTGTTGTGACAACGTCGCATGAAGACGTCAAGGTGGTGGAACCGTTAGGACTTCAGTATCTTGCTCTGATGCAGCGTATTGCAAATAGGTTCCTTACACGTTCTGTCACTGCACTACAAACGGAGGCAATAATATGCTCGTGGCCAAAAATTAAGTGAATACAGTACAGCAAAAGGCGCTTTTTCATCTGTTCAGACCATCGACAAGAGTTAATATATTACAATGGAGTGCACCCCCGTGGAGTGTGCACGTAAAACGCTTGAACTGTTCCTCTTCAACCGCGCTATATTACTTCGTCTAATATTTGGTCATCCGAGATAATAATCAATGTAAGTTTTTTTACGTGAGACAATGTTTCTAAATAGATCAAGCAAATAAACAAGTCATGCAAGTAATTGTGGAAGGATTTATTCAATGTTTCTTTTTAACATCGTTTAATGAGGCAGTATTGCGAAGTTTCTGTTAGTTTTCTTTTGCCGCTACAATACCAATATCTATTTCATTGTGGTTGACACCCCAGGAAGCTCAACAATCGCTGCGAGCCAAAAATCAGCTAACGATACGTAAGTGAATGATACAATAAAGAAACATTCATAACAAAATTAACATCTGAAGACGGTAAAGTCATTGTAACTTTAAAAAGTTTACGTCTGGCGTGAAACAATAATTCGACATGAGATTCTTTAGAAACCAACCGTAGCATATATGCCAGGTCTGTCGAAATGTGGCAGACAGAGCTGTGCATTTGGACAGCGGTGGCAACCTATCGTACATCGGGATGAACTGACTGCAACAGGTGTCATTCCCTGTGCTTATTACAGAAGAGATGAATCTATGTCACACGTGTCAATGAGATTTCCGGCTATTTTCATCGGTGTTGGCTTTAGCGTTGCAGTTAATTTGCAAGGGGAACAGATGGTCTGCTTGCTCAAGTCTTTGTAAATGACAGTGTTAGCACTGCCCTCGTTAATCTTCAAATCTTCCCAATCTCTCATCAGTGACGGTTGCTCTGAAAGAGCCCATTAACACCGTGACTTATGACACCTTGCGGATTTATTGGTTATTTTACTTTGAAGGCTGTTAGCGTAATGTAGATGCGATAATCGAACACAGGGCACTAAATCTACCGCACACACGTTCACTTGTGCACATTTTAAGGAGCTTCTGCGCGAGTGTAACTGGCGTGACTTAATTTCTTTACGGGACAAATACGTACAGATTTAATGAGCAATGTGCAAGGTTCACTGCGTGTACACTGCTAGCCCCCTACCACTCAACTGCAAGTTTACGTTAATGCCACCAGGTGGTAGCACACTGCAGCGAACTTTTGCCGTTCGCCATAAATCCCGTTAGGCAGTAGCGTACTCCACAGATATGCGAATTCACTCACTATATAGTAGAATTACACTGATAAAAAACCTATTTTCTGGATTCTGAATGAGATGTAGTACTACAAGTTTTGCATTTTATCAGAGTAATTCATTTGAGACACTAGAACCATGAAGCACATCATCGTTAACTGTGAGACTGTAGTATTTATTCACGCTTCTAAATCTGTTGATCTTATTGTGGATCAGGTTTATCAGTACAGCAGGCCACCATTGTACGTATATCTGAACATTTACGATAATTGTCTTACAGGTTTCTCTGATATTCACTTAGATATGGGGAGGTGAGACGGTGTGCTTTCGGCCCTTATGGCTTCTAGGGCGCCATTTCTATTTTTATCAAGTGACCTTGTTGGCAGATAGTACTACTTGAATTTAATGGATTTCCCAAAACGGCAGTTCGTGTTTGGAGTTGGTTGTCTACTGTGCGGGAATCAGCTTTCCTGTGGTGTGTCAACATGGACTGTTGAACCTACGTCAAACGCTAACAGAAAAGCAAGTTACCAGGAAAAGGTAGCCGCAAAGAAACTAGGGCATTGCAGACCAGATCCGTTGTCTGAGAAAGTAACGAAATCAAAGAAGCGTGACTACAAGCGAATATTTGACAAAGACGTGTATAATAAGCGTAAGTTGTTATGTGGGTGCAACATAACAGTGCCGGATTTTCAGCGGAGAAGTTAATTCGCTAACTAACATACGAATTAAGGATCTTTTACACCTGTCCGAAAAATTAAAAAAGCACGAAAACTCTCATTTACACAAAAATGCGAAACGGAGAGTACTGAAAGCTTAAACATTATTTCGTTCTTGCCATAAATTGCACTTCAACAAAATTTAACCAAAACAATTATTCTTTTTTCAGGCAAATTATGCAGATTATTATTATTATTATTGACAGTGGCTGAAATTGTATAAATATACTGATAACCATAGCTGTTGTACTGCAAATGCTATTTAATTTCGCACTCTCATATTTAATTGAATTTAAAAATTTGTGGACACTCGGAATGTATACCTACGAACCTCCACTGTCTCTGATACAGTCGCTGATTTTGTAACTGAATCTCTCCCACTAGCTAGATACTGTCTGTCGTTTACTGGCATTCTACCCCAGAGATAAGGCACCGTGTAGTTTCCTTTCCGTCCCGGAAGTGTTTGTACTGTTAGTAAACATACTTCCTGCTTCTGACATCCTTTCCGTACACTGTTATAAACGTTTTGTGAGTGCCTACTAAGCATTCCTTCTGTACCGAAGTGTGCTCTGATTTTTGAAACTTTCTGATCAATGATTCTTAAGTAGGAGAGAGAAGTGGGGCTGTTATGTGTCGAAAGTCGTGCTTTGACAGCTTCAACTGTAAGGGCATTTCTACGAAATACAACGTGTCGGATTCAGCTCCTCGGTCTGGTACACAGTTTTAATCTAACAGCAAAGTCTGATAAAACTTTGTCTCTCTGTTACATCACAATGATATTTATCATTTGTCTCTAAGTTCTCTAACAGATTTATAGTTTCATCATTTCTTAATTAGAGTTGGTACACGCAGGTGGGGTTTGTGAGAGACACCATAAGTTTGCAAACCTCTATCGAGTCCTATGTACTATAAATGCTCTGAGAATGAAGGTATATAGATTATAAATCGATTGCTTGTTAAAACCAACTGCCAGGTGTCAGCTGAGCGCTTAATATACCCATGGGATGCTACATGATCGTAACTTGGTGATCTAAACAGTCAACCTGCCGATCCCCTCGTATCATGTGAAATGAGAAAGCGAAGTCGTGCAACGGGTAACCGATATCTGAATTAAACAGGAGTGGCGCAATGGAACATCACATATGGGTACCACAGCTCCTGTAGAAATATTGAAAAATTTTTTCATCAAGCTACGAGAAATAACTAAGCGTTACCGTATCAACCCGATTTATTGGTCGATGCATTAATGTGATCATAGTCAATGAACGCTACAAATAATTACGAAAATACCCAAGGATGCAAAAACTAGTACGAAAGACCTTGCCACAGGTAAATGGATTTGAAATATAAGTGATACAAAAACTGTGTCCATGAAAATCCCCAACGATTGATGAAAAAGTTGATAACCTAAAGAAAAGATGAAGAGAAATATGAACTAGCACCATTTCTTCTGTCTATGTGCACGTTGAGAACAGCTATATGGATTAATTCATAAAAACGAAACTTTGAAGTGAAACTAATAACTTGTGGCTCCTTTCTCTTGAGACACACGCGCGCGCGCGCGCGCGCGCGCGCGCGCGCGCGCGCGCGCGCGCGCGCGCGCGCGCGCGCGCGCGCGCGCGCGCGCGCGCGCGCGCGCACACACACACACACACACACACACACACACACACACACACACACACACACACACACACACACACACACACACACACACACACACACACACACAAATAGGTTTCATGCTTACGACTGTGCTGATACTCGCAGGGAATGACAGCTGTAGTTGGTGAGATTTCTGTGTTCAGCCCCAGTATCTGTGACCAGGTGTAAAACGGGCATCTCCCTCTGCAGTACTGAAGTGAACGCTATCATTCTCCGACACAAAGTGTCCTCTGCCTGCAGTCCAAGACGAAATGTCTCTCTCTCTTTCCCCCCCCCCCCCCCCCCCCCACACACACACACACACAAAATCTAACTGTTTCTTGACAGCGCCGCAATTATTGTAGTCAACTGAAGCATCCTTCCCGAGATCTGACCAGTGGAAAATTTATAACGATTGCAAGAAGTTTCCTTCTCCTAACGAAATTGCCGTGATTAACCAATACTGCTCATTTCTCTTCAGTGTGCGACAGTATGTGGAAGAGGCGGAGATGTCCCACTGTGTATGTGTGTTTTCGAGTTTTGTCCAATTGAAACGTCTGCATGTTCGCATTCATTACTGCCATAGGCTTCCGTACAAAGTTTGAACATCTACACCTGTGACGACCTTTGACCTGTAATGGCTATCTCCTTCCCAGATAGCATCTTTTCGAAAAGTCTCTCTCTCTCTCTCTCTCTCTCTCTCTCTCTCTCTCCCCCCCCCTTCCAATAGTGCTCTTTTCCCAAAACATTTTTACTGTCTGCTTTCCGCACTCCCCTCAGATATCTTGTTCTGTCCCATAGCCGGTTGTCTCAAGTTGCAGTAAAACACAGCAAGTGCCCTTCACCGTACATAATTAAAATAAATATTACTACTTATACCTGCAATCATTGGTATTAGATTTAGTTGTGCGTATTTTCATGCAGCATTCATAATTTAATTGGAATGGGTATCGGATTGACGATTTATTAATGAGGTTGAAGAGCTATTTTGGAAAAAACTGTCCCTTTACACGCTATTTTGAAAAAACTGGCCCTTTACGTGTCACCAATAAATACATCACAAGGAAAATAAGCTTACTGTACAAAATGTTATTCATCCTTTGAAATTTCACACTGGTTGCTGTGGAGAGTAATAGAAGTTTTAGAATTTCGGCATGTGAACCATATTCGCGAGGTTTTGTGCTGAAGGAGTAGCAGAGACAGTGACGGTTTGACAAAGAGGCGACAGTGCCAGAGAGAGAGAGAGAGAGAGAGAGAGAGAGAGAGAGAGAGAGAGAGAGAGAGTGTAAGTGAAGGAGAGAAAGGCGTTGATGGAGATAGAGAGAGCAGAAAGTGGAAATGAAAAAGAGAGAGGTGAGTGGAGATCATGTGTAGGCTTGAGGGTGCTGACCCTCCCCTCTCCTGCTGACTGCAGCAGAGTAAGTCCGAGTCAGCTTATTGTCGCACAACGTCATTCAGGTGAAGTCCAATGGAAGAGCATTTCGGATCAAACTTGTAAGGAGTTCTAGGACTACAAGGAACTCCAGGCGCGCTCTGCTGCAGACGACAAACGTGGCGTCGTTTAAGCGGCATATTGCAGCCGGGGTCGCGACAGGACTTGGCGGTGAGGTGGTGGGGGGAGGGGGAAGAGGGGGAGGAGTGGCGGAGAGGGGGCGGCGGCGAGTGTGTTCGCCGAGTGTTTGCCGTCCGGCCGGCAAACAGAGTCGCCATGGCAACGACGCCGCAACGCCGCTTCCAGCCGCCGCCATACACTTCGCCGAGATTGCGAGCTGCCACGTCACACCCGCCGATAAATAATAAACTGAGCCCTCGCTCTTAGCAGCCGTTGCTCTTCCGCACTAGCACTTTTCGCGAGCAGCGTGTTATCACAAATGTGCTAACTTCGCCGAATTTTGTTTCCAGCGAAAGTGCTGGTTATTTCAGGTCACTAATCTTTTCTGCCGGTATGAAAAGACACTAAATGAACACTGCTATATGCATGTGGAACCTGATCAGACTGCAAGACTGCACTGCAGCTCGTACTGCGGACGCCAACGACGTTGCTATCTCTCCGCAAAAATGTTTTATCTGCACGTGTCAAAGAATTCCAAACGGAACAACCCAAATTACACCAGGCGCTTAGTGTCTAGATGTCATTTTACTATACGAAATGTCAGATTTCTATGTGAATTTTTTCCATTTTAAGTATTTTTCAAGCAGTTTTTAGAAAACAGCTGTTAAAAAGGTTTGTATCTCAGTTTCTCGTAACAACTTCATAATGAACTAATAATCATTTCACTAGTCATAAAAGTTATTGTAATGCTTCGAAATTACTTCAAAAAGACTGAACCCGATAATCAGTTTATCATGAAGTTGCTACAGATTCCTTTTTTTGAGTGTCGTTCTCTCAAAAGTCGTTTGAGAAACACTGAAGGGCAAAAAAATCACGTGGAATGAAAAACTGATTTTTTAATGTGAAAGCTGAAGTATCTGGTAACGTATTGGGAATCTTCAAGTCTGAAGGCTGATTTGAACGCCGCATTGCTTTCTGCGCAGTGATCCCATTAGAGGTAATTCCGACTTATTCCGACCTTTACAATTACTTACGCAGTCAGATTTAGCAGAACTCAACTGCAGAGCGAATTTACATTATTGACATCAAAGTATGGGTGCCGTAAGTGAAAGGAGGCATAGCTGACACAGAAAAAACATCCCAATTTCGACCAAGTTTCGAACCGCGTGCTGTAGAAACAATTGTTTCGTGACTTGCTTTTAGGAGGACAATTAATATTTTCTTTTTGATAAAAAAAATAGACTTTCATACTACGTAACTCAAACTACCTTCTCTTGTCGCTTCGTTTGTTTTGTGTTCTGCTCCTACCCCTCTACGGAAGCGTATAGTTATATATGCTATTATTTTGGAGAATAATAATAACGAACAATTATGCATCACATTGGATTATTTACTTCCTTGTCACTAATGGTATATTTTTTATTTTAACAGCTCATACTTTAAATGTCAGTGAAGCTGTTTCACGAATAGAATTAGCCGGCCTCGACCTGATCTGTTTAGTCGCCACTACGGCTTACGTCACTGAGATAACTAATAACTGCAGTAATTGCATAGAACCAGCTTTTTTTTTTTTTAAAAAAAAGGCCAATGCGAAAGTACAATTAAGATTGGCGAACGATTAAAATTGACGCACATAGAATGCTTAAAAGTTACGGTCGCAGAATAACTAACCAAACTTCTAGAACACACCTTTTTCCATTTAACACTTGATCTGAGCTGTCTGTGTAACACGTACGTTACATGACGTCTGCAGTTTAATTTAGCCGAAGCGCAGCTTAAAGCCCATGACAAATTCTGCAATATCGGTGCGGGTAAACAGCAGTAAATACCTGAACATAATAAATGATACAGCACGTTAAAGAAACTCTCGAAGTTACTTTTGAGCTTTGTGCCGGCAAATTAGTTCGGGCAAGTGCCGATAGGAGCGCCACTGACCGTAGTTGATGAAAATGGCGGCTAACCAGGCAGAGAAAGCATTGTGTGTGTTTCAATTTGCACAGTGTGCCTGCGCTCGATCAGATTTTCATGGCAAATTCCACAAGACAGCCAAGACAGCACCAGTTTACAACAGTAAAGAGAAGTGGTGCAAGATATTAGAGGAGGATGATTGGTTGTGCGACGCAGGAAGTTTTGGTCGATCGGCTGCGTCGGAACAGACAGTGGACCGTATGATGGACGTGATGTTGCCAAGTCCCACAAAGTCTACCAGTCGTGCCCGCTAGTGCAGAATTGAGCATCCGACAGCCAGCAATGTAGAGAGCCCTTCGTAAGCGTTTGAGAGCGAAACTGTACCAACTGCAGCTGCTGCAAGCCATAAGCCACAACTACAAATCGCGCCGTCTGCAGTTCTGCTTTGATATGAAGAACCATCTCGAAAATGTCCACTTCGCAAGCGAATTAATCTTCACTGACGAAGCCAATTTTCATCTTTCGAGAGAAATCAACCGACAACACATGCAAATTAAGGACAGAGAATCGACATAATAGTATCTAACCACGTCCGGGATTCCAAGAAAGTTTACGTGTTCTGTACCGCGTCCAAAAAGATCGTCTATCGACGCTGCTTCTTCGCGGAGCCTACTGTGTGTCAGTATCACTTGCGTCGACAAGCCACAACTTGAAATCGATGGCAGCGGCTTCACGTTTCAACGAGATGGTGCCCCTCCACATTTCCCCTGTTGGTTTCCAGAGTATCCGAACTGCTACCGCTGACTTGGCGCTACTCGATTAGACACCACGGTCGCCGGACTTCGCTCTTTCCCATTTTTACCTGTGGTGTTACATCGAGGACAGCTCCTAGCCTTCACCTCTACCACCGCAACTCATCACGGTCACTCCTGATATGAAGAGTCGGGTATGTGCAGATTTGGACTGCATTTCAGATGTACGCCGCGAGATAAAGGGCAGCCATGTAGAAATTTTTAAACATTTTTAACAAAGCTTTGACAGATTGTCTTGCACATACTATATCGTTTGTCACGGTATTTGCACCAAGTTTTCGAAATGTTTCAAGGACTTTGTATGGTGGAGTTTAAGAGCTAGTTTAAGAGCTTTCTGTCGGGCCATTCCTTCTGTTCCAACACAGTTATTCTTGAAGGTAGATTACAATATGTTTCGTGTTAGTATTAACGTACTATAATTGTTTACACCACGAGTGGTGATTGTTGCTGTTAGCGTAACGTGCTGGGGCTCGGCAGTGGAGAGTACTATATGCCTACCACACTTATATGTTCAAAACACAAAATATATGCGAACTGGTATAAGCCTTATATTGCTTGAACTCATCAAACTGCTAATCAAAGCAATTGGAAAAGCTCTGTGACCTCAAGACCGTATCGAATGCAAATGATAGGAATTCTCGTTAGTCATTTGCTATGCAAGTTGATTAAATTTCCCACCATACTGTTCCGTGTAAGGCACCTGCTTAGCAAGGGAACGCCATCACACAAAGAGCACAATTCATTTATACAGAAGAAATCTGTCATTTTTTATTTGATGAGTGTTTTCTGACCTGAGCTGTTGTAGGCCAACAAAAAAAGGGGGAACAAATCAATTCCTTGAAACATTGGATTTACTTTCCCTAAATTGTTCCTAAATTGTTTCACAATTGAATCAATGGTTTGTCCTAACTGAGCCAAAATTAATTGCGTACTTGAAGTTCAATAAAAAACATTATCTCTAAAAATCTAACCAATTATATTCCATTATGGAATGCACGTCGACGTCTCGAAAGTACAATAATTGATTGCCTCAGCGAAGCTCCCTTGGGAAATGCTGTTTTGGTAAGTAGTGGTGGGTAGTTCTAACAGAACAGAAGGGTCCTATGGAACTATGACTGGCTTTCCAAAACCTGTGCAGCTCGCAAACGCAGCTAAAAACCGGATCGAAGATCTCAAATAACTAAAAACAATGAAAAAGCAACAACTTACAGAATGGGCCTCGCAAATTGTGAGCAGCTCAGAACAAAGGTAGCGCCAGCGCTAAAATGCGACGCTTACTCTAACGACTCAGCGGAAACGGCGACACGCTGCGGCTAGCCGCCCTTGTCTGTCGATGCCACCTAACGGGCACCCTTCTCCTCACCGTCTCCCCATCACTTTCCTCCCTGCTTTCAGAAACCGACGGCTAGGATTCGAAACTGTCACCACACTGACGACCAAGAATTACTCTCAAGAGGATGAAACGGAGAAGCCAGCCAAGATTTCTCCACTATCGCTTAATGTAAACCCATTTACTGGCTAGAGGATAGTATGCTGTATATACTCTATCGCCACTCATTGATTCGGAAGGAAGGAAGACTGGGTTTGACGTCCCGTCGACATTGATGTCATTACAGACGGAGCACAATCCCTAAGTGCGTGAAGGTTGGGGACGTAGATCTGCCGTGCCCTTTCAAAGGAGCCATCCCGGCATTTGCTTGGAGCAATTTGGTGAAATGACGGAAAACCTAAATCTGGATAGCCGAACATGGATATGAACCGTCGTCGTCCTGAATGCGAGTCCAGAGTGCTAACCACTGCGCCACCTCGCTCGGCCATTGATTCAGACGTTCACACCACAGCGCCTATACTTATGACCCATCTGATTGGACAACACTGTTCGGACGGTTAGATCCTGAAATTTATTCACACTAAAAACGACAAAATTTCGGTGTCGCGTCAGGAAACGCGGATTCAACACTCCAGCAATACCCAAGGGGCTTTCTGCTCCAACTTCTAATGACCCCCATATTGAAAGCGCTGCGACCAACTAGGTCTCTCATTGCATCTTCTCAGGCTCGCCCCAAAGAAGAAAAATTCGCCAATCTTACTCCAGGAGCCACAAGCTATGTATTTCCCTCAAGCACTATCGCCCTTATATTTGCATCTCCAATTTATTATCACATTCCACGGGATCAACGAAGTGTATGTACAGGGTGAACTTTAACAAAACCGACAAACTGCAGGGACGGATTCCGGACTGAAAATGGAGTAGAAAAGGGTCTCATGAACATGTGTCCGGAAATGCATCGTTGCCACGGTAGATAGCACTGACGAATGACAGTTCCTGTGAACATGTGCCTTGCGTTCCTTACGTGTTGCAGGTTGTGTGATTGAGGGAGCATCCCGTAAAGCTGCAGAATGGCCCAGTATTCATGTCGGGAACATTCCAAGATGGTGTTTGTGCACGATCAAGCAGGTGGTAACGGTGGAGAGGCAGCACAGCTATACCAAAACAAGTACCCTCAGAGACACCCACCACATCACACAACTTTTCAAGCTTCTTTTTGGCGTTTGTGTGATCATGGGTCCTTTCAGACTGACGATCGTGCAGGGAAGCGGCGGACTGTGCGTACAACAGATTTCGAGGACCAGGTTCTGCAAGATACTGACACGAATGCCAGTACAAGCTCCAGGCAAGTGGCCCGTCAACATGGTGTAACCCGAAGTACGGTTATGTGTATTCCGCATGACAACCGCAACTATGCCTGTTACGTGACTGAGGTCACTTTGAGCATCTTTGTGACATGGCTACGATGCAACTCTCTCCAGAAAGATAGATCCCTTACCATTTAGCTACAAAATAGCAGGTCAGTAACTGGAAGCAATTAATTCCATAAATTACCTGGGAGTACGCATTAGGAGTGATTTCAAATATAATGACCATATAAAGTTGATCGTTGGTAAAGCAGATGCCAGGCTGAGATTCATTGGAAGAATCCTAAGGAAATGCAATCCGAAAACAAAGGAAGTAGGTTACAGTATGCTTGTTCGCCCACTGCCTGAATACTGCTCAGCAGTGTGGGATCCGTACCAGATAGAGTTGATAGAAGAGAGGGAGAAGATCCGACGGAAAGCAGCGCGCCTCGTTACAGGATCATTTAGTAATCGCGAAAGCGTTACGGACATGATAGATAAACTCCAGTGGAGGACTCTGCTTGAGAGACGTTCAGTAGCTCGGTACGGGCTTTTGTTGAAGTTTCGAGAACATACCTTCACCGAAGACTCAAGCAGTATATTGCTTCCTCCTACGTATATCTCGCGAAGAGACCATGAGGATAAAATCAGGGAGATTGGAGCCCACACAGAAGCATACCGCCAAACCTCCTTTCCACGAACAATACGAGACTGGAATAGAAGGGAGAACCGATAGAGGTACTCAAGGTACCCTCCGCCACACACCGTCAGGTGACTTGCGGAGTATGGATGTAGATGTAGTGTTCAGGGACGATTTGTAGTCGTTGTCCGCATACCATCCAATTACGGACACGTATTTATTTCCAGTCAGGAATCAGTACGTGCAGTTTGTCGGTTTTATTAATGTTCAACCCTGTATTCTAATGGTGTAATGTATTTTAGTGATTTTCCATGTATAATGAACTTCTGAGAAATTAGTGTTACTAATGTCTGTGACACTGCATAATACGGTAAGGCATTTCATTAAACAGACGTAGATTAACTGTGATCTTCTGTACCATTAAGACTTCTGGTATTAGTCTATATTCTGTTAAATATTGTTGCACTGTTGAAGAGTAATAATTAAAGCATCGCTTGTGTAATACGATGCGATGCACACGTTTTAAGAAGACAAACGGCGCTGGTATTATCGTCTCGGATGTGCAAGGCCTCCTTTCGCCGACGCCCGGTCTCACGGCAAGGGAGCACAGAAACGGAAAAACAACGCCAACAATCCGTCAGCGCCGGAGCGCGCCCAGTAGGCGTTTCTTAATTAACGCCGCGCCGCTCTTTATTGCAGAGGTGTATCCGCGAGTTATTCAGAGTTTCTCGCCGCCAGCGAGCGCTCCGCCGCCGTCACTCCTTTAAAATTGGCTCGTTTCCTCCAACTACAAGGTACAGTCCGCCGCGGAGAAAGGTGGCGCCCGCGCTCGGGAGCGGGCGGCGTCGGCGGCTGCGTCCCTCTCGGCAGACCGGACTGTACCGCGCGGGCATCCATCATCCTGCACGACAAAAGTTTTCCGACCAAATTTATATCCGCTAACCTAGTCAGGGGGAAGGAAATCTGGAGCCAGCATCCAGCCTAAAGGTGGGGAACAAACTTCGAGACAAAGAAATAGAAGCGTTGCCCCGGTAGCAGGGAGGGAGAGAGGGAGGTACGTTTCTGCGTGGTGTGGGGCCTTGCGTAAAAAGGGGGCAGCGGCTATAAATTGGCTCGACTTGGCTGCCAGCGTGGAAGTCGTGCAGCCTCACGAGCTGAGCAAGACGTCTTGCGCAGGTGGACCGACGCTTTAATATCTGTAAGCGGTACTACGTAACTTAGAAGAGCTGGATTAAATGCATCTTTTATTAGTTAAACGAATAGCTGGTTCGAGTCCCAACTAGGCGCACACTCTGCAAGCCACTCGACAGGTGCATAGCAGAGCCAGCATATCAGTATTATCGATTTTTCTGTCCTCTTCTGTATGTGCACTGAGCGATGAAACCAAAACGACAGTGAAAGTGCCTCTGTGTGGCCCTTATCACTGATATTTTTATCGCGCGGGCGAGATTGGTGGCACCATAACGGTCAGTCTTCTTCGAGTAAAGGTTCTCTAAATTTCTCGAACAGTTCCCTCTCTTTACAAGGATTACCATTGAAGTCCTACGACGATTTCTATAACTTTCTTGTTTACATCTGAAAGCTGTCACAGTCGCACTAAATTTCTTCAGACAGTACATTTCGCAACGACTGTTAATTTTATTTTTCACAATTGGCCAGTCTCGGCAAAAATATCAAATCGCATCTGTCGTCAGGTATAAAAAAATGGACGCAAATATGATTAACACAAACTGAGGCAAAAAAATCTCAACAACAAGGAGGAGTCCTGCGACATTAACGAAAATTTCGCGGCAGTGGCCAAGAGTGGTTCTAGTAGCTCCGCTATGAGGCTGCAAGTCAGATTTGTTTTAAATACACGCTGTAGCGGTGCTGAGCGTTAGTTATGTTTGAGATTGGAACGGTGAGTAGTTGTTAGTGAAGAATGCTTTTAAAGCGACACAGACGCCATTATCCGCATTTGAGAGAGGGAGTGAGATCATGTAACAGGGATAGGGCTACGACAGACTGCATGTTCCTTCTGCGATAATGCAGAAGACTTGGCAGGAATGTGGCCACTGTACGTGGCTGCTGGCATCTGTGGTCACGAGAACGCACAATCGCAAGGAGACCGGGCTCCAGACTGACACGTGGCAGTACCGAGAGGGAAGACCACCATGTTCGGCGTATGGCTCTGGTGCATCGTGCTGCATCTGCAGCAGTAATGTGAGCAACAGTTGGCACCACAGTCACACACGAGCTGTTACAAACCTGTTACATCAAGGACAGCTCAGAACCAGAGGCCTTGCAGCGTGCATTCCACAGACCCCAAACCACCGCTATTTGCGACTTCAGTGGTCTCAAAGTGGGAGGTCATTGGAGAGCAAGCTGGATGTCTCGTTTTTTCTGCTGAAACCTAGTTCTGCGTGGGCGCCAGTGATGGCCATTTGTTGGATAGCAAGAGGCCAGTTGAGGACCTGCAACCAACCTGTCTGCGTGCTAGACACTACGTAGCTACGTCTGGAGGTATGGTCTGAGGTGTGATTTCTTACGATTGCAGGAGCACTCTTTTGGCTATCCCGAGCACCTCGACTGCAAATTTGTTGGTTTCTTGGTTGGTTGATTTGGGGGGGAAGGGACCAAACAGCGAGGTCATTGATTCCACACGATTAGGGAGGGATGGATAAGGAAGTCGGCCTTGCCCTTTCAAAGAAACCATCCCCGCATTTGCCTGAAGCCATCTGCGGAATCACGGGAAACGTAAATCACTATGACCGGACGCGGGTTTGAACCGTCGTCGTCCTGAATGCGAGTACAGTGTGCTGAGCACTGCACCACCTCGCTCTGCCCAAATCTGTACGTCGATCTCGTGATATGACCTCCTGTGCTGCCATTCATTAACAGCTTTCAAGGTCTGGGTCTTCCAGCAGGATAACGCTCGCTCACATACCGCTGTTATAACCCAACATGCTCTACAGAGCGTCGGTATGTTGCCCTGGCCTGCTGGGTCACCATGTGTGTCTCCAACTGCGCTCGTATGGGACGTCATGGGACGAAAACTCCAGCGTCACCCACGAACAACTTTAACCGTTCCTGTACTGGCCGCCAAAGTGCGACAGGCATGGAACTCCATCCCACAAAGAGACATCCGACACTTGTGTAACACAATGCGAACACTTTTGCAAGCTTACATTCAACACTGTGGCGGCTACACTGGTAATTAACGTATCAGCATTTCACATTTGCAATTGGATTATCTCGTGCTTATACTAACCAGTGATCTTGCAACTTTAATCACGCAAGTATTTTACGTAGACAAATTTCTCTCATTTCTTCACATTAATCATTTTTAGTGTTGCAATTTTTGCCGTCAGTGTACAAAACCGAACAATACATGTGAGAGTTTTTGTTTGTTTTGGTTTTAGGGCGCAAAACTGCTATGGTCATCAGCGCCCGGCATGTGAGAGTGTGGCGTACTCCGAGAAGTGATGTGCCAAAGCATGGTTGGTACCTCGCAACGCGACCGCAACAGGAGACAGCCGCTACAGGGCGCATCGAGAACTGAGCGGTAGCGGCTTAGCTACGCCCAGAAACATTTCTTTATGGGTCTGCAGCCGCCCTTCTATTTACGGCCCAGCACTGCACCGCTCACCCCAGTTCTCGATCATCTGCTAAGACGACAGCATCGTCTTCTAGTAGGCCAGCCGTGTGATCAATGTATTAGCCAGAACACAATGTAAAAGTTATTGTGAAATGCACTCCGAGCGAGAGACTTATCATGCCATTCAGAAACGAGAACAGCAATTAGAGAATACTTTGTACTGGGTATGTGTCTCGGCAACACCGGTACATAAATCGCGACGATTGTTCGTTACTTTAACAACCCCACTCAGCATGCTCCCCTCCTCCGACAGCGCGCCCTTACTCGATCAACCGATGAGTGGCATGCATTTGAGAGTTGCTGGCAGCTCTAGATAAATGTGTCGATAATACCGTGAAGTTCCGTAACATCATTTCCACTTTCTATATAATGCTTTTAATGGCGTAGTTCGTGTACTTGCTCAGTACACGTTACAGTGACCAAGAGTGCAAGTTGTCTGGACAGCACCTATTCGCGCTGATGCCAACATTAATCTCATGAATTCATTGACCTGATCCTGAAAGTAAGATGTGTGAATTTCTCAAAGGCCACACACTAAAATACCATCATAAACTCTTTAAGAGAAACTATAAAGCTCTTCAAGAAAATGTTTGAATTATTTGAGCGTTGTCCAAGAAATTAGGCCCAGTCATGTTATAGCGACTCGCACGTGGAGCGAAGCAATCGTGTTTTG
Organism: Schistocerca serialis cubense; assembly: GCF_023864345.2. Taxonomy (NCBI): domain Eukaryota; kingdom Metazoa; phylum Arthropoda; class Insecta; order Orthoptera; family Acrididae; genus Schistocerca; species Schistocerca serialis. The sequence continues at coordinate 360,272,063 of NC_064645.1, read as the reverse complement.
CTAGGCGGTGGACCACGCAACGGCATAGGCTGAGCAAAAGAGGAGATAACTTTGATAAACTGTAGTTCATCATGGCCAATTACTTTTTTTTTTAAATAATATGAAAGTGGATCGGAGCGTGGAATGTCAGATCCCTTAATCGAGCAGGTAGGTTAGAAAATTTAAAAAGGGAAATGGATAGGTTAAAGTTAGATATAGTGGGAATTAATGAAGTTCGGTGGCAGGAAGAACAAGACTTCTGGTCAGGTGACTACAAGGTTATAAATACAAAATCAAATAGGGGTAATGCAGGAGTAGGTTTAATAATGAATAAAAAACAGGAGTGCGGGTAAGCTACTACAAACAGCATAGTGAACGCATTATTGTGGCCAAGATAGACACGAAACCCATGCCTACTACAGTAGTACGAGTTTATATGCCAACTAGCTCTGCAGATGATGAAGAAATTGATGAAATGTATGATGAGATAAAACAAATTATTCAGACAGTGAAGGGAGACGAAAATTTAATAGTCATAGGTGACTGGAATTCGATTGTAGGAAAAGGGAGAGAAGGAAACATAGTAGGTGAATATGGATTGGGGCTAAGAAATCAAAGAGGAAGCCGTCTGTTAGAATTTTGCATAGAGCATAACTTAATCATAGCTAACACTTGGTTCAAGAATCATAAAGGAAGGTTGTATACATGGAAGAATCCTGGAGATACTAAAAGGTATCAGATAGATTATATAATGGTAAGACAGAGATTTAGGAACCAGGTTTTAAATTGTAAGACATTTCCAGGGGCAGATGTGGACTGACCACAATCTATTGGTTATGAACTGCAGATTAAAATTGAAGAAACTGCAAAAAGGTGGGAATTTAAGCAGATGGGACCTGGATAAACTGACTAAACCAGAGGTTGTAGAGAGTTTCAGGGAGAGTAAGGGAACAATTGACAGGAATGGGGGAAAGAAATACAGTAGAAGAAGAATGGGTAGCTCTGAGGGATGAAGTAGTGAAGGCAGCAGAGGATCAAGTAGGTAAAAAGACGAGGGCTAGTAGAAATCCTTGGGTAACAGAAGAAATATTGAATTTAATTGATGAAAGGAGAAAATATAAAAATGCAGTAAATGAAGCAGGCAAAAAGGAATACAAACGTCTCAAAAATGAGATTGACAGGAAGTGCAAAATGGCTAAGCAGGGATGGCTGGAGGACAAATGTAAGGATGTAGAGGCTTATCTCACTAGGGGTAAGGTAGATACTGCCTACAGGAAAATTAAAGAGACCTTTGGAGAAAAGAGAACCACTTGTATGAATATCAAGAGCTCAGGTGGAAACCCAGTTCTAACCAAAGAAGGGTAAGCAGAAAGGTGGAAGGAATATATAGAGGGTCTATACAGGGGCGATGTACTTGCGGACAATATTATAGAAATGGAAGAGAATGTAGATGAAGATAAAATGGGAGATACGATACTGCGTGAAGAGTTTGACAGAGCACTGAAAGACCTGAGCCGAAACAAGGCCCCGGGAGTGGACAACATTCCATTAGAACTACTGACGGCCTTGGGAGAGCCAGTCCTGATAAAACTCTACCATCTGGTGAGCAAGATATATGAAACAGGCGAAGTACCCTCAGACTTCAAGAAGAATATAATAATTCCAATCCCAAAGAAAGCAGGTGTTGACAGATGTGAAAATTACTGAACAATCAGTTTAATAAGTCACAGCTGCAAAATACTAACGCCAATTCTTTACAGACGAATGGAAAAACTGATAGAAGCCGACCTCGGGGAAGATCAGTTTGGATTCCGTAGAAATATTGGAACACGTGAGGCAATACTGACCTTACGACTTATCTTAGAAGAAAGATTAAGGAAAGGCAAACCTACGTTTCTAGCGTTTGTAGACTTAGAGAAAGCTTTTGACAATGTTGACTGGAATACTCTCTTTCAAATTCTAAACGTGGCAGGAGTAAAATACAGGGAGCGAAAGGCTATTTACAATTTGTACAGAAAGCAGATTGCAGTTATAAGAGTCGAGGGGCATGAAAGGGAAGCAGTGGTTGGGAAGGGAGTGAGACAAGGTTGTAGCCTCTCCCCAATGTTATTCAATCTGTATATCGAGCAAGCAGTAAAGGAAACAAAAGACAAATTCGGAGTAGGTATTAAAATCCATGGAGAAGAAATAAAAACTTTGAGGTTCGCCGATGTCATTGTAATTCTGTCAGAGACAGCAAAGGACTTTGAAGAGCAGTTAAACGAAATGAACAGTGTCTTGAAAGGAGGATATAAGATGAACATCAACAAAAGCAAACCGAGGATAATGGAATGTAGTCGAATTAAGTCGGGTGATGCTGAGGGAATTAGATTAGGGAATGAGACACTTGAAGTAGTAAAGGAGTTTTGCTATTTGGGGAGCAAAATAACTGATGATGGTCGAAGTAGAGAGGATATAAAATGTAGACTGGCAATGGCAAGGAAAGCGTTTCTGAAGAAGAGAAATTTGTTAACATCGAGTATAGATTTAAGTGTCAGGAAGTCGTTTCTGAAACTATTTGTATGGAGTGTAGCCATGTATGGAAGTGAAACATGGATGATAAATAGTTTGGACAGGAAGAGAATAGAAGCTTTCGAAATGTGGTGCTACAGAAGAATGTTGAAGATTAGATGGGTAGATCACGTAACTAATGAGGAGGTATTGAATAGGATTGGGGAGAAGAGAAGTTTGTGGCACAACTTGACTAGAAGAAGAGACCGGTTGGTAGGACATGTCCTGAGGCATCAAGGGATCACAAATTTAGCATTGGAGGGCAGCGTGGAGGGTAAAAATCGTAGAGGGAGACCAAGAGATGAATACACTAAGCAGATTCAGAAGGATGTAGGTTGCAGTAGGTACTGGGAGATGAAGAAACTTGCACAGGATAGGGTAGCATGGAGAGCTGCATCAAACCAGTCTCAGGACTGAAGACCACAACGACAACAACAATATGAAAGTAGAGTATCCACAATTCTGATGTTGCGAAATGATTAACAGTAACGCAAAGTAGACCTACTGTGGGCAAAAATGCGTATTTCATGTGAAATGAAAGAAAATACCATGCATCCGTTAAACATTCCTACCACAGACGCAGTTCATACGTATATTCTGTAGGTGCCACTTGTACCTGGTTATAGGCCAGATTAGCAATATGAACACATCAATACCACTTTTTGTTTCGTACTACCTAATACGATTTAAGCCTCGGAATTAGCAATTTGTATTTCCATACGTTACATAGAAGTGGATGTAGCAATAATATTTGGCTTATCTGTCTACAATTAACTTGAGCATGCTTTTTACTTACGAAGCCGTACAGGAAGTAAAGACAATTTCTCGGGGTTTTTCTTATATTACTTCATTTGTGACGAATTAAAATAGTTAATTTCGTAATGCGTATGAAATTAACAGTCAATTTTCTTTTATACGTTGTATTCAAAACGTTAGTTGCAACCTGCTACACTACAAATTTATGTTTTGAAATTCATTAAACAATAGGGTTTCTTGTCTGCCTTCTACAACTATATACGTTATTATTTAAACAATGTGAACGAAAATCACTAACTCAACACTCAATTTAGGTGTTTCTTAATTTTCATTGAAAAGAAAAAGGTAAAAAGTTGTCAAGTACCATGTTGTAAGTTAGTTATTATTCTATTGGAAGTAAACGTTCGTTTTATTATGACAAAAACTGCTTTGCTCAAAAGTAACTGACCAGGTTTTTTTGAAAGCTTCGAACTCTAAAGTGTAATTATTCAAAATAATTGTCACCGATTGATTCTCTTATTTTTCTGTACAAGAGTGTACACACTTTGTTTAAATTCTTGTTTCGATTAGAAGCCAGATTTTAATTAAAATTGTGCAAGGTTGCGCAATGGTTAGCACACTGGATTCGCATTCGAGAGGACGACGATTCAAACCCGCGTCCTGTCATCCTGATTGAGATTTTCCGAAATTTCTCTAAATTGATTCAGGCGAATGCCGGGATGGTTCCTTCGAAAGGGCACGGCCGACTTCCTTCCCCGTCCTTGCCTAATCTAAAGGGACCGATGACCTCTATGTTTCGTCTCGTCCCCCAAACAAGCCAACCAACCAACCAAAAAACTGGAATGTTCTGGTAACCTCTGACGCCAAAACGTAACAAATGAATAAAGTACAAGTAAAGAAACGCGCCAGAAGGCAGTTTTCTGTATTAGTTGTTGATCCAGGTTGATTCTTTTGCCCTTTAATACACTTTGTATTATGAAGCTAATTCAGTTGCACTGTATGTTAAAAATAGTAAAATCTCAACGGAAGTTTTTTTCCGCCTTGTTGCGACGATTGTTTTGAAATGATAACGATTTCTGGAAATTTACATGAGGAGTTTTGAAAAAAGAAAAGCCGAAAGAACAATGAATTACGAGAACAGAACAGTTATTGTATTCATTCATGGTCTGCAGGAACGGTGACCTGTTAGAAAAAGAGAGATCAGTCTTTATATGTCTTCTAGTAAACACGAGAATTAAAGCAGTTTGTATTTCCCTTTGAATACTTTACTTTCCTACTGAAATTACACGTGCCACGCTAGTGTAGAAATTACCAGGAAGACACAGTTACGAATTGAAATATATGCAACGTATGAGCATTACTGTGAATTCCATTGCGCGTTTTGAATTTGTCGAAAGTAACTGTAATGGCAAGGTGCATTTCACGCTACGCTCAAGAGCGGGTGGTAGAACGTTACTTCATCTGAAAATCCCATTTTGAACTAAAGAACAACGCAATATATTCGCAACGAGAGAAATGCAGAACTGACAGAAACTGGTCCTTTTGTTCCTAACATTCAGGGAAGATAAAATTACGTCCTTTCCTTGCGCCCCCCCTCCCCCTCCCGACGCTGCTGTATCCATGATAGATTCCATTAATGAGACAAGATGGAATCTCGAGAAAGCTAACTGGGATCAGTATACACGAGAAGTTGACAAAACTACAGAAGATTCGTGGGAGTCATAACTGGTGCAGCCAAACGAAATATACCACGAGGGTTCAGGAAACAATACATCCCTTGCTGGGACGACACAATAGAAAACTTGTATGCAAAATACTAAGAAACTGAAAACCCTGATACTGGTAAAATAATACTAGAACAGCTAAAGAAAGCACGGAAGCAGAAATTGATGGACCTGATGTCTAGTTTAAATTTCACTCATTCCAGCAGAAAGGCATGGGGATTATCAAGAAAACATGGCACTGCAATAACCAACTGAAGATAACGCCATCAGAACTGGCACTACACGTAAAATCAAGAGCTGAGAAGGTCCCTGTAGACACAACCATGAAAGAAAAAGTAAAGAACGAACTGAATGAAGTCAATAGGCACGTCCATGATAACACCACACTCTCAGACCCCTTTCTTCAAGAGAGATAAATGAGGCCTTCAAAACATTGAAAATGAGAAAAGCCACAGGACTGGATGACATGTTCCCTGAATTTATAAAACACGTAGGGGAACATGGAAGAACTTGGCTGAAGAAGTTCTACAATGATATACTCAAGACCGAAAGGGTGCCTCAGAAGTTCAAGATCGCGCACACATTAGCAATCCTCGAATCTGGAAAGCCAGTACATGACCTCTCAAGTTACTGGCCAGTTTCACTGATGAGCGTGTGCTTCAAACTACTGGAACGACTCATCCATAACAGAATACAAGGAATAATAAACAACATAACCCCAACATATCAGGCTGGGTTCAGCTGAGCAGCTGTGAGCAGGTCCTATCCTTGACATACTACATTGAGGCTGGATTTCAAAAGAAACTAAAGACATCAGTGGGCTTTGTTGATCTGTAAGCAGCATGTGACACTGTGTGGCTAGATGGACTCCTGCTGAAGCTAAAAAAGCATGTTCCAAGTAACAAAATGACGACACTTGTGGGAAATATGTTAACCAACCGCTACTTCAAGCTTAGCGTTGGACTAAAACAGAGCAAGCCATTTACCTCAAGGGTCCCTCCTAGCACCCCTACTTTTCAGTCTGTACACCAATGACATGCCAAACATCGCTAGCGCAATGTTTTGCTACGCCGACGACCTTGCCATAGCCGTACAAACCAGCACACTTGAAGGAGCAGCTATGGTATCTACAGACTTAAGAAACTCTCAACACTTGCTACAAAGCATGGAGACTTCACCCAAATGCAGCAAAGACAGAAGTCTGGGCATTCCATCTAAACAACAGCTTTGCAAACCAGCAGTTGAATGTGAGCATCTACCAACAAAAGGTTAGACATAATTTCCAGCCCAAAATACCTCGGTGTCACACTAGATCGGTCTCTGACGTATAAAAAACACTTGAAAAAAAACAAGCCAAAAACTAAAGACCCGAAATAACATCGTAAAGAAACTAGCTGGTACAACGCGGGGTGCGGACGAATCGACTCTACGTACTACAGTACTTACGCTGGCGTACCCTGTTGCCGAATACTGTGCTGCAGTGTAGCGACATAGTGCCCACACGAGGAAGCTGGACGTACACCTGAACGAGTCAATGCGGATTATTAAGGGCACATTAAAATCCACCCCGATCCCCTGGCTGCACACCATCAGCAACATCCCACCAGCTGAATTACGACGCCAAGAAGCAATAGATCGGGACTTGAGGAAACTACACCACCCCGACTACCCAAAAGACCTCCCAATTCATACAGTCTTAAACAACCCTGTCCCAGACCACTTAAAATCTCGCAATCCACTGTGGCATAATGGAAGGAACGACAAGAAGTTCGACATTAAAGAAGAGTGGCACAAGAAGTGGAATGCTGCAACAGTAGCACATCGAGGTATCCAAGACCCAACTGCCAGCCCACCACCTGCAGAGTAGTGAGTGGAGAAGGCTGAACAGAATAAGAACTGACCACGCCAGGTGCTACGCTATGATGCACAAGTGGGGACTCCGAGATTCTCCAGCCTGTGATTGTGGAGCCCCAAGAACAAACTGTCCAACATATTGTTAGAGACTGTCCTCAGAGGAAGTATTCTGGACCGTATAGCGACTGTGCTAATGCTACTCCTTCTGCTGTTAGTTGACTTCAACCATTAGATATTAGACTACGATTAAATGTATCAGCCTTTATTATTTGCAATTGTATCAGTCAAAGTAGTAATATTAAGTTAGTGATATTCTCAATTTAAAAATGTGTATAAAATTTGTGCCAAAAAGTAAAACTTAAGTATATGTAAATACGTAACTAGATATACAAGTAAAATGAAACTTTATGTACTTGTCAATTTTTGTTGTTGTTGCCATACGATAAATAAATAATAAATATCGCTGCTGTTTTAGTTTTCTTCGCAGTCGACAACTGCACTGAAGCCGTACTGTTTAGCATTTTCAACGCAACACTAAAGCACTCCTAGATAGATGGCGGCTTCCTGTAATTGTAGGGGAGCAGTTTCATGGCTAAACATGGACGGGAAAGTATTATTTCAAAACAGACAGCGGTGTAAAAGGGAACACCAGTTGCTCGGCATTAATGCCTCACCACTAGTTAACCTCACCTGCCTTTCGTGTGGAAAGCCGAGCTATCAGAACGGCCGTAACGTCAGGTCTCGGGATGTGCGACGTAAAAATGCGCACCGGATCGTGAGCATAATGTGGTGGAAGCAAGTTTCTCAGAACAATGCGGCCATTACATAACGCGTGAGTGGCAGCGGTGCGCTATCGGCTTTTAACAGCTGCCGCCCTGGCAGGGAAGGAAGCGACGCACGTGTAGTGTAGTGTACTGGACTTGAGTGCTCCCGGCACCGTAAAGCGCGTTTAGTATCACCCGAGGCAATATTTAAAGGCTTATGGCTTGTCGTTAGTGACTGTCAACTAACACCAGATCGCGGTATCTGCGTCCTAGCAGCACAGAAATACTAAAGAAACTTATGCTCCCTTCAGCTTTGTTTTCCGTTTTCTTTTTTTTTGTAGCATCGCCTTGGATTGAGAAATACAGTGTTATTTCATACATGGTAATCCATTATTCTTTATGAAATACAATTTTTGACGATAGCAACAGCACGTGTACGTTGAAACCGTGGTAGCAGCGAAATTATGCTCCAACATACTGAAACAAGAGTATTGGGAGTTTGTTATTCACATTTCTGGAATTTGTGCATACTTGGGCAATATTTCAAACGCTAAGCGACAATTTTTGAATCGCTTATTTTTCGCTCGCAGTTTGGTCTGAGTAGTTCTGTCGCTGGAAGACGTGTTGGTTTTGTCGTCGCTGCTTGGCAGCGAGTAGCGCAGTAGTTCTATCGTTAGGGGAGTAGAGAGAGAAAGGCTGAGGACTCTTAACAATACAGACGAAGTTAAGTGCACCTACGTTTAAGTAAAATGACTTGTGTTTGAATACTATGAAACAGAGAAGGATTTGATTAGTGATTTAGAATGAGAAGAGTATGAAGAGGAATGGAGATTATTTTTTTTTTTTTTTTTACGGGCACTGCCGTCGTGATTATTTGTAATCATTATTGAAGGAGACACCGGTATCAGGGAGGTTTAAATTTTTCATTGAAGACTGAGTATTTTTCATTGTAAGATATTTTCATGTTTATTAACGATCTGTTTAACATTTTTTAGAGTAAAGAGTTTGGTATCAATGCTGCCCTTTGTCATTGTTAATGAGTGTTGTAACAAATTTCGTAGAAGTGTGTATGTATGTATATTAAACCGGGGACGTAGAAACGATGGAGAGGCTTCGTCCCGCCGTGGCCCTCAGTGGTTCACAACCCCACAACAGGCCACAGCAGTCCACCCACCCCACACCGAACCCAGGGTTATTGCGCGGTTCGGCCCTGTAGTGTCCCTTTTGCAATATTCACCATTATCGAAGTGAAACAAATTAAAATGACTGTATGTGACTCAAAATGAGCTGCAAACATCGATTTATCTGCGAAAGGTAATAACACTTACTGTAAAAATATACAACATAGATCGATAGATGCAGTAAAGACATTTTTATTGTATGAGATTATAATGTGTAAGTAATTAAAAGAAGTATTATCATCTTTTGAAGAGTATAAAACACAATGCAATGCTCTTTCTTCTGTCTAGTCGGTTTTGTTCTGTTCATTCTGGTGTTAGCTGGAATAAGGTACGCAAGCTATTGTGCTGCGCTAGCATTTGTTTCTGTCGTAACGTAATTGCAAATATTTAATGGTGTAAACTGTGTCCTAGTAAGAATATATTAGTATAAAGTGATCTCCGTGTGTTATTTCAAGAACCTACGCCACATTTATCTTAGGAAAAGAATATTTAATGAAAATTATTTAGCATGTTTCCAGCTGCTGCGGAGCGAGTAACAGTGATCTCTGACTTAACATTTAGCCGCCATTACGCGGTACATTTGAAAATATTTTTTCACAGCACAATGTCTGATAGCCGGAGCGGAAGAAATTATGTAAGAATATTCAGTGAGACTAATTGAAGTAATCCAGTGAAATAATTTAATTATAACTTGTGTATTTTCTGTGATAGTAATAATTGCAGATCAGTGAATTGGAGCTGAGTAATACTACGCTATTGCATTTACAGCCGGTCGAAGTGGCCGTGCGGTTAAAGGCGCTGCAGTCTGGAACCGCAAGACCGCTACGGTCGCAGGTTCGAATCCTGCCTCGGGCATGGATGTTTGTGATGTCCTTAGGTTAGTTAGGTTTAACTAGTTCTAAGTTCTAGGGGACTAATGACCTCAGCAGTTGAGTCCCATAGTGCTCAGAGCCATTTGAACCATTTTTTTGCATTTACAGTGATTTGTAGGGGGCCTGGCGCTCAATAAAACCAGATATAATACGTAATTGGCAACCTAGGAAATTCATTATTTTGCTTATTATATCTCTTTTGTATTTTTTTTTGAAAGCTAAACGTAAAAACTAACTTCACTAAAAATCAGTAACAGATCACGATAAATCAAAGGACAAACAAACTTACTAGGACAGTGTTTCCTCTAAAATAAATAGTTACACATTATTTTTAAGGGATATAACAGCCCCCAGTGGACCCCTCTTCTAAATTTATCGAAATCTACGGTCATTCTCTAACGATTTTAAAGAAGCTATACTGTCATAACCTCTGAGTCTCGCACACCTTATAGCTTCATGATCAGTTACCTATTATTTCGTTAATGGTCATAAGTATTGAGATATTACGATCTTAGCTGAACTACTGCGAGAAATCCTTAAAGTTTGTAATGAAAAATAGGGATCACTACGAGTTTGCGTTTGGTGTGTGTTAGGTTATATATTGGACTATAATAAATAATTCAATACGTTACCTGAATTTTATAAACCTCTAAGGACATCGCTATTCATCCCCAATGTCCAGGAAATGGAATGTCTGTAAAGGTTTCCGTTACTAACGCACATGCCAGTGAAAAAGGCAGAATGAAATATTTATAAACCTCTCACATCTCAGAAACGGTCCGAGATATCTGAACAAGATTTTGGCAAATGACAGCACACAAAGAGCAGAGCATTTTGCAGTATGATTAATATGCGAAACTTCCGTATCTACCGCGGTATTCAAGGAACTTGAGAAGTTTTTAAAAGAAATAACGTGATTTAGAAGGACTGTCACTAGCCTGTGAAACGAAAAATTCTGTGGGTTTTGCAACAATTTAATTGAAGCTGCACATTTATTTTTATACTGTGAATGGGCCTTCTCATAACTAATGACATATCTTGCACTTTGCTCCTAGTTTAATAATATGCTGTTTTAAAATTCTGTCACTATTTCAACTGCAGTAGAATCTTAGTGAGATGTATATCTGTAAATTATGCATTGTTTTGGCAGAAGTAGTAGTTGCTAACACAGCAACAAGAAAAGTGATGTATTACTCAAAACTCGACACAGTCCTTCATGAATCCATGTCTCCTTAAACACATCCTTGGTATGGCTGACAACTTTCTGGGGGTGAATTTGTTCCTGGACTGCCCGTGCTGTTCGTGCCATGGATCCGCAACCGAGAAACCTAGGTCGCCTGGCCTCGCATCCCTGTCAATACTCCCCACTGACACTCCCTCTGCTCATCTCGCAGCGGTCCGCACTGCAAGAAGTGGTTATTCAAGCTTTTGACGGGTGGCCACATTAATGTGAGGGACACTGCAGTTTCACGTTCCTAATGATGTTACATGCCTGTTACCACAAGTCTGTCGTCTACCAATTACTTCATACCGCAGATGTTACGACACTGTCGTCATCAAGTACGAACTTCAGTAGATATTATGCACCGGCTTAGTGCCTATTTTAACTGGAAAGTAACCGTATTTTAGTTGGCGGCAGAGAGTAGACATTCCGTCACTTATTTGAAATCAGAGCTTGGAGAACGTATTCATTTGTCTTCTACCTGGATGGTCCATAATATAGGGGTACTGTAGAGTATTTTTACGTCGTGGATCCTGCCAATCCAATCGTAGTAATTCTTTGACGAAATAAAATGTGCTGAGTCAGTTATTACATCGCACCTACAAGCTTGGGACCATCTACTTACCAGAGTACGTGGTTGCTTAGAATCATGTTTCCTACACGCCATTCGTGAACAGTAACTGGAAGAAACCCGAATATGTGGTACAAGTACTCTCTCATTTATACTTAATTATTTTCGAATCATGTCATCGCACGATGTTATTTGTCTTCAATGAACATCCGTCTCTCTTCCATACGTACATCACTGTAAGGGGCATTACAAAAGCTTCAGCATGAAATATTTATTCGTAACGATGGAGACTATGTTGTGAAGAATGAAAAAAAAGTCAACCGCGCTGAAAAGCAGCTGGGCGACATTTTTAGAAAACAAGCGATAATTCGCACTGAACTTAACCAGAAACGACGGCAGATACTCTGGTACCGAACTGACTGAATAAGAAAGGAAACTACTTCGTGCTAGATGGTTACTGTTTTCTAACATTCGTCGAAGGAAAAAGAGAACACAATTAAGAGCATGCCAATGACAGAATAAATCTTAATGTATCTATGAACAAGATATTTCAGGAAACAGCGTCGACAATTTTACAAATAAAAATTTCTTTAGTTGCTCATACAAGCAGAAAAACACTTTTAACAGCCGAAAGAACAGAAAAAATACGTGTTCAGTAAACAGTTAACTGATTTTACGAAGGATTTGCAACCGGTCTGATGACTTCGATCAGTTACTGGCCTTATTAAAGAAACAGCTTCTTCTAGCTTCTCTCAACTGTTGGTAGCGAAAATCTTGCTAGGAAGAAAATGACGCATTCAAGCGTAGGTCTTGTGTAGGAAAAGGCACTCTAACGCGTCACAGAATTAGGGGTGAGAATGTGATAGCAGCAACGCGAGAACGTGGCAGCGAGTGGGAACCTAGCGCAAAGGACACAACAAAATCTCACCAGGAAAAACACACTTGAACGCTGGCTACGCCAATTATTGTGCAGGCCTTCGCTGGTACCATAAACCTCAACAGGATTTTGACAAAGTCTCGTCGTTCCATAAAATGAATTAATATAATTAAGATCTATTTTTGAAATGACAACGTTTTCCGCCAGGACATTTTACAGCATGTATTTATCAACATTCACGATTTCGACAAATAACGCCATTCTCATGTGGCACCTCACTATGAAGTGCGTCAGAGCACAGTTGTTAATTCTGAAGTCGTACTGGTCTCGTGTCAGCCATATTTACAGTTTACTTTACACGTAATGAGACAGCTGTCTTCGTCATTTATACACTCCTGGAAATTGAAATAAGAACACCGTGAATTCATTGTCCCAGGAAGGGGAAACTTTATTGACACATTCCTGGGGTCAGATACATCACATGATCACACTGACAGAACCACAGGCACATAGACACAGGCAACAGAGCATGCACAATGTCGGCACTAGTACAGTGTATATCCACCTTTCGCAGCAATGCAGGCTGCTATTCTCCCATGGAGACGATCGTAGAGATGCTGGATGTAGTCCTGTGGAACGGCTTGCCATGCCATTTCCACCTGGCGCCTCAGTTGGACCAGCGTTCGTGCTGGACGTGCAGACCGCGTGAGACGACGCTTCATCCAGTCCCAAACATGCTCAATGGGGGACAGATCCGGAGATCTTGCTGGCCAGGGTAGTTGACTTACACCTTCTAGAGCACGTTGGGTGGCACGGGATACATGCGGACGTGCATTGTCCTGTTGGAACAGCAAGTTCCCTTGCCGGTCTAGGAATGGTAGAACGATGGGTTCGATGACGGTTTGGATGTACCGTGCACTATTCAGTGTCCCCTCGACGATCACCAGTGGTGTACGGCCAGTGTAGGAGATCGCTTCCCACACCATGATGCCGGGTGTTGGCCCTGTGTGCCTCGGTCGTATGCAGTCCTGATCGTGGCGCTCACCTGCACGGCGCCAAACACGCATACGACCATCATTGGCACCAAGGCAGAAGCGACTCTCATCGCTGAAGACGACACGTCTCCATTCGTCCCTCCATTCACGCCTGTCGCGACACCACTGGAGGCGGGCTGCACGATGTTGGGGCGTGAGCGGAAGACGGCCTAACGGTGTGCGGGACCGTAGCCCAGCTTCATGGAGACGGTTGCGAATGGTCCTCGCCGATACCCCAGGAGCAACAGTGTCCCTAATTTGCTGGGAAGTGGCGGTGCGGTCCCCTACGGCACTGCGTAGGATCCTACGGTCTTGGCGTGCATCCGTGCGTCGCTGCGGTCCGGTCCCAGGTCGACGGGCACGTGCACCTTCCGCCGACCACTGGCGACAACATCGATGTACTGTGGAGACCTCACGCCCCACGTGTTGAGCAATTCGGCGGTACGTCCACCCGGCCTCCCGCATACCCACTATACGCCCTCGCTCAAAGTCCGTCAACTGCACATACGGTTCACGTCCACGCTGTCGCGGCATGCTACCAGTGTTAAAGACTGCGATGGAGCTCCGTATGCCACGGCAAACTGGCTGACACTGACGGCGGCGGTGCACAAATGCTGCGCAGCTAGCGCCATTCGACGGCCAACACCGCGGTTCCTGGTGTGTCCGCTGTGCCGTGCGTGTGATCATTGCTTGTACAGCCCTCTCGCAGTGTCCGGAGCAAGTATGGTGGGTCTGACACACCGGTGTCAATGTGTTCTTTTTTCCATTTCCAGGAGTGTATACTCCTAAAATAACATAGCACCTCACGAAGTAGTTACGGCCTTCTATATAAGTGACTAAACCCCTGCCTCATTACGTGTAAGGGAAAATGTAAATATCGTTGACCTGAGGACAGAGTCTACAGTAAGGAAATGATTATGCAGTGATGGAATTCATAATCAGCTGCAACTTGAGAATGACATATTAGTCCGAAATCGCAAATATGGATAAATGCTTATAATGTAAGTTCACGCGAAAAATGTTATCATTTCTAAAATATTGCAGGGCGGAGGACGAAAGTAAACAGAAAAGTTTTTCTACGGATTACTTCGGAGAGACGTTAAGTGCCGCAAGAGATCTGTGATCCAGAATCCACATTTTTCTGCAGTGAAGAGGATTGCCCCATAGTTTCTAGCTGTTGATTCGAAGTTGTTTGCAAGTCATTTGCTTAAACATAGAAAGCAATAGCCTATAGTAAAACTACGCTCGTCCCAGGTGTCTCGACTTCAGACCGGCAGTCACATTCTAGGAATCCACCTTCTTCAGTGGGGATGCACAATTACGTCAGACTTTCTGCGGGAATCTCAAAGTGCCGAGCATGGGGGAGAGGGTCAGAGACTGCGAATGGTCGGCGCTGGGTGTGAATGTGGGCCGGCAGAGAGGCGTGCACAGGTAGTCCGCGCATTTGCGATGAACAGGGGCGCGCAGTGGTTAACGCAGCAGAGCCCGGTTTCGAATCCCGACGTAGCACACGTTTCCACTCGTCGCCGCTGATTCAGCGTGAAGTCCAGATGCACCTGACGTCAGTAGTCCCTCCCGTTCCTTTTACTCTCTCCCCTTTCCTTCTCCAGTTGACATACACTTGTTTGTACTCAGTACCTCGGTGCTATCCTGCTCTATACTTTAAGTTATGACCGTGTACCTGACTTAGATCGCCAGTTAATTCCACCGTCAGAGCCTCACGCCTCCAACTCTATGTGGCTACAAGAGAACGCAGCGCAGTTGTTGAATGTGGGCATTGTTTGCGTTTGGCAGCTACGTGTAACAGTAAGCAGCTTCTCTGAGCAACGAAGCAGTACTTGTATGGAAAGCATTGAGCGAAACCTTGTGCAGTAAGTACTCATCACAGCTGAAAACACGAACGCAGAAAATGCTGGAGTAATTTCGCTTGGTCGATAGGTACTAGGAGTTTTCGTTTGTTTTTAAGATGTGTAGTTTGCGGCCCTCAATGCGAGGGAAGGTGATCCTTAACGTAGGAAATGTGAACCATATACGGCCCGCAAATGGTCTCCTGCACGTTCCCTTTGATCTCCGAGAGCTGCCGGCAGTATTCTGCAGTGCCACAGAGAACGCCGCTGCCGCACGAGAAGTTTAAGCGACGAAGTTTTCACGCGCCCGGTTTTTCACTGCGTAGATCCTATTCCATGAACTGCAGTGAAATCACATTGTTAAAAAAAAAAGAAAAGGAAATGGTCACATTATCAGTCATCTATTCATCTATTTGATACATGCAAACTTCATGTAGAAGTACAATGCGATTTTCTCGATTCTTTTCGATATAGTCTACGTCAGGGATCTCCAAACTTTTTAGTCCGCGGGCCACATTGACTCCTTCGCGAAGTCATAAGGGCCAAGATCTACCTAGTGGGATTAAAGCACCCTAGCACTCCATGATCGCCGTAATGTAAGTCTAAAGGAAAGATGAAATCGCAAAAATCTAAGGTTGTGGGAATAGCTAGCACTGAAACGAACTACGATTTTTATTTAATTACATAATTTTGATTGGTGGACGTACCTGGCCGAAATTCTGGCGTATTTTAATCTGGCGAATTTCACCGTCTTCACGAAAGCGTCCTGCAAAGTTAACGAAATCTCAACAGAATTGTTAGCAGCACTATTACCGCAAGACGTAACAGACTCAGAGTATGTCAACGCATTGTTATTTCAAGCGGCGCAACAATAAGTTTAGATATGTAGTCTTGTAGCGAGTAGCAGAGCCAATGTCGCGGTGTATTGGTCGCGATAGGCCTCGAAACTCCATTGTTGGCAGTATGGGTGCCACCTCAAATATTTGGCGAGCCGGATACCGGGGATGTCCGGCCAGCTAACGCGGGCCGGTTTGCCGGCCCTCGCGGGCCAGTTTCGGCCCGCGGGCCGTAGTTTGGAGACGCCTGGCCTACGTCAATAGCGGAATTTAAAGATTTGTTTTATTTAGCAATGTTACATGAAGCACTTCTTAGCGATTATTGTGACGCAGTCGTATCATACATTCACATCTACATCGTTAAATGGATACGAAGGGTATTAGATCCGAGCTGCGGGTTGTCTACCTAAAGATACTCAGCAGCTCATCTACTGCATTTCATATAATTATTGACAAAATTTAAAACGCTGTCGTACACTGAGGCGACGGAAGCCATGGGATAGTAATACGCACATATACAGATGGCAGTAGTATCGCATAAACAAGGAGTAAAAGGGCAGTGCATTGGCGGAGGTGTCAGTTCTACTCATGTGATTCATGTGAAAAGGCTGCCGACATGATTAATCGCCCCAAGAGCGGACTCAACAGACTTTGAGCTAGACGCATGGGAGAATCCTATTCTGGAAATCGTTACGGAATTCAGTATTCCAAGACGCACGGTGTCAAGATTGTGCCGAGAGTACCGCAATTGCAGGCATTACCCGTCACCACCGACAGCGCATTCGCCGATGGGTTTCACTTAACGACGGAGAGCAGCGGCGTTGGAGTAGGGTTGTGAAGTGCGAACAGACAAGCAACACTTCGTGAAATAACCGCAGACAGCAATGAGGGAGAACCGTTAGAACAGCCCGGAAAATGTGGCGTTACCGGGCTACGGCACATCATCGCCTGTAGCGCCTCTCCTGGGACCACGACCACATCGGTCGGACCCTACACGACTGGAAAACCGCGGCCTGGTCAGAGAAGTCCCGATTTCAGTTGATAAGAGCTGATAGTGGGGTTAGACTGTGGCGCAGACCGCACGAAGCCACGTACCAAAATTGTTAATAAGGCACTGCACCAGCTGGCGTGGCTCCACAATGGTGTGGGCTGTGTTTACTTGGAGTGGGCTGGATGCCCCTGGTCGAACATGATCGGTCATTGACTATTTCAAGACCATTTGCAGCCGTTCATGGACTTCATGTTTCCAAATAACGATGTCACGTCAGCGGCTGCAGTTGTTGGCGATTTGCTCGAAGGACATTCTGGACAGTTCGAACTTACGATTGAGTCACTCAAGTCGCCCGACATGAATCCACCCAACATTTTTTTTCGGGACATGGTCGGGAGGTCGCTTTGTGCTCATCCTCCAGTCGCAATACTTTCGCTATTGTGGACGGCTATAGAGACAGATCGATTCAGTATTTCTGCAGGGGGCTTCCAGCGACTTGTTCAGTCATTGCGGAAACTGTATATTTCTCGAGGCGGCCTAACTCAAGGCGCGCAAACCACCCAGACTATATTCATCCACTATGTGAGAATTACAGCACTTTGTCTCTTCAGATGAAATTTACGTACAGTCTGAAACTCTTTCGAATTTTTTCTCGCTGTGGGCGAGAATTCGTCGAATGCGATCCGAATACCGAGGGCAGTTTCCTGGTTGCTCCTCAATGTCGACACCATAGCCCAAAAAGCGATGACTGCACGAGTTTTTGGCCAGCAAATGAATCACAGTCCTAGATCACCCAGCGTATTCGCCGGATTTGGCCCCAGCCGACTTCTCTTTGTTCTTTAAATTGAAGTTGGCAATGAAAGGACATGTGATGCGCAGTCAAGAACGTCCAAGAAAATTTTACTGCAGTACTAAATGCAACACCAAAAAAGGACTGCAGTGAGTATTCAATACACTTTTAAAGCGATTTCAGCTGAGTTTTGATTCACGGGGACGCTATTTTAAACAAATACAATAATTCTGTGAACACAATCCGTGAGATTGTTCGTAGTCACAGTCCAAACGGAAATGGGACAAACTGTGTATAAATAACCTTGCACGTCTGTAAATGATACTGCTCACAGGCAGAAGCGGAACCGAGTCAAAATCTGTGAGAAGCGCTGAAGTGCCTATATATTAACCGACAACAGACAAAGGCCTACTGTGCTATGGCTGTGCCTTGACGCCGTAGATTTTTCTTAAGTAAATATGAAGTTGATGCAATTATTTTGGCTGACGAACTAAACCAATCACTTAACTGACAACCAACACTAAACGGAAGCAAAAAACGAAAGTCTTACTGATTATTTCAGGAGCAGAAGACGATAGCAGCGTATTTTTTTAAGCTTGCCTCTGGGCTCATCGTGTTTTAGTCAGTATCTACTAAACACGCTGAAATTAGAATGGAAATGTTAGAATCTGTATTTTATTGTGGACGGCAGTGAGTCAATAATATTTTAACCACCCCTAAAGCACAGGCGTTTTCCCAGTAGCCTTGAAGAAAGGGACCTGTCAACCTACTTAGCAAAAAGGACGCTGCTGCAGCACCCTCTGATTACCGCCCTGTTCGTATTGTTGCGGCGCTGTCCAAGTTGCTACAGTCCACGACCAGACAAAGGTCTGCTTTTACCTGCGTTTCAGATTTCAGCAGATCTACTGGTGCTGCTAATTTCATGATCTTCCTTGTCAAACGTACAAAATCACAAGGCAAAATTTTTGCTTACCGTCTAGAGTGTATCAGGTGCCCACCGGTGTGCGGTATTAGCGCCGATATTTTTAGCTCCTTATATCAATGACGTGTCTAGAAGTCATACAGCAAATACCACACGTACGCTGACGACTTCAAATTGTACGTAAGAGCAAAGCCAGTGACCTTGTGACAACTATGGAGTATATCAAACTAGACTTTCGTGAATTACCAAAATATGCACAGAATATAGCGTTAAATCTCGACTCATTCAAAATCCAAGCGGACCAGGTTCGTCCGTCTATTCTCATTAGTAGGGATACCTGTCACATTTAATCCTAAATAGGACAAATACACATTTTTCTCTTAGAGTGCAGCCTAGGAATAATAATAGCTGAAAATCTAAAATGGGCCAAACACTGTTGGAAAGTCCGCGTAGGCATCATTACGTCTTCCCATTTGATCTGAAAAAGGAACTTGTCCAAAAATGTGTAATTCCAGTTGTTGGTTACAGCCAATTTATAGTGCGATATTCGTCTGTGGAAGGCTTACAAAGCTTTGAGATGGGGATAAACGTCCTGCAGAAGATGTGATAGCGACATTCATCATTTTCATCATATTCCACCGCCCAAAGCACAGCTATCCTTGCTAAGAGCAGAATAGCGCGAGATTCGCACATAATCTGTCTCCTTCACCAGATTATCAACGTATACTATTTCTTGTAACTCCTTTCGACCTTAGCGGTGTAGCCTCAAAAAATGAATTAGAGAAACTCCTTTCTGTCCTGCTTCCTCAAAGAGCTGACCTCTCGAAGTAACTTTTGGTAGCAAGACTTCGGAATGATGAAACAAGGACAACAACAACAACAACAACAACAACGACAACGAGCCTTTGTTCTATATGCACCCCTTACCCCTCCCAATTACGTGCCCTCCCCTTGATCAGTTATCGGTACTATAATGTTAACAATAACAGTGACTATTTGGATCCTGTGTGTAAAACCACGGTCTTACCTAAGAAAAGACCCGAGGGCTTTAATCTGATTTGGTTAAGTATAAGAAAATGAAAAAACAATTCTTGCACTTCGCAAAGGAAAAGTGCCACTGTGTGCGGATAACGGAAATTTTTCGAGTTATGTGGTTGAACTTAACGCTAAGAGTCCGTCAAACATTTTATGTTTTTTTAAAGGAAGGAATAAAATGAATTAATTATTTTTACATTCTCTTGGTAGAGAGATCGTAAGAGATTGTGCGCTAACTCACTTGCGAGGCTGGAGAAGGTATTGATCGTGGCTTTACCGAGCTAATTACTGTTGCATTTGCGTGAAGATATGTAGACAGTGACACCCGGGAAGTAACTCTTGAGGGCGGTACTGGGATACGAACACCAGTCCTCCTGGGCAGGAGTCCTATCACGTCATAGCGTTACCTTATTCGGTCTGACGACGACAACCTTATCACTTGGAGTAACGACCGCGACACCTATTTGATGCCACGGCCGCATCGGAATCCCTCCATCCCCCTCGCCCTGCGTCGTAGCTCAGCAGCGACCGGCTCCCGCGCGACGCAGATGTCTGCTGCGAAATGACTTGGCCGGGCGGTGTTGGAAGGCGCTTATTTGACAGCAGATAAGCCTCCTCGGTGTAAGCACTTAATCTCCTGCCTTCACTCTCGCCGCGTGGGACGACAGCAAAAATACTGCCGCGCAAGTTTGTGCCCGGAGTGGCGGGCTAAGTAATGAGGCCCTCATATCAGTTTTATTACCGGGGAGAGAAAAAGAACTTCTTTAAGGATAAAGAGCGAAACTTGTCGGCGCGTTATTTCATCCGGCAAAGTTGTGACAGCGGGCGGGATTGGCGGGGAACACGTGGCCGGGGCGTATCTCTCATCCCCCTCATCCCATACGGCTCGCCGACACGTGCTGCCTTCACTCTGCTGGCTGCCCGCCACGCGACTCCGGTAGCTCTGTTTGTCATCGGGCCGGAGCCGATTTACTGGGCGCTCCGGGGCACCGCCTGCCCCACCCGTCTCAGAGGCGGCAAAAAAGAGACTATTTCGAGGCTGGTCCGTATCTTCTTTCGCAGGCACTGTGCAGCTTTAACACATCTCTGGGTACACATTTGCTATAAGCAGCCATAGCTAAATTCAAGCTAACGAATATTTGAAGCTACTTTTCACTTATTGCGGAAAAAGTTTTAATCTGATGATCCTTCAGGAAGGCGGCTTATTTTAACAATTACGCGAACTATTTCTAGTCTGTGTCCGGTCTATCGATTTTAGAGGCTGCCTCGATGTTGGAAATGGCTGAACCTGGCGAAATTAACTTTCAATCTCTGTGGTGTGCGTACTGTGAGACCTTCGGTACACACACCATCAGATTATTTGACTTGTCGCTCTAACGAAGTAGGCGAGTGTGAGCAATATGTCTCGTGGTCTTATCGTGGCGTGTTTATCTTCTGCCGTTAGGTCAGACGATAGAAATGCCACTTGCACGCTTAGAGTAGCAGATTGACGGTGACCAACTTTAAACAGAACTTGATTAATTTTCGCACACATTTATTAAAATAATAACAAGCATAAAAATTACTTAACTTGGTTCTGGATGCTATTTACAATTGACAATCTGAAGTTCCTTTGCGTCTTGGTACGTTAATCTTATTCTCACATATATCTCTGATACTTGACAAAAGTTTCTATACATTTATCTTCATAGCTATGTACAGGAATATGGTAATCTTATTAGGCGCAGACTGAAACTTGACTATAGACTGGTACAGACAAATGTAGAACTGGTACAGAGTAATGCAGACTGGTAATCGCAGATCTGTACACTCGTTATAATACCTCGCACGTTCATGTATCACTGCGCGAGTGTGATCCGCGAGGATAAAAGGTTCTACGTAAGCAGCAATCTCATTGGCTGCGTTACATATTAATACGCGGATCGGCGGAAGCAGAATTTGGTCCGTCTTTATGACAGCGCCATCTCGTAGAGCGGAGACGGACGAGCGTTGCGCCTGCGCTGTTGTGCTTAGCGGAGCGCGCTCTAGTGGGAAAGTTGTGTACGCGCTGACTACGCGGAACTATGTACAGAACAGTCTCATTTCGAAAGTGTCACCAATGAGAGAGCAATTAACGGCCACGGTGACCAAGATGCTGTTTGGTCACCCAAGTCAGATAGGTAATGCAGGTAATTAGAAAATTACTTGTGTTCTGCCTAAATGATGGTCACTAACATCCCACTTCCAATATAAAGTGAGAACATTTGCCTAAGGTGCAACAAATGTAGAGAAGTCGTTGTTAAAACTAAACACTGCATAAAATCTGCTCTTGATAAATGTGTCCCAAGTATAGTACTTAAGTACGGTAACGCTCCACCTTGTAGTAATTCCAAAATACAGGAAATGTTGCGAGAAAGGTACCTCTCTCTCTCTCTCTCTCTCTCTCTCTCTCTCTCTCTCTCTCTCTCTCTCTGAGACTACTCTTTAACGAACCACCAGAGACCATGGGCCCTGTGATACTAGATTTATTTTACTACGGAATAAGCTGTAAATTAATGTAAAAACTCATGTTTCTTGATATTGTTTCCGTCCCCGAGAAGTGAGACGTGAATTAGCCAACGTTATTCCCACTGTACAGGAGTAATTCTGGGCCACTTCAATTTTAAGACAATGCCTGTCAAACTAATCACTAGTGGCCAGCAAGATGACGCTTACATTTAGTGATGTAGTGACCACCCGCCCAATATACCTCCAACCCCTCTCTCACCTGGGTATGCGCGTGTTGCCTAACCCAGAAGTGGTTACATCAGCAGACGACAGGATTTGAGTCACGCATGCTCAACAGCCCAGCAGGCTCTGAGCACTATGGGACTTAACATCTGAGGTCATCGGTCCCCTAGAACTTAGAACTACTTAAACCTAACTAACCTAAGGACATCACACACAACCATGTCCGAGGCAGAATTCGAATTGCAACCGTAGCGGTCGCGCGGTTCCAGACTGTAGCGCCTAGAACCGCTCGGCCACCCTGGCCGGCTCAGCCCAGCAGACAGCGGCAGCAGTGCGAGCGCCATTACAGGTCGCTGCATCCAAGGACCTGTTTGTTTTTACCGGCCACACGATAGCACATAGTCCCTCTAGTATCCGTACACGGCTTGAGTATATACGGCGGCACAACCCACTCCAAGCCACACTCTGTCGAGTTCTAGGACAGGTGCTGACTGCAACCGCAGTTCGTCTATCAGAGCCTCAGTACGTACGACGCCGTTACGTTCGGCAGCCACCACCAACTGACGCAGCTATCAGTATGTGTCACCATCACCACTGGGACTTGGCCTCTGCCCTGGGGACGACAAGAACTTGGGTACTGATGGTCGACGTTATCAAGAGAAACTGGATTTGAAAAACACCAGAAGCACAGGGACACATTCTTGAGCGGTAGGTGGCAGTTAGGACTAGCCAGGTAATTGCAGCCTGTCAGATATGGATCGTAACTCACAACTCGCTGTTGGGATGCACACAGCTTTATGAGAACGGACACTTAAGGAAGCAAGGGAAAACAGTGCGTATCGTGACAATCTGCTTTTATCTTGCTGCGAGCTCACTTCGGTCAGTGTTCTGGAGCAGACACCAGACAGCGCCTATGTAATCAGTGTCGACCACCGGTTACCTCGTTGACAACTGCCAGCCGCTGTTGGCGGACTACGGTGAGACGCTACGGCCTACATGCTAGGTAACGCGTGGTCATGCACCATTATTGCTCGTTGCTTGTGTTTCTCTCTCGTCTCAGCCCCATAGGAAAGCTAAGCTCTGCGTTCTGGGTCAGATGTGCCAATAAGGACAGACCAAAGGGACTGTCATCCCATACCAATGGCGTTATTTGGACATGGTGTCGAGGGGCATCAGACCAACACACCGCTCTCGCGGTTGTCAGCTTCCTTGACATCTGAGCCGCTACTTTTCAATCATGTAACTCCTCACTTGATATCACGAGGCTGAGTGCACTCCGTGCCAATCCTCACAGCAAGGAAAAAGAATTTGCCTCGTGTCCTTCGCGTGGTACTGAGACACGCTAACCAGCTTGCTATGGAGGCGGACACACAACCTTACAGGGGCTTCGTTAAATTTTTTGTAACTATCGCAACTGGTCGTTGAGAACGTGTGAACTTTAAACGCAAGTTCACAGTTTCCTTCCGATTTCAGAGTTCAATATTCTTTTTCCGTTGTTTTGGAAATCCTCCAAAATACTCAGATAATACCGCAGAAAAATCTCTGACGATGTTGGTGGATTTCTGATTCAGTCTGTTTATTAGTCACATATCTTACAATCTTGCCATTCTTTGCTGCACTCCACTTGCAAATCGCCAAACGGCAGATATCGGATAGTCGATTTTATGAATGATTTTACAGTCGAAGGAAACTACGATGTCTTCGAGAAAGTGATATATGACTGCATCCCAAAAGAAGAAGAAGGAGGAGAAGAAGAAGAGAATAGCCCTGGCTCAACAGCAGTGAGAACTCTGCCGTAGGCTGCCAGTTTTACGACTTCCCTATGTCTCGCTCCCCTAGCACAGGGCCGGAAGCTATTACTGCTCCCAACGTTACGCCCAAATCTGCAGCGAATGCCATTATAAGAGGCGTGGTCGTGAACGGCAGGTCGGGAAATCCCTTACTGGCCTGTGACACGTGTCACGGGGTCCGCCGGCGCGTTATTTTCTCAATCGACGTAATGGAAAAGGGCTCCCCAAGAAATAGAAACAACAACAAAAGAAACGGGCTGGAGGAAATAAAGAAAGGGCCTGGTCGGCCAGCGGGCAGGCAGGCAGAGAATTGCGACGCTGCACAGCTGGGGGAGAAACAGCAACAGGAAGGGCGTGCCGAGGCCGAGGCCCTGACCCCGCCTCATAAAGAGGGAGGGAGGGAGGGAGGACGGCCCGCTCCCCAGGGCCGGCGGCTTCCTTAAACCTGTCGCGGGGCTGCCGCCGGCATCTGCGCTTCACAACTCACCCTGTCTCTCTCAGAGACCTGCGTTTTCGTGCTCCGAGGCTCGTGCAGTTACTGAAAAAACACAGACTGCCGCTGTGAGTACATATTTGTCTTGGCATCTCTGTTAGACAGTATCAAGGGGAGTTTCAACTCCAAGCTTTCCTTGTGCCATTTGTGCGAAGGTCGATCAAATGGCAACGAGAATTTCGTACCAAACCTTATTTTTCCAGACTGGCTGTAGCACCTCTAAAATAGAGGATTTCCATAAAATAATCATATTATTTACTCAGTAATAACTGAAGGATGTTAGTCACTTAATTTGAATTTTGAAATGATAGTTTGGATTCATTGAAACTTTAAGGTCGAATAGTATGTGGGTAACTTCGCCCCCGTCTACGTTTGACACACATTGCACCCATGTCCTCCTGCACCTTCTGTTTAGCTACTCCCTCCTCCTCGTCGTCCACCTCCTAATCCCCCCCCCCCTGTCTCTGCCCATTTCGTCCTCCCCCCCTCCCTGCTCAGCTGTGCCTATCTGCACTCGTAGCCCCTGCAACACATGTAAATACTAATTGGACATCATGGCTGTCATATGGGGTCGCCAAGGTGTCAGGGGGTTGAAACCCTTTTACATTTGTATCCAATTCCCACAGTGCTGATTCCCAGATAGCAAGTAACACATGCACCACATTTGGTTGAAATCGATCCAATGGTTTAGGAGGTCATGCTGGTTATGCATGCACACAAACACCCAATATATACATATTACATTGGAGAGAGCAAGGAGAGCCATCAATAACATCCATGCAGGAGACACAGTACTCCAAGTATCAGTTGGATAAAATTACTTGTTCATTGTTTATTAAGCAAATTTATTAAGTGCCACAGGTCGCAGTTAATGAGAAGGAGCTATCATACAGTTTGAACATGGCTACTTCGTTAAAACCTCTCTTCCACCACACACACTGTGGCTGCCAGCCGAATGCCATTCCATCAGATTCACCCAGCTCAGGAGGTAGCTACAGGGATTTTCGGACTTGAGCCATCTCGTTTTTTGAAAAGCTAGCTAATAAAACTGCGTGCACAACTAGCCTCGCTGTCATTCTGTGCCTACACTTCGTCTGAATCAAATATTGGTGGAGACAAGTGGCCCAGTACTGGATGAAGCAGATGGATCGTTGGAACAACAAATGTTAGCGAAGGGTATCAAACCTGGTCTGTTTTCTGACACCCATGATCCACATGTTTACCAGATTTTGGCCGTGGAAGGAAGTCAGTCTCCTATCCATACCCGAGGACGCAAGCAGTGTACGCAGTCTGTCCACGCTGACAGTAAATTCTGTGTAAAATGTTCTAAATGTTGGTGTGGCCTGTATCTGAGGCAGATCATGAGAACCAGCCTGCTATTCACCTAGTGCCGTTTGCGAAACCGCCTAAAAATGACAACCAGGCTGGCCAGTACACCAACTCCTCGTCGTCAACCCGCCGACCAGACTCGATCTGGGGACAGCATACTTCCCTTCCTGGAAGCAGTCGCGTTGACACGTCTGGCCCCCCGCGTGGTTCAACAATATGGCTCCCCACACCGTAACATCTCGACCACCAAAACCATCATATTCGATAATATTCCTGGGTGCATTATGTGTTCTCACCTCTTGCCACATGCAGGTACATAATGCACCCAAGAAGTTCTTGTACATCTTGCAGCCTGGTTGCAGGTAAGACAGTGTTTTTACCATACCTGTTCTTATACATGATAACATTCTGAACCGCACTACTTCGTTCTGTGCGTCGTGAACATTTAAGGAAATCTTTTTAGAAAGAATATTAAAAAGCAAGGGGAAGAGGACGTAGCCGTGGCGAACTGATTTTAAGCACTGTGCAATCATTCCAGCCATGGCGATATTCTAGAAAGAAGCCCCAAGGCCTACAAGTGAGTGGTGGATCAGATTACCAGTTGCCAATACCCTGTTGGATACTGTGAGTAACTAAACTTGGATGGCAGAAACGAGCACCTCATTCCATGGTGCGTCCATCACTTGTAGTGGCTGGCGGGTAGTGGCCTGATGGTCTCTCGACAACTGACGACCAGATGGGAGAGGGATCTGAAGAACGTGTTGACGAAAAAGTAGGGTAACAACCTGCATATCGACGTAGGTCACGACAGCTTGCGCAATATTGAAACGCAGCAGGAAATTTTGCATGCCTTTTTCCATTTAATTTGAGACTGGGTGTGTAATTAGAGGATTGTAACTGTGGGGATTGCATCGACAATGTTTTTACTGACGATGTTGACCCATGTTGGCTAATAGTACTGTGTTCTATGTAGCTCGGTTTCCCTTCTTCAACATTGTAATCGACTCACTGAGTTCTGAATGCTTTTTGTGCGCGTTGGAAGACTAAGTGCAGTAGAGTTGAGACAGGGCGAACAGAAAATGCAGTGGAAAACAGCACTTCGCTTGGAGCTGAGACCGGTGGCTCAGGTGGACTTAGCGGAACTTGGGCTGCTGAGGTAGAAAACCATCGTCCAGCTTAACGACCTCACCCAGCACACTGTCCGTCTGGGGCAGAGCGGGGCCAGGAGCATTAGGGAGGGGACGCTCCCTCATGTTTTTTGGACCAATTTTGTAGATACCTATCGGCTACCTTAGAAAACGAAGGCTGCAAGAAATAATGCGCAAGCCTTCCGAGCAGTCGTTCCCAATTTCAGAGCCCCTCTGATGCGGAGCTAGAATGCCATATGTGCGGAAACGTTCGATTTGCACACTGAAGTGTGACGTCACGAGCACAAAGCTGGAGCGGACGTTTTTTAGTAGCAGGGGAGAGTTTGGCTACACGATTGGCGTCTGATCACGATGCACCGTTTTGGCGAGATTCTTGATGGGGGGAAGCCTCGCTGATGGGCGGAAGTGTTCTGTATTCCGGCAATTGGCGACTGGAACATTCCGGCGGAAAAAGGGGAGCATTGCGGAAGAGAGAGCCAATAATGTAGTATTCCGAACAGAGACGCTTTGGAGGTGAGACGTGGTGGTGGGCACGACATACAGAGTGCATCAGCCTCGCACCGAGACGTGGTGCTGGCTACACCGACTTCAGAGTTAGGAGACGTCCAGGGAACGGCTTTTCTGTTTTAGCAACGCGCCGTTGTCTTCTCGAGACAGCCTCCACGACGGCGGCGTTCATCTCCACTTACGGAAATTAAATTACGGTGAACATTCATAGCAGCAAGAGCGAGCTACCTCATTCCTATTCCGCCCTTTTGGAGATACATACGAGGTTCAACCTGCACATGCTGAATGTATGGACCTTTCAGTCAGTCACGAAGCTTTCAGCGAGTTTTCAAACTGAATTTCAGACCGTCATTTCTGAGTTAACAGGGTGTATTTTCTCACGCAGTTGAGTAACACTGCTTTGCACAGAATCACTAATGAGAATATTCATCCAGATCGCATTAGTCTACTATTTGTCTGTCTCCTTTTCATGGGATGTGATCATCTGTTACATTGAATAAATTAGTGTGTTTAAACGAAAGATTGTTGTTGAAGTCGTTACATACCTTCCTGTCACATTAATTTACTGTTTAAGCCCTTCACTTTACTTTCTATGCCTATGGCATAAAAAGCCGCATTATCCATTACTAGTTGTGCACATTAGATTCCTAGGATGGGTCTTAAAGGAGTGGCTTGCCAGCAGTTTTCTGCGTTGGGGAAATTTTCCACCAAGAGAGGATTTTCCAACATGCGGTCTCGTCTTATCGAGTTGGAACATAACGTTATCGTGATGTAGGGCATAGGGCACATTCACCGACCTTCAGACATCAGGAATGTGGCGGCTGCTGTCCAAATTAACGGCAACGCAAATCAGGGGTGATCGTGTACTGTAACCAGTGTCGCACCGTACCATCACACGAGGCGTCCCACCCGTATGACGACGAATACAATCTGGCAACGCTAATTCGCCTGAGGACCTCTGCACACGGATACTTGCATCATGCTCCTGTGTCCAGTGTTGTTCACTCCATTATAGGCAGAGCTATCACTGCTGCCGCGTCGGGAAAGCCCCATCAATGAACCCTGGTTGGCAGTCCGTGTTGAAGACGACTACGGATGTGCACAGTTGTCAAATCATCGGTTCTGATTTCGGTACGTCACAAGATCGACAGCCGCGCGGTCTTGGGCGTGTTGTCATGGCGCGCGCGCCCTCCCCCATCGGAGGTTCGAGTCCTCCCTCGTGTGTGTGTGTGTGTGTGTGTGTGTGTGTGTGTGTGTGTGTGTGTGTGTGTGTGTGAGAGAGAGAGAGAGAGAGAGAGAGAGAGAGAGAGAGAGAGAGAGAGAGAGAGAGAGAGAGAGAGAGAGTGTTGTACTTAGCGTAAGTTGTAAGTTAGTTTGAGATTAAGTAGTGTGTAACCTCAGGGACCGATGACCTCAGCAGTTCGGTCCCTCAAGATCGTACCACAAATTTCCAAAACACAACATCGACAGCCGATAATTAATTCCAAAAAGTTAATGTTTTTATCATCATCATGAATTCATGGAGTAGCGTAAAAATCAGCGTACGAACACCCGTAATATGTTTAATCAATAAACAAAGCAATAATTAACATTACACATCCCACACTGTTTTACCTACAGACTGTAACAGTAACATTTTGGAGCGTCATTTCCCCTTCAGCCTATTGCGTTTTTAACAGAACATACACTGTTTTGGAGCAGCCTTTCAGAAGCTGACGATGTGGCTATACACTTGAAACGAATAAACAATGATGTGTCGTACATTTAGGACTGTGGTTCAGAAACTGCGACTGTAAAAACTACCACTGACGCATTAGGTGTTAGGCCTGTTCCAGCTGCCCGACTGCAGTAGGACAAGCCATCTATGAACGTGAGACAGTGACGTAAAAGATGTTATCTGTGTCAGTCGCTTTTCATTTTCTCCGACGATGCGTTTCGAGAACTTAAACGCTGATCTTCAGGTAGCTCAGTGGATTACATTACATTTTTCTCTAATGTTTGTAGACAATTGTCTGTTTTGAGATTGTTAAAGGTATAATATGCACTTGACGTAATACGTCACGGGAATTACAAATTTTGAACACTAATAAAGCCAGTTACAAAAGTTCCAGCTGTAAGAACCCCGGGATTCGTCATTAATATATATTTTCATATTTATATATCACACAAAAGCGAAACAGCTGCTGTCATAGTCATGCTTGGACTCATGATTTATACTTGACGCTCGTTTCAAATAAAGAGGAAGTATTATTTATCATAGAATGCACAAGATTACCGGTCGTCACTGGAGAATTTCTATGAATAAGTAGTTGCTATAAAATAGCCACTCATGTCGATGAAAATCTAATCAATCATTTCCGGTCATTGCTCACTTTTTCTTGCGTTCCTAAACTATCGTCTGTAATTATACCCTAAAGGTTTGGAGCGTACGGCACAGAAGACAACGTCCCTACAGAATATCACCAACAGCATAAAATATTTCACGATGTACTGAGTAAGTGTAAATCCCTGACTTTCGAATTACAACAACAGACTTCCCTGTATACCATCCTCGCCCTTGTGCAAAATGGCACATATTAAGTTTCACTAGAGAGGACACAGATACTGAACACGGAACACTTTGAAACAGGCGCTACAGTGTTACACAGAGGCGCTGTAACAAGGTGCGTTGGGCGTATTTTTAGCTCTTGTGTGAAGTCATTATAACCACGAAAATACACGGACCGCTCGGTGCACGACTTCCGTGGACATCGTCCAAACGATGCCCTGCGCCCGTTGGAATCTGTCCCAGAATAGCGACGCAATTATGAAATAGGCGCCGCCCTGTCTGAGAGCGGTAAATTGCGAGCGGCGCCGTAGGCGGCGTTGTTGAATTACAACACACGTTGTGACTCACTAAGGCCGCTATACACTAGTTCGTTGTTCACCGTTATTAAGAAGTTGAAAGAACAAGAGAGAAGAGAAGAAAAAAAAATTCTTGGCCCGTGAGGAACCAGAAAACACGTAAAGTGTTGTGGCACGGCGTGAAGTGGCATTTAGTACAGTACCTGTAGAAAAATATGACACTTCTGATCAGCTACCTGCATCTACATACATATTCGGCAAGCCACATTACGATGCATGGCGCAAGGTATCTCGTATCACTGCTGATCATTTCCTTTCCTGGTCGACTTGCAAATATAGCGAGGGGAAATTAACCGTCTATTAGTCTCCGCTCCTGGTTCTTACGCGAGGTGTAAGTTGGTGGCAGTAGAATTGTTATGTGATCTACAGAGGCGGGTTGTCGGAATTTCCAAAGTAGTGTCTCGCCCAAAGAGCGTCGATCTCCGTAATACTTGCGTGATGATCGATCTAACCGATAACAAACCTAGCAGAACGTCTCTGAATTGCTTGGATGCCTTCTTTTAACCCGCTCTGGCGTGTGCCTGGGTATCCCAAAAACAAACACTACTCAAAAATAGGTCGCACTAGCATTCTCTACGCAGTCTCCTTTATAGATGAGCTACAGTCCCCCAAAATGCTCCTAATCAAACGAAGTTGAGCGTTCGCCTTCCCTAGTATGAGCTTAGTGTGTTAATACCATTTCATATCGTTCTGCAGCGCTATGCCTTATTTACCGGGTGATCAAAAAGTCAGTATAAATTTAAAATCTTAATAAACCACGGAATAATGTAGATAGAGAGGCAAAAATTAACACACATGCTTGGAATGGCTGGGGTTTTATTAGAACAAAAAAAAAAAAAAAAAAAAAAAGAATATTGCTAGACGCGTGAAAGATCTCTTGCGCGCGTCGTTTGGTGATGATCGTGTGCTCAGCTGCCACTTTCGTCATGCTTGGCCTCCCAGGTCCCCAGACCTCAGTCCGTGCGATTATTGGCTTTGGGGTTACCTGAAGTCTCAAGTGTATCGTGATCGACCGACATCTCTAGCTATACTGAAAGACAACATCCGACGCCAATACCTCACAGTAACTCCGGACATGCTTTACAGTGCTGTTCACAACATTATGCCTCGACTACAGCTATCGTTGAGGAATGATGGTGGATATATTGAGCATTTCCTGTAAAGAACATTTTTGCTTTGTCTTACTTTGTTATGCTAATTATTGCTTTTCTAATCAGGTGACGCGCCATCTGTTGGGCATTTTTTGAACGTTTATGTTTTTTGGTTCTAATAAAACCCCATGTCATTCCAAGCATGTGTATCAATTTGTACCCCTCTATCTACATTATTCTGTGATTTATTCGGTTTTCAAATTTATACTGACTTTTTGATCACCCGGAATATCAGCGTGACAGTGTCAAGCAGCGCTCTACTAATGCTGTATTCGAACTTCAGAAGAATGAGTAGGAAAGAACAAAAATCACGTAAACTTACATTTTCCTACATTTAGAGCAAGCTGCCATTCGTCACTCTAACTAGAAATTGTGTCCACGTCATCTTGTATCCTACTACAGTCACTGAACGACGACACCTTCCATTACAACACAGCGTCATCAGCCAACAGCCGTGAATTGTTGCTCACCCCGTCCGTCATATCATGTATCTGCTATATACAGACAATAAGACCGGTCCTGTCGCTTTTCCCTGGGGCACTCCTGACTGTACCTTTCGGCTGATGAACACACAAGAATTACAAATGTTGAGCAGGGAGAGGGTTCAAGAAAGCTTGTATTAGCTAGTTAGCAACATGCCGAGCCGGCATTATTTCCTAAGATTATCCAATAAAAGCTTACAGCCTCCTTTTTAAACTGACAAAAATCTCACACGTACGGGTGTCTAACATCAGGAATTCAGAAGACACGTCCATGCTCTAGTGAAGCCAACCATGAGGTATTCTACCCCCATGTTGACTGCGTCATCTCCGCTCGTGCAAAGGAAGGCGGAGGGCGAGCGTACCTTCATGAAACCGGTGCGTGTAGCCGAGCCGTACAATGACTGTAGCTCTCTTCCGCTCTGATGATTTGCCGATCGAAAAACTTTCAGAGGTGGTAGTATGGACAAAATGTGTCTTTGACTATAGAAGTTCTGAAACTGTTCGTTTTGGAGCCCATGTTCACTAGACTTTTCTTGTTTTGGTCCACAGTACCACCTCGGAAACTTTGTCGGCGGGGTTCTGGTTCGCCATGTGTATGCGTCTAGGCTCGCAGCAGCTAGGTCTTTAGCTCTCATACATCATTCGTAAGATTCCAGTGTTAGAAGGGACATAACAGACGGTGTTGTCTGTATACAGGGTGTTACAAAAAGGTACGGCCAAAGTTTCAGGGAACATTCCTCACACACAAAGAAAGAAAATATGTTACGTGGACATGTGTCCGGAAACGCTTACTTTCCATGTTAGAGCTCATTTTATTACTTCTCTTCAAATCACATTAATCGTGGAATGGAAACACACAGCAACAGAACGTACCAGTGTGACTTCAAACACTTCGTTACAGGTAATGTTCAAAATGTCCTCCGTTAGCGAGGACACATGCCTCCACCCTCCGTCGCATGGAATCCCTGATGCGCTGATGCAGCCCTGGAGAGTGGCGTATTGTATCACAGCCGTCCACAATACGGGCAAGAAGAGTCTCTACATTTGGTACCGGGGTTGCGTAGACAAGAGCTTTCAAATGCCCCCATAAATGAAAGTCAAGAGGATTGAGGTCAGGAGAGCGTGGAGGCCACGGAATTGGTCCGCCTCTACCAATCCATCGGTCACCGAATCTATTGTTGGGAAGCGTACGAACACTTCGACTGAAATGTGCAGGAGCTCCATCGTGCATGAACCACATGTTGTGTCGTACTTGTAAAGCCACATGTTCTAGCAGCACAGGTAGAGTATCCAGTATGAAATCATGGTAACGTGCTACATTGAGCGTAGGTGGAAGAACATGGGGCCCAATCAAGACATCACCAACAATGCCTGCCCAAACGTTCACAGAAAATCTGTGTTGCTGACGTGAGTGCACAATTGCGTGCGGATTATCGTCAGCCCACACATGTTGATTGTGAAAATTTACAATTTGATCACGTTGGAATGAAGCCTCATCCGTAAAGAGAACATTTGCATTGAAATGAGGATTGACACATTGTCGGATGAACCATTCGCAGAAGTGTACTCGTGGAGGCCAATCAGCTGCTGATAGTGCCTGCACACGCTGTACATGGTACGGAAACAACTGGTTCTCCCGTATCACTCTCCATACAGTGACGTGGTCAACGTTACCTTGTACAGCAGCAACTTCTCTGACGCCGACATTAGGGTTATCGTCAACTGCACGAGGAATTGCCTCGTCCATTGCAGGTGTCCTCGTCGTTCTAGGTTTTCCCCAGTCGCGAGTCATTGGCTGGAATGTTCCGTGCTCCCTAAGACGCCGATCAATTGCTTCGAACGTCTTCCTGTTGGGACACCTTCGTTCTGGAAATCTGTGTCGATACAAACGTACCGCGCCACGGCTATTGCCCCGTGCTAATCCATACATCAAATGGGCATCTGCCAACTCCGCATTTGTACACGTTGCACTGACTGCAAAACCACGTTCGTGATGAACACTAACCTGTTGATGCTACGTACTGATGTGCTTGATGCTAGTACTGTAGAGCAATGAGTCGCATGTCAACATAAGCACCGAAGTCAACATTACCTTCCTTCAATTGGGCCAACTGGCGGTGAATCGAGGAAGTACAGTACATACTGACGAAACTAAAATGAGCTCTAACATGGAAATTAAGCGTTTGCGGACACATGTCCACATAACATCTTTTCTTTATTTGTGTGTGAGGAATGTTTCCTGAAAGTTTGGCCATACGTTTTTGTAACACCCTGTATTTTATCCGAGAATCTAACATTAGAAAAAACTTTTTACACATAAACCGAATTTTACCTTTCATTCTAGATTATACAGTGACCCCTCTCTCCTTTGATTTGAAGCGTTTCGTTCCTCTTTATCAATGATAAAACTAACTTGAATTTGCCTTTCAGTATTATTTCACTGCTGTAATTTAGTCTGAAATGGGCGTACATCGTAACATGCCTGGTACTGAACAAACGTTAATGACCCGGTACGTAATGAACTCCTGCGAAGGATCCTCAACCACGCATTAGAAGATGATACGTGACGGTTAAGTGCAAATGCAAATGAAGTTACAGATGAGACGCCCCATGGCACGTCCAGTGACGGTCGGCTGTTGCTGATTAGAGTTCGCAGCAGAGAACTGCTACTTTAGCCAGCTAGAGTATTTTACTGTGAGGCTTGCGGGCCCGACTTACCTTTGCTTTGTCCGGTAACCTTGTCCCTGAGCACATTGATCTGGTGGACGCGTCCGAACTCCTCGAACATCTTCCGGAGGTCGTTCTCGTCCATGGAGCGGGGGATCTGGCCCACGAACATCTTGATGAAGTCCGGGTCCGGTTGCTCGCTCATGTTGTTCCCCGAGTTGTTCATGCTGCAACAAACAACAAGGCGCGTTTCAGGCAACAGGTCGCGGGCCGAACACGCGTGACGCATCGTTTCTGATATGACGCTCACTGTCAAGGCTGCGAGTGTCAGCAAAACACCACTCCAGTTCACAGGCTATCTCCACAATACGTGAAGTAACACCATTTTTTTTTATCGCTTTGTAACTTGTTTGACTCCTCTGTCGTATTACGTTTTCTTTGACAGACATGAAAGAGTGCTACTGTAAGTAACGTTCTCAATCGATTGTCACCAGAAAACAAATCTTGAAGCGTACTTTAGCATGGGTATGAATGAAAATGTTTGACGTTTTATTCTCGAGTGTTATGTAAAAATTTGGTAAAACAACGCACTACACACTGACTTCCAGTGTGATGCAACTCTGCCGCGGTTTTCACAAATCCGAGATCAATTACAACCAAAACGATTCATTCAGATGGAAATGGCTTCCTTCGTGATAACCAAAATTTTACACAACGGAAGTTGAAAAAATTCAACTTCCGTCCCCATACTGATCTTTT
Organism: Schistocerca serialis cubense; assembly: GCF_023864345.2. Lineage (NCBI taxonomy): Eukaryota > Metazoa > Arthropoda > Insecta > Orthoptera > Acrididae > Schistocerca > Schistocerca serialis. The sequence continues at coordinate 360,236,319 of NC_064645.1, read as the reverse complement.
AATTTTACATGCATTTACTTTGTTAGCGTTCTTTGTGTGGTTCCAGTTTACGTATTTGTTTCCTCTTTTAGAAATTAACCGCAGCTTTACTTCTATTCTTCATGTCTACGTATTTGTAGCCGTCTGCCGCTACACGGCTCCAAATTGTAGCTCAAACATAGCGCTGTGTAAAGTAACTATGCCTGTGCGTCAGAAACAGCACGCCGTAATCGAGTTTCGAATTCGGAGAGTTCCTCCACATATGGAGCACCGTCTCCTTCAGCATGGCAATGCCACATCACATACGAGAGCTACGACATCTGCAACAATCCGACGCCTTGGATTCACAGTCATCGATCATCCTACATACAGTCCAGACTTTGCCCCAACCGATTTTCATCTGTTTCCAAATCTTCGAGGACTTCACTTTGGTAATGCCGAAATGGTCAAGGCAGAGGTGAGGTATTGGCTTCGTCAAACAAACATTTTTCAGTAACAGTATCTACAAACTGGTCTCTCTATGGGCGAAATGCGTTAGTCGCCAGGGTGACTATGTTCGGAAACAAATATGTAGACAAAGAATGAACATGTAGGAAGTTAATAACCTTTCTTTTATTTCAAGAGACGTAGTAGTTTTCACATAAAAATTCGGAGACATACTGTGTAGCTAGCCGTTGAACACCATACAATTTACGAAGTTTTTTTGCATCTAGCAATTTACTTTTCTGACATCTCAAACGAATCACCCCATAGCCAACTGCGCTTACAATATCCAGACAATGGATGTGGGGTCTCTCATTACAGAAAACATTTATAGTTACTTCACGACAGCACACCATTGAGTAAACATTGCAATTCACTAGATGTAGGCGTATTTGCTCCACCCAAAGAGGAAACGAACAGTAGAAGTAGTGGAAGAGAAACATGAAGCTGGTGAAGTTATTTTGGCATTCCCCACCCCCGATGACACTGCCACTCCGTATTTAGGATTCATATGATATTTAGATAGACAGGTCTATTCCTACAACATGATGGGAGCCGAAGAAACGAAATTTGTGCCACAGCCGGGACTTTAACCCAGGTACCCTTGCTTACTAGGCAGGAATTGTAGCAGTTACATCACCACAGCACTATAGCTAACACTCTGCGCGGACTACGTGAGTCCAATCCCTCCCCAACACAAACTTCAGTTAACACCTTCAGCTTATTTTCCCCTTCTGGAGGGAAATTTAATGATATAATCTATTCCTGTTGCCGTATCTTCACATAAATTTGAGACGGTAAAGTCATATATGCCTGCATCTTTGAACAATGGCTATTTTAAATCATTTTCTCGTTTTACTCGTACGTACGTTACGTTTGGGAGCCGCAGAAGAAAAATCTGCCTGGACTGTTTTAGATGGGTGTAGGAAATTGCCTAAATATGTACTGCTTACGTGGTGTGCCGCACAAGCAGAGGCACACGAATGTCTAGCGAGATGAGGCTGACAGTATCGCTGATACATAACCTCAACAGGTTTTGTTGCAAACTCTAAAACAAAGCGCATACGTGAGTGGGACAACGGTCCATGGGAGTAACTACACAGTGATCCTTTGCTAGAACCTCTGAATCCTAATTTCAGCTCGAATAACCCGAGCACCAGTTCTGCATCACAGGTGAATATGAATGACGAGCCGATTTGAAATGTTCTTTCACTTTTTTTTATAAATATCGCATCCAGTTTTATACGTCCTTTGTGTAAACAGTGAAGAATGTATAGGTCTACGGCCATATACGTCACATGTTGCGCGAAAATCCTCCAACGTTTTGTAATTGCAGCCGCTTCACTCAGTTCTCGTGAAACAGTTGGGGAAATTGCTGTCTGGAAACTGACGGTTTCATTGTGCCCCGTTATTTCAATTCAGGCTGGTGGCTGCACAATCGAAGCGAGCATCGGGGTGAAATTGCCTCCGGGATAAACGTTCCGCGTACGGAAAATAGGGACGATACGCCAAAAAACGATCCAAACGGAAAAGCGATGTTTGCAAATGTGAAAGCGGCCAGAAAGAGTGGTGGGGGTAGAGGCTACGACCCTTGCTGGGGAAGCGCTTAATGGGTCTAAAGAAATAGAGAGAATGGGCGGTCCTTTTTCAGGGCGCAGGCACCACCTGTGTAGCTTGGCTGCGCCGAACAATACGCGGCGGCGCGCGGGTTTATTCACGAGCGCGCTTTTAGGAGCCGGGGGCAAACAATAAACACGGTAAGTAGCGCCGCTCCATTATTAGTGGCTGCCAGATAAGCCGCCCTTTTGCCACACGCACAGAGTTATCAGTGGCGGGAGGGGACCACCACCTGCAGCTTGCCGTATAATTCAATACCACTTTTCCACCGTGGCAGCCCGGCTGCAGTTACCGTACCGGCGATATTACTCATTTTTCCCCCTCTTATTAACACGGAACATTGATTTGTACCACAACGTTTTACGGCACAGCCGTCTGTCAAATACTGGTTGAACCACACCCATCTGATCGCAGAAAATCGGGGAAAAAATAACAGGACATATGCCTGATAATTTGTTTCATCCAGTGTGTTGATTATGTAAGGTCCAATGCGTAAGTGGTTCACTACGTATTTAACTGGTAGCATGACGTTAGATGCTCATGCTGTTTTCACAATCTTCTTCCCAACAAGGGCAAATTACTACTCGTCTTCCACAGGGATCAATTCCAGAATTACTCTTGATATCTGCACATGTTACATCTGACAGCGATCAAGCAAAAATAGAGATCTTCGCTGATGATGCGAACACCATAATGGAGCCCACTAGACATGCAACTTCAGAAACAATAGTAAATACAAGACCAAAATCTTTTACGATTTGTGATTATATGCCATGTCATTAAATTTTTGTTGGAAGAGGCAAAGAACGAAACAAAAATCTCATTAAAAACTGTGCTTCCAAGGTTTGCATGAACCTCTAGTTTTTCCAGTCGCTCAATGAACAGAGCAGACGAGTAGAGGTAAACATGGCTACAGGTACTACCCAAGAGTTTTTTTTTTAAATTTACTGGATTTCGGGACGTGTCCATACAGCCATCTCAGTAGTGGAATGTCAATTTTGATGATTAGAACATCAAGACAATACAACACCCTGTTTCCGAGCAGGAAAAGTCTGCGACCCGGCCGGGAATTTAACCCGTGCCCTTTCGGTTATCAATCCGCCCTGATGACCAGGCGGACTACTCCAGGGTTCACTAAGTCAGAGAGACGTGGAAGGAGGAGAGCGGAAGTTGTGAGGGGACCGACACACAATTTACGGGTGACATGTCCTTTATTTTTCTAAAAGCAATGTCCATGTGGATGTGAAGAGGGTTGAAGGAAACAAGCTGGAGAGAGAAGAAGTCTAACGAGTGGGTCTACAAGGAAGTGGATGAGGTAAGAGAATTTAAGAATACCGGAGACACGAGGAAAACAAAATTCATTGGTCACGCGACACGTCACAACGAGCGGTTGCCCACCGTACTGGATGGAAAGGTTTTGGGGGAGAAAGTAAGAGGAAGGCCCGGATGAATTTTGTAGATTTTGCGAACGATGGAATTTAATTGAAACAGTAGGCTGACTCGATACGTTCAGCAGAGGAAACAAATATTTTTCCAGCGACGACGCCTGCCCTCTAGAAAATGATGATGATTAATGTAGTGAGCGAACTTATGCACTAAGCTAAATTTGTTACCCCTTTTTTCTTGCTTCTGGCAGTGAGTGGTCGTACTTCTTTTGCTTTGGCTGATCCTTTTTTAAAGAATATCTTGTTGTTCGGTGGTCTAGTGACAAACTGTCGACTTTGAACGTCTATGTTTGTCGAATACATGGCTGCAAACGTAACCTGTCAATACGAAAATATTCAAACTCGCTGGCTGTGTCTTACAATTTGGAAGAGTTACGCCTTTGTGTGTAGGCTTCAGCTGTCTAAGTGAGGGTGATTCAAAAACAAAGAAGAGATTTCAATTGTTTATTACGAACTATACAAAGATAGAAACAGACTGCACATGTCACTGGGCAGATTGCGCTATTGACTGTAGAAACATGGCGTCTGCACCACCAAGCTGAATTGGAAGAGGTGGACATCAAGATCTTGTTCAACGTTTTGGGCCTCCCACGCCACCAGACCTCACACCTCGCGATTTTTTTTCTTCTGTGGCATTACATAAGGAACTGAGTCTTTGTCCCACCTACGGCAGCTACTCTTCAAGTGCTGAGAAATCTGTTGAACCTGTCGATTCAATGACCAGGTACACTATCTGATCGAAAGTACCCGGGCACCCCCCCCCCCCCCCCCCAAAAAAAAACATACGTTTTTCGTATTAGGTGCATTGTGCTGCACCTATGCCAGGTTCTCCATATCAGCGACCTCAGTAGTCATTAGACATCGTGAGAGAGCAGAATGAGGCGCTCTGCGGAATTCACTGACTTTGAACGTGGTCATACCTCTGTACGCGAGATTTCCACACTCCTAAACATCCCTAGATCCACTGTTTTCGATATGACAGTGAAGTCGAAACGTGAAGGGACAAGTACAGTACAAAAGCGTACAGGCCGAGCTCCTCTGTGACTGACAGAGACCGCCGACAGTTGAAGAGGGTCGTAATGTGTAATAGGCACACATATGTCCAGAACATCACACAGGAATTACAAACTGCATCGGGACCCACGCAAGTACTATGACAGTTAGGCTGGAGGTGAGAAAACTTTGATTTCATGGTCGAGTGGCTGCTCATAAGCCACACATCACGCCTGGGAACGCCGAACGACGCCGCGCTTGGTGTAAGAAGCGTTAACACTGGACGATTAAACAGTGGAAAAACGTTGTGTGGACTCACGAATCACGCTAAACGATGTGGGGATCCGATAGCAGGGTGTGGGTATGACGAAGGCCCGGTGAACGTCATCTGCCAGCGTGTGTAGTGCCAACAGTAAAATTCGGAGGTGGAGGTGTTATGTTGTGGTCGTGTTTTTCATGGAGGGGGGCTTGCGCCCTTTGTTGATTTGCGTGGCACTATCACAGCACAGGCCTACATTGATGTTTTAAGCACCTTCTTGCTTCCCACTGTTGAAGAGCAATTCGGGGATGGCGATTGCATCTTTCAACACGATCAAGCACCTGTTCATAATGCACGGCCTGTGGCGGAGAGGTTACACGACAGTAACATTCCTGTAATGGACTCGACTGGACTGCACTGCACGGAGTCTTGAGCTGAATACTATACAACACCTTTGGAATGTTTTGGAACGCTGACTTCGTGCCAGCCCTCACAGACCGACATCGAAACCTCTCCTCAGTGCAGCAGTACGTGAAGAATGGGCTACCATTCCTTAAGAAACCTTCCAGCGCCTGTTTGAAAGTATGCCTATGAGAGTGGAAGCTGTCATGAAGGCTAAGGGTGGGACGACACCATATTGAATTCCAACAAACACGAACTTTTAAGTCATTTTCCCCCAAGTGTCCGGATACTTTTGATCACATGGTTTACCTGTTGATTCGTGTGTGGAATGAAATGGACCACGGTTTCGGTGTTTCTCGAGCAACGCTTCGTGCTCTAGTTGAGTGTGTGTGTGTGTGTGTGTGTGTGTGTGTGTGTGTGTGAGAGAGAGAGAGAGAGAGAGAGAGAGAGAGACAGAACTTAAAACTTTAAATCTTCTTCTATCCAGTGGCATGCGGTATGTGATTCTATCTTTCACAGTTTGTATGTAACAAACGACTGAATCTTTTCGTTTTTTTTTGAACATCCTGCATTTGTCGATTAACTGGCCGCTCTGACTTAACCTGTTACTGTGAGCGTTTTCAGACTAGCTGGCTGCATTTTACCAGTTATAAGAGTTACGGCTTTGTGCGCGTGCTTTAGCTGTCCAAGTACACTCCTCTTACAGTGCTCTAGCCGTTCACAAATGAACCCCGACCAATTCCTTGTTCCTTGCTCTACCGCGACGCCTGCGCAGGTCTGCGCCATGTTATTTTGTGCACACTTTAACCTGTGTGTAAACCAGATACGAATAAAAATGTAGTTCGAGTGCAGTATCGACGGCAGGGGAGAAGTGCAGCGTTGCACACAGTTCAGCGGCAGAGCCGACCTCCCGGCACTCGCTCGATGGAAATGCGAGAAGGGTGCAGACACGAGGCGCCCCGGCAACCCCGCCATCTAATTTTTGCGGCGCGCTGTTCATCCCACAGCCGGCAGCCGCCATAATACGCCGAGTACCTCTCTCTGTGCGGCCCCTTCCAGCAGGCTACCCGCACGCCGTCCTCGGCAGCACCGAGCCGCCGTATCCACGGCAACGCGCTCCCGCCCTATTGTTTTCGCTGCAAACAAAACATGCGAAACAATGGCGGCGCCTACCTGGGCCCGGGGAGACCGTCTGGCCCTCGCTGCTGGTAGGCACAACAAAGCGCCCCACAGCACGCATCGCCTAGCCGCGCCCGGCGCCCGGCGTCTTATCTGCTGCCACTCTCGCTGTCGAGGCTCAAACGCCCGTCTTGGCGCCTGCCGAGTGCGGTAACAGGACTCCGTAAGAGGCTGTTGTAAGGCTACTACTGTCAGTATCATAGCCGGGTGGCAGGAACTTAACTGTAGCTCGATTTAAATCATTTCGCATCAGATGTTTCAGGTCCAAAGCTGCTACTTTGTCGCACGCAGCCGCCATAACGAACTGCTCTCCGTGGAATAGAAAGTCGCTAACTCTTTCACTTGCAATTCTTTTTGGTGAATGAAAGACGTTGTTTTGTGGTTACTTTAATTACTGTCAGAGTCAGAAGTAACAATATGAAAAAAGTATTTTCCACAGGCAGGTTTAACATTGTGGAAAAGGAAGGGGGGCTTCTAAATACCGAGTGGTTATAATTAAAGCTCAACGGCACGAGGAAGTTCAATGAGGGCAGCGAAACTTTGTAGCTATTCTAATGCGGAAAACCATTTACTCTGGAAAAAAAAAATAGTTTCTATTTTCGCCACCAGGCTCAAATATGGCGCTGTGAATTCAAGAAAGATGTCTAGAAATGTTTCCATGTGTAATCGATTAGGAATGGGCATAGGCAGAAAAGATCACACAAGTGCGGAAGGCGTAATGTTGATTTTGCTATTGACTGTCGTGCAATTTGTTTAATATGAGAAATGAAGACTTCGAGAAGATGCTGTACAGCGCCAGATTTGCAACTGGTGGTGAAATCTGCAACTAATTGTTTCCACAATAAACCGGTTCCACATGAGCACATTAGGATCTCTATGAAGTGTCACTGCCGTACAATAATTAGGGCCCACTCTCGGCGTCCATGACTATCTGCATTTTAATTATCACGACCTGGTACCGTCACGATTTCGGAAGATGACAGCGCCAAAACCACTAGACGCGGACACAGATCAGTTGACAAAGCATCTCTGCAAGTTTTTAACTGACGTTACAGGCGCTCAATATGGGCACTGTTTGTGACGATCACACCTCAGTGTGTGTGTGTGTGTGTGCGCGCAGTTCAGTGCCGTTGATTGTTGGGGAAAGCTTGATAGCAACCCGCTTTGCAAATCTGTTCATTCGGTTGCCTATTTGCAGGTGCGCACTAATTCGACGCGACAATTTGGAGCGTAGCGGAGTGGAAGGGTAACAGTGGAACTTTAAGACAGTGTAACTTCCAGATGCAAGTTGCAATTCTAACTGTTATGCAAATCATTAGCAGGCTTCCCTCAACCAGTGGGACAGTGATGCCTAGCAATAACATGTAGTGAATTTCAACTGGTCCTCTGCTAATGTATGGTAGGACAAACACATTCCAGTGGCAGCGGAAGGGTTGAAGCTATTGTGAAACCTCAGTCCTTTGCAGCTGTCAGTACTTTAATATCAACCAAATTATCTTCTGTACTGCAGCAGGCAGCTAACGCCTTGGAAAGTACTTATCGGTGCATGCTAGCAAGGAACGCAACACGTTTCGTTTGCACATGGCACCGTAGTTCGCTGGGCGTCTACCATTTAGGTCCAGTGGCACCTGTGGGGCGATGCTACGCTCTGAAAGGGCTCCGAGTTGCTGCATGCGCACTCTAAACTTACAGTTTCGTTACTTATTACCTGTAAAAAGTCAAACATTTTTTCGTAAATATGAAGTAGTTCTCATCAAAGTAGTCCTTAGGAAGTACTAATGAAAATCTGTTGCTAACACTTAAAGCGCAGCAAAAGGTACCAATAGCCTGACTCGCTTCGGGTATTGCCAGGTTATTACGAACAATACGACATGAGAGTGACCCGCAGCGCGAGTGAGTTGAGTTCAAATTTTGCCGGCAGCCTATAAAGGTGAGTACTGTTGGGCTAGGCACCTTATTTCGGATTTCATGGGTACATTCTGTTAAGCGTTTATTTGTAGATCGCCCATCGATGTGAACACGTCACTTCTGACGACTGTGGTTTTGTTATCCTTACCAATATTAACGTCGTGAACGAAACAGCTGACATCTCTTTTGAAATCTATGCTACAACACTTGATAGTCTGCCAAATACTGAAGGTCTGAGTCACATATAGTAGCAAGCCATTTCCGCTGAAAGCATGTGATCAAGATCCGACGCCTCTGGTTTCACTGGAGTGAAGACACCAGGTGGTCAACAATTTTCAAAACTCTGTAAGAACTTTGCCGATGCCTTAAAATAAAACTTAGCCCTCCCCCCACCTCCCTCCCGGACCTCTATCGCAGAGTGAGATATTTCGGTAACCAATGAAAAAAATGGGTCATTGAGTTCAATAGTTATAGATATATGATGTGATATGTTTGAAAAGGATTTCTGTATGGGAAAATTTGATCCTTACCAAAAAAATTTCCAAATTCCGATCATAATTACAACCAAGGAAGAGATACATCTCATACGTGAATTTCGTTTTTTTGCGTAATTCTTCTGTACGACAGACAAGCTTTAATTTTTTTTTCTACACCGAGGCTTCTTGCAGACAGTATTTCTCGCGACGACACCGCAAGTTCTAACCTGAAACGTCAGATGCCAACTAATTTGAAGTAGACTAGAGAGAGAGAGAGAGAGAGAGAGAGAGAGAGAGAGAGAGAGAGGAGAATGTTGGCTGCTCCATGCAATTTTGTCTCTTACGATACATGTGGAGGGAAATTTCAAGTTATCTGATACGCCTCCTAACAATTGTTTTACGTAAATGAAGAAGGCTATATCCCTGACTGTAGTTAGTTCCTTTGTAAAACTTTAACTTTCCTGTGTAAGAAATTAAGAACTATTGGTTTGGGATTCACCCTTGTTTTCTGCCATACACTGGCTTATTCGATTTTGAGGAACCTATTCCGCAAAAAAAATCTTGTAGTGTGACGTAACAGTTTGCTAATGAACGTTTTTTTTTCTTTTTGTTATTTCCCACAGTTATTGTGATTCCTCTAAGTAAAGAAAACCACCATACACATATTCTGAAAAGCGTCGTTGAAGTTTGGTGTATTTTATGACAAACATTGTTGCATACAAAACACAACTAACTTAGAAAAATGCGTTCAACGGTCGAAGGAGGGCGATAGCTCTTTCCATTCTCGAGAAATACGGGAGATATTGGACGTTGGCAACTAGACTCCACATGCAAGGCTATTGCCGTCTGCTATGCGGAGTTGCCTCGTGTTTCTCTTTTCCGTATGTTGCCGATAAAGAGCCGAGGCTAAAGTAAACTTTTCATAGCGACATCTTTACTGTGACACTAGCACTAACCAAGCATGCTGTAACGACTAGCTTCTGAGCAGTAGAAGTAGCAAACAGAAAGTCTGTGTGCTGCTTCGTCAGTAGATGGTGTTACGCTCCAGAGTGTCTAAGCTGGCTAGACTCATTCCGCAAAATTCATGGAATTTGTTATCGTTTTGGGAGAGCTCACGACAAACCACAGCTGAAATATTTTCGATATTTACAGTATTTTGCGGGGCAACCCAGCTTCTTCTTCTTCTTCTTCTTCTTCTTCTCCCCCCCCCCCCCCAATCTCTCTCTCTCTCTCTCTCTCTCTCTCTCTCTCTCTCTCTCTCTCTCTCTCTCTCTCTCTCTCTCTCACACACACACACACACACACACACACACACACACACACACACACACACACACACACACAGCAACTTTAAGTAATGACTAGGCTTACAGGTCGCGTACACTGTATGGTTCGCACAGGTATATTTTGTTTCTCTTGATTAGAATTTGTGTGTTGTTGATGAATTGCAACACCTCAAACGTTTCACGCTGATTGAGGCCCTGAAAGCATGGTCTTTTCCCAAAGTGCCGGCCGGGGTCGCCAAGCGGTTCTAGGCACTACAGTCTGCAACCGCGCGACCGCTACGGTCGCGGGTTTGAATGCTGCCTCGGGCATGGATGTGTGTGATGTCGTTAGGTTAGCTAGGTTTAAGTAGTTCCAAGTTGTAGGGGACTGATGACCTTAGAATTTAAGTCCAATAGCGCTCAGAGCCATTTGAACCATTTTTTCCCCAAAGTACTTGCAACAAAAAGGTGATACTCTTAGTAGGTGTCAGATGTTTTTGTTAATCCTACCGTTTGAGTTTTCTTCTGGTGCCATTTTCATAGAAACTTTGGCCTCCTAAAGCATATCTCTTTAGAAGTCAAATACCAATTTCGTTGTTACCAGTAAATGACCACGTTTCCTTCACTAAATAAACAGAAAACAAAGGACCAAAGTAAAGAAACACAACATTTAAACGTATTTGGTTGCTTATGTGAGGACAGTAATTTTGTATGTTCTACGTTTACAACAGATCATATTTACGAAAGGCGTTCGAAATTTGCACCGTCGTTGTGCGGCGATGTGCAGCACTGCCCCTACTGGCGAGTGTAGTATCGACAAGGCCAGCCGCAGTGCGTGTGGCAAGGTACGTCGTCTGCTGACGTCAGATTTTCAACACCTGTCATCCAGTTTTCGGGTATTCCCCGGCATTAGCGGCATCGTGTGTCTGATACTGAATTACTCGTCGAATGGCGTCGACGACCCTACGGGTGTTTTTGAACGTTAATAATCATCCTACATAGCGAGATAAGCCAATAAGAACGTCTTATTTAGAGTAGCTCATGACGTGATTCGTGCTGTCTTGTTGCTTGTTACATGGCGAGTCACAGCGCGTATCGCATCGTCTGAATGTGAACCACACCTGACGCCAAGTAGGAGATGCCGACACGATTGGCTGAGACGTTGTGCTCCTGGACTTTGCCTGAGGCCGCCTCAGAAGGTCCCCCATGTAGACTCGCTCCCTCGGCCAGAGCTGCTTTGTGGCTGCGAGTCTGTTGGGTGGGAGACAGCCGAGGCTGCGGCTCCAGCGCTCATTAGGCCCGTCCGTCCAGCATTCCGCGTCACGGGGGCGTCCCGGCGGCCAGCCGTCGATACCAACCACGTTAGGCGGCGGAGGCGGCGGAGGCAGCCAGGCGGGACTCGTTTGTATTGAACGGCGCCGGCGCCGGCGCTACCCCTAATGTCACATTCCGTGTTCGTTGTGAGCGCTCATTAGCATGATTGCCTGGCCCGGTCCCACCAGTGTGGGAGTGTTGGTGAATACATCTGGCTTGTGTGTATGTCTGAGGGGAGGAGGCAGTTTGCTCGGCGCAGGGGAACTTTTGCGTCATAATGTTCTGTCATTATCGTTTTCCCCTCGTGAAGTCGCCAGATTATACGTGAGCATTTCCGCTTAAAATATACAGTGTCTTCAACCACTCTCTTTTTCCCTTCCCCTTCCCACCTTCATTGCTCGACATGCACTGTTGGTTGATTGGGTTTTGTAGAGTTAAACGGAGGAAACTGCGAGATTATCAATCCCTTAACTCTGTATATATCGAACTAATAACAATCCTCACACGAAGGATACAAAGGCAAATCCTACGAAGCTCTATAGTAACCAACATAAGACAGACGCGAAAGCAAGGAGAAGTAGGAGAGGAGTCGGAGGGAGTAAGGTGGGCGAGTCGCTCTGCCAGGAATGGAATTTGTGATATCCCACGGCGTTGTTCTGCAGCTGAAGGGACACCCTCTGCATCTCACGAGCACAACCTCACCCTCTGGTACTACAAGAAAACGAGCAGCACAAACAAGATGATAGAATTTTAGGAAAGAAAAATGTTAAAAATGCAAATGTAAAAGAATAGGTAGAACAAATAGGTGGGAAGGGTAGGAGTTACGCCGGACCAACGAGCTGTGGCCACGGTGGGTTCCCTGGGCCAGATCAGGCGATGGGCGCCCCGCCAATGAGGCCAGAGACGCACTGTCAGCGCGTTTTTTAGTTTCCAATGATTTCTGCATGTCACCAATACATCTATGATGACTGAACATACGAACTGTTGCAAAGGAACCAGGCGATAGAAATTTTATTATAACCACAGTTGCCCTTGATCTTAGGAAACTAAGAAACCTTCGTCAACATAAAAGAGCTTCGGGCAGTCAGGAATTCTAGATAACTAATCTGCCAGACTCTCTCCGATACAAAATCTGAAGTGTAGTTCCTTGGTGAGGTATCTGATCCTTCTGAATCACATACAGGAGTTCGACAACGAGATGGCCTCTCGGCCGGTGTGGCCGAGCGGTTCTAGGCGCTTTAGTCTGAAACCGCGCGACTGCTACGGTCGCAGGTTCGAATCCTGCCTCAGGCATGGATGTGTGTGACGTCCTTAGGTTAGTTAGGTTTAAGTAGTTCTAAGTTCTAGGGGACTGATGGCCTCAGATGTTAAGTCCCATAGTGCTGAGGGCCATTTGAACCATTTGAGATGGCCTCTCCCCGCTTTTGTATTGCACTGCGTTAGACAGAGACATCAGAAAATGTGGGGAAAGTAGTCTACGGTATAAACATCGAGACCCCAGGACCGAGTATCATAGTGAAGTGCCTAACTTTTGCTGACGGTCTACCTATCTTCAGTAAGACCAGGGAGGAAACCAAGTACGCCATATACAAAGTTATACGAGACAGCATCAAAGAAAGGCTTCTAAGTATCGTACGAGGTGACTCCTTTCGTGCAAAATTGAAATAAATGTATCAGAAGAATCCCGCTATAGACGAAATATGGAACAATTACGTATGTGTCTTTTAAATGTCTCAGATCTGATATTACTATTTGGACGAGAATAGTAAAGTCAATTTAGAAAGAGAAACCACAAGCGAGAAACGTACAGAATAACATGGAATCAATTACAATAAACGAGTCATATTCCGTGATGCAAAATTTCAGTATTTGGAGACAGTTGTTCCTGTGGCATATAGTGAGTCAGCAAGATGTCTCTAGGAGGCCATGCAAAAAGTGTTGAAACTACACACGAAGAGCGAAAAATTGTAAGAAAAACTTATGGTCCCTCTAATATAAATGGCATATGAATTGAAGTAGGGATTACAGACACTTACACAGGAACAGGCCAATTCACCGATACAACACGCAAAAGACTCTTCCAAGTTCCACGATCACATGTGCAGAGTGGACAATGAATTAGCAATCGATTTTGGATTAACAAAAAATTCCTTAATACAGTAAATTAAAAGAAGTAAAATCACTTTGTCAGACGAAGTTAGGATGGAATTACGAGAAACGAATGCCAGAGGAGACGCCATCAGGGAACGACAAACCTTTGGAAAATGG